>NC_053044.1:45275090-45900090 GCF_003473485.1 Medicago truncatula | reverse complement strand
ACATAACCATTGTTGACCACATACGAGGAAGGAGATTGTGAAAATGGCACCAAGACCGACCGCATAAATCTCTTGAGCAGAACCTAAATGCTCAACGATCTTGAAATTTTCAATTTGGATTAATCAATAGTATTTTTTTTTTGAACAATGGATTAATCAATAGTAGATGACAAGATTCTCATTACAATGACGTGGTGCTTAGCCGATCTGATCTAGACATTCCGAAGAAACAAATCGTTGAGAAATCGATCATGAAGTTGAGAGAACACGAAATCACATCAACGGAATGAGATCTAAAACTACGCCTGTGGTGGAATTGGAGAGACATCACGCTGATGTCAATGTGATTGTTTGGGCTCCAAGATGTTTGAAGCATATTTGTTCGGGTGGGGATGATGCGCATGCTCTTATTTGGGAGTTGCCGGCTGTGGCTGGTCCGAATGGGATTGATCCAATGACTATGAATTCTGCGGGTTGTGAAATTAATCAACTTCAGTGGTGTGCTGCTCAGCCTGATTGGATTGCTATTGCTTTTGCTAATAAGATGCAGCTTTTGAGGGTTCGAGTTTGAATTTCAGGTGAGGGAATAACTTACTTGTAGTTATGGAAAACAAATTACTCATTGTGTTGTGTTGTTGTGAATTGTGATTGATGAGTAGTTTAGTTTAACTTGATCATGTATCAATTTCAGAGTTATGACATGGCATGGATTCTTTTGGTGGTTTTAAACTAGTGATGTATCTCATTCAGAGTGAAATGGTACTCTGATAGTTGGGTGGGACAAACTGTTTTACCTTCCTGCTTTACTTATAGCAGAAATTGATGTTGCATTTGCTTGTTCAATTGAAGATGGAGTTGGCCAATTAAACACTCCGCCTCCTTGTATGTATGCATGTCTCAGTAGTAGTTGTGATCATCTGCTTTGACGCCTCATTAGTTTTTGAGAAAGATGGTTTATATGCCAGAGTGGTTGCAATCTAATAAATAACTTATTTGTTATATTTTTGCTAAAGCCTTGATGTGGTTTGGGGTCATCCTTGCCATATATGTAGATATTTAGTTAAAGAAGTTCAGTAGCAGTCAAGCTTAAAGAAAATTTTATTCCCCTGTTATCAGAGCTGCAGTTTCATATATGATTGAATGTTGGTAAAGAATTAAAAAGTATAATTGGCACTGCAGAAAAGAGGAAATTGTGGTAGCCCCGTATAGAAAACATGGTAGACTATTGTTTTAGGTGATTTGAGCATGTGTGGAGAAGTTCTGTAGAGCTAAAGTAGTTTAAATAAATGGAGAATAGTTCAGTAGTTAGAGTCGAAAGAAGGCCATCCCGCCAAGAAAAACTACAGGCTAAACATTATGAGAGATTTAGAGATAAAGGGTGATGAAAACCTGCTACAACAATTGCATGTTAACTTGAAGCTCTTCCCAAAAACTCTTCTCTTCATTGAGAATTTCCCACTTGTTGAGGTCCCTCTGGTATTTGCTTTTTAGCATGCAATTCTGTATTTCAAATGAAAAAAAAAAAAGTTTACCGATTTTGATATTTTGTTATTGGAGAATGCTAACCAGTGCCCCAAGGGCATTGGTTAAGCATCCAAAACACGCAAAATTTTATGAAAAAGTTATGTAATCATTACGATCAAAAGTAACATCTTATAATTCCAAGATAAAATTTCTATTTGTAGAATCCTTAACCATTGCCCTGAGGGCACTGGTTATCAAGACCCTTTGTTATTTTTGAAAAATAACTCATGCTTCTGTCTGGATCAATTTTATTGACAAGTTCCTGATTGTTGTAATTTGCTACCCTCCTGAACAATGACTTCTTATAGGTATCACATCACTTATCATTTCCCCTGCCTTATACTTTCTATATCACTTCCCACCTTCTGCTTTCTTCCCCTTTCTTTAGCATTGATTTTCAGGTTTGATGTTTTGGTAGTTTTTATACTAGCTATGGTTTTCAACCTTACACTTTGACTTGTCTGCAAATGGAATTTGAATGGTTTACATGAGTAGGTCAAATAACCATGAAACTTCCCATCAGAAGGTTATACTCATTCTTCCAGTGCAGCTGTATCACATGTTCTTATGTTTGCAAAACACATTCTTATGCTTAAATTGAAAGAAACTTGATCAGCTAAACTCAGCAAACAAAACCAATAGAGGTAACCGTTGCCGCCACAAAGAAGCATGAGTTGCACAATTATTGGGTCCTTGCTTTCTTCCTTTTCTCCAGAAAGAGTTCAAACCGAGATCCTCCATGTCAACATCCTCTGCAAAACTTTTGCAGGCATCAGCAACCTATCGGTAACCAGTGCATCGACAAAGGTTACATGCAATAGATTTTTCAGCCTTGAAAACAGAGATTTTTGAGAAACCAGCTGGTGGCTCTGGAGAATTGTTCTTTTCGGCATTGACAAGAGCACCAAAGAGGGAAAGCCACACATTCCAGGAGTACAAAAGCCACATTGAGAAGCATGGAATCCAGAAAATCTTTCATGACTTGGATGGAATCCTTGTTTGCTATTTCCAATGCCATCACTTGTCGTTATTGAACATCCATTTATGCTACAAAGTAGTGTGAGACAAGAGCTTGCTGTAAAATCTTCGACTCTGTTGAGCAGTGGATCATATTTTGATATTAAAACTACACAAGTACCACAACCACCTGCAACCAACCATGCCAAACCATGAAGTTCCAAGTTAGGAAAGAAATTGAGGATTTTTATCAGATAAATAACAATGTATTGACACTTGAAAGTGTAATTTGTTTTCCACACGCATCGAATTATATTTCATCATGTATTTTTTCTTAAAAGATCTGCACAAATATCTACATGATATGAATATGATTGAATTTATGCGTAAGACATTCTACAACATCAATACATAGTAATTACATTCTAAAAGCAAAAGATTTTTCTCTCTCAAATCTTGCCCTGAAGAGAGATTCTGCAAAAGAGTGAATATGAGAGCATGAATATTATAATCTTGACGAATCACCCTGTCAATTGTGTCCCATAAATTCGCATTCCGCCATACTCGAACAACTTTAGGGCACTCAATGAGAATATAGATGTTATCTTCATAGTTGTTATTACACTGAACACAATCAAGTGGACAAGAGACTCCTCTACCATTAGGACGAGCGCGTGTTGAAAAACAACCACGATGCACACGCCAAAGAAAATTCTTGATTTTAGGAGGCACTTTTAACTTCCAAATGAGATTCCAACGACCATGAACATGCATGTGAGAGTTATCTGCAATTTCAATCACACAAATTCTATATGCACTTTTAACTGAATACTTACCACTCTTTTCCCCTTTCGAAATCATTTTATCTTCTGTTACAGGTGGCTAAAACGGTGTGTTTAAGAATTAACCGCACAGTGTGCGCATCAAATAAATTATGAATGAGAGGCACTTTCCACATCTATGATTCTTGGTCAATAAAATCGCAAAATTTCACCTGCATCAAAGGCTCAAAAATTGGGTTAGTTGTGGATAAAGACATATCATCCTTTAGCCAAGGAGCGCCTAGAAAAGGTATATTATCAGCAGAACCTATCCACCAACGCGCACCCTGTTTTACAACAATTTTGGCACTAAAAACACTCTTCCAAACATAGCTTGAATTATGCCCAATATTAGACCCAATGAAATCGGAATTAGGAAAATATCCAGCCTTAAATAAAGGAGAAACAAGACTAGAAGAATCAGTTTGGAACCTCCAACCTTGTTTTCCTAACATAGCCACATTAAAAGATGTCAGATCCTTAAACCCCATGCATCCAAAATTCTTATGAACAAATAATCTTTCCCAAGACATCCAATGTAACTCTCTGCGCATATTACCATCATTACCCCACCAAAAGGCATTTATCATTTTTTCAATTGCATCAACTAATTTATTTGGCAGTAAAAGGACACTCATAATATAAGATGGGATAGGTTGTAGTACTGACTTAATCATGACCTCTCTGCTAGCTTTGAATAAACACTTGCGGCTCCAACTATTGATTTTGTGCTAAATACGGTCCTTGATAAATCTGAAGGTTGCTTCTTTACTTCTACCCACCATGGATGGAAATACCATATATTTACTTGTTCCCATCACCGCTCTTACACCTAATATGTTTGTAATGATTTTCTTCAAGGGCGTTGGAACAACACTGCTAAAGAAAACTTCAGATTTTGGAAGGCTAATGTAAAAAACAGTCATCTGCAAACAAGAGGTGAGAAATAATAGGTGCATGAGTACATATAGAAATTCCATGGAGATCTCTGCAACGTTCAGCTTTACGGATAAGAGCGGACAAACCTTCGGCACACAAGATAAATAAATAGGGCGACAACGGGTCACCTTGTCTCAAGCCCCTGCATGGTATAATCGGACCCACCACCTCATTATTAACAATGACAGAATAGTCAAGAGTTTCAACACACATCATAATCCATCGAACCCATTGACTATCAAACCCCATTTGAAGCATCACTTCCTTGAGATAAAGCCAGTCAATTCTATCATAGGCCTTGTTGATGTATAATTTAAGTGCAACATTTTTATCTCTTACTCTCTTGCTAACTTTCATATGATGTACCACTTCCATAGCAATCATGGCGTTGTCAAGCATAGAACGCTCTTGAACAAAGGCTGACTGATTTTCAGAGATACATTTATGCAGAATTTTTTTTTAGTCGATGAGCAAGTACCTTTGCCACTAATTTATACAATACATTGCACAAGGCAATCAGCCTCCAGTCCTTCATGGATTTCTGCTCATTACCTTTAGGAATCAATGCAATGTAATATTTAATTGTTGTTCATTTTTACATGTTGATTATTATTTGAAGATAATTTTATGTCGATGTTTTACAACAATTTGAGGATTGGCTGTATGGTTTATAAACACATAAATTAGCTTGCTCAATGCATTTACCATTTTAGAGGCAAAAACTTATAAACATATATATTCAAAAGCCCCTACTTACTTAAGCTCGTGTGTTCCTTTCCTGCATATATCCTAGTAGTGATAACAAAGTTCTCAAGAAATTAAATTTACTGATTCTGACGGGAGCTTGGAAACCTCTCTCTCTCTGCTAGCGAACACAAAGCCTTAGCTGCCTTACACTTTACCTACTGATCCAAATCCAAGATTTAGCGATGTAAAATTTTCCATTGGAGGTGTGATGAGCGACTATCGTCCTCCGCACCTCCGTTTCTTCCTCCTTTCCGGCGACCTTTCGTTCTGCTCTTCCGGCACCTTCTCGCCATCATTTTGCTGGTTTCTTTCCTGATTGCTGTAGCTTTCTGTTTGATCTGGTGATTCGTCGGCGTGTTGTGGTTCTTTGGTTGATGCGGTTTGTTCTAGTTCCGTTCTTTGGGTAGGTGGGTCGCGTGGATTCCTTGGCTGGCTGGTTCAAGGTTTTTCAGCTCGTCTCCTCTGCGTTGGAAAGGTTGGATTGTGTTTTTGTGCTTTCTTTTGTTTGGTTGGACTACTGGCTGTGTTCGTGGCACCGCTGCGGTGGTGAGGTGGGTGGCAGCGCTGTCACCTCTTGTTATGTTTTGGCTGGTTCGGCGGTGGTTTGTTCTTCTGGTTACTATTTGTTTGTTCGTATCGTATTTTTGCTTGTTCGTATTGTTTGCTTCTGTGTTTCATATAAGAGACTTCGGGTGGTGGTAGTTATGGACTTTTTGTGGTGATTTGGTTTCATAAACCCGAAAGGGTTGTTAGGATTCTTTGCAATCGGTTGAGTTGGTGTTCTTGTGTGTTTGACTCCCTGAAGTTTCAGGTCTGTTGAGATCTGCAGGCCTCAAGTCTTCAAGGTTACCTCCTCTCCTCTCTGATTCTGACCTCTTATCCATCTTAGTCAATGTGGCTGTTATCGGACTGTTAAGTTCGAAAGAGCTATTATACCTGCTGCTTTGTTCAGGGGTTGCTGGTACGTGGATCTCGATACCGTGTTGGCGGTGGATCCATTCGTCAATTATAAACCTTTTTTTAATTCTATGGATGTTCACTCTTCATATTTTTTTGTAATCTGGTTTCGTGCTCGTACGTGAGCATGCTGGGTTGCGTTCGTGAGGAGTGATCTTTCTGTTAGGATTATTTAAGGCAGGGCTACCTGGGTTGTATTGTATTGTGTTATTCCCTTTTGGGTTGTAGCTGGGTCAGGCCTAATACCCCCAGTCTCTATATCTCTTCATTTTTATTTAATATCTTTTCTTGCCTAAAAACAAAAAAATCATGATTCTGCACAATTATTTTCATCGGACAATAATTAAAAGGTGAAACGTGTAATTGTTTTCCTTGGTAAATACATGTTTAAAAGTCCTAACTCAACCGATAAAAATATTAAAATTGTTAGATTAGACATCATCATATTCACTTGTATATATGTGTTAGTTTCTAACGACTCTTGTCATTTCGTTTATCAACTTCAAATAAAATAAAATAAATATTACGGCTATAAAGAAGTGGCTGAGCCAGATTCCGTGTTCAATCTTTAGTGAACTCTTGAGTCTAAATGCTATTTTAGGGTTTGACTCGGTGTGACATTGAATTGCTTGAGTCACATGATGTTGCATAACATATCTAATTTAACGGTTTTGATTAAAGAGGTATCTAACAGATTTAATTTAATTTTAAAATAAACAAATTACCACAAAGAGAATTATTTGAGATTGCATCGATCCATCCAACCATTGGTAACCACAGAGAGGCATGTGAGTGAATGAAGCAGAGAGAGTCCACGTTATTTAGAAAGAGAAGTCACACACAAAAACAAAACCACTGTGAAGCTGAAAAGAAATCAAAGAAGAATCCAAATCCAAACCGAACCCGAATATTAACATCCTCAATTCCTCATCCCAAACAAACACATCAAAATCACAACACTTGTTCCTTTTGACCTCTTTCATAATACACCCCCTTCCACCCTCCATTTTCTCCTTCCCAATTCATAATGGATTTAACCATAACCCCAATTCAAATTCAAACCTATCATCAAAACATTCAAAACCACAACTACAACAACTCAAACACAGAAAAAAACCACCTCGTTTGAAATTGAAATGTCCCCACCGTTACAACCACTAACAAATCTCAATCTCCCTTCCTTACCTGATCTTTTACTAACTGCACTCTCCGTTTGCTTCCTTTTCACCTCCTCAAGATCTCACAACACCCCCACAACAACAAACTGTCCTTTCCTCTCTTTCCCTCTCAAACCACGTCGTTTCCTCAAAATCCCCGCCATGTCCAACAACATATCCACCTCATCGTTATCATCATCCTCCTCCTCAAACCCTAACAGAAATAACCGTCGCAATTTCGTATCTCCGCAATCTCTTTCTGAATGGCTTAAACCTCGTTTACCTTCAGATTCCTTCGCCACGTGGGGTGTTAAGCCCGGAACGAAGAACGTTCACAATCTTTGGCTTGAACTATCTCAGGGAGAAACCTCGCTTGATGATTCCGAACCTCCAGTTCGAACCGTTCAGGTTGTTACGGTTCGGGTTGTGGGGAAAGACGGTAAAATTCTTGTGGAATCGCATCAGGAATTGTCTGATGGGAAAGTGAGGGAACGGGGTAGGCCGTTGTCGGAGAAGATGAAGCCGAATGAGGATCCGGAATCTGCTGCTGTTAGAGGGATTAAGGAAGAGCTTGGGTCTGTGATTAACGGGGAAACAGAGATTTGTGATATTGTGATGATTGATCCGAATTCGTATGAGATGAGAGTGGAGGAGAGGAATTCAGGGTCTTATCCTGGTTTACCTGGTTGTTATGTTTTGCATATTTTGAGTGCTACAGTGGAGGGTTTGCCGGAGGGTGATTTTTGCACGTATGAGGTGGACGAGTATGATGATTCTGATGATAAGAAAGTTGCACATCAAGCTGTTTCTGTTAAGAAACATTTTTGGAAATGGGTTAGTGCTGATTCTATTCAACCTTGATGTGTTTTTTTCATTGTTTGGATCAACAACACGGACACCGGACACAACACTGACGCATATACATAGATAGATATGGATGATACTTTGAGAAAATATAAGTGATTAAATGTAGCCATATGTATCAGTGTTGTAATGGTGTTGGACACCTGAAACGTCTGCAATCTGAAGCATTGGTGTCCAACACATGCTGAACACTAGATACTAGCCAGACTAGCCTTCAATGTGAAATGTTTTGTGCTACATAGGTTTTTTTTCAAAGATTTAAGTGACATTTATTTTTGGGGTGGGGTGGATGCTTATTTATGTCTGTATACATATACGAATAATGGTAGTGCCAACAGTTTTTGTACCTGTATATCATTTTGTACTGGAATAAATTTTTGGTATTTTCTCTGAAATAATAAATTGCATTAGCTACTTGCTTTGGTTGTATACATGACATTTCATGTTTTTATATAGTTCATTATTTTCAATTCTGGAATATGAATGTGAGTTGTGAGTGTGAAAATACTTTGAAAAACTTTGACATGGTAGTATCTAGGTTTATTTTTTTATATGGCAAAAACCCAATCTGTTGAGATGTATATTAGAAAATTTTGTGACAAGTTAATTGAAAACTCTATACCTAACTGTAAAGCAGTTGGCATAAAAAATTCTAATCCAATATAATAAGAGGAGGGATATATTGACTCCAAGAGTAACTTAAGAAGTTACTCCAAACCTCCACCATTGATTTTGTTTTAATCCACTGGTCCAAAACAAAATTTAATTATACTCATTCACGTGAGTCCACCATATTGTATCTTTGGCTAAATCAATTACCGTAGAAACCGTTTGCTTATCACTGACTGCCTCATCTTTGTACTGCTTCGTTGGTGGTGGTAATGCATTTATGAAAGAAGAAAGGTTCATGCACAAAGAAAACTAGAGGCGTCGACAATAGTTTCAAAATAAGTAACTCATGATTGATAGATCCTTTTAAAACATGTTTCAGATTTTTTTTTAAGTCAAACTAGCCCCCCGAAATTGGCATTGGGGAGAATCGAACTAAGACCTTGAGAGGAGCACACTCCAAGATCCCAAGTCAATACCACCAGCCAACCCAAGTGGGTTATGTTTAAGAGAAAATGGATACTTGGGTCAGCCAATATCCAATGTTTTCAAGCTATTGTGTATAATTCCACATGTTAATTTGCAATTAGGGAGAAGAAACTAGAAATTGCAGAGGTCAATTTAGGAACCAGCGGCAAGGACATGGATTTCAGTTTAGAACACGTCAAAGAGGCTGCCGTCAATAGAATGGTAGAATTAGGAAGAGGACCTAAGAAAGTGTGTATCGTGATTTTGATTAAAATTAATATTGAGCCATTGGATTAAAACAAAATCACTGGTAGAGATTTGGAGTAACTCTTTTAAATTACTCTTGGAGTCCATATATGCCTCCTATACAGAACTGCTATAAATGTTTTGTTCAAAAATTCTCATCTCTCTTTAAGGAGATATCGAACATTCTTTGTTGTATGATAAGGAGTTGCTTTGATGAAATATTTCAATATTCAATTTTGCTTATGTCTAAGGTGAACTGCCTACAAAGTGGCTCATGGTGAACCATGACTAAGTAATTAGATTCAATAGTTCTACTAGATCCTATGATGTACCCTTTTACCGAATCTTTTTCTCCCCATACCCAAAGAATTCTGAAAGCAAATCTTTCTTCTTCTTTAATATGATAAACGTTGGAGTTTTAGGGGTTAATTTCAAAGTCAATTAGAAATTGCATTAACCATTTCGTTAAAATTTCAAATTGGATACATGATTCTTTAATCTTGTTCACTATTATAATTTACTATTCTAGAAAAAAAAAAAAAAAAAAACTGCAGATAACACAATTAATTTACTTTTTCTGATTGAGACCAAATTTTTCCAGAAAATAAGGCTGAGACAGTTAGGCCTTTCAAAGTTGCTATTATCTTAACAATTTCTTAGGCTTATGGTAGAGGCATGGGACACTTTGTTCGGTTTAGATCTTTTGTAAGAGGTCGGATATGGTTGTAAAATAAGACAAAGGAGGCTCCCATGGTTGTGTTAGGGAGAGACAAAAGAGAGAAAAAAAATTGGCCTAGAAAGTGAAAGAAAGTGGATGGAGGTGAGATCTAGTGTGGCAGTACCTAATAAAAATCACATGAGCTTACTTAATATGATGATTCTTAATTTCTTGCATATAGAGAGTAATTTGTTGTGCATATAGCTTTTGTTTTGCTGTCTAGTTTTTTCATAAGCACTTTCAAATGCCTTTAGCCTGTTAGATGAAAATAGGACTGAATAATATGCTTTTTGCCTGTTACTTCTACTCCTGTCTGGACTACAAATTACTCTATTCATTATTGACTGGAACTTTGATACTCTATTCATTATTGACTGGAACTTTGATTAAAAGAAGATAAGCCAGGGATATGAATCCTTTTCGCCCAGATCATATCTGAATAGCAGTTTGTAGGTATTATTAACAGTTTGTAGATCATATCTGAATAGGACTGAAGGAAACAGGATGAATGGCTCTGGTGGTACGGATTGATATTAAGATGAAGGGAGAGTGAGAGAGGATGGTTATAAACTTATAATGGAATAGAATGAAAATGCAAAGCATGAAAAAGAATAGAATGCTATGCTGGACTGCTAATGTACAAAAAAAATTCATGAGTAAAGGAAACTTTGTTGTTGACTGCCCCGCACACAGTTTTGTTATTTTCTTATCATATTTTTTGTTTCATCTGCCCTTAACATAAATAAATCCAAGGATCGACTGTTTCAGTTAATCTGATAGGAACAGGTAGATATAGTTGATAATTGACAGGTTGTAGTGAATAACAGTTGTATTACAGTGAACCATACTCTGAGAATGAACTTCTGCAGAGTTGGTTACAAGGAAATACAGAAAATTGCAATCTACTTGGGATAAAGGAAATAATTGCCGGAAACTAACAACCTCTAGGAATTAGAGAGCCTAGTCTCTCCCAATAAACCACAAGCCACTGAATGCCAGCCAAATTCCTACCACTGTTCTATTTAAAACATGCAATTAAAAATAAACTGGGCTCTGGCCTGCATCTAACATAGACTTTTGTAATAGGAGGTCTACTACCAATACTCCTCCCTAAAGTCTTACCTTGTCCTCAAGGTGAAATCCGGGAAACGGCTGATAAATCAGGTAAATCATTGAAGCTGAATTGCTGCGATTGTGAACTGCCTTGACTTCTTGTGGCTCCACCTGAAACTCCAACCTTTGTGATTTGGTAAGGTCCATAGAACCTAGGACTGAGTTTTTCATTAATTTTCTTTGCCAGTGATTTCGGCTTATACCACAATTTGAGGTTGACCCAATTCCTAACAGCATAGGTGACATCCTTCCTATGTTTGTTTGCCTGAACTTTCATCTCATTCTATGTTTTTGACCAAGTTAGATCGAAAATCATGCAACATAACGTCCACTACTTGAGTCAATCCATTCACCTCTTCTACTGTTTTAGGAGCCATTGTTCCTTTGCGTAAGTTAGGAGGGTCACTGCCATTGAAAGGGGTAGGTTTTTCTAAACCTTAATGGTAGTGTATAAACTTTGAGAAAACGAGTTATCAATTGACTTTGGTGAAACTTATTTTATTCATTTCCCAACTTCCAAAATTACTTTATTTGTGATAGCCAGAGACTTACCCCAGATTAATGGAAACATTGTGTTTTGAGAAAACGAGTTTAGTTGAATTTTTTTGACATATTCTTACTCGCTTTCTGTACCTTGTGTGCTTTCTGCAACTAAAATTATGTCAACCATTAAATTAATTTAATGACTGAGAGCATAATTTCTCAATCTTATATTAATCCAACTATCATTTGATTGAAGAGAACAATAGGGCTGCACTGAACTTGTTCCTTTCTGCTTTCTGCAATGTGTGTTTTAATTCATTGTGTTTTCTACTACAGGAATTATCCTCTGCTATCAATTGCCACCGCCAAATTAACTTAATTGATAGCATTAATGTCTTAATTGTTAGATTAATACAATGACTGAGATTTGGCTGAAGAGTTATAGAACTATAGGCAAGAGATTGAGTTTCCTTCATGTCGTTGAAGACCAATGCACCCTTTAGCAGGGGATCCTTTATTCTTTGTTCCATTTTTATATCATGGATTTTTTTTTTTTGACTTGTTGTTTTTATTTTCATTGTTGTTCCCCTATATGGATTAAGATTAATGAAAATGGAAGAATCTCAGCAATTGGTGAGAGACCTAGTGTTGAGCCACTTGTCTTCCATGTGCAGGGAAATTTTTTTTTGAGTGATGTGGTTCGAACTGAGTTCGAGCTAAAAAAAAATATTCTTCTACTTTAATCAAGTTTTGAGTTGACCTAATTTTTATGGACTCAACTTGTTGCTAACCTTACACCCCCTTTCTTCCTCCCCCTGTTTTCTGTTAAGATCCTAAATCATCCTACATCCCCTTTTTTCCTCCCCCTATTTTCTGTTAAGATCCTAAATCACCTGCAAACATTCATTGTATAATAATTTCACACTTTATTCATGAGTGCTACTTTTAAACACCTGTGCCCCACTCATTTCCTGAAAACTGCACTCTTTGGGTTGATAAAATCACTTTTTTTTTTTTTTCTTTCTTTCTTGCATCTAGATTGGTAAATCTATTTTTTATTTGTGTTTTCCGTTCGGATGGGTAAATCTGGACATGAGAGTTTTTAAGAATCATAGGAATAGAAAAATAAGCTTTCTTTGTTCATTGATTCCAATTCCCCCTTCCTTAACTATTTGCCCAATGCAAGCTCAATGTATCGTCTGTGGTAGGGGATGTTACATGGTGCCCCGGATTAAATGATTGTATATTAGGTCATGTAGGTGATTTTGAATATTATTATGAGAAAAAGTTTAATAAAAAATTAGTTAAATGTTCAATAAGTTTAAGTGTCTTGATAACCATTAATAGTAGTACAACAGTGGATTCCATTTCAAAAAGTTTTATGGATTATGAAAAAGTTTAAAAAATTAGATAAATATTCAATAAGTTTTAGTATCTTGTTAAATGTTTCCTTAGATATTACGGTCTTGTTAACTAATGCTCCAAGGTAATTGGTTAAGAAATCCATTAATAAAAATTGTCTTGGAAATATAAGTTTTTATTTTTGTCTTAACAATAATTACACCACTTTTTTATGCAAACTTATTTTAACACTTTAATCAATGTCTCAAGGGCCCTCATTAAAGCAAGAGAGACAATGCTGGTACAAATAGGCAATAGCACTACTTATTTCTTCTTCACTGAGGGTAGCTAATAAGTTATACAAGCATTCTCCTATATGTTATAATACTCCTATTATTTTTAAAAATATCTATACAAATGTCAAAATAATAAAATGTATTCGGATATTATACCAATTAGTGCTTGGTCTAACGAAATGAGTTAGTTTTCACAAACATAAAAAACTAATATTCAAATATCATTTAAAAGAGTTGTTCACATTTAGTGTTTAACATTGTCTAAAATAAGATTATTATCTTAAATGTAGATGACTACGGAGGGAAAAAATGCATTTGGGATATATGTGTATTACCGTATACAAATTACATTCTAAATCAAATTAGCATACTAGTATACATTAGTTGAGCAGTTAGTAAAAAAAAATGTTTAGCCTATGAAACAGTGTTTTTAAATATTCAATCCACATATTTATTTAATTAGAATAATATCGCATCAATATAATTAAACTAGCACCATTTCTAGATTGCACAATTTTTTTGAAGAGGTTTTAGTGCTCAATGCTTAACAACTAAGTCTCTGCTTACCAAGTAATGATCGTGAGCACTCAACTTAGTTGCGTATATATAGTAATAATGAATGAGAAGTAGGGGTTTGTAGTTGGAGATGGTAGAAGCAAGCTGTACATGTGTAATAATATGCACACAACTTTTTGACAAATTTGTTTGATACCTTCAAAAAGTTACACGGCATTGGAGCAAATGAAGTTGAAATTTCAGTTTCCATTGCCTAACATGGTGGGAAGCGACTTTCATGTACATTAAAAAAAAGTATTTCAAACGTGAAGTATTAAACTAATTTGCCCAGCAGCACTTTGAAATTGCTCGTTCTTTTCAAACACAAAGAAATTGCTTGTTCTTAGCCAAGAAATCAACAACCAATTATTTGGTCACCCTTTCTCTCAACATCACAAGACACTTTTAGTCAAGTTTGTTAAACATTTTTTCCTCAAATAAAGTTTGATAGAACTTTAGCTTTATTTAGGGTTATTTAAACCTAAGTTAGATTGTTTTTTGTTAATCTCCATTTAGTCCTTAAGTTTCATAAAATTACTTCCATTAATAATGATGACAATATAATTGTTAGTGACAAACTTTAACAATCATTTTTCATTTCATATATAGGAACATTTTAGTCCTTGCTAGCAACTATTTTGATTGACATTTGAGATTTAGAAGGACTAACCTTATATTTTTCATTTTTCAGAGACTCATTAAATAAGTATATGTGTTTTTTTAGTTCAAATTAAATAGAAGTTGGATGCCAAAATTAATGTTATTTAGAAAGAGCAATTGGTAGGGCATATAAGTGTAATACATGGTCTAGGATGATCAATGTTTGAAAATTGCTCAAAATTTTGACGATGTACGACATAAGTTCTTACGCCTAAGAAAATGATGGGATTTGATTCAACATAAACAAGAGAAGACATATATATTTTCGTCTTGCGGCACTAATAAACATTTTTCTTATTCTTTGACGAACCAATATTAATTGAGTCATTATCTCGGTTGTGAGTACACGTAATTTCACGAGTTTCTACTTATGAAAAGCATCATCATTCGTCGTTAGTGTTTCAAACAAATTTTAACAATCAGCCAGACAATAGGTTACCTTCATAACATATTTCTTTTTCTTTTTTGACTCAAAGATATTTCTTATACTTTGGCCCTAAACAATATTTTACCATTCACACATGAAAAAGTGGTATAAAGAAAAGAGTAGTGATATATGTACATCCATTTGGTACAACTTTGATGACAACTTTCATTTATTCTCTTCTCATTGCTCCAAAACTATAGAGAGAGAGAGAGAGGAAAAAAAAAAAAAAAAAGGAAGAGAGAAGATAAGAATATAATGTGAGTATAAGAGATAAAGTTGTCAAAAAGTTATAATAAAGTGGTCGTACAAATATCAATTCTCTAAAGAAAATGATTGAATAAAAATCAGAAGCCTGCAAGGGGGGTAGCTTGTGTGAATGTGTGGCACATTATGTACCATATTCAAGGTCTAGACGAGTTAAAGTTACTTTTTGTTAAGATTTTCTATTGTGGTTGGTTTTCGAAAGAGTGACTTTGTTTAACAAAGATATGTGGGACAAATATCTGCCACAATAAAGTCTGTTTCTTCTCAATGGAAATTGGGAACAGGGCTTTCTCTGTTTGAACTTTGAAGGCCAGCATTTGTATATATTGGTATAATAGGGTATAATAGTAACAATAAAACCGTGATTAGGCCTGATTAATGAAATTGAAACGGTTTACTTTGCTTTACTTACAGATCCCATTGAGACTTGGTTGTGATGGTGAGTGACAATGGGATTGCTTACCAATGTTCTACTATATATCAGTTCCTAATGTAGGGACCAGTAGGTAGTGATTTTTGACCTTTCTCTTTTAATCTTTAAAAAGTAACTTGACTTTATAATAATGTTCCATTTTCATTTTCATTTTATGTAAGAGGAGTAATATAGGATATATGTTAGCGGAGACATGTAGTCTTAAATTAATCGTCAAAGTTGGATGAGTTAAATTGTTTGGATTCAAGTCATTAAAAATAATGCATATGTAGTTTGACGCGTAAAAGACCGCAGAGACATTTGATATGTTGGGTGTCGTGTTATAACGTGCAATATCCATCTTTTCCATATATAGTAGCTCTATTGGGGGATGTACTAGATTATAACAACCATCAAAACCTTTTCAACTAACTAATTTGTACTTAATATAGTAAGTACTATCAACTAATTATGGGTCAATCTTAAGAGAGTTCAAGTACAAGTTCTTCAACCAGCAGCTTCATGATATCCAAGCAACCAAAAATGATGATATAAATAATATTTTTATCAAAAATATGAGGTGGCATTTCACATGAGACACTTGAAAATCTTCCCACCATGGGAAAGTTATTTTTAACCATCAGATTAAATAAAGTACATGCATAGGCAATAAAACTTCTATTTTGGTCAAATTTCTGAAAATCAAAATGGGAAGTGTTAACTACACACTTGCCAGTTCCCACTGTTAGCATCCCATAGTATATTCAATTGAGACATGCATGGACAATTATATCATATATCTTGGAGATTATTTCTCATAAAAAGTAAAAGTTTAATTAAAGTATACCATATATAATTCTTAAAGTTGAGAAATTGACATGTAAATTCTGCAGATTCTCCAAACAAAGCAACAAACTTTCCTCCCTTTAATTTATTTCCTCTTCTTAGAATCTATCTACATATTTTTCGACCAAAATAGTTTTTTTCCTTTGTATGCACCAACAAAGAAACAAATGTGACCCAAAATCTACTCATTCATCCACTCATAAAAGGTACGAGACCATGAAATCCATCCATCACCTTCTTTTCTTTTTACCCCGTTTATCATACACAAAACCAAACCAATTTAGACACACAAGATGACACTAAAAACCAAAGTGATAAGATTAACCAACCATCTATAAAAATATTCTTTCTTTATCATTATAAAAAAATATCTAATAAGCATTCTTTTCTTTTTTCATTTTCACTCCCAAAGTTGTAACTTTTGGTCCTATATATTATCATTCATATATTTTATTTACAAAATCACATATAGTGGCCACAAAATACAAAAACCAACCAATAAAAAAAAAAAAAAAAAACTTTAAAGAACTTATATAACTCTATGAGATATATGAAGAGTACTTAGCAATATTATCATGCTTAATCTATGTTTAAATTGTGGTAGAACACAAAGCACCCAGTTTTGAATTTAGAGGAGGCACATTCAAAGTGGGTCCAATTCCAAAAGCCACGATAGAATCACAATTAACATTAAACCTGTAACGACCAGAAACCCAAGTACCAATTTTCCAACGAAGTTTTCCATTAGCTTTAAGACTCAAGCCCAATCTTCCAGAAACTTGATCACGACTCAATTCATAACCAATGGAAGGAGCAACAGGTAAACCATTTCCAATCAAAGAAGATGATAAAAAATTACTCTCTTGTGTTCCTTGGTAAAAAGGTGGCACAAATGAATCACTAGTTATTTGTTGATTCTTGTAAGTTGCATAAACTTGAAACTCGTCGTAGTAAATGCTAACTTTTTGGTTTGGATTTTTGGAGAGAAGAGTGAGTTGGATTGAGGAGTTGAGGATTGGTCCTGAGAGGTTTAGTTGATAGATGTCAAGTTCTTGGAGGGAGAATTGAGGTTTGGAGGGTTTAAGGATGAAATAGATGAGAAGTATGAGCAATAGGATTGTGGTGAAAAATGTTGAGAAAGCAAAGAAGATTTTCTTGTAGTTTCTCTCTATTCTTACTTGTTTTGTGGCACAGTGTTTTGGAGATTTTATTGTGATTTGAGACATTTTGTAAAACAAGGAAGAGAGGAGTGAGAGAGAGAGAGAGAGTTACAAACTTGAAAGGAAGGATGTTTACAACGTTAAGGAAGAGAGGGTGGGGTGGGTTTATAAAGAGAGCAAAAAGCAACAATTATTATGTCCTATATAATGCTTTTAACTAGCAGTTCTAAAGCTGTGGTGATTAGTATATGAAATGAAATAACTCTGAGAGATTAAAGTGGTAAACTGGAAAATTGCTTGATGTGGAGGGAAATTCTAGCATGTCGCAACGTACACGTCTCATAAGTAATTTATTTATGTAGTAAACTCATTGAAATGTTGCAAAAATTCAGACTCCTCAATGAATCATGTATACATTTTCTCCTACTTTTCGCAAGAATAATAAAGTTATTTGGATATAATCTGGAAAATTTTCATTTTCTTGTGTTTTATGTTAATTTATTTTTTCACTTTTTATATTTATTTATTTGAAATATTTTAGTTACTTTTTTTTTGTATTAACTTTTCGATTTCTAGGGAAAGAAAACCTTAGTAATCTGGAGTACTTCCGTGTGAGATAATTATAAATAGATTTGTTACTTTTACTTGTAAATGTTTATATAGTAGTTTGATTTACTCCCACTTTATTTTGCTATTTATTTTTTAAAATCTACTATGAGTTTAGTTATCGAGAAAGTCTTGTGTGGTCAAACTTTGCCGACATAAATGGTGGGCGGTCCGATAGCGAAAACTTTATAACATGTGGCTCAATGGATCTTAACGGATGCTCTGAAACCATGTTGAAATTGGGGCCTAACGCCTCCTTACAAAAACTGGTTTGTAAGGTGATGAGTGTCGGTGCGTGTATATAAATGGTGGGTGACCCGATCGATACGCTCCGTCTTAGAAATCGTGGATAGGCCTGACACAACCCTACAAAACTGGTTTGTAAGGTGAAGATTGCTCCCACTTATAAACACATGTTCATACCATCTTTTGTTCGTTGTGGGACTATTTAACGTAAACATCATTTGGGCACAAACACAAATAGGTAGACTATGAGTTTCACAAAGGAAGAGACCCCAATTTGGAGCCACTTTGTAGTGGAGTCTACACACTAAACCTAGAGTGTAATAGAGATAGTTTTCTCTCCACACACAAAGGAAAACCTTGGAGAAGATCAAAATGGGAGATTGTCATGGACTCATTGCCATATGCATATTTTGGTAATCCAAAGCGTTTGATATTTATGATTAGGATTATTATTTGTTCATGTTGCAGTATAGGCTTAGAAATTGTATTGATTGAATTTAGCAATTGTATCAGTTAGGTTCAAGGGTGTAAATATTTACAAACATAAATGATTAGCTTAACAAAAAAAAATAACAAATGAAAATAAAAGGCCAAAAGTTCAATTTTGTCATTTAATTTACTTTGCAAAATTCTTATACTATTTTTTAGATGATAAGAACAACGTGAAATTGTATTTAAATACATTTTTTATACTTAATTTCTATTTCCATCAAGAAAAGTGTAAATTTGGTGTATAAAACTATATTATGAAAATTATAAAGTTCATAAAAGAAAAAGAAAAGGACCTTTAAAGATCCGTGCACAATGAGACACATAATGACCTATATTTTATACATCTAATTCAATCTACGCTAATTAGGTGCATCTAAACTAGTTTTTTTTTTAAGGATGGTGCATCTAAACTAGTTGACCCTACACCATTCTCCACTTTAATAACACAAAATGTTATCTCCTTTTGCAAGTAATTACGGAGCAAAGTTTTAGTGGGACAAAGCTTTCTAACTCTTCACCTGAAAAATAAAATGGCACGTTCATACATTTCAAAAGCTAACAACAACAAAAAGTTCCCAGAGATGAACTGTAGAAAATCTAGGATATAAGTTAGCTATGTTAATGTTAATAAAATGTTACATGTATGTATATCTTGTTGTTTTCACAGTACATCCTTTCTTTTCTTTAGGTTGTAAATAGCTTTGGTCGTTTTCAAATGTTTGGTTAATTAGGTTGATTGAGACTTCCATGTAACACAAGCAACCAAAGTTGGGGCCATAACTGTCCCCAATACAACTTTTTCTTTTTGGTGCACAAATGGGTGCGCTAAGGCTTTCTCAAAATGAAAAACAAAATCTACTTCAGACAACTTTGTTTGAGTATTTTAAGAAAAATTCGAATGGAGAATAACCAAACAAAACATAAGTGTGTGCAAATCGAATTGAACCACAATATACATGCATGCATGCTTTCATGTATTTAATAACTTTCAAGTATTCAATAAATTTGGTGTTACTTAGTGTAACACTATCAATTAAAATGTTTGCATTAAGACTAAGGAACAAGCCAAATTAATCAGCCGCAAGAAGTGCATGTCACTAGTGGTATTTATAATTTGTCATCATAGTAATAAAACACATGGCATGGTACACAAGAAGTGAAGAAGGTTCTCCCATAATAAGTGGGCCCTACCCTAGGACTCCCCATAAAAACAAAACAATGTCACAATATGTATCGGATGTCTTGTGATACCTTAAGATAACGATTTTGCTAAATTTAAAATGATACTATATAGTAGTATATACATACATTATGATACTGCCACGATTATTGAAGGAAGAGGATGGGGACATGGGGGTGATAACTCTTTAAGCTATAATAAGAAAGGGTGATTAGGGAAGAAAAAAAAGCAAAAGTAACGCTTTTTAAAAGAGAGTTAGAGGAGGTAGCGTAAATAGCCTTTCTTCATGATTGGAATTGGAAATGGCCTAGTGGCATGCATGCATGCCCAATCTCATATTGTCATTTTATTTATTTTTTGGATGAATAAAAATTAGTATATATTAGATTAGATTAGATGTTATGTGTCCTCTTAAGCTTAGCCCTGTTAATAGGGATAATGTATAATATATGTAAGATTCATGATTCAAATTCGGGCTACCACTAAAAAACGATTAGATGGTATGTTATAATTTTCTCATTCATTGCTATTTAAACTCTTACTTTTTAACTCTATAATTTTCTTAGCTCAAATTAATTGAGTGAACATGAAAAGGAGGGAACATGTAGAATATATGAAATGGCTTTTTGGTGAGTCAAAAAAATAAAAATAAAAATGAAATGACTTTTTGGAAACAAACGAAATTATTGTTATTTGATGATTTCTTGTCCTTAAATGTGTTTTAATTTCGCTTTTTGAGTTGAGATAATTGTCCACTTTCAACATGATTTTTCAGCTGCGGGGCCAGAGTCAGTTTCCATGGTTTAATCGATATGATTAATCATCAAAGTCTTAAAATAGTTTAATAGCAAAATAAATAAATAATTAAGAAGAGATTAGCATGGGATGTTCATCATGCATACATGGTGATGGTGGACCATTTAATTGCTTTAATTTTGGACCCTTCTAGTGAGTAGTTAACTTCAAATAGCACTTGTGGTAGAGACGTTTGACATTAAAAGTTCCTTTTTTTGTCAGTTATTATTGAGTACCAACCCCTTCAATTCAATTAAGAGAGAGTTGAAGACCCCATAACTTTGTGGTTTCTCCTCTTCTCACCTTTGTTATCTTAAGACTCTCAATTTGCTCAAAATATATAAAAGGGGTAAACGACATATATTGTTTAGTTTAATTGGGAGATAATATAAAACTTCTGAAATTCTTGTTATGTCGGTTTTGTCTATATGTACATTTGGTTGAAGCAGGATCGGTCCTAAGACTTTTTTTATGACTAGGGCGAAATAATATTTTTAATCATTCCAATATTTTTGTTATTACATTTTTTGTTACAAAATATTTATTTATAATCAAAACAAATATATTTATATAGTATTAACTACTAAGTAAAAATAATAATTATAATGCCCTAAACAAATGGTGCCTTAGATTGCTGCCATTTCCGTCCACCCTCAGGGCCATCCCTGGGTTAAGGTTCCTAGTAATCAAACATACTATAGAGATCAATAAAATAGATTAAGTGTATTGTGAAAACACAAGCAAAGTAAACAAACTTGAAATATGATTGTTAAGAAGTACAAGCAATGAAATTGAAAAGCACTTACTTACACTTCAAACAACTTTTGGCACTGTTTTTTCCAAGGGGTCCCCTGATTGAGTGTATGTAATATTTGGCTCCTTGCATTTGTCCATTTTCTAAAGTACGTATTCTTTCTAATTTCTTCTTTAATTTTATCCACAAACTTAAAGTGCAGCAATTCTTTGAACGTGAGATTGAGTCCATAATTTTGAACTGCGCATTTCAAAATTTCAGGGGATAAGATCATTCAAGATATTAGCAAGTGAAGGAGATTTTTTTTATTTTATGAAAAAGGAATTGATTTTTATCTCCTGGCTTTTCTTATGCTAGCACTCTATTTAAAAATGGGGTGGCTCAATAATTGTTTTAAATTCACAAAGTTACATATTCTAAATTTTTTTAAGAAAAAAATATATGAAAATTACTTTCTGCAGGTGAGGATTTTGGTTTATTTTAGAAGTAAAAAAAAAAAAAAAAAACTTCTCATATTTTCCATACTATTATATTAATGTATATCAAAGAATCAATCAAGCAATAGAACATTCCAAAGACTTCCAGAATATTGATCAACGCAAATATCTTTTTACATCAAAAAAAATATCTTTAATTTGAAAAGATACATCTTTAAACTAAGTTAAGAGTGATACTGATAAGATCAAATTGAATTTACTCTTTAAATAATACTAGTGTGACATCTTCATCATGAACTTTAAAATGACTTCTTTTTTTAGGGGAACTTCAAAATAAATTGGCAAAGCCTTAAAAAGACATGCACATATTTTTAAAAATAATTGAAGTCCTAAAACATCAAGAAAAAGAGGAAGGATTTGTTCCAAAATATATTTTTTTCTTCCTGAATTTGAAATTCAAGTTGAAGAGTGTGTTGTTACATGATTGAATGTATTTAGTCATGTGCCAATAAAAATTTAGGTGAATAGTCTCACTCAAAGTTTTCATTGGGGCATGATATAAAGTTTCAAAGATTAGAGGAAGTTGAACTCTGTTTCTGTTGAACATGAATTTACTTCTTACTTACTAGACCAACCTCTATTCACTTTGTTCGAATTCGTTTATGAAAGAGTATAACTCTTTTTCATAATTGTTTCTTGTGATCAAGTAGTGCATTCTTCTCTGTATATAAAACAACTACACCATCCAATTAAGCTCATTCTGAATTTGATGCAGCCCTTATAAATAAGAAAGTTATTCTATGCGCCCCCACACTCCTCACAGGCCCCCAAAATTTTGAAAATGCCTCTGTAACTTCAGGGGGATCGGAAAATAACTTCCGATGCACCAAATTATGTTCCAAAAGAGTATGATTGTGAATTTACCAAGACTTCCCAACTTGTTTGTTCATCAATCTATCCGGTTCTTTGAATATCTAGTTGTTTTGAAATGTAGCACCAGCGTTCTATAATCAAAATATCGGATAGATTGATGAACAAACGGGTATGGCACTCAGATAGTAAATTAGAATATCTAGTCTCGATTTTAATAGTTATGAGCACAGATCGACTACCAGGGGCACATAGATCAACAAGCCTAACAAGTATTTGAGACTTGAGATATTGGAGAATTTGAAACTTGTTTCGCATAATTTGGAACTTGTTATACAAAACAAAACAAAAATTGGTATAAGAGTTGTACAAAACTTTGAATGAGAATATATTGTGTTGAACACTTGAACCATTTTGTAAGAAACTTGTTGGATAATTGATGTTGTATAATATTTTATCACCAATAAACAAAATACAATTAACCGGTTGCTGTAAACACAAACAGAGTCATACTAATATGATATTGTACAAGAAGCTCCAACATTACATGATAAATCAGCGAGACCTAATAAGTACACAAATCCTTAAAAAAAAAATTAAATAATGAGACACGACAATCTCTATAAAACTATATAAAATTACAACTGTATATCAGGTTATTATTAAATATATATCAGGATCTAGAGGAAAGGCAAAAAAAGAAAAATGGTTTTACACAGCATATACAGATCAAGTGGTTTTGGTACTTAAGAAGTCAAGGAAACAAAATTTTGAAGCAACTAATGCTAACAAAGCACACTATCCTCTCCACTAAGTCACATATCTGCTAATGTAATAATCAGTATTCTTAGCAATCTTTTTCTCCAGAAAGAGAATCAGGATTCGGTTGGCGAACAAATTGTCCTTTAACTCGAGGACGCTGCTCTGCTAGTTTCTTTCTGCTCTCATATCGAACCTGTTAAAAAGTATAAATAAGTTAGCATAATATGAAAACAATGATGATCATTGATCTTACTTGTATAATTACAAGCTCATATTGATGTTGATATTGATATACCTTCTTCTCATAACATCTCTCTTTTCGTTTCAAACGGAACTTGTTTAGAGCTGCTTCTCGTAGCATAGCTCGATGTGAATATCCACTGTTTGTGAGTTCTTCATTCTTTCCCTCTGAAACTGCTGCTGTTCTGAAAGTGGCAACTTGTTCAACATTGCCACTACTTCCACAATTACTTCCATAACCAATGCTGTTAAAATTGCTGGCATTTCCATTATTACAAAAACTACTGGATACACTTTGATCAGTTGTAGGGGAGATAAGTCTTTGATCCTCTGGATGTTCTGACTTGTGTTCCTGTGTATACATAATTTGGTTTGGAGTACTGTTTCCATTTGGACCGCGAGGTTCGTAAAGCTGCTCTGAATTATTTTGTTTAACATTTGACTGATAAAATGCATCTGCTTGAAAGTTTTGTTCGAGAAACACAACTGAACCGGGCATTGATGGTGGACCTGATTGTGTACGAAACCCTGGTGGAAGTGTTGAACCATAGGCCATACAAAGATCATTGAACCTTACACCTTTCACAGGAATTGGGAGAGAATGCCTTTGCTGGGAATGTGAAGTTGCAAGTTCAGATTCTTTTTGCATACTTGGTATTGAACTATCTGAGTTATGGTTCTCATTATTTGTTTTTTGTTCTCTTGGTTGATCAGAGAAGTTAATTACTACGGCAGGTGATGCTTGCAATTGCCTATTAGTATACCTGCATGAATGGAACACCGTTTCAGTGATAAGCATGCAGAATTCAACAGAGTGGAGAAGTCATAGAGACCACAAGTACAAAATTCATACACTTTCTATCTTCATCCTTATAATGTTCTGAAGTTCTTCAGACTCATCACTAAGATTACAACAATTTTTAACTACACGGAAAGGAAAAAATTAGAATAAAAAGGGATTTAGCAATTACCGCTTGAAAGCTGAAGCATTAGAATGCATAAGGGTGTGCCTTTCTTCGGTGAGATCCTTCTCAAAGTTGCTGGGATGAGAGCTTCTGAGAGAAAGATCCAACTGTGGAGAATGGTCAAACTTGCCTGTGCAATCAATTGATGAATTTTTGAGACTGCAATTCGGATCAGTACGAAATGCTCCAATCAAGTCAATAGCTTCCTTAGTAGTAGAGTAAATTTGAACATAGTGATTGTCATGAACCTCACCACTGATGCTAGCATTCCTAAAATGCTCTTGATCATCTCCGTCCTTGCAATTATTTGCACCTGTCTCTCCATTTTTACAGTTATTTGTGCTTGCCACTCCATTATTGCAGTTAGCCACGCTTAATCCTAAAAATAAAAGTTTGTTCAAATTTTAGATAGTTCTTCCTTGTGAGTCGAACAAAATGATATTGCTGTGAAAGAAAGAAATTTACCTCCGGCGTGACTGTCCTGCGCGATCACAGCCTGGCCTAAATGAATGTCAAGTTCTCGTGTCTTTATTTCACTTGGATATGCTTCCGCACATTTCAGCTGAGAAAATTCATGCATGTTATCAACCAGGCCACTCTCAGCTTCCATGTTTGGCCTTGTACAAGAGCTCTGTGCGTCACTTCCTTTCTCAATTAAGTCCTTATTCCTTTGAATGCAAGCAGCATCACCACCAGAACGATTACTAGCAGCGTTGTTTTCAGCAGTGGCTTCAAACTTCTGTTGTGTATCACTTTCATCTTGAGGGCCATTTATGCCAGCGGTTGCGGCTGACTGCTGATAGAGTAAACAAATAATAAACATAAGTTCAACCAATTTTGTTAATAAATTCTTAGTATTTTAGGGAAAAACTGAAAACGAACTGAAAATTGAGAGAGCAGAAGTCCTACTGTTTGTCTTCTCCAAACATGTTGCCACAAATTCCTTAGTTCATTTATTCGAATTGGCTTAACAAGATAGTCAGCTGCACCTCTCAACATGCATTTGTATACTGTGCTAACTGAATCTTGCGACGACATCACTGGAAAAGCATGAAAAAAATACAAAACAATTAATATAAGTATTAATAAGGAAAAAAATTGACAAGCAGAAAGAAAATTTATCTTTAATATCATACTTATGACAGGGATGCTTTTGCAAATATCATGCTCCATAATTAATGTGAGAAGTGCATAGCCGGATATGGCTGGCAAATCGACTTCTGTAAGTATTAGATCAATACTGCGCGGTCTTCCTTTGAGTATTTCCCATGCCTTCAAGCCATCAGCAACAGCAGCAACTGCTCAAAACAGATCAAAGTTATTTTGAAGTTCTAGAGCTTAGATTTACTTTCAAGTACACTAATTTTGTTTTTCAAATTACAACACAACCAAGATAAAAAAACTCAATAATATAAAATCATAATGGCAGATAAAAATTGAAAATAAATTGAATAATTGTACCAAGTTTATGGCTTAGCCTAGTAATTTCCATACTGCTATAAGACTCTATTTCAAGGTGCCATAAATTCCTAAGATTTTCAGCTAACAAAATCCATGTCACTTTAAACCAAGTTGCTTGGGCTCCAATGGCAAGGAGCTCCTTCCAAGGACGTATCCGGGGAATACCGGGTTCGATTCCCGGGGGGAACAACGCTTGGCAAGTGCCCATGCCTCTACGCATGAGCCGGATTAGTCGCTCACCAGTGGGTCGGAAACCGGTGCAAAAGCCAAAAAAAAAATCCATGTCACTTCTCTGTAAAAAAATCTACATGATTTTTTACATTTTTTCTCATGAGTTAAAATTTATCAAACCATATTAAAAACAAAATGTCTTCAATTAATTAGTGCACACAAATTTTGTTTTCCATCCCCTTAATTTTTATCTTTATTTATTAAATCAGCAAAATCTACAAATCTATCAGTACACCCTTGAGCCTTGATCCTTTCCAAAATTTGCAGTCCAAAAACTTCTAAATTTATAATTACTAGTAAGCTTTTTCCCCCTGTTTTTGTCATGTGTCAAATATATACTCTTAATTAACAACAACTCAGCCTCAATATAACCCAATATTCACAATTAATTAAATCAAAGTTTACACTAAAAAAATATGAATTTGCACACAAGAAAAATTGAAAATTGAGAATACTTACAGAAAATTAAATAACCAATTAAACACAAAACAATATTACAAAAACATCAGCTTGTACAATAAAATAATAATAATAATAATAGAAATAGTACCTTTATAGTTGCATTTTCTAAGAAGTGCTGTTATAATCTGTCTTGTACAATCATCAGCTTCAACCAAAAGCACCCTCAAAACCATTTTTGGCAAGAATTTCTCCCACCTCATAAGCCCTTTCATTTCACCACCACCACCAGCACCTCTACTCTCAGTTCCTCCGCTCCCTTCTTCTTCCCTCACCTTCTCTTCTTCTTCTTCCACTCTCACTATTTTCTCACCACTCATTACAACCTCACCCATGTTGTTGTTTATTGGATCCAAAGACAAGAATCAGCGTATAGCATCAGAATCTTTGTTCAAGAAAACAAAACCTTAGCACACAACAAAAATATCCAATTTGGAAGGTGAAAAATAAAAGAAAGTAAGAAGAAAGAAAAAAAGCAATATATTGTATATATATGGATATTGTACAAGATTTTTTAAGGTAATAGAGTTTGATCTAATGGTACAGATTGTGACACCAAAGGTAACAAGGTTCTAATCCAACGGTTATAAAATATATTCTTTTAGCACAAAATATCTAGAAACCATGCAGACACTGGCCCACATGGTCCACGTCATCAACTAGATCTATAAAGAAATAAACCCGTGGTTGGTGCTGCTGTATTAGTGGTGGATATCATTTCAATCACTCATTTATTCAATTTATTCAAACTATTTTTGTGCTTTAATTGTTTGGTTATAACTTTCTCTTGAATTCCAAGTTGTGTCCAAATGGAAAATATCAAGGGGATATTTTTGTATGAGGGACAATTCGGAATGCACATGGACCCATTTGGAGAAAGATATTAATTTTTTTAATCCAAAAAAATGAAGATATTTTTGAGTGCTTTGAGGCTGTCCAAGAATCCCATGGACAATAGTGATACACGTGGCAATTTAGTTGAGGATGTCTTGTTTTGTGGCTTTGAAGTCGTCGAACTCTATCTATGTCTTCACAAATCACATGCTGCGGGCAGATGTTGGCTACTCGCTCTTTTATAGGTCAATATATATCATCTATCAAAATTTGACTTGCAAAATAGTAAAAGAAGTGATAACATGTGTTATTAATTCTCGTCATATATCACATACTTGATAAAGACAATGCATAATATACGTAAAGTCATGTTAACCAGTGTCCGGGTTAAGGAAACCGAAAAAAGTAAGTTTTAAGATAAAAATAACATTTTTTATGTTTTTGAAAACTTGACAACGCAAGTTCCAATGCAATACTTACTACATTTCACTTCTTAACCAGTGTGTCGGAGGCACCGATTAACATTACCTATGTATGTATGGAAGGGTCAGAATTTGAATGTTAGACTCATTTATTTTTTAGTCATCAGATCATCCAACAAAAAAACTCATGATAAGAAATTTGAAGTGAAAATTTCATTTTAGAAATTGTGTCTATTTATCTTTTAAAAAGTTGTAATTTATTTTTTCCCAATAAATAATGTTATTGGAAATCGAACTTAACTCAAAATTTTCTTATGCTTTTGTCCCAAACGAAGTTAAATATTTAAGATTGTTGCCAAAATTATAGAAGCATGTGTGAAAGGAAAAAAAAAAACAATTGAAAAACAATGAGAAACATGCTGAGGAAACCCAAGAGATGGAAATGGATACTTTTCAAACGAAAGCAAGTTTTTATGTTATGTTAGTTGAGAGATGGAAATGGAAATGGAAATGGATACTATCAAAGGGAAAAGTTAGTTGATTTGTTGAGGTTTAAAAAACAATGTATCAAATGATGGTAAAGGATCTCAAATAAGAAGTTCATCAACAGTTAGTAAAGGCTTTTTTATATACAAGTGCCACTCCTTTCAATTATAATAGTAATGTGGAGTTTGCAAGAATTGTCTGAGATGATTGAAACGTATAATTGACTACAAAAGCTTAAAAGAAGATTCGGTGATCAAATAAGTTCAAATTGAGAACCGGCCATTTGATTTAATTCAGATTCAAATTGAAATAAATTGAGTACTCAAATGAGCACAATTGGTACATCTTGTATGAAGTTTCATCAGGTTAATCTGTTCAGAGACTCATACATATTTTTGTGACAGCATCAATTTATGGATACCATAAAAAAGATGCTCGATACAGGTGGAAAAAAACTCAAATGAGTAGTTGACTAGCATATATATAAAATGCTTTAGTTAAGCAGCGAGGAGCCTGTTTGGATAAGCTTATTTTGAGCTTATACAAAACAGCTTATACAAAAATAAGCTTTTATATATTATTTACAAGTTTGTTAAGGTATTTTGTGAAAAAAAAAAACAGTTTATGAAGATAAAATTCTCGTTAGTAAGAGCTTATAAATTAAAATAAAAACTTAATTATTTACATAAATCATTTTTCATAAACACAAAATAAGCTAAATCCAAACCGGCCCTAAGGGAGGCGATCTCTCAGTATACAAATGGATTACATAGACCCGAACTTCGTGTTAATGCTAATAATCCCTTGTAAAATAGATTTGTACACATCATAATTACTTTTTTTTGTCATGTATGTGACAACATTTTTTCAATTGATATGATGCCATGTTTCACACCTATTGTTCTGTTTTATTTTCTCAAACCATTTCAATATGATAGAAACAAATTATTGATTAAAAATTTCGAACAAGAAACTGGGACGAGAACGGTGACACCACTTGCACCATTGACATTAATACATAAGAAATATTATGATTATGAGTTCAAACTCTCGTAATTGATGTAAAATAAAAATAAAAAAACTTGCCGGTGCTATCATGTACTCCCTCTGTCCCTATATCTAATAACCCTTTTATTAGAGGCAAAGGATGCTTACATATAGGAACGGATACATTAATACATAAGAAATATTATGATTATGAGTTCAAACTCACTGCTAGTATCGTAATTGATGTAAAATAAAAATAAAAAAACTTGTCGGTGCTATCATGTACTCCCTCCGTCCCTATATCTAAAAACCCTTTTATTAGAGGCAAAGGGTGCTTACATATAGGGACGGATGGAGTATAAACCAAAGTGAAAATTTCCAGCATGACCAAAAGAACGCAAATTGGTAATTCGCTTGCATGATAGTAGTTTGATAAATTACTTTGGCCAACAACATATCAGTCAAAAGGAAGCCTATATTACATTTAGTTTCATGAGCTCTTCTCACGTACACACTAACTAACTTCTGTTTAGATAATTTTAACAACGCATTTCAATAATGCATTCAAACATAACTAGCACTAAAGTCCACATCAATACGTACTCGATTCCAACCATGTTAGAGATGTCACAAGGCCTATATTTACTTGTTTCACGAACGTTTGGGAAGTGTATATGGCACATGCTTATCCTCACAAATAGCCTGAAAATGGGCATATAAGAAAATAAATAAATAAATAAATAAACAAAGTTCAACATACAACAGTAATTCAGTGTAAACTGTTCGATAGGCTGATACAAGAGAAAGGCAAAAAAAAATGTTTTTTGTGTATCAGGCAGCTTTGCACAAATGTGAGCAAAACTTTTATTTTGTTATACAAGTTGAGCAACACTGACTTCTTCATACTTCATAATAGAACAAACAACTGATTGCAAAAATAACCTAATCTTAGTTGCCATGGCCAAACATTATAACCACTTGAGCATTTAATGAAAATCTCAACTCAGAAGGCAACGGTGTTTCACATAACACATCCTGTGTGTTTAGAGCTTCCCTAAATTTTTAACACCTTTGCAAAAGACAAAGAATAAACTGCCAACTATTTTATATCCGACCAGGTAAATTAATGGATAAAAGCACAGCCTAGGGGGAAATCCCCAAAAAAAAATACTTAAAGTTAAATTATGGTTTTTGAGAGAGTGGCATAAAAAAAGAGGTGCACAATCTTATACTTGAAAAGAGACAACTATGTAATAACAAAAACAAAGTCCCTTATCAAAAATAATAGTAATGTATGCTGAATCTATATTACACAAATAGAAAAATACAAACCTGCATATCGTCTGGAAGAGCCTCTGAGACAGCAAGAGTGTAAACACCAGGAACAAATTTTCCTGCAACATATAAGAAAAACTTTAATTTCCACATCTCAGTTGTGTGCAAGATTTCAAACTTCAATCTAGATAGAGATTCTAAAAAAGAAAAATTAAACGGCACTTCACAGTTGAAAGAAAAAAATAAACAAAGAAGATAAACTTCAAATGAAAAAAACACCACAACAATTTCTCTATCTCTATAATAATATACACATTTAGCTCACACAAATGAAAATTCTCTCCAGGTGCCACTCACTAAATTACATCACCAGTTTTTAATTCAGAGGTACTAATTTACATGTTTTGAATCAACCCCAATCTCTTTCTCTGGCACCATTCTTTATAACAAAAAAGGAAAAGCTTCTCACTTGCTCGTTTTTTTTTTTCAAAATTCAAATTTAACTGGTACAATTTATATCACATTCCTCTTCTATCCATCTCTTTGCTCTCCGCCCATCTCTCACTCCTCTGCTCAGTGCCCATCTTCCATAATCAAAACATTGTATAACCTACATCTAAAACGTAGCCTCTTCTTCAAAACAGACTAAGAAAATGGGGTTCTTGACTGTAAATGGAAAATCTTAACAGCAACTAAGGTTTATGATTTTGACTGTGACTCTTTATTTCTATATAGATTTCAATTGTGACTTTGTGATTTTCTGCAGCTGTAGACATTGTGTGAGCTTTATTGTAGCCGGGCTTAGATGGCATGTACTCTATCCTTGTCTTAACATATGAACAAATCGCTGTCTCCACATTCTCATCTCAACTTTCCTGAAATGATGAAATTGTGAGATTGACGGCGAATGACTAACTCTTTAGTCTTTTTCTTCTCATTTTAGTGCTAATTGTGAGATTGTATGTAAGTTCATTTGATTTGGATTTAATTTGATACTCAAAATGTGCACTCACAGGGTGTTTTTGAAAATGTCTTACAACAGGAAATGGAGGGAAAATGTAAACAGCCAAGCATGAAGCTTTCAAATGATATGCTTTTATATTGTTTATGCTTTTTTTTTCCTTTGAATGTATAGACATGTTTAAGGAGTTTGTCAGATACAACCACTAAATGTTTATATACTCCTTCCTTATTAGACATTATTGGCAAAATCTTTGAATGTGATTTCATGTTAGAATTTGGGCAGAGCTTACAAAACTGGCTTGTAAGGTGAGGGGTGTCAGTCTATATACTAATGATCTAGGATAGCTCTAATACCATAATAAGTACTAGAGATTTCTGCCATCAAGAACGATGAGAATAATATGGAAAATTACTGGACTTAAAAACCAGAGGATCTTAAGACTGCAAGGGTGCACGAATAGAAAAACAGAGACGGTAGCTTCAGACAATGAGTGAAGAGCAAGGGTTTGCTGGATAGAATTGATAAAGACTCTGCATCAGACAAACGACCTCGAAAACAGGTTGAAGAGGCGCCCACGAGATGACCTGAACCGACAGCTTCTTGATCAAAACGATTTACGACGGCAAGTGGCCAATACGTGCCGAAAAGTCTGACGGATTGTTATGGCGAGTGGGAACTTCTTCGGCGACGAAACTTCAGAGGGTGACAGATCAGAGCCTTATAGTGACAAAGCCACCACGTGTGTCTAGTGTAGTGGGTGGCAGACCAGACTTTAAAAGAAAATTAAAAAGTATAACTAGCGTGACCAAGCTTTGAATACGATCTTGAATGAATTGCTTATGAGTATCAGAAATCTCATAAATTAACACCACGAGAGTATATAACGTACTATTCACCTAAACATTAAACAGTACTTTAATCTTCGTCAGCTAGAATAAATTTCATAATTAAATTTTGTATTCCTCTTTCTAGGACCTTACTTGAACCCTTTAACCAAAAGGTTGAAACTGCAAAGCATTACCATAACTCAACACATGTAATACATTGATTTGGTTGTGGTTGAGTTGCAATTTGATACTCATAGTATATGCACCATAACAAGAAGATGTGAATGCGAGACAGCAGTAAGTGGAATGCTTTTGAATAATCACTTTGTGATTACCAATTCGTTCAACGGCATTCGACATAATGTTGTTTCTCATATATGCTTCTTATAAGGATATCAAATTGCAACTCAACCACAATCAAAGTTAATGTTTTGTAGTTTCTACCTTTTAGTTAAATGGTCAAGTAAGGTCCAAGAAGGAGGAAGAGTGCAAAATTTAATTATGAAACTTATTACCATATATAAGTATTATTCAATGTTTAGGTGAATAGTATGTTGTTTACACTCATGGTGTTTAAAAGGAGTTAAAGAACATTCTACTCACTTAAACATTCCACGTAACTTAATTTTTGTTAGTTACAAATAAATTTCATAATTAAATCTTGCATTCCTCTTTCTAGGACCTTACTTGAACCCTTTAACCAAAAGGTTGAAACTGCAAGGCATTACCACAACTCAACACATGTAATCCATAAATTTGGTTGTGGTTGAGTTGCAATTTGGTATCCATAGTAGACGTGAATGAGAGACAACGATATGTAGAATGTTTTTGAATAATGACTTTGTGATTGCCAATTCGTACAACGGCATTCCACATAATGCTGTCTCCCATTCGTATCTGCTTCTAAAGTAGTGCATCTACTATGGATATCAAATTGCAACTCAACCACAATCAAAGTTATGGATTACATGTGTTGGAGTTATGGTAATGTTTTGTAGTTTCTACATTTTGGCTAAAAGATCGAGTAAGGGCCTGGAAGGAGGAAGAATACGAAATTTAATAATGAAATTTGTAATTGTTATTGACAAAAATTAAGTATTATTTAATGTTTAGGTTAATAGTATGTTCTCTACTCTTGTGGTGTTAATTTATGAGGTTTTTGGTATCTCATAAGCAACCCAAACAATTGATTTAAAAAAATATAAAATTAATTTTGTTAAATAACTACTATGAATGGAAAACATGGAATTGGTAGCACAACATTTGCTTTAGCTTTTTGTAATGAAGGTTATGTCTGCATCGATCTAGAAAAGGTGTGTATGTTGATCTCTATGTACTAAGTTAAACCTAGAAAAAGTGTGTATTCTGATCTCTACATAAAAAGTTTGATCATGCTATTCTTAATATCAATATGTATTGTCGAGATTAACCACATCCAATATGTTTTGTAAATGTCTTGCAAAAACTACTATACTAACTAAAGACCATATAGTAGTATCAAAAAACTAAAGACCATATTGTGTTTTACAATATCGTTTTCTTTACCTATTGTTGTTGCAATTTTTCTATAATGTAAAATAATGAATTCTAATTTGGTATTAACTGTGAGAAACTTAAATTTATATCGCTATTTGATGTTATCTCATGAATTTGTTTAGACTTATTCATGTAATTTTAAATAATTGTTCAGTTTTTTATTGTTACTATGTTAGTAATCGTAGAGTATCACCCATCCATTTGCACGGGTGTATGACTAGTTGTATATTGCAAAGTAATGCTATCATCATAATACTGTAAAGGGAAAGAGAACTAAAAGGCAATGGGCAAGACATATTATAATAAGCATTACAATAGATAAATGGACATACCAATGCGCAACCAACGGGCGGCCCAGCTTCGAGTTGGATCCATTACAGAAATGATCCTGAAAATCAAAATGAAGAAGAAAACATGACATTCAGAAGCTTCAAAGGTGATTAGGGTTTTGATGTAAATAGATATGACACGGACATACCCATTAAAATTGGGGGTGGTGCATTCAACAGCACGCTCTTGATCTTCTTCCATCTGTAAAAATGGGCAGTTCTCACATCCTGACTCCCTAAACTGCAAATCAGAAAACAGGGATTATTTTTATTTATGTAAAACAAAATCAGTGTATGTTTGGCTATGCGGTGACTAAAATTGAATTTGAGTGTATTGATTCTGTAAAATTGATTGTTAAAAGCGAGTTGAAGGTAAAAGTAATTGAACAAAAAATTTGTATAAAAATCAATTCTATGATCAAACGCTACAAATTATAGCTTCAAGTAGAATTGATTCTACTTGACCGCAACCAAAAATGTCAGAATCAATTATAGACCTCTAGAATAAATTGGGCACCCTGAGAGGAGAACCAAACATATACTAAGACTAGTGAGAGAAAAGGAAGGACAGTAAGACCTGATCGTAGGTTTTGACAAGGCGGCAACGAAGACAAGCCCTCAATTCATGTCCAAAGCTTGTAGGGATTTGAGCAGGTGCACTTGCCATTGTTTTTCAACACACTGTTTGAACTGATTGTTAGATAAGAAAAAAAACAAAAATTATAATAAGAAGCGAAATTCCAATAATCTCTCTTAATTAATATAAGAAGAGAAGATGTTGTGGAAATCCTATTAATGCCCCAGCCTGGTTAATTGACAAATCACCAAAGTAAGGGTAAAATCTGTCTTTAACTTACTTTATTCAACCAAATTACCACAATTAACTAAGATGATGTCATATAACTACAAATAACTAATAGTTTAGTTCATTTGCTCTTCATAAAGTCATTTCCATTTGATGCCAACTAAATAAATCCGATTAGTTATACAAAATATATTCATTAGTTATACAAAAAAGCAAATAAGAAGAGATAGAGGGATGAGCAGCTGATTCTGAGAGTGAGAGAATTGAGAATATGGTTTAGTATCAGTTTGGTTTTATTTTTTTAAATATATATATATATATATATATATATATAACGACGTGTTTTTTTACAAGATATAAAAACGTGTTGTTACATTAATTAATGAATATTAAAATTTATTTATTTTTTATATTCATAAAAACATAAGATAAATATATTTCATTGTTACATAAAAATAACGGTAAAACATTGATCGTTTGATACGTACAACATATCAAAGAGAGTCGTAGAAAAAGAGTGATGTGTATAGATTTGAAGTGAGGCAGTAATAGACGAGGTATAAATAGTTAAGAGACAAGTTTTAAAAAAGATTGATAAAATATATTATACAAGGGTCAACTCATCACTTCAGAATTTTAAAATAATTGTTGTAAACGAGACAAGTTGTCACTTCGCAAAATTTTTAAAAAATTATTATAAACAAGACATACTGATATAAATTTTAAAATAAGTATTGAACATATTTTGGTAGTGGTCGGAGTTTGAACCCCGGACCTTTGGATATATTATGCATTATCCAAACCAACCAAGTTAAGCTCACGAGGACATAAGTATTGAACATATGATTTGTCATCTCATCACTGATATATATTATAAAATAATTATTATACACGAGACAAGAGATACATTGATATATATTATTAAACATTATTCTTCTTCCTTCAAAAAAACATTATTCTCCTTTTTTTTCAAACCATAACGTAAGTGAAAAACTAACTTAAAAAAATAATAGAATTATACGCAGCATTTGTTATCATTGAGTATAAATTCAAAATAATTATAACACAAAGAGACAAGTTTTAGCCGATATGAATTTTAAGATAATTATTAACCATGTCACATGTCATCACTGATAGATAGATATATATATATATATATATATATATATATATATTATAAAATATTTATTATACATGAAACAAGTTGTTATTGTTAACTTAAAAAAAACTTTAATAATTATTATTAAGGCGAAATTGTCACTGATACAAATCTACTAACATCTACTTCTTCTAACAATATCTAAAAAACGAAGTCCAGCAAAATAAATAAATTAATCTATAGTTATCAGTGGAAATTAGTTATACACGACCATTGTCTGTAATTAATTTTTTTAAAAAAATTAGTACATAATAAACAAGTTGTCGCTCATATAAATTTCAAAATAATTATTAACCATGTGACATGTCATCACTTATATATATTATAAAATATTTTTGTAGGGATTATATTGTAAAATATTTATTATACACGAAATAAGTTGTCATTGTTAACTTTAAAAATTATTATTATACATGGGCGAAGTCGTCGCTAATATCTACTTTTTTTAGGGGGACCGATACAAATTTACTAACATCTACTTCTACTAACAATATATATATATATAATCGAAGTCCTTCAAAATTTCATAACTGTCCTTATTAAAATTCACTATCTTCTTAATTTCATGTGTTAACTTTAAAAGATTTATTATACACGAAACAAGTTGTCACTGTTAACTTTAAAAATTATTATTATACACGGACGAAGTCGTTACTGATACAAATCTACTAACATATACTTCTACTAATAATTATTTTTATACACGGGCGAAGTAATTAGTGATACAAATCTACTAACATCTACTTCTTCTAACAACAATAACAATGTATAAAAATCAAAGTCCGCCAAAATTTCATAATAATCCTTATTAAAACTCGTTATCTTCTTAATTTAATGTGCATAATTGCATTTTTCAAAGTTTAATTTATTTTTTAAAAAAAAAACTAATTACGGACAACGATCATCACAAGTGTAACTAATTTCCGCTAATAACTATGTAATTTATTTATTTATTTTGATGGACTTCGATTTTTATATATATAGTTAGTAGGATTAGATGCATGCTACATTTTTTAATCATAATATAAGTGAAAAAATAACTTAAAAATTTTAAAAATCAGTATTATACTTTTTCATTATTGAAATTATATCCTTAAACAATGTTTTCTATAATAATGATTGTTGTTGGTGTCGTTAAAAAAAAGAATTTATATTATATTTTTTTTGTTATATTGTCGATGTCATTGAAATAGATAATCATGGTTAGTTTGATTTTTTGTTATGGTTGTCGCGGTTTGAACCGCAGACCTTGCATATACTATGCATTGTCCCTACCAACTGAGTTAAACTCACGAAGACATGGTTAGTTTGGTTTGTTATAACTTGAAAACAACGGACATTTATATTTCTACTTTTAATTAAAATTAAAATTTCATAAAAAAAAAAAACACTGTTCATAATTTTCAAACTTTAGCACAATAAAAAGAATATCGTTCATAATTCTCGTCGTCGCCAAACCAAACACACACTTAATATTGTTGTGTAATTTTTTAATTAATATTGTGAGTTGATAAACAACTTGCTTGTATCGCTTTTTAAAGATAATCATTTTAGAAATCTACCGAACTTTAATTAATGCGCATGTTTTGTTAATTAAATGAAAATGTTAAAATTAATATAAAATTAACTTTAAATTTTAAAACAAATTAAATATTAGATAAATCACACACAATTGATTTGATCTTATGCTCGTGAACAAAACATGACTTTTGAATAATGCATTTTAATCGCCAAATGCATGAACAACCAATATATTTTATAAATAATACATATTCAATTACATTCTTCATGTATTAAATATGGCTTTTGTGGTCTTGTATTTCAATTACAAACAAACAACACCACCAATACATCCATGAACAACAAATATATTCATGTATTAAATAAGACTCTGAGTCATGCATTTTGTGCTAAAATAAACATTATAATGTTAGAAATACAAAGATGTTTTCAATTTTAACTCTATTATATTTATTTGAATTATGTTTCTATTTTATGTCCAACTAGCATGGACACCCGTGCCAAGCACGGGCTAGAATGTCGTCGAATATATTATATATACTAACAAAAATCATATACTTTAAGTCTTAAAATTTTGGATGAAGTTGTGGTGGTATTATTATCACTTGTGTGGTTTCCTCTTTCCCCAAATTGTCGATCTACATCAGTTTAAGTTTCCACAGAAAGCTCAGCTGTGGTATCACATCTCCGTTAGACATTTTGAGGGAGCGAGAGTGAACACAAAGATCCTGACACTTAATGGAGAGATGTTAATGTGTCACGTGTGAGTTAAAATTTTATATTGTATGCAATAGTAGATATGAGAAACATTTAAGTGAGATGACTCACATACATAATGCTTTCAGACTTTGAAAGAATATGTGATGTGAATCTCACTTATGTGATTGTTCTTAGTCTAATGTGATAATATAATCCAATGTAAGATCTTTGCCTAATGTGATGAGTTGTTTCGTTAGTTTTTGAGTGTCATTTGTTTAATTTTTATCTTAAATTTTAGTTTTTGAACGTCATTTGCTTTCATGAAGAAGAAAAAAAATTCAACCTTTATCATTTAAAATTCCTTCATTTTTGTTATTTCATGGGATCTTGCAATAGAAAATGTAGATGTATTTTGATGAGTTGACAAAATACATATTTATTGGGCATTTTAAATAGATGTACATATTTTAATAAGTCTAATATTTTGGTAGCAAACTTCTTCAACAAATTCATAAAATCGCCATCAATTCATTATGTTTCCTATACTCTCACGAATACACCAGAAAGTTTATCAGTAATACATAATTTAATTTCTCCACTCTCATTGGCAGATCCAATTTCATCTCTTCTACGAACACATAGAAGTAACATGTATACTATGACCCTAGAATTTTTTTTTGTCAAAGTGATAATAGATTAGAGCCTCTTAAGCATGTGGATAGTAGTTCAATTTCTGTCTCATGCGTATTGAAAATATTTAGATGAGATGAGAGAACTCACCTTATGTGTCCTGCAGGTTTTCGAACCAAGATTAGTCATTGTTAAACAGTGGTGTAAACTCCTACCAATTTCATAATAACTCGATAAAATATCAAATATAAAGTTAGTTAGTAAACTTAATTGATACATTTAATTAGTATATCTAAAAAAACATTAAAAATCAATATTTATTAATAATGATAATAATAATAACAATAATATTTCCCTTCAAAAAAAAAATAACAATAATATTTGAAAGTTGATAATTTCAGCAAGCATTTATTTTGTATTACTTTCAACCGATATTTTTCATTGATAAGTTAATCAATTGTTAGAGCATCCATAACGGTCCTCTCCGTTTGATTGCTTAAATGAGTCTCGTATGTAAATGTCACTTGTTGTTATATAATTAATATTTAATAAGATTTAATCTCTCAAACTCTAGAGGTATTTTACCAGATTAACTTAAGGACTTTCTCTGAGTTTGTTTCTTTTCTTTTCCTCATCTTCTTTTGTTATTGTTTCCTTTTATTCATACGTTTAGAGCGTGATACAACTGGTTCATAATTGAACCCCATTTGACTAAAAAAAATAAAATATCTCTCAAACTCAACCCTTCAAAAATATATCAGATGGGCCTTAGTAATAAATATGTAACAGTAGTGTATTTATTCATTCATAATTATCTAATATTTGAAATATTAAATCAGTTCAATTATAAATTTAAAAAAAAAAAGTATATTTTTTCAATCCTGTTAATAATTCAAAAAAATAACTAAAATTCGAAAAGATAAAAAAAAATGATTGGAAATTACACGGTATAAGTAACAACTTTGCATATGGTCGAAATCATAGTAAAGAAACAAAAATGTACTTTGATTGACAATGACGGAATTTACAACGAAGTGATCATGTGTAACACACAAATAATAGGAGAGCGAGGGTGTCTATAAAAATACGATTCTAAATAGAAGAAAGATCCTATTGTAGATGGTCTTAACCACCCTTGAGTGAGAAAATAATTATTTCATGCTATTATTTATAAGATCATCATGAGAAATAAAATCAATCATGTAATAAATTAATATTCAACAGTGTTTCAAAAAGTAGTAAGAATTGATTTATATAAACAGAAAATCAAAACAAACTGAGTCATGCTATGATGATGAAATCACAAAAACAAACGAAAGAAAAATTAAAATATAAGGAAAGGTCTTATTTAACTAAAAGGGAAAGAATATTTTTTTTGAAGGGGTGATTTAAGGGCAAAATTGACCATAAATTGACCCCATAAACTAACATTTTTCCCTTCCGTCTATAAATTTACAACCAACTAATATTTGCTTAAAAAAAAGAAAGAACCCAACACAAAGACGAAATAAATAAGTGGAACAAAACTTTCTCTCAAAATAGGTTGTTATGAATTATCGACTAATTAATATTTGTAAAGTCTGTTTAGAAGATTAATAATTTTAACTTTGAGTAAAAAAATTAATTTTTGAAAATATATAATAAAAAAAACACGAAAGTGATTTAAATAATTTAATCTAAAATAAATGAAAATGAGATAGAAAATGATCTGACAAACAACAGGGTTTGTTGATTTATATATCTATATATATCATTTTGTTTGGATTATTTATAGAGGATTTGGAAAATTTTACTATGTATATAAACTTTTTAGTTAATGTCCTCGTGAGCAAAGTTCAGTTGGTATTGACAATGCATAATATATGCAAGGTCCGGATTCTGCACTTCATTGATTTTTTTTCTCTATTTATCTCTTCCTCTCAATATTTTATCGTACTATTTGTTATATTCTTCTTCCCAATGTTTTTCATACTATTTCTTATTATGTGCTTGTTTGACACCAATAACGGAAAATGTACACAAACATGTGTACTAATCGAATAAGATAATTGGTTTTGGAGACACTGAAAAAATTAGAGTAGTAAGTTTTTTTTTTTTTTTTTACAAATAGTGAGTATTGTTGAAAACCCAAAAATAAATAAAATTGAAAAGAATTTTGAAATCTTTAATTCAATATCAGAATTGTAAGAAGAATGGTGAAATTAGAATCAATATCTATAGAATCACCACATTAACGTATAGATCCAAAATTTGCTGCAAAAATAATTTATAATATATATTATAATTATAAAAAAATTACATCATGTGAAAATAAAAAAAAAAAGTATAAAGTTGTTTTTAAAAACACATGAGTAAATAAAAAACATATGAGTAATTTATTTTATACTTATCACAAATATTTTTATTTTTTTTCACAAATAATATGAACTTAAATAATGTTTTTTTATGTACTATTAATTCAATCATTCCTTATATATAAATAAAAACCTTTTTCTTTGACCTTTCTTATCACCATTGTTTTTTATTTTTTTGCTTCTATAAATAATATGAACCTTTTTTATAGAAACAAATAATATGAACTTAATCAATGTTTTTTATACACCACCACATCATTCCTTATAGAGAAAAACGAAAAGGTTTTGCTTTGCCTTTGACCTTTAAATGTTGTTTCCTATCTTGAATATAGACATCGATTCTACTAATTTTTGCTTCCTTATTAAATTATAACAGCTATGTGTTATCATTTAAAAAAAAATGTTGGTACATGTTATATTTGTTTTTTTATCTCTTATTTGCATATCTTGTGCCTAGTTTAGATGCTATTAATATTTTTATTTTTTGATTTTATAGAGAGAAAACACCTTAAAGCGATGTTAATGAGTCAAGTGTGAGTTTACGTTCTACATTGAATTGAATAGTAGATTTTGAATAGAAAATAAGTGTGATGACTCATATAACCAAGGTCTTTAGATTCTGTGTAGAGATGTGGTGTCAATCTCACTTATATGGTTGGTATTGGCCTAATACGATGATCTAACTCAGTGCAGGCTCACTCGCAAGTCCCAACGTTATGATAAACTTTTTTTTATTTTTGAATGTCATTTGTTTAATTTTTTATCTTAAAATTTAGTTATTGGATGTCATTTTCTTTCATTATATATTTTTTATACAATCTATATTACTTCAAATTCCTTCATTTTTTGTTTTTGATGGGATTTATGGAAAATTACATGTGTTATGTTGAGTTGAAAACATATATGATTATTACAAATTCAAAAATAATGTGGCATTTTTTTATTTACTCTAATTTTTTTGCAAAACATTTAAACAAAAATTTCTAACTCCTTCAATTAACCCATAAAATTATCAATAACTCACTCTATTATCTAAACAGCCACAGACAAAGCATACACACTTTGTAGGCACTAAAAATAAAATAAAATAAAATAAGGCTTAAATCCACTTTTAATCTCCCTATTTGTTTTAAAAGAAAATGGTTTTTTAGTCCATCTATTTTTACCACCATTATTTGTCCCCTATTTGTACTTTTTTCTAAAGTTTCATCCTCATCACATTTTAGGCTAATTTGTTATGATGTGCCTATTCATAATGACGTGAAAGAACTTATATCAATGTGAATCATATGTGTAGATCATTTTAATGTAACAATGTTTATTTTGAATGTTAGTGTATAAAGTTTTATAGTATCAGCTCATCATAATTAATCATGTTTGTGACTTTGAATATGGTTAAGATAAAATCAAATGTTTGAATTGATCTAAAAGTTGTGATTGTTAATGAGAATATAATTAATCAAATCCAATAGAATTAATAGGACTCTATTTTTACTCTTAGCTTATACGTCACGTTTTCGTGATCGAAAACCCCCCTTGTTTTTTACTTGATTGAAAAATATCTGTTATTTGAGTCGTATGTTTGGATCAATATAATATGGACATCTAGAAAATGATCTAAAAGAAATCCCGATGCAATATTTTTCTTTTAAGGAAAATGCAATGTTTTATTAAAGTTTGCTAAAAATAATAAGAGTCAACTTTACACTTGTTCCATATTAGACACGTTAACTTTTTATATATATTTGAGTGCTTAATGCTCTTGAAGTTTTTCTTTAACAATCAATTTAAAGTTCTTTCACAAACAAATGTCATTTTATAACCTTTTTTTAATGTGCTACCAGGGGAAAAATGATTGTGTGGCATATAACTTATAATTTATGACATATAATTAACAATTAAAATTGAAATATTCAATTTTAATCCCTCAAAAAAAAAATTTGAAATACAATTGAAATCTTCATTATAATTTTGAATGTTCACCATATATATGTGAAATTTTTTCAATGCGGAAATTTATTTGACTCTTAAATGATTATTAATGTTTATCAAGTAGAAATTTAATGACATTCATTTTTTTTAATGTGCTACCACATGAACAATGATTGTGAATGAAAATTTTATGGCATATAACTTATAATTTATGACGTATAATTAATTATTAAAGTTGCAATGCAATTGAAATGTTTATTATAATTTTGAAAGTTCACCATATATATATATATATATATATATATATATATATATGTGAAGGTTTTTTCTCTGCGGAAATTTATTTGACTTTGAAATGATTATTAATGTTCATCAAATAGAAATTTAATGACATTCATTATGTAATTATCAGTTAAGGATTGTTTACGTTCTTATTTTGCTAATTTTTTTTAACTTTTCTAATAATGACATGTTCCAGTATATTCCTTTATAAATATCCTTCCAGACACTTTTGTTAGTCTGATAGTATATGCTCGTGAGATTGATCTCATTGAATTAATCGGTCCTTGAACTGAATATAGAGTTTAAAAAAAAACCATTTTAAACACTTTCCTCGTTTGATTTATAGATATTATTGAAAAAACTTAAATACCTTTTAGTTTACAAACATAAGTTATTTTTTATTTGTTTGCTATAGTGAATACAACATAATACTCAAATGAGTTTTAAGATAAATTACTCAAAACAACTTTATATTTTGGGGCATATAATGTAAACATGTTTATTTTGAATGTTAGTGTAGAAATTTTATAGTATCAGCTCATCAAAATCAATCATCTTTGTGACTTTGAATGTGATTAAGATAAAATCAAATGTTTGAATTGATCTAAAAGTTGTGATTATTATTGAAAATATAATTATTCAAATCCAATAGAATTTTAGGAGTCAATTTTTACTCTTAACTTATACGACATGTTTGCTAAAAATAATAAGAGTAACTTTTACACTTGTTCCATATTATTAGACACCCCTTACCTTTGTATATACACATTTTAAGTCATTTCTTTTTAGAAAATGTTACATGAACACCCTTTATTCCTACATTCCATTGTACACCCTATGTATTAGGGATATTTTGGTAAGTTCATCTCACAACCACACTTTATCTTCTATTTGTGTGGGGTCCAGATTGCCACGTGTCAAAATTTTGTATGGGTGTAAAGGGTGTATTGCCACATGGGGTGGTACATGTATCATCACTCTTTATTTTTAGATTTTCTTTTTTCAAACCTAACAAATAAAACCTAACATGTAAACATTTTGTTTTTACAAAAAATGTTGTAACAAACGGGTCTTTTTTACGAAATAAGTCTTTGATAGGTATTAAGTTAATTTTTTTTAATGAACCATATGTTTGGTTTTTTTAACTATAACAATTTTTTATCCTAGAGGAAATTAACATGGGAGACAATTTACATGGAATCATAGGGTTGCTCTTGTTGATATTAAATTAAATACTAATTAAAAGAAATTTTCTAATATACATGTTCTTGAAGACTTTATAAGCCTTATTTGAACAGTTTTTTTCTCATTTATATTCATTCATGAATTTTCATTGATATTTAATCATTTCTTTAATTTAATTATATGTTTTATTTGACAATATAATATTTCTCTTTCAAGCAAGAGAAGTCAAACACGAAAGTTGATTCATTTTTAAAAACACCGGAAATAGAACATGTACATGATATATTATTCATGTATTGATTTCTTTAACAATTATTAGTTATAGTGCTTTGTTAAAATGGAATCAGAATCGTGAACTTATGTGTATTCCACAATAATAAAAATAAAAGAGAAGGATGTGAGAAGAGTTGATCAAATTACTATTCATGTTTTTAAGTTTGAATATACAATAATATATATTAAAACAAAAATAAATAAAATGAATATAACTAAAACGACCACATTGAAGTAAATAGTCATGATATCAATATGAAACATGTTTTTTTTTTCGCGATTAAGATATATATTCATACATTAGAACCGTATTCATTGAATAGATAACTGAGTTATCGTTTACATCACAAACGAACCAAATACATACAATTCATTAGAACCATGATTCTTTTACTGAATTGATTTCAAACATGTTATCAGAAATTGCATGAAAGAAGTGAGAAGATGAAAATGATGCAAGTTTCATCAACTATATATAGGGGGGAAACCAACAAATTACTTTTGAATCCCAAACCGTCATTAAATAATATGATGATGAAAAAATGTCACATATTAGAATTCAATTGGCTTAGAAATCTCATTGACACGTGTTATGATCTAATTGGTTTCATGACATGATTGAAACATATAGAAAAGAGGGAGGAAAAGAAATATGTTAACTTTTTTTTTTTTTTCCTGACAAAAGAAATATGTTCATTTGTGAGGTTTAATTTTAAACAAATCAAAAAAGTTAGTGCAAGTTAATTACATTTACACACCATAAAATAATTCCTTTTTAAGTGTAAATTATTTTTAATATAGATAAAATGACTATTGATTCTATGCAAGATAAATATTTATATGATATACATTATAATTACAATTATTTTTATAATTGATGCAATATGATTGGTTCAACAAAATAATATCGACACAGTCTAGAAGTCCTAGCTCAACTGGCAAATGCCGAAATTGCAAGGTCGGACGTCATGATCCGGGCTCGAACCCGGGACCTCACAATTGTGTGTGAGTTTAATTTCAGTGGTTTACCACTTCATCTAAGACCAAAAAAAAAAATATCGACACATGTTAATATATTATTGAAAGAATCTGTTCAAATGACGTGAATCAAATATCTTTTAGAGTACAAAGATGATGCATTCTAATTTTTTTCTTTGATTTTTAGTAAAAGTAAAATTTGAAGTTCCAATTAAAAATAAAAAATAAGACGTATCAATACAAAAATGATTCAATAACAAAACAATAAATTTTAAATTTGATTTTCAGTCCATAGAATTTTTACATTATTAATCACAATAATTATTTAAAAAAAAATCAAAAATTGATTACCATTTGGTTGCCAAATTTGTAGATTCAATCACGGTTGTCAAAATAAGTATCTTCCAATTATCAATTTTTTCGTTTACCAAAATTCATGTGATTTTGTAGTTTAAATAAAAAAAACATTAAATACACCTTAGAATTCTAGCATATTACATTTTGTTGTGTAAATCAAATAAAACATTAAATGTACCTAACAATATAAGCATGCCATGTGTACTTTTAAAAAAAAATAGTGCAAATATATATAATAAAGATAAAGATAAAGATAGTTGAAGTAACATTTTTATCTATAGTATATATAAAGAAAATAACTCCTTTCAACTTTTTTGGGTTGACTTTTTCTCTTTTAAAAAATGTTCTCAATTTTCAATACAAATAACACATGTAACAAATATATTAGAATAAATTTAAATATTAAAATAAATGTAACAAACGCGATATGAATATATATATATATATATATATATATATATATATATATATATATATGTTGTTTTTTCCTTTATCATTTAAAAAGTGTATCAAACTAGATAAGTATATTTATACTTACTTTTTCATTATCTCAATTATACCCGTAAACAACTTTTTCTATAATAAAGATTGTTGCAGGTGTCATTAAAACAAAGAATTTAGATTTTTTTTATATTGTTGGTGTCATTGAAATAATTAATCAATGGTTAGTTTGGTTCGTTATAACAAACAAACATTTATATTTTTAGTTTTAATCAAAATCAAAATTTTATAAAAAAAATCACATTTCAGAATTTCCAAACGTTACCACAATAAAAAGTGAGGAAAGATGGGCGTGCCCGTCTTTTCGCTAGTAGTTATAATTTTTTTTGTATTTTTTATTGATTGCGGTGAAATATCGATTTTAATTCAATTTAAATCTACTTGCGTTGGCCTGAAAGTATTGGTTTGAGACCTCCTCTTAATATATCAGGTTTGATTTTGTGTAAATTTTGGTGGACTAGTTTAGTTTCTTAAAAAAAAACACTTATTTGTTTGGTACAAATTTTAGTTTTATATTATTATATAAAGGTTTTATTTTGACAAAAAATTAATTTTATTATATAACGTTTTTTTTTTATTGTAATGAAAATACTTTATTTTACATTATCAATATCTTTTCTTGTCAATATATATATATATATATATATATATATATATATATTTTGACAAGAATTGCTCCAACGGTAAGACTTCAGGGAAGGTGAGTTGTGTTATATTAGACTTGGTTTATTCGTAATGACGTCGTTTTTCTGTTTAAAAAATATATAAAAAATAATGCAGGCTGTGGGGTTCGAACCCACGCGCACTCAGTGCAGTAGGTCTTAAGTCTACCCCCTTAGACCACTCGGGCAAGCCTGCTCATTGCATATCATTCCCTTGTACTAATATAACAAATTAGTTTAGATGGGATCATCAAAAAACATCAACCGCTGGATTCATCCAACGTGGTTGATGTTCTCTGACTGTAGTGATTGCGCCATTTTATTGTCTGCAATCAATCATGGTCCGTTTAGAAGCTGGTGCATTACTTTTAAAGGATAGCATTTTGCTTTAATAAATTATCTATTGAATACTACCTTCGTCTCTAATTATAAGACTCTTTTAAGAATTTTTTTGTCCCTTTTTATAAGACATCTTTGTTATCTCCAACTGCATTAATTATTTATTTACATACATGTCCCTATTTATTATACATTTTTTTCTTCAATTTGCAATAAATTACATGTTGAAAACATAAACTAACTCTCTCTCTTAAATGATAAAATTGCAAAAACAATAGTAATTACAAACATATTTAATACAAATATCTACTATCTTAATTCTCGTTATTTTTTCAAAATGATCCTATAATTAGGGACGGAGGTAGTAACTTTTCTCAATAAAACTAAGAAAATTTGGATTTTAAAAATATAGTGTTTTGAAAAATATTAATTTATTACATTATTATCTTATTATGACATTAGAGATTTTACTCGATAAAAGAAAACTAAGAAAATAAAAATATTCAAAATATCCAATTTGGAAGGTGAAAAATAAAAGAAAGTAAGAAAAAGAAAAAAAGCAATATATTGTATATATATGGATATTGGACAAGATTTTTTAAGGTAATAGAGTTTGATCTAATGGTACAGATTGTGACACCAAAGGTAACAAGGTTCTAATCCAACGGTTATAAAATATATTCTTTTAGCACAAAATATCTAGAAAACCATGCAGACACTGGCCCACATGGTCCACGTCATCAACTAGATTTATAAAGAAATGAGTCAATAGGTAATTTCTCTCGTGAAATTGTAAGTTTCATCAATTACCAAATTAACAAAACTTCAATTACCCCCCTGAAATTTCACAACGTTAGTCAATTTACCCCCTCCGTCAAATTTTTCTATTAGTGAACATGACGTTTTGCAAATATTCCCCTGAAGTTTTGCACTTATGTGTAAAATGCCCCCAAACTTAAAAATTTATATTATTTTTTTCTTAAAAACAAACAATTAATAGTTAAATATCAAAACTAACTATTAATCTTGGAATTTGGAAAAACTACATGCATATATACATCAAAATAGGCTCCAAAATGGGAAAAAATATGTATTTTTTAAAGTGACAATAATGGTATAATTTGTGGATTAATATTGGGGGTTGTGTAGTTTAAATGGTTTGAGCAAATTGTTGAAGGAGTTGAAGGAGTTAAAAGACTAAGATGGTGAAAGAGAAAATATAAATTTAAATCTGATTATTAATTTGTTTATAAACCTCTAAAAATAATAATTTGTCTATTAGAAATAATCATTATTGTCACTTTAAAAATACACATTTTTCCCTATTTTGATGTATATATGTATGTAGTTTTTCCAAACTCCAAAATTAATAGTTAGCTTTAATATTTAACTATTAATTATTTTTTTTAAGAAAAAAATAATATAAATTTTTAAGTTTGGAGGGCATTTTGCACATAAGTGCAAAACTTAAAGGGGGTATTTGCAAAACGTCATGTTCACTAACAGAAAAATTTGACGGAGAGGGTAAATTGACTAACGTTGTAAAATTTCAGAGGGATAATTAATGAAACTTGCAATTTTAAAGGAGAAATTGACTATTTACTCATAAAGAAATAAACCCGTGGTTGGTGCTGCTGTATTAGTGGTGGATATCATTTCAATCACTCATTTATTCAATTTATTCAAACTATTTTTGTGCTTTAATTGTTTGGTTATAACTTTCTCTTGAATTCCAAGTTGTGTCCAAATGGAAAATATCAAGGGGATATTTTTGTATGAGGGACAATTCGGAATGCACATGGACCCATTTGGAGAAAGATATTAATTTTTTAATCCAAAAAAATGAAGATATTTTTGAGTGCTTTGAGGCTGTCCAAGAATCCCATGGACAATAGTGATACACGTGGCAATTTAGTTGAGGATGTCTTGTTTTGTGGCTTTGAAGTCGTCGAACTCTATCTATGTCTTCACAAATCACATGCTGCGGGCAGATGTTGGCTACTCGCTCTTTTATAGGTCAATATATATCATCTATCAAAATTTGACTTGCAAAATAGTAAAAGAAGTGATAACATGTGTTATTAATTCTCGTCATATATTACGGATCTAATTCAATCGATAAAGACAATGTATAATATACGTAGGATTATGTTAATCAGTGTTCTGGATACTTGTTAAGAAAACTAAAAAAAAGAAGTTTTAAGATGAAAATAACACTTTTTATGTTTTTGAAAAGTTGACAGCACAAATTCCAATACAATACTTACTACATTTGACTTCTTAACCAGTGCCCCGGAAGCATCAGTTAACATTACCAAGTCAGAATTTGAATGTTAGACTCATTTATTTATTTTAAAATAGTAAATTTTTAGTCATTAGATCATCCAAAAAAAAACTCATGATAAGAAATTTGAAGTGAAAAATTTCATTTTAGAAATTGTGTCTATTTATCTTTTAAAAAGTTGTAATTTATTTTTTCCCAATAAATAATGTTATTGGAAATCGAACTTAACTCAAAATTTTCTTATGCTTTTGTCCCAAACGAAGTTAAATATTTAAGATTGTTGCCAAAATTATAGAAGCATGTGTGAAAGGAAAAAAAAACAATTGAAAAACAATGAGAAACATGCTGAGGAAACCCAAGAGATGGAAATGGATACTTTTCAAACGAAAGCAAGTTTTTATGTTATGTTAGTTGAGAGATGGAAATGGAAATGGAAATGGATACTATCAAAGGGAAAAGTTAGTTGATTTGTTGAGGTTTAAAAAAAAATGTATCAAATGATGGTAAAGGATCTCAAAGAAGAAGTTCATCAACAGTTAGTAAAGGCTTTTTTATATACAAGTGCCACTCCTTTCAATTATAATAGTAATGTGGAGTTTGCAAGAATTGTCTGAGATGATTGAAACGTATAATTGACTACAAAAGCTTAAAAGAAGATTCGGTGATCAAATAAGTTCAAATTGAAAAGATATAAATTTGAGAACCGGCCATTTGATTTAAGAATTATGCTCGTTACTTAAACAGTATCGTTTATTTTTAAAGTAAAAGTCAAAAATGCTCATATACATGTTAACATGCGCTAGTGTATTTTTTTACCTATGTTAAGTCACGCTACGTGACTTAACATGCGCTAGTGTATTCTGAGCGTGAGTTAACCTAAGCTACGTGACTTAACTTGCGCTAGTGTATTCTGAGCGGGAGTTAACTCACGCTAGTTGGCCGGTGCAGAACTGAAGAACAATTTTTTTTTTGTCTGTGATCAGTTTTTCAACATTCAATCCAACACGTTTTTAACACTATTTTACACGTTTTTTGACCACATTAATGGTGTTTATAACGCCCGTTTCGATTTATTTAATTATTTAATTGAGTCTAGAATTTATTAAGATGAGTTTATATTATATTTATATAATATGTGTGATTTGAGGTGATTTTATGTGATTTAATGAGGAGTTGTGACTTATTTTATTGTTTAATAAAATAAGATTTGAAAATAAAATAAATATTAAGTTAAGGGGTTGTTTTGAGATTTTAGAGAGTTTTGAGGGAGAAAGAGGAATAAGATAAAATAGATAGAAGAGATATAAATAGGGGAAGACCTGGTTTAGAAAAACAGTACGTGCGATCAGTTTTTGGAAAAAGGGAGAAAAAGTCAAGAGAAGAGGAGAGACCTAGAAGAGCTGCGATTTTCATCTATAAGGTAAGGGTGAGACTAGCCATTCAATTATGTTAATCTGTATGATTCTAATAGTTATAATTAACAAGTGTAGGATTGAATTAGAGAAGTCGGAAAATTAGGGTTAATATGATAAATTGGTGATTACTTGATGAGAAGTTGTTAGATTGAGGTAGAAACTGTTTACAGACCTTAGATAATCCATAGGATGATTACAGGAATCAATGTTAGGCTTAAAACCATGTGATTAGGTGAATTTTCGTAAAAATTGCACTTCTGCCCGTAGCAACATTCATCGCTCGCCTCCCGAGGGATGATCCTCGACATAGCGAGTGATGAACTTCATCGCTCGCCTCGCGAGTTGCACCTTGCAGCTCGCCATAGCGAGCAGATGAACTCGCCTAGCGAGTGTGACCAGAGAGCTATCATGAATCCGTAGTTTTGACCTTTAAGTTGAACCTTAGTTGTTTATGAGTGCATGAACATGCATAATAATGATTAGGCAAGACTTTAGACTGTGATTGAACCTGAAATAGTTAAGAATGAAACTTTTGGGAGTTATACCTGAACTCGCCATGGCGAGTAGAGGCTCTCACCTCGCGAGTTGCCCAATTACAGAAGCCTTGTTTAGGATTTTGCGAACTTTGTCGCACGAGTTGTTGTGAGTTGAACCTTGGGGTAGTATTGGGACTTGTTTATGATGTTAATGATAATCTGTGAAGCTGTTTTAAGATGTTTTGATGTTGATTATGATGTGATATAATGTTATATGCATTGCTTGAATTATGAATGAATATTTGAGATGTTGTTGACTTGCATTTGATATTGTTATGTCATGCTGTTTTTGTATACTGCCTATGTTGCTGTTGTTATTTAACTAAACTGCATGAGTCGGTCTAAGTCAAAAGAGGATGTTCCAAATCATTGGATTTATTAAGAGGTCGTTGATTCTAAGATGATGAGTCCATGCATTAGCATACATTGTTGGGGGCTTGATGCCCTGGAGCCTTTGCTCACCACGTTGAGGGCTTGATGCCCTGGAGCTTTAGCTCAACTAAGTTGAGGGCTTGATGCCCTGGAAGTATATTAATACTTATTACGTTGAGGGCTTGATGCCCTGGATTGGTACCATATGCATATAAAAGGTTTAGGTTGCATAGTCAAGTTGAAGTCGCATTTGTCGAGTCAAAGATGTTAAGTTGTGATTCCTTTATGAACTGTTAATGAAGTGCTATGTGATATATTATTATCCATGATGATATTATGATGTTTCCAAGTTGTTAATTATAATTGTTGAATTATATGATTAATGTTATTGTTTTGTGAAATCTCACCCCTTCTGCTTGGAAACTGTTGCTCTTCGTATGAGTAACTTGCAGGTGATCGAGAGTAGGTTGATGGTGTTGCTATCGTGAGTGGTTGTCCCTCACTGAGTCTTAGGTTGCTCTGATACGTAACGGGATGAGGTATTTTGTTGCATGCTTCTATTCCTTACGTATTTGATTTATGATTTATGATGAATAAGTTAATAACTGAATTTTATGAGGTGTTTTGATGAGGCCTATGTGCCAAGACAATTTATGATGTTGAATTTAATCCGCTGCAAAGTTTAGAATTATTATGTTGTGATTTCGAAATGATAAATTGTTATTTATTTCGTTTATGATTTTATGAAGTGTGACATTCCGTTTGCGATGATTTACTCTGATTATTTTAAAGAAATTTTTATGTTGGGAAAAATGGGGTGTTACATTTACAACCTATACTACCATTTCCACCTATAAATACTCATCCATACTTCCCTAATTCCTGACATCATATCACTTTCTCCCCCTCCTCTCTCTCTCTCTCTCTCTCTCCCTCTATTTCTCTTCTTTCTTTCTTTTTCAATATTCTCTTTGGGGACAAAGGTGATCAAACTTCTTCGGGGGTAAGATAGTGAGAAGCCGACATGGGGAAGTGATCGATCCTTGGGATAAGTTTAAATTTGCTTTTCTTTACTCCATAAACTTTTTATCGTGGGTAAAAAGATTCTTCTTGGGGTATAAAAAAAAATCAAATTTAAATTTAGCTCAAGGGTTGATGATGTATTTTCCCCATGAAGGTTGCTTACTATTTTACCCCATGAAGATTGATCACTTTTTACCCCAAGAGGGAAAAAATAAGTAGAATAAATTAGTGAATTCGAATAAATTATTGTATCAATTATTGTATTGTATGAATTCTATTAATAAAATGAGATATTGTTATATGCATCAATTTTGTTCATTCCTTTTTATTTTATATTTGCTTTTATTTTCTAATTTTGTATTTAATGAATAAATATTAATTTAGTTCATTTACTTATATTTATATTTGTATTTATTTAATGAATAATATCGAATCAATATTTATTTTAAGTGCATAAATAATTTAAAATAAAGTAAATAAATTAATTTAGAATAAAGTTAATAAATAAAATTAGAATAAAGTTAATAAAATAATTTAGAATAAAGTTAATAAAATAATTTAGAATAAAGTAAATAAACTAATTTAGAATAAAGGTAATAAAAAAATTAGAATAAGGGCCTAAATGTAACCAAAAAATAAGAATAAAGTGTTGAATGACCAAACAATGTCCAAAAAACGGATTCTTGACCACCGGCCAAACTGGCGTCAGTTAACTCACGCTAGTGTTAACATGGGCGTGACTTAATGCGCGCGAGTGTTAACCTGGACGTGAGTTAACTCACGCGAGTGTTAATCCTGGCCTCAAGAACACACGTTTTTTGACTTTGTTCAATGCATTTTAATTATTTTTACATGTTTCTGTTAAGATTTAACACATTTTTTGACCCTATTTATGGTACATATAACCTATGTTACAATCTCCCCCTATAAATACACCTCTAAACTTTCCCATTTCCTCACTCTCCCCTTATGAATCTTCTTCCTTTCCTTCTTTTTTTCCTTCTTTATTTTGGTGTAAAAAGAGAAAGAATGACAAGTAGTGGGAACGCTGGGAAAAGATATGTAGTAAGCAGCTTTCATGGAAAAAGAATGAGATTGGGTAAAACTAAATGTGCAGATTTAGTTTTACCCCAGGGAGGTCAATTTTCTGGTGGTTTTCTTTTAGTTTTACGCCAGGGAGGTAGGTTTTCTGGTGGTTTTTATTTTTTCGCAGATTTAGTTTTACCCCATTGTAAATGTAATAAGAATTATATTGATAAAATGATATTTTATATCTATTATTTTTGTTTCTTTATTTTTGTTAATTGTTGCATTTATTTTATGATTGATTGTGTGCGTACTGAATTAAAAATTCGAGTAAAGTCAATAAATAAATTAGAATAAATTCAGTGTGAATTTAAATAAAAATTGCGACAGCGTGAATTCGAATAAAAATTGCGACAACATGAATTCGAATAAAAAGTCTAATTAAGGTTTCGTTACATTACATAAACGACATGTATGTCAACAATAACATTACATTACATGCACCTTCCAACTACAAGAATTGTCTTGCCCCTGAATAGGGCAAATTCAAACATGCTAAGCCGCAGGACTCCAATATTCGATCAGCATCTTGAATGATGGTATTCAAGTGTCAAAAGAATGAGGTGCATTCCTTGACACTTGAATACCATCATTCAAGAGGCTTATCGAATGTTGGAGTCCTGCCAATTAACAAGTTTGAATTGCCCCATCCAGAGTAAGACAATTGTTGTAGTTGGAATGTGCATTCCAACTACAACAATTGTCTTATCTTTGAATTGGATAAATTCAAACTTGCCAAACAACAGGACTCAAGCATTTCACCCGGCATTCATGTTTTCCTTTGAAAAGAATAAATTTGTGTTACGCTTGCTTTAAATGATGGTATTCAAGTGCCAACGAAATGAGGTTCATTCCTTGACACTTAATACCTTCATCTAAACAAGCCTAACAAGAATTTAATCTTTTCAAAGGAAAAACATGAATGCCGAGTGAAATGTTTGAGTCATGGCCGTTTGGCAAGTTTGAATTACCCCATTTTAGAGGTAAGACAATTGTTGTAGTTGGAATGCACCTTGTCCCAACTAATGACGATCTTCTGGCGGAATCAACTTGTTGATGATATCTTCAGTTGATCTCAGCAACGTTACCCGCATATCGATCCACTGGAACATGATGTGCTCCCAAAACATGCTCGTCACGTTTTCGTCGTTCTTTAACTCCACCCAAGTGAATGATACTCTCCCCTCGTCGAGTGTTGGAAGTTTATACTGAACGTAGTCCACCCTCCTTACGTCTCTGGGGTTGACTCCTTGGTTGAATTCATTCAGTTGATCCTTGAGACCTCTTAACGTTACATCAAGGCACCGAACCTTCAACATCTGAGGTTCTACGCCTTTGAATTCTGCATGAACGTCGATCCATCCGGCCATTGCTTCAAATCTACACAATAAGAAATTTAACACAATCAATGAAAAACTCATTCCAACATTTTATCAAACACTTAGAGTGCAAATTATACATAAACCCTAAAAATGATAACTACAACATAAACATGCAAACATCTAAATAATTAAGCAATATTACTCATTTGCATGTAACATTGGATCATATCTTGCAAAAAAAAAATAAAAAATTAAACAAACCCTAAATCTCAAAAAATCTAATCTAACTGTAAAAAATCTAACATAATATCTAAACATCATAACAATTAAGCAATATAAATCATTTGCATGTAACATTCTATCATTTCTTGCAAAAAGAAATTAAAATTTTAACAAAACAATAAACCTAAAAAATTATAGATTAAGTAAAAAAATTATAGATTAAGACAATTGTTGTAGTTGGAATGCACATTGTCCCAACTAATGACGATCTTCTGGCGGAATCAACTTGTTGATGATATCTTCAGTTGATCTCAGCAACGTTACCCGCATATCGATCCACTGGAACATGATGTGCTCCCAAAACATGCTCGTCACGTTTTCGTCGTTCTTTAACTCCACCCAAGTGAATGATACTCTCCCCTCGTCGAGTGTTGGACGTTTATACTGAACGTAGTCCACCCTCCTTACGTCTCTGGGGTTGACTCCTTGGTTGAATTCATTCAGTTGATCCTTGAGACCACTTAACGTTACATCAAGGCACCGAACCTTCAACATCTGAGGTTCTACGCCTTTGAATTCTGCATGAACGTCGATCCATCCGGCCATTGCTTCAAATCTACACAATAAGAAATTTAACACAATCAATGAAAAACTCATTCCAACATTTTATCAAACACTTAGAGTGCAAATTATACATAAACCCTAAAAATGATAACTACAACATAAACATGCAAACATCTAAATAATTAAGCAATATTACTCATTTGCATGTAACATTGGATCATATCTTGCAAAAAAAAAATAAAAAATTAAACAAACCCTAAATCTCAAAAAATCTAATCTAACTGTAAAAAATCTAACATAATATCTAAACATCATAACAATTAAGCAATATAAATCATTTGCATGTAACATTCTATCATTTCTTGCAAAAAGAAATTAAAATTTTAACAAAACAATAAACCTGAAAGCTTACTTGTTCTTGTTGTTGGAGTGTTGTTTGATTTGAATCACGTAGCATGACTTAAATCACGTAGCGCAACTTAAGTCACGCTACGCATGTTAACATGCGTAAGGGCATTTTGGACATTTACTTTGGAAATGAGCGATGTTGTTTAGGTAATGAGCAGAATTCTTGATTTAATTCAGATTCAAATTGAAATAAATTGAGTACTCAAATGAGCACAATTGGTACATCTTGCTTGAAGTTTCATCAGGTTAATCAGTTCAGACTCATACATATTTTTGTGACAGCATCAATTTATGGATATACCATAAAAAAGATGCTCGATGCAAGTGGAAAAAAGCTCAAATGAGTAGTTGACTAGCATATATATAAAATGCTTTAGTTAAGCAGCGAGGAGCCTGTTTGGATAAGCTTATTTTGAGCTTATACAAAACAGCTTATACAAAAATAAGCTTTTATATATTATTTACAAGTTTGTTAAGGTATTTTGTGAAGAAAAAAAAACAGTTTATGAAGATAAAATTTTCGTTAGTAAGAGCTTATAAATTAAAATAAAAACTTAATTATTTACATAAATCATTTTTCATAAACACAAAATAAGCTAAATCCAAACCGGCCCTAAGGGAGGCGATCTCTCAGTATACAAATGGATTACATAGACCCGAACTTCGTGTTAATGCTAATAATCCCTTGTAAAATAGATTTGTACACATCATAATTACTTTTTTTTGTCATGTATGTGACAACATTTTTTCAATTGATATGATGCCATGTTTCACACCTATTGTTCTGTTTTATTTTCTCAAACCATTTCAATATGATAGAAACAAATTATTGATTAAAAATTTCGAACAAGAAACTGGGACGAGAACGGTGACACCACTTGCACCATTGACATTAATACATAAGAAATATTATGATTATGAGTTCAAACTCTCGTAATTGATGTAAAATAAAAATAAAAAAACTTGCCGGTGCTATCATGTACTCCCTCTGTCCCTATATCTAATAACCCTTTTATTAGAGGCAAAGGATGCTTACATATAGGAACGGATACATTAATACATAAGAAATATTATGATTATGAGTTCAAACTCACTGCTAGTATCGTAATTGATGTAAAATAAAAATAAAAAAACTTGTCGGTGCTATCATGTACTCCCTCCGTCCCTATATCTAAAAACCCTTTTATTAGAGGCAAAGGGTGCTTACATATAGGGACGGATGGAGTATAAACCAAAGTGAAAATTTCCAGCATGACCAAAAGAACGCAAATTGGTAATTCGCTTGCATGATAGTAGTTTGATAAATTACTTTGGCCAACAACATATCAGTCAAAAGGAAGCCTATATTACATTTAGTTTCATGAGCTCTTCTCACGTACACACTAACTAACTTCTGTTTAGATAATTTTAACAACGCATTTCAATAATGCATTCAAACATAACTAGCACTAAAGTCCACATCAATACATACTCGATTCCAACCATGTTAGAGATGTCACAAGGCCTATATTTACTTGTTTCACGAACGTTTGGGAAGTGTATATGGCACATGCTTATCCTCACAAATAGCCTGAAAATGGGCATATAAGAAAATAAATAAATAAATAAATAAACAAAGTTCAACATACAACAGTAATTCAGTGTAAACTGTTCGATAGGCTGATACAAGAGAAAGGCAAAAAAAAATGTTTTTTGTGTATCAGGCAGCTTTGCACAAATGTGAGCAAAACTTTTATTTTGTTATACAAGTTGAGCAACACTGACTTCTTCATACTTCATAATAGAACAAACAACTGATTGCAAAAATAACCTAATCTTAGTTGCCATGGCCAAACATTATAACCACTTGAGCATTTAATGAAAATCTCAACTCAGAAGGCAACGGTGTTTCACATAACACATCCTGTGTGTTTAGAGCTTCCCTAAATTTTTAACACCTTTGCAAAAGACAAAGAATAAACTGCCAACTATTTTATATCCGACCAGGTAAATTAATGGATAAAAGCACAGCCTAGGGGGAAATCCCCAAAAAAAAATACTTAAAGTTAAATTATGGTTTTTGAGAGAGTGGCATAAAAAAAGAGGTGCACAATCTTATACTTGAAAAGAGACAACTATGTAATAACAAAAACAAAGTCCCTTATCAAAAATAATAGTAATGTATGCTGAATCTATATTACACAAATAGAAAAATACAAACCTGCATATCGTCTGGAAGAGCCTCTGAGACAGCAAGAGTGTAAACACCAGGAACAAATTTTCCTGCAACATATAAGAAAAACTTTAATTTCCACATCTCAGTTGTGTGCAAGATTTCAAACTTCAATCTAGATAGAGATTCTAAAAAAGAAAAATTAAACGGCACTTCACAGTTGAAAGAAAAAAATAAACAAAGAAGATAAACTTCAAATGAAAAAAACACCACAACAATTTCTCTATCTCTATAATAATATACACATTTAGCTCACACAAATGAAAATTCTCTCCAGGTGCCACTCACTAAATTACATCACCAGTTTTTAATTCAGAGGTACTAATTTACATGTTTTGAATCAACCCCAATCTCTTTCTCTGGCACCATTCTTTATAACAAAAAAGGAAAAGCTTCTCACTTGCTCGTTTTTTTTTTTCAAAATTCAAATTTAACTGGTACAATTTATATCACATTCCTCTTCTATCCATCTCTTTGCTCTCCGCCCATCTCTCACTCCTCTGCTCAGTGCCCATCTTCCATAATCAAAACATTGTATAACCTACATCTAAAACGTAGCCTCTTCTTCAAAACAGACTAAGAAAATGGGGTTCTTGACTGTAAATGGAAAATCTTAACAGCAACTAAGGTTTATGATTTTGACTGTGACTCTTTATTTCTATATAGATTTCAATTGTGACTTTGTGATTTTCTGCAGCTGTAGACATTGTGTGAGCTTTATTGTAGCCGGGCTTAGATGGCATGTACTCTATCCTTGTCTTAACATATGAACAAATCGCTGTCTCCACATTCTCATCTCAACTTTCCTGAAATGATGAAATTGTGAGATTGACGGCGAATGACTAACTCTTTAGTCTTTTTCTTCTCATTTTAGTGCTAATTGTGAGATTGTATGTAAGTTCATTTGATTTGGATTTAATTTGATACTCAAAATGTGCACTCACAGGGTGTTTTTGAAAATGTCTTACAACAGGAAATGGAGGGAAAATGTAAACAGCCAAGCATGAAGCTTTCAAATGATATGCTTTTATATTGTTTATGCTTTTTTTTTCCTTTGAATGTATAGACATGTTTAAGGAGTTTGTCAGATACAACCACTAAATGTTTATATACTCCTTCCTTATTAGACATTATTGGCAAAATCTTTGAATGTGATTTCATGTTAGAATTTGGGCAGAGCTTACAAAACTGGCTTGTAAGGTGAGGGGTGTCAGTCTATATACTAATGATCTAGGATAGCTCTAATACCATAATAAGTACTAGAGATTTCTGCCATCAAGAACGATGAGAATAATATGGAAAATTACTGGACTTAAAAACCAGAGGATCTTAAGACTGCAAGGGTGCACGAATAGAAAAACAGAGACGGTAGCTTCAGACAATGAGTGAAGAGCAAGGGTTTGCTGGATAGAATTGATAAAGACTCTGCATCAGACAAACGACCTCGAAAACAGGTTGAAGAGGCGCCCACGAGATGACCTGAACCGACAGCTTCTTGATCAAAACGATTTACGACGGCAAGTGGCCAATACGTGCCGAAAAGTCTGACGGATTGTTATGGCGAGTGGGAACTTCTTCGGCGACGAAACTTCAGAGGGTGACAGATCAGAGCCTTATAGTGACAAAGCCACCACGTGTGTCTAGTGTAGTGGGTGGCAGACCAGACTTTAAAAGAAAATTAAAAAGTATAACTAGCGTGACCAAGCTTTGAATACGATCTTGAATGAATTGCTTATGAGTATCAGAAATCTCATAAATTAACACCACGAGAGTATATAACGTACTATTCACCTAAACATTAAACAGTACTTTAATCTTCGTCAGCTAGAATAAATTTCATAATTAAATTTTGTATTCCTCTTTCTAGGACCTTACTTGAACCCTTTAACCAAAAGGTTGAAACTGCAAAGCATTACCATAACTCAACACATGTAATACATTGATTTGGTTGTGGTTGAGTTGCAATTTGATACTCATAGTATATGCACCATAACAAGAAGATGTGAATGCGAGACAGCAGTAAGTGGAATGCTTTTGAATAATCACTTTGTGATTACCAATTCGTTCAACGGCATTCGACATAATGTTGTTTCTCATATATGCTTCTTATAAGGATATCAAATTGCAACTCAACCACAATCAAAGTTAATGTTTTGTAGTTTCTACCTTTTAGTTAAATGGTCAAGTAAGGTCCAAGAAGGAGGAAGAGTGCAAAATTTAATTATGAAACTTATTACCATATATAAGTATTATTCAATGTTTAGGTGAATAGTATGTTGTTTACACTCATGGTGTTTAAAAGGAGTTAAAGAACATTCTACTCACTTAAACATTCCACGTAACTTAATTTTTGTTAGTTACAAATAAATTTCATAATTAAATCTTGCATTCCTCTTTCTAGGACCTTACTTGAACCCTTTAACCAAAAGGTTGAAACTGCAAGGCATTACCACAACTCAACACATGTAATCCATAAATTTGGTTGTGGTTGAGTTGCAATTTGGTATCCATAGTAGACGTGAATGAGAGACAACGATATGTAGAATGTTTTTGAATAATGACTTTGTGATTGCCAATTCGTACAACGGCATTCCACATAATGCTGTCTCCCATTCGTATCTGCTTCTAAAGTAGTGCATCTACTATGGATATCAAATTGCAACTCAACCACAATCAAAGTTATGGATTACATGTGTTGGAGTTATGGTAATGTTTTGTAGTTTCTACATTTTGGCTAAAAGATCGAGTAAGGGCCTGGAAGGAGGAAGAATACGAAATTTAATAATGAAATTTGTAATTGTTATTGACAAAAATTAAGTATTATTTAATGTTTAGGTTAATAGTATGTTCTCTACTCTTGTGGTGTTAATTTATGAGGTTTGTGGTATCTCGTAAGCAACCCAAACAATTGATTTAAAAAAATATAAAATTAATTTTGTTAAATAACTACTATGAATGGAAAACATGGAATTGGTAGCACAACATTTGCTTTAGCTTTTTGTAATGAAGGTTATGTCTGCATCGATCTAGAAAAGGTGTGTATGTTGATCTCTATGTACTAAGTTAAACCTAGAAAAAGTGTGTATTCTGATCTCTACATAAAAAGTTTGATCATGCTATTCTTAATATCAATATGTATTGTCGAGATTAACCACATCCAATATGTTTTGTAAATGTCTTGCAAAAACTACTATACTAACTAAAGACCATATAGTAGTATCAAAAAACTAAAGACCATATTGTGTTTTACAATATCGTTTTCTTTACCTATTGTTGTTGCAATTTTTCTATAATGTAAAATAATGAATTCTAATTTGGTATTAACTGTGAGAAACTTAAATTTATATCGCTATTTGATGTTATCTCATGAATTTGTTTAGACTTATTCATGTAATTTTAAATAATTGTTCAGTTTTTTATTGTTACTATGTTAGTAATCGTAGAGTATCACCCATCCATTTGCACGGGTGTATGACTAGTTGTATATTGCAAAGTAATGCTATCATCATAATACTGTAAAGGGAAAGAGAACTAAAAGGCAATGGGCAAGACATATTATAATAAGCATTACAATAGATAAATGGACATACCAATGCGCAACCAACGGGCGGCCCAGCTTCGAGTTGGATCCATTACAGAAATGATCCTGAAAATCAAAATGAAGAAGAAAACATGACATTCAGAAGCTTCAAAGGTGATTAGGGTTTTGATGTAAATAGATATGACACGGACATACCCATTAAAATTGGGGGTGGTGCATTCAACAGCACGCTCTTGATCTTCTTCCATCTGTAAAAATGGGCAGTTCTCACATCCTGACTCCCTAAACTGCAAATCAGAAAACAGGGATTATTTTTATTTATGTAAAACAAAATCAGTGTATGTTTGGCTATGCGGTGACTAAAATTGAATTTGAGTGTATTGATTCTGTAAAATTGATTGTTAAAAGCGAGTTGAAGGTAAAAGTAATTGAACAAAAAATTTGTATAAAAATCAATTCTATGATCAAACGCTACAAATTATAGCTTCAAGTAGAATTGATTCTACTTGACCGCAACCAAAAATGTCAGAATCAATTATAGACCTCTAGAATAAATTGGGCACCCTGAGAGGAGAACCAAACATATACTAAGACTAGTGAGAGAAAAGGAAGGACAGTAAGACCTGATCGTAGGTTTTGACAAGGCGGCAACGAAGACAAGCCCTCAATTCATGTCCAAAGCTTGTAGGGATTTGAGCAGGTGCACTTGCCATTGTTTTTCAACACACTGTTTGAACTGATTGTTAGATAAGAAAAAAAACAAAAATTATAATAAGAAGCGAAATTCCAATAATCTCTCTTAATTAATATAAGAAGAGAAGATGTTGTGGAAATCCTATTAATGCCCCAGCCTGGTTAATTGACAAATCACCAAAGTAAGGGTAAAATCTGTCTTTAACTTACTTTATTCAACCAAATTACCACAATTAACTAAGATGATGTCATGTAACTACAAATAACTAATAGTTTAGTTCATTTGCTCTTCATAAAGTCATTTCCATTTGATGCCAACTAAATAAATCCGATTAGTTATACAAAATATATTCATTAGTTATACAAAAAAGCAAATAAGAAGAGATAGAGGGATTAGCAGCTGATTCTGAGAGTGAGAGAATTGAGAATATGGTTTAGTATCAGTTTGGTTTTATTTTTTTAAATATATATATATATATATATATATATATATATATATATATATATATATATATATAACGACGTGTTTTTTTACAAGATATAAAAACGTGTTGTTACATTAATTAATGAATATTAAAATTTATTTATTTTTTATATTCATAAAAACATAAGTATCAGTTTAGTTTTTTTATTTTTTGATGCATAACAATTTGGGCTTTGTAAATAAAAAAAAATTATGTTTTTAGTTAAACCACAACAAGTAAAGTAATACTGTAATAGCATAAAGTGAATTTTTTTTAGAAAGAAATGAATATTATTTGAGTCATATTACAAGTAATAACAGGTTAAATCATAACAAGTAATAACAGAAAGTGAAAAAAAAAAAAAAAAACTTATTTTGATTTGCAAATAAAATTTTTATTCATCTGTAAAAAAAAAAAAAAATCCGTTCTATCAAAGATTCATTCAAAAAACAGACTTTTTTATCAGTAGCATCGGAACTAAAAAAGGTTCATCTACAAAAAAAAAAAATTACATCTCTAGAAATAAAACAAAATCACATCCAATTTCATATTTGTATTGTTGTTGTTGCATGTAATGGAAACAAAATATGTAAAGAACTTGACCTTGATGAAGACAACAGCCCAGGTTTAAGTGTTTGTGTAAAAATTCTAACCCAGATCTGGACAACATACAAGATTGGGATGAAAACACGTAAGCTCTTTCCCGGCGCGGTGGTTGCAAGCTCCGGCGAAGGTTGTCCGTTACTGTTATTTCTAAATGGGTTTTGTAGAGAAGATGGAGGGGACTCTTTTTATGGTGATAGATTTTCAAAAGCTTGTACGTGGATGTCAAGATCTAGCCGAAAAGATGGTCGTAGGGAAATTTAAAATCATCTTTGACTTGAAATAAATTTGATAGAGTATAATTACAGATGAAAAGGAGAGGATGAAGATGGTGGAGCAATGTAACGACCGCCGGAGACACACTGAAGGAGTGAGGAGGAGGCGGCGGCTAGGGTTTGTTCGAGAATGAGAGAGTTTTCCAGATTTCTTTGGTGAAGAGAGAGAGAATTAACTTTGAAATAAATAGGATTAAATATGTTTTTGATCCCTATAAATATGTCAACTTTTTGTTTTAATCCCTCTAAAATTTTCCTTTAATTTTTAGTCCCTATAAAGTTTTCAATCTTCACTTTTGATCTCTCTTTTAAAGTAAACTCATATGTATAATTTATATTATTTAATAAAATTTTCCAGAAAAATTCAAAATATTATAAGAATGACTCCAAAACAAATTAATAATTTTTTAACAAAACATGAATTTAATATGAATTTTTATATTGTTTATGGTTAAAAATTCATATTTAATTTGTGTTTTGCTAAAAAAATCTAATTTTTTTTAGGAATTGTTTTTAGAATATTTGACACATTTCTGTACTATTTTATTAAAAAATACAAAAATTAAATTAAAAATAGGGACCAAAAGTAGTGATTGAAAATTTTATAGGGACTAAAAGTTGAAGAAAATTTTTAGAGGAACTAAAATGAAAAATTGACATATTTATAAGGACCAAAAACATATTTAACCCAAATAAATATGGTGTGTGTGGAATAAAGTTAAATGACAAAAAGTAAAATAAAAATAAAATTATAAAAAAATACTCTAGGTTTGTACGAGATAGAAAGGGGTAAAGGGGTATAGACTTTTTTTATTGCAAAATTAGTGTAACATAATAAAAATAAAAATAAATAAATTCTTTAAAAAATATATAAATAATAATAATTTCTTTATCAAATAATAAAAAATAGTAGTAGTTTATTTAACCTCTAAAAATATAATTTAATAAATGTTATTTTAAATATATATATATATATATATATATATATATATATATATACATAACGACGTGTTTTTTTACAAGATATAAAGACGTGTTGTTACATTAATTAATGAATATTAAAAAAATATATTATATTCATAAAAACATAAGGTAAATATATTTCATTGTTACATAAAAATAACGGTAAAACATTGATCGTTTGATACGTACAACATATCAAAGAGAGTCGTAGAAAAAGAGTGATGTGTATAGATTTGAAGTGAGGCAGTAATAGACGAGGTATAAATAGTTTAAGAGACAAGTTTTAAAAAAGATTGATAAAATATATTATAAAAGGTCAACTCATCACTTCAGAATTTTAAAATATATTATACAACGCAAAATTTTTAAAAAATTATTATAAACAAGACATACTAATATAAATTTTAAAATAAATATTGAACATATTTTGGTAGTGGTCGGAGTTTGAACCCCGGACCTTGGATATATCATGCATTATCCAAACCAACCGAGTTAAGCTCACGAGGACATAAGTATTGAACATATGATTTGTCATCACTGATATATATTATAAAATAATTATTATACACGAGACAAGAGATACATTGATATATATTATTAAACATTATTCTTCTTCCTTCAAAAAAACATTATTCTCCTTTTTTTTCAAACCATAACGTAGGTGAAATACTAACTTAACAAAATAATAGAATTATACACAGCATTTGTTATCATCAAGTATAAATTCAAAATAATTATAACACAAAGAGACAAGTTTTAGCCGATATGAATTTTAAGATAATTATTAACCATGTGACATGTCATCACTGATATATATATATATATATATATATATATATATATATATATATATATATATTATAAAATATTTATTATACATGAAACAAGTTGTTATTGTTAACTTAAAAAAAACTTTAATAATTATTATTATGGTGAAATTGTCACTGATATAAATCTACCAACATCTACTTCTTCTAACAATATCTAAAAAACGAAGTCCAGCAAAATAAATAAATTAGTCTATAGTTATCGGTGGAAATTAGTTATACATGATCATTATCTGTAATTAATTTTTTTAAAAAAATTAGTACATAATAAACAATTTGTCGCTCATATAAATTTCAAAATAATTATTAACCATGTGACATGTCATCACTTATATATATTATAAAATATTTTTGTAGGGATTATATTGTAAAATATTTATTATACACGAAATAAGTTGTCATTGTTAACTTTAAAAATTATTATTATACATGGGCGAAGTCGTCACTAATATCTACTTTTTTTAGGGGGACCGATACAAATTTACTAACATCTACTTCTACTAACAATATATATATATATATATAATCGAAGTCCTTCAAAATTTCATAACCGTCCTTATTAAAATTCACTATCTTCTTAATTTCATGTGTTAACTTTAAAAGATTTATTATACACGAAACAAGTTGTCACTGTTAACTTTAAAAATTATTATTATACACGGGCGAAGTCGTTACTGATACAAATCTACCAACATCTACTTCTACTAATAATTATTTTTATACACGGGCGAAGTAATTAGTGATATAAATCTACTAACATCTACTTCTTCTAACAACAATAACAATATATAAAAATCAAAGTCCACCAAAATTTCATAATAATCCTTATTAAAACTCGTTATCTTCTTAATTTAATGTGCATAATTGCATTTTTCAAAGTTTAATTTATTTTTTTAAAAAAAAATTAATTACGGACAACGATCATCACAAGTGTAACTAATTTCCGCTAATAACTATGTAATTTATTTATTTATTTTGATGGACTTCGATTTTTATATATATAGTTAGTAGGATTAGATGCATACTCCATTTTTTAATCATAATATATAGATGCATATGGGAGCTGCTAACTTACACCACCTAAAAATACTAAGGTGCAAGTTAGCAAGCTACACCCACCTATAACTATTAAGGTGCAAGTTAGCAACCTACATCCACTTGATTATTTACACTCATTTTTATAAGTATTATTAAGATGCAAGTTAGCAACCTTCACTAATTTACACTCACTTTCATCATTCCAAATATTATTTCGTTAAAAGTTTGTCTTTATTACATGTTTTGTACATTAAGCATGTTATTGTCTTTTTTTAAGGATCTTTTTTAAGCTAGTTACAAAATTGCCCTTCTATTTAAAATTAATTAGAATACACACACACACATTTTTGTTCAAATACACGCGCGTGCGCGCACACACACTATCATTTAATTTATAATTATAATCCTACAAATTCTTCGTAAAGAATTTTTATTGAGTGTTAAATATGTTTTGACTTCTCTTTGAATATTACCTCTTACCCTATCTTGTGTTTGACATGTTCTTCTCATGTTACAATTGTAACTTTATGCATGAGTAATTGTTTCTTGTTGATTTTATTATTTTCTCTATGCTTTGCCTTGCATGCTTGCCTGTAATTCAATTGTGATTGTTTACATGTTATTTGTTTTGGAGGGGTGTTATATAAAACTTTGTTTGTTCAAATGCACACAAAATAAATTGCATGACAAATTGATTTTGATTTTGAAATTGCGTGTTGGGCATTTGTTTTGTAAAAATCACCTATGCACCATCCCTCTTCTACATTCTTAATGGGGAGGTTACTTTATCATGATTGTTGTCTCGTTTATGAAAATTGGTTGTCATGTTTATGCCCGTGTTAATGGTTATTGGTATCCATGTTTGTTGTTATCAATATTGTTGATTTTATGCATGCTTATTTTTCTTGATTGCATGTCGGCCTGTAGTCAATTGTGACTGCTTACTCGCCTGTTTCTATCTATCTTTGTTTTGCTCCACTTTGGTTACTATCCCTTTTTGACGTTGCTAAAGGGGGAGATTATGTTGCTGAATTCCTTCATACATGACTATACCCTATGTTATATATTGCCATGATTGCTTGCTTATTTGGTGTGTTTTCTTGTATGCTATGTTTCTGAGGGAGATTAGCCCACATCATCAACGTGTGTTTGACATCATCAAAAAGGAGGAGATTGAAGATGATATTGCTTTTAGTTATAGGTTTGTGTTTTGATGATGTCTAAATAGCTAGGTTTATTTGATGATGTTTTTATGTTGATTAGCTTTAGCTTAGAAACTTGTTAAAGCACCTAGCAAACCATGCCTGATTGTGTCATGTGATCCCTTGATGTCTTGTGTGTTGTTGTGTATAGGAAACTTCACTTTTGTGTGACTAAGTCCTTCCTTGAGATGCTTGATTCGATTCATGATTCATTGTTTCGTATCAAACATTCTTTCTGTCCATTTTCCTTGTGTCACACCTTTCGAATCAATTCAATTTTTCATGAATAACATCACAGTGAATCGATTCAAACTTTGTTGAATCATATCATAAAAACTCTTTGACTTTGAATCGTATCAATCTTTATCCGGGGACATTTGAATTGATTCAAAAGGTGTTTGATGATATCAATCTTCATAGTTCATCTGGCTTGTCATTTAGCTGTCTGAATCAATTCACACATTAAGTAAACCAATACACTGTTGTTTTTGGCCGAAATTTTGCATTTCCCATCCTTTTCCATATATACACTTCCTTATAACAACCAAAGTATTTAATCATTTGCATTTATTCTCTATAGAGTCTCCAACCCTTATAGTTCATAAATTTTTCAAGATTAAATACTTTTTCTTAGAATCACTTTGATCTTTGAGTCATAGATTGCTAGGGTGCTATAAGGATTGTAAGTTGATTGCTTTCAAGGTTCATGATTAGTGTGTCAAGGTACTAAAGTGAATTGAGGGATTTCATTCCACCTCCAAAGGGGTTGTGGGTTCTTTCTATTTGTTCTTATGTTCAAGGGGATCAAATTGTCGGACGGAGCATCGAAGAGCTCGAAAGGTTTCACGAGTGATTGAGAATTCGAAGACAACAAGAAGCACAAAATTCAAAGGGTATTTGAAGTTTGGGGGAGTGTTTATATAAGGGTTGAAGAACTAGGGTAGCTTCAAGGAACTCTTGTAATCACATTGTAATTCAACATTCATATTTTAGTGAAAGTCCTTGGCGGAGGAGTTTTCCACCAAGAAGAGTAGATGTATCCCGAAGCGAGGACAAAAGGGTGAACTACTATAAATCTTTGTATCGTTTCTCTTCCTTATCCTCTTTAATTTTGATAATTGTATATGTATAATTGATTAATTGATGGAATAGAAATTGAATGTGATCGAGATCAATTTTGTTAAACTTGACTTAATTCCTTGAATTAGGTTTTCTCTTATTTTGCTTAGATCACTCTAGTTTCAATTCTTTGCCAATTCATCAATTACATATACATTGTGTTATTGGTTATAGTTGGATTAATTGCTTATAGATTTGGTTTGTCAATTGTCTTGTTTTACAAACTGTATAAGAATCATTAATATTTGATTGGAATAAGATTTAGCTTTTGAATCTCTCAATTCATTTGTAAATCTTATAGTAGCATAGTCTTGTCTATTTATCATAGTTGTTGTGATTGTTCAAACATAATTCCAATCGGTCAACATTTTCTAAATCACTTTCGCTAAAATTCCGTAAAATTTTTAAATCGCTATTCATCCCCTTTAGTGCGTGTAAATGTTGACCATATAGACCAACAATATAAAATCAAGTTTGTCTATATTATTAAGAATGAGCTGTGATTTGGTAAGAAAAAAGAAAGAAAGAATGACTCTCTTAAGAATTACTCAAACACCTATTTATTTTTCCCAACTCGAAAAAAAAAACACTATTTCATTTACAAACACGGTCTAAATTTAAAACGCGACCAATATCATAGCATATTCATACTATATGTTTAAAACACTATTAAGAATAATTCTACAAATATTGGCGGTTCCGGGTAGAGGTCTAGTTTATTTCTTAAATAAAATAGTTGTATTTGAAATAAATAAATAAGGATTAATTAAGTTTTTGGTCCCTATAAATATCTGCAGTTTTGTTTTTAGTCTTTATAAAAATAAATTACACGTTTTAGTCCCTACAAAATTTTCCGTTAGTGTTTATAGTCCCTGTTAAATTAAATGTTGTTTAATTATGCTTAAAATTTAAAAATTTTTAATGATTTTTTACATACTTGTTTAAAACATTATAAAACATTCATCCGCAATAAGTTAGCTCAAAATTTTATTTTTAAGTCCAAATTTTTGTTAGGTTTATTTTGAATTTTTGGCGTTTAAAAAAAATTATATTTAATTCATTACATGTTAAAAAATTCTAATTTTTTATGAAAGAGATTATTATAATGTTCTTAACATGTCCGTTAAAAATCATTTAAAAATATAAAAGTTTAAGTACAATTAAACAAATTTTAATTTAAGAGGGACAAACACATACTTTTAGTTCTTGTAAAATTAAAATTTGTTTAATTGTGCTTAAACTTTTAAATTTTCAACATATTTTTTACATACTTATTTAGAATATTATACAAAGTTCATCCGCAAAAAAGTAGCTCAAAATTTTATTATTGGTTCCAAATTTTCATTAATATAATTTTGAAAATTTGGTTTTTAGAAAAATTCATATTTAATTCATTACATGTTAAAAAAACTAAAAGATTTTATAAAAGAGTGTCTCACAATGTTATAAACATGTCTGTAAAAAATCTTTTAAAAATTTAAAAGTTTAAGCATAATTAAACAAATTTTAATTTAACAGGGATTAAAAATACTAACGGAAAATTTTGTAAAGATTAAAAAGTGTGATTTATTTTTATAGGAACTAAAAACAAAACTGCAGATATTTATAGGGACAAAAACTTAATTAATTCAATAAATAAATATATGAAAAAGTTATGGATAATCTACGAGTAGGCTGGAAAATGGCCCGCGTGTGAGACACAGTTGAATGTTCATCGTCATCCAAAATGGAAAGAGACAACCGTTATTAAACAAACGCTTTCACCATCATCATTATTTTCCTCTTCTTTCTTTCTTTCATATATACAGAAAAATCTTCATTCATAATATGTCAATGGCGACTCACTTCACCTTCCACACATCCTCCTCTTATTCTTCTCCTTCTTCCACGCGGTGCCTTTCTGTACTCTCTCTTCCTCCTCAACTCTCATCCATAAAGACCAAGTTACCCTCCACAACATTCTTGACAGGAGAAGGAGGCACATCACAGTTTCTCAAATTGAAGTATGCCGCCACAACAACAACAACTAAACGCGGCGGCAGCGGCGGTTCACTCTCCGTTGTTCGTATGTCATGGGACGGTCCACTCTCTTCCGTCAAATTAATCATCCAGGGTAAAAATATGCAGGTATAATCAATCTATTCCATTTCCATTTTATTATCATCATTACTATTCTGGATAGAAATTATTGATAAAAGTAAAGTAGAGAAAAATAAAGATTGAAATTACATTCACAATGAAATAATGAGAAGAATAAGTGTAATTAATTAAGGTTATGAAAGCAACGGTTAGTGTGATTGTATAACTCATTTACTAACTGTGGTTGAGTTCAGCTGAATGATGCGGTGAAACAGCACGTAGAGGAGAAAGTGGGAAGAGCAGTTCAGAAGCACAGCTATTTAGTCAGGGAAGTTGATGTCAGGCTATCTACTCGCGGTGGAGGAGAATTTGGTCGAGGACCTAGAACACGTAGATGTGAGGTAGTAGATCTCACTCTTGCATTTTCTAATTTTGCTTTTGTTGTTGTTGTAACCTATGATGGATTCAGGGTCTTGAATTAATTAGTTGATTTCGACGATTTGCATTAGGTTACTTTGTTTACAAAGAGGCATGGGGTGGTGCGGGCTGAGGAACATGCGGAAACTACCTATGCGAGTATAGATTTGGTGTCCTCGGTCATTCAGAGAAAGCTGAGAAAGATTAAGGAAAAAGAAACTGATCATGGTCGCCACATGAAGGGATCCAATAGGTTGAAATTTAGAGAGGCAGTATTGCCATTACCCACGGAGGATGAAACTGAAATCTCCCCACAGAAGGAGGAAGAAGAAGAACTTATTGAAGAGGTTGGTACCTTAATTGTTGATATTAATCATTATGTAGCTAGAAGTATCATATTAGGCTGTGTCATTCTAGAAATATAATTGAAAATTATCCTCCAAACTGATTAGAAAAACTTCAATTTCACGTTTGGAAGTAGATTTGCAGTTTGCTCTTACACTGTTTATGTTGATTGATGATATATCATTACTTATCAAGAGATGCTGCTGCTGTTTTGTTATTTATTGTTTATTTTCCTTACATTGCACTTACTCTAGTTGTGAGGCTGTTTTACAGGTTGTTCGGACAAAATACTTCGACATGCCTCCTTTAACTGTGTTTGAAGCAATTGACCAGTTGGAAATGGTTGCTCATGACTTCTATGCTTTTCGAAATGAAGAATCTGGTCAGTAAATACTACTGTTTTAGCTATCTTTGGTTTGACCATGTTTCTCACTACATTTTATTGTCTCGGCTCAATTTTATGCTATCTTAGGGGGTAACAAAGTGTACTTCCTTTGTTTCAGGGGAGGTTAACATTGTATACAAAAGAAAAGAAGGAGGTTATGGACTCATTATTCCCAAAGGAAATGGTGAAGCAGATAAATTGGAGCCTATAGTGGTTGAACCGGCTAAAGAACCCTCTCTGCAAGAATGAAAGGAATTCCACGTGAAACTCATTTTCTAAGAACACAAGAGCTTGTACATGATTAGCGGATAGTAATAGCAATTTCTTTGGAGCAAGAAGTTGCATATGAAATTCTAATGGAGACTCTGGGGTTTTAACTTTCAAGTGCAAACCAAGTTTTAAAGTTTATAATAATGTACACTTGGATAGCCAGTGATTGTAAAATGAAAGAGATGCACCATTGAGTGTGCTGCACATAACTTCCACGATACATCTTTTCCTCTGACAATGTCATCTGCTTTCTTTCATCGTTCGTTTTGTTCTGCTTTGTGTTATTACTTTTCCAGATTACTCAAAATTTTAAATCATTTTTCACTTTATTCCTTTACCGCGTTTTGAGTTTATTAGGTAGATGTTGGCTGCCAAGAGAAATCAAAGTGACAGGTATACAAATATACAACCAAGCAAGAGCTTTATAGTTAGAAAGTCCTGTTGAAGTGTATGAGATTTGTCTTTAATGTATCTGGTTTGACTGCCATAGCTTTCTTCTTAAATGTAGACTTGAAAACTAATGTAGTATCTGTTTGTGATGCTTGTAATGAGGCCAAAGTGGATGATCAATATGAGTGGACTGGTTTTGTGACAGTTCTAATTATGACTGTTGAGTTTCTATGGGATAGAATGGTTGTGGAAGATAGGGTGATGTTTACCACATTTATTGTTCCATAATCCAGAAAATGGGCAAAGCAGCTTTAGCATTTTTTGATAGTATAAGGATGCCCAGTGAGTTCTCAACCAAATAGTAAAGACAACATCTTGTGAAAAATCATCAGAAGCCATGTTCGACTCCCCCGTTACTTATAGATTTGGAGGCTGCACCACAAACAGTTGATTTCTTGACACAAAGTTGAATCTAAGTCTCAACCAAGGATGGAGTCAAGGTTGACATGAGAATGCCGTCCCTTCCCAAAATATTTTAACTTTTTTTACTAGACATTGTAATTTTCTTTCTGAATTTTTCGCCTTGCCGGCAAACCTTGTTGGCTTTATGGCTCGGCAAATTCTATGGTACACCCAATAATTTGAGTGTATTGGTACACCAAATCCTTAAATTAATAGTTAAATAAGTTATTTTTTGTAGGAAAAAATTATTTTCTATCACCTATGATTATAATAACTAAATCTTATTTACCAAAATCGTCAACGCAATAAAATTTGATTTTTCTGAATTCTTATTACTCATAATAGAGATTTTTGATTATTTTTTACAATAAAATATAAAAAAATTAGTATGATTTTTATAAAAAATGAAATGATATTTTTTCTTATAAAATGATATTTTCTAAAATATATATGTCAACAAACACCTATTTTTTTCATAAAAAATTATAGTTAAATTATAAAAATTGTAAGCTAGAGTACCGATACACCGTAATTTGCAGGTGTACCGTAGAAGTTCCCTTATGGCTCCCCCGCTTCCATTAAAATAGGACGTATTGGTCTGTTGGTTTTGTTTTGAAAAAGTTGTCTGTTTTATTTTCCCTAAAACATATGTCTAACTTCGAAATTAGAGAACTACCTTTCAAACGATTTCTTAAAAACCGAACTTGACCGGATGAACACACCCGAACGATATGATTTTAGCTCCAAATACACCCATCCAAATTACTTTTGGACATAGTCGGTTTTTAAAAAACATAGGTGAAGAAGCTCCCTTGAAATATCACTCTTTCTTTTCGGACACCTACATGTGGATTTTGAGATCCTTCTCTAATAGAGGTGGTAAAACACCCATGTTCCAGGCAAATATGACCAATTAAATACGAAGGATATCCAAAATTCGGATGCCCGGGATGTATTCTTACAAGTTACAATTTACAAACAGGCAAGGCAGGTGTTTTTCAACAACAGATACCTTTATGCAAAGCCACAACCTCGTTTAATTGGTCAATTCTATTGATTCTGTTACTTCTGCAGGCAACAACATTGCATCATCTGGAGAGAAAAGAGAAAACCAAACCAATACGGGTGTTCGCAGTGCGGTTTGGTTCGGTTTTGAGGGTAAAAGTAATTTGAACCGCAAGATAAAAAATCATGCGGTTTGGTTTGGTTCGGTTGACTTTAAAAACAAAATCCGAACCAAACCAAATCAACCAATGCGGTTTGGTTTGGATCGATTAGTGCGGATTTTTCGAGACGATATAATTTTTTGTTTCCAACATTAAAATTAAGTTAAAAAGCCGAAAAGCAACATATTTTTCGCAATGTTTTCAATTTCATCAAACATTACAATTTAATTTTCATTTTACAATGATTCCAACGACATAGACCAAGTTAAAAACGTGGACAAAAAGTAATCATATTTTGTAAGAAATGCAAAATACTAAGATTTTATCATTCTCTAAAAGTACAAGCAGCACATAAATACGTTTTTGAAATAAAAAGTAAAGAAGGAACTAAACAAGAGAAAAAATGTCATTTTATAAAAGTTTCCATTGAGTTTATAAGAGTATTGGTCTAGGTGAAATATGTTTAATAAATATTTGTCTTATGTTGCGGTTTGGTTTGGTTTGATTCAGTTGGTAAAATGAAAACCGCAAACCAAACCAAACCATGCGGTTGAGTAAAAAAATGATCTGATTGCATCCGAATCATATGCAGTTTTTTACGGTTTCGGTTTGGATTGGTTCGATTTTGAACACCTCTTCAAGGAAATCAATTTTTGGTCAAATAAATCGACATTTCCATCTCTGAAATCACAGGGGTGAAAGAATTTAATTTTTAAATTTTTTGAAATAGTAATTTAGTCCCTTAAACGAAAGAACGTCAGTCGATTGTAGCTTCTCGACCAAAATATTGTTTCAGAAAACATTCATACAAACTTATAAAATGCTCATAAATTGCTTTGAATAGTCGCTTATTGCATCAAGACGAACCTCTAAAATTGTTCTAATTTAAAAAAAAAAGACTTATTGGCTTTACGGTCTTTAATTTAAATGGCTAAATTATTGTTTGCACAAATTTAAGGGACTAAATGGTCTAAATCTTTTGTAACCAAAAAAAAAATGGTCTAAATCTTTATAATTTCAAGTATAAAAATGTTGATATAGGGATTTATGGTCGGCATATCCATAGCTAAGCAGCAAATATTCTCAGGAGTTGTTACTTAAAATAAAGTATTTTACATTAGAAAATTACTACTTCTAAAACAGTCTTTAAGGCAACGTTTACAAGTTTTAGCAGTTTATTGTAGCTAGTCTCACCTCAGTTTTTTAAATTCTTCTGTCAACAATTTAGGAGTGGGGATATTATCAAACACAGGAAGAAGTATTACTCTTGGCACTAACTTTTCTTGGGATTAAAGTCCTTGAAACATAGGGAATAAACAAAATAACTAGGGGCAGCAAAACTAATGTACAAGGAAAAGGGAAACAGGGTTAAGCTGTTCACCTTTATTTCAATTCAGATTTTACAGAAGAAACCTTTTTTCGTTTGCCAGTGAAGTTCTCACTTGAAACAGTTAAAAGCTTATTGATAGACATTTGTTCCCCCCTTAAATCCTTCTTTATTTCATACCTATGCTTAATTCTGTCATCAAGCTTGTATCCAAGATATGCAGGAAAATCCAGCAACTCTTGAATGTCACGATTCATCTCCTCTATCATGTAATCCATCTTCTTCTCTAGAGAGGCATGATGATACTGCAGTATCTGAGGATGCTTCTTGCTCATAGCAAAAATGTCTTCTAATGAAAACCCATAATTCAAGAATAGGCTAACCATCTTCTGCATATTCTCACAGCTTATTCTAGTAGAAGCTGCAATCGCCACTGCTAACTCCTTCGTCCTATATTTATACCCAATCTTGACCAAAACCCCAAGCTTATACGCAAGGTTCGAACGGAACGAAATGCTCAAAAACAACGCTGCTTTGGTCAATAACTTGAAGATTTCGTCAGCGTCTAACCCACATTCCTTGAGAAATTGTATTCTAGGACGCAGTTTCCTCTCTCTGCTACTGGTAAAGATAGCCGGAAACACCAACACTATCTTAAATATTTGTTGATCATCAAGGTCTGCAAAACACCTCAGAAACTTTATATGTTCCTCAAGATGTTCCACACTATAATTCAAGATAATAGGAAACCTATTCAGCACTTTCCCAATACTATCCTCATCTCCACCACTTAACGCAGTAAGAACTCTAATTCTAGGAATAAGCTGATTATGCAAATCACAATTGAGAATTACAGGATGCTTCACAATCAAATGAATACCACCAAAGGGTTTTAAGAAATCTATAATTCTTTCAATTTCATCTATTGACCTATGACAAATCGCCTTCGACAAATTCACTTTGTTGAGCACATGTACAATCTTATCAACAGGAATTCCACTATCAACAAGCAATCGAACCTTCTGAGGAAACCCAGATAAATTTTTCGTTTCATTAGCTAATAAAAGCCGCTTCAGCTTCGATTTCTCAAGTTGTCCTTGTAATTCATTTCTCAAAAAACTCAACAATGGGTCAATTTCATTAGCAGTTAGGACAGTTAAACGTTCAGTAACTAAGTGATTGATGGAAACACGATCTAACCCGAGAGAATATAATGAAAAAACGCGATCACGCAATGAATCCAATGGAATAGAGTTAAGTTCAGGGGCATTGAGTAAGAGCAATTCTGTTTGCTTGAAACTAATACCGATTTCTTCAAATAAAGAGACAAGTGTACCTGCAAAATGAAAAATAAAATAAAATACGTTAGCGAATGCATGTAAGGTATTTGAGAAAATGTGTGAGAGAAGTTTAATTACCGATATACGTATTGACATTGGGGGAGTAACTACTACAGCGGCAAAGGATGGAGGGTCGAAAATGAAAACGGAAAAAGTGGTTGTTTGGTGGTGGTGATTTGGCGAGGAAGGAAAAGGAGGATTGAGTTTGAAGATGAGGGGAAAATGTTGAGGGTGAACGGGAGTGTGAAGGATTTGATGGGTAGTAGGGATGAAACGTTGTTATAGAAAAAGAACAAGAAGCAAGTGCTGCTAGCGCCATTTCTGCAAAGTGGCACTTTCTCTAGTCAATCCTGGCCATGAGTAAAATAATGCTATGGATATGAAAAGAAAACCATGTTGCATATCACAAGGTCTTTTTCTTATTTTTCCGCTAAAAACCACAAGAACTTTTTCTTTATTTATTTATTTTTTCTCTAAAAAAAGGGTTTTCTTATTTACTTGTTATATTAATATATATCAAAAAAATATATCAAATAAATTAGATAAACAATTTGACTCAAATGGTTAATAGCAAGGATGAATTGTTGAACCTGAATTCCATTCCTACATGAATTAATTACATTAGATGATAACTAAGAAATATGTATATTTGTATTTAAATTATGGTGAAAATAAATAAAATGCCCTCGTGAACATATCTTAATAGGTAGGGACATTTCATAATATATATAAAAGTCGGATTCGAACATCGGACACCCCACTTCTCCACATTTAAAATGTGTCTACTATGATACTTAACCAATAAATAAATAAATAAAAAGGCGTCAGCAGTAATATTTTTAAAGATACATTTTTTTAAGATACTTTTTTATAAAGATATTATTCGTTAGCAAGTTGAATATTATTTTATATATTAATTTGAATCCATGTTAGATGATTTTCGGTTACAATATCTTTAATGAGATATCTAAGAATGTTTCATAAAAAAGTATACAAATTTATTATTGATCTGTCCGTTGAAGATTAGAGAAATGTAGTGGTGGTTCTCTGATAGAGATAGTTTTTGTCCCAGTGGTGCGCAGTGTTCCAGCATGGAGGGGAGCAAACTTATACTATGGAGGAGAATGGTGTATGCATGCGCGTTAGCACTACAAGCTTAAGTTAGTATGTGAACGAGGTGGATTGTGTGCCAAAAAATGGGTGAACGAATCGTAGCTGGAGCGTGATGCTAAGTCACACTTATATAGACGAGGAGCTTGATAACTGCCTCCGAAATTTGTGGTGTTAGTTACACGAGCCGTTAGAGATGGCTTCAATGGCCAAGATTCAACATGGGCGCGCTTTTGTGTGGTAAGCCGCACAGGACTTCACATGCACCTTCACGACGTTGTGTAAAATATGATTAGTCTTTCGCTGCTATTTTTTTGCTAAAATATGATTAGATGGACATAAAAATGTAAATAATTAATAAACTTTAAGCTAAATTCTTTCATTTTTATTTATTTAAATATTTTTTTATTAATAAATTTTAAAATAATTGATAATTTTTTAAAAAAATATACTAGTATTTTTTTAACAAATATCAAATTAAATAGCAATAATGGACCGTCGAGAAGCCCGATGGCCCATCCCGGCTCGGCCCAATGTTTATATGGATCAAATGAGCTTGGGCCAAAAAGCCCAAATGTATTATTGAGGCTAATTTTTTAGGCCCGGCCAAAAATCGTGGCCCATTAGCCCGGCCCATTTTTTGACATCTCTAGCAAGGGGCAACACGACCTAGTGCAATGATGAGCACAACAGTGGTGATTCAAAAATGGCTTTTTCTTGATTTTTCTTCTCTTTTTTGGCTCTTTATCCATGCTTTTGATCTAAGTAGGAGGCTTAAAATTCCAACAAGTTGAGAGTGGAAGAAAACTTGGTGAAACTTGGGAGGCTTAAAAGAGAAATGATATACGAACAACCATTTTTGACAATTTTTGTGACAACTTTCTCTCTCATACTCACATTATCTTTTTACTTTATCTCTCTATTGCTTTGATTTTTGTGTCAATACCTCATTTCCTTTGCAAAATTTTGATTGTCACAAAAGTTGTCACATATATGGATGTTCAAATAACACAAATCGGCTTAAAATTCCACATAAAGTCAAGGTGTTCTTTTTTAGGGCAGCTAGAGGGTGACGTTTATGGTGGGTGAATCTATTAATTTTCTCACCATGGGAAATGTCCACTTCTACCATTGATCTACTAGTTCAATATTGGATGGCTTAGATTCCTTCAGTGTATCTTTTATACCAATTAAAGAACCGTACCTTTTGGTCCAATTTCCATGTTCTATTTGCATTTACTTATGAATATGTCCACTTCTACCATTGTTTTTTTGGGTAACATTTTTATTCTTTGTAAGTTTTATTTTGACAAAAGTCTTTATAAAGCTTAGTTTCTATAAAATAACGTGTATTTACTTTTTATAAAAAAGAAGAAGATATTTTTAATCTCTACTATTAAAATATTGAAACAAAAAATCGGTGATGATAGAAAATTCTATAAGGATTAAAATCAAGATAATTTTTTTTTTGAAGAAGCTAAATTAGTCCACTCAAATTGGCGCCAGAGAAAATCGAACCTGAGACCAAGTCCAAGCTAATACCACTAGACCAACACAAGTGGTTCAAAATATTTATAATTTTATTTAGGCTGGTGAGTGAAGAGAATATTTTTATCAATTCTTATGATACTTTTTTAATAATGGATAGTGCAAATTAAACTATATTAATATTTTGAAAATTAATATTTGGTATTTTCATCTAATATTTTTGTTGTTTTTTTAGCATCATGATCAGATATATTAATTTTCAAGTCTGCCTTTAAGACCTAAGTTGTAGAGATATATTAAGTAAAGATAAATTACTATTAGATAAATAAGTTACAAATAAAAGAAAAAACTTATATGTAGTTTTGCGGATTTTAGTGGCTAAACAACATTTATAGATAGATCCCTACGGAAAACATTTATAGGTAGATATAAATTATCTCAATTTAATTGAATTTTAAGAAGAAAAAAAGTAAATAAATTCAGTTCACGAAAAAAAAAATGTGGTTGGGTATAAATGTAAGAAAATAATAGATGTCAAATTTACCGTAGTTTTTTTTTAAATATTTTCTTTTGACGATTTTTTTTATTAACATCATAATTCATAATCATAATGTGTAGAATAATTTATGAAAGAAAAAAAAAACATAATCATATAAAATAAAATTTAAATGCATGTTGAAGTTGGTAGTGGTGTGGTAGCAGGTAGGTCTCCCTCCTGTTCTATTTCAGTCATTTAAAAAGTAACTCTTTCAATCTAAGCCATCCAATATATAAGTATTATATCAATGTTGGAATTAGGCATTTCCCATCATGAGAAAATTAAGGGCCATTCCCATCATAAACGTCACCCAGCTAGAGAGTGTATTCCCAATATATAAGTTATATCTACCTATAAGAAGCCCAAAGAAATGATATTTGAACAACCATTTTTTACAACTTTTGTGACAACTTTCTCTCATACTCACATGATCTTTTTACTCTCTCTCTATTGCTTTGGTTTTTGTGTCACTACCTCATTTCCTTTGTAAAATTTTGGTTGTCACAAAAATTGTCACATATATGGATGTTCAAATAACACAACTCGAAGCCCAAATACCGAATAATATACTTCCTTCGCAAAACAAAACAAGGTTATTCATTCATTCCATTCAATTCAATTCAATTCCACAACAAACGCACGCACAATAACAAAAAAATTAGGATGGCATTTAATTCAATGATTAGATTAAATGAATAATATATTCCTAGCATTCTCTCTCAACACTAGATTTTTCTTCACACTATCTTCCAACAATTTAAAAATTTTGAAAATTAATTTTCAGAAATTAAAAAAATTGAAAAAATATACACATATTTTTTTTTTGGAAACTAAGATAAGTTTTTATTTTTCTAAAAAGAATATATTTTTTAATTTCATAATAAAATAAGATATTCTGAAAAATAAAATAAAAATCCTAAAAAAAATATTTTGAAATTAAAGTTTTTTATTTTTCTAAGAAAATAAATTTCTGGAAAATAAGGTTTTTGAAATAAAATTCTGAACATTTTTTTTTTCATTTTTTCCAAAAATAAAATTCTAACATTCAATAAATGAATTATAGAATTTTTAAAAAAATATATCTGAATTTTTTTATATTTTTTCGATTTTTTTAATTTCTGAAAATTAATTTTTAGAATTTTTAAATTGTTAGAAGATAGTGTGAAGAAAAATCTAGTGTTGAGAGAGCATGTTAAGAATATGTTCTTCACTTAATCTAATCATTGAATCCAACTTTCCCATGGTGGTGGGAAAGGATTGACCTTTCCCATGTGAAATGCCACCAAAAACTAGGGTTCCAAAATAACCCAATAAGTCCCCGGATCGAATCGAATCGAAGATAAGAAAAGCTTTGAAAGATGGCGGCGATTGAGAGAGGACTGGTGAACTCACGGTGTGGAGACTGTCGTGATTTCGATTTGCCTGACGAAAATGCAATCGAGAAGTTTAAGGGCAAACCCGGCGACGTCTCCTCTAACCCAAATCTCCTCCTCCTACCAAACCACCCATATGGTGTTTTTCCTATTATCTTGAATTTTTAATATGCGTTTTAAAATTCTAGGATTCCTAAGCAAATTTCAATGAATTGAATTTCATGTCTATGAATTAATCTCATTTTAGCCGTTTGTATCTACAAGTCACTTGTCCTGTATGTATTACTACTCATGAACCCGAGTATAAACCTACAGTCAAGATTGGGAGTTTTCGTGTACTTGACTATATGGAAGCTTTTGTGGAGACAACACTAATTCTGTTCCGGGAACAACCTCTCAGTTTATGTAACACCCCGTTTTCCCAACTTGAAAATTTCACATATAAATTAGAGTATTTCAACATAAACAGAATGTCACACTTCTTTTCATAAAATCATAAACGGAATAAAATAACTATTTATCTTTCAAATTCAACAACATATCATCTAATACTTCGCAGCGGAAATTATTTCAACGTTTAAAACAACCTCGGCACAAAGGCCTCAATGTAAAATGTCATAAAATTATTCCAATAACATGTTCATAAAACTTCATAAAATAATACGTAAGGAACAAAAAGCAACAACCAAAATTCTCATCCCGTTACGTATCAGAGCGACCCTAAGACGACAACACGTGAGAGAGTCGACTCACTTCATAGCTAATCTTGATTACCTGCAAGTTACCCATTTGCGAGGGCAACATTTCTGATGACAGTCAGTCATTCACTATTTTTAGAGTTTTTTTTAAATAAGTTTTTAGTCTAATTTTATTAGTTTAATATTTAATTTAGAGTCAATTTGAATAAAGTATGATATTTTTGGTCTATTGAGTCAAGCAAGCAAATGATTGGAATTAATAGGTTATTATAATTATTATTGGTTATATTTATATAATCAAAGAAGAGAAAAACAAGAGGTGACAAAAAGCAACATATTAATTGATGGGCTTATAGGAGAAAACGTACAGGAACAAGGAAAGGTGATCACACTTTTGGAAGAAATAAAGATAGGATTTACGTTTTGGAAAAGGGACGCTACAGGGGAGAGAAAAAACAAAACGGCTTGCACATGGGAACCGTAAAGAGAGAAGAACAACAAAGATTGAAAGAAGATTGAGGAGCAACGCCGACATCGACGAAACTCTATCGGTTTATTTTTTTTTACTATGTTGTTTCTTTATTTAATCATGTCTAGCTAATTCCTTTGATTGAGTCATGATGAACCTATTGTAATATATGAATGTAGTTGAAATTGTCTTTATTATCAATATTATTCAGTCTTTATTCAGAATCATTTGTGTTCATTGCTTTTCATATGATTGTTTGCATGACTATTAACCCTAGCTTCTTGCAATCACATAAATTGATCTTAGGAATTGAATGACTACTAACCCTAGCTTTTAATCCTGAAATAGTAATTCTGTTTAATTCAACATAGGAACCTAGAGATAGGAAATTGAGGGTTATGACATATGAATTAACATTCTGACATCGCTTCTGCGGTTATTCAATCGGTTTAAGAGATTAAAAGGTTTTAACTTAAGAAAGGGTTTTGAGTCAAGAGATTGATCAAAACTAATTAGTTAATTTGTCGTAAAGATTGAATAAGTGTTGAGAGTAAAGAGAGATAAGCTATTTCACATAAAGCAATAGAGGATTCACTGGCTTGATCATCTGTTTTAATCCAATCATCAAACCATTTTATTTCTTGTTATTTACTTTTTATTGCACCCTAATCTACTGCCTCAGGCACTTATAAAATTTACACATCCTAGATATTAACTTTATTGTTAAGTTGAGATTGACACAGTCCTCGTGGATACGAACTTATTTTATTACTTCGATAGTTTTAGTACACTTGCTAAAAGTTTATCAATTTTCAAGCAGAAGGGATGGGATTTCACATTCACTAATAATAAACATATAATTCATAAAAAACATTTAACAACTTAAACTTCATCAATTAATAACATTAACTCTTCTTATAATACTTCATTAATAACTCAACCAACTTCTAATCATCATTAACTTCATATTCATCACATTATATACAACATCGTATAACACGTAATAATCAGATCATAAACATCATCATATAACGACATAATCTTCACATCATAAACATCATCTTATAACAACATAAACAACAGATCATAAATATCATCTTATAACAACACATCATAAACATCATCTTATAACAACATAAACAATACATCATAAACAACATAACAACATCATAATCAATATCTAAACAACATCATATAATCTTCATAAGCACTTCATCAACAACACGTGGATAGAAAACAACTCATCAACTTAACAACTCATGGATGACAACTCATCAACAACGACTTTGACTCGACAATGCAACTTCGACTTTTTAATCATGCATGTGGTACCAATCCAGGGCATCAAGCCCCCAACGTAAGAGCAAAAGCTCATAAAGCATCAAGCCCTCAACTTCAAATGAGTATGCATGTACTCAACAACTTACAACTTAGACAACTTCAACAACTCATATGACTCCAATATCTTGGAATAACAACTTACAACTTGACAACTTTGACCAACATATGCAACTTAATAATAACCACTTGGATGGTATAACAACATTATTTCTATATCATACAATATTCACATAATATATGTATCTCAAATTATTCAACAACAACATTCACATAATATATGTATTTCAAATTATCCAACAAAGATATTCACGTCAAACCCATTAGATCCATCACAACATACGTTAAATACTCTTAAACTCCCTTAATTAAACTCCTAATACTTTTTGTTTTGAGGTTTAGAATTATTCCCTAAGTTTTGTAGAGAATCCTATTTTAAGTGCTTGATGGTTGCAAGTAAGGATTCTTCCACCAAAGATTCGTTAGCTTTTGTATATAAGCTCTCCAATTGACTGGGTTAGCTACAAGACCATAAATATATTTTAAGAGACTAAAAAGACATTTAACCTTTATATTTTTTAGAGCGTGAGACATGTGTGGACGTATATGTAATTTAACCCGAAAGGGAGAGAGAAACACATGATTTAAGAATATGTTTTTGATGTTTAATTTGTTTTATCATGCAGGAGTGTAGTTCAAGAGGAGGAACTATTAACAATAAATGTACAACCTGGATGGAAGAAAGGAACAAAGATTAAATTTGAAGGAAAAGGGAATGAGACCTAATTATGCATACTCAGAAGACATAATATTTTTATATAACTGAGAAAAGACATTAATTATTTAGAAGAGAAGGGGATGGCTTGGAATTATGTGTAGAAATTCCCTTACTAAAGGCACTTACAGGATGTACAATATCAGTTCCATTGTTGGGTGGAGAGCATATGAATTTGACATTAGATGAGATCATATACCTGGCTATCAGAAGATTATCACAGACCAAGGTATGCCAATCTCAACAGAACCAGGGAAGAGAGGAAACTTGAGAATTACATTTCTTTTTGAGTTTCCATCACATCTCACAGATAATCAAATATCTGATGTTTTTGGTATTTTACAGAATTCTTGTTAGTTAATTGAATGCATTTTTTATTTGCGATGCCCTCTTTATTATTGATTGAATAGAGTAAACGTCTCAACATTTGGAGCATCATAAACCAAAAAGTAAAACAACGCTTTCTAGTTAGGAAAGTAAAAAATTTATGTGGAAACCAATTTTTTATAAAAGGTCTGCAACCGTGGTTTGAAGCGCAACGTGTTTTATAGTTCCACCACCACCACATGACTGATGTATAACGTGCATCGGCCAAATTTAACCGCAATACCACGTTATTTCAAGGATCGCAACGTGACTGCGACTTCAAATATAACACAGTATATAGCTTTGTTCTTTATAGCGGTTTTACGGGTAATGCATCAATATTCTGTATATTGGTTTATCTGATAAGTAGGACTAAGAACTACTTGCATCTGACAAGACATCACAACACTACCCATCATATATCAACAACCAATTTGCTTTTACAAAGCACAAGCCTCTCTTAATTGTAAATGTAATTAATCTGGAAATCCATATATGATGCAAAAAGTTTTAATCTGTTCCCATATTTTATTAGTTTGTGCGAACAATCTACACTGCTAGAATTTCTAATTAAGATATTCATACGTTATTATGAATTTGTAACAACGGAATGGGTCAACTTAAGGGAAGCTGTCAAAAGAAGAAGCTCGGTGTGGTCATGGTGAAAACATTAACTCCTCAATGAAGAAAACTTAGGAAGCTTAAAATTCCAACAAGTTGAGAGGAGAAGAAAACTTGGTGAAACTTAGGAGGCTTAAAATTCCACAGAAAGTCAAGGTGTTCCTATAGAGGGTAGCTAGAGAGATTCCCAAAAGATTTTGAGAGAAGTTGGAAAGTGTTGATTACTTATTATCTTAAGGGAATTCACTCGAGATTTTTATAGGTGATTGCCCGTCTCCCCTCTTATGTGCTAAAAAAATTATCGAAAACTTTCGATAATTCTCTATGTGGCCAATTTGTTGGTCTAAGGCTCACACACAGTACGTAACATTTCAATTGTTTTTATGGTCGTGTGATAAACAAGGTCAGTTGTGAAGAGTTTATCAAGTTGTAATGGGGATAGATACTGAGTTATCCGGAGACTGATCTTGGAAAGGTTGGCCGCAAACCCATTCTTAATAGCTAAGCTGAACTTGAAGCCAATTCACTGTCAATGGGAATTATCCCAAAATATGATCATCCACCTCACATGACATGAAAATAGATCCTAGTAACAAATGACAACATAAAAGCAACAGCTGCAAAATATACTGGGGAAAGAATGTTGCAAGTTATGGAGAATGGAAGAGACATTTACAGAGGTAAGTTTATTGACACTGTAATTGCAATTGTAGAACTCTAAACAAAACTTAAACCAAGCTCTTTTCAAGTAGTACCAACGCGAAGCCTGCATCATTGCTTGCTGCAACCAACTTAAAATCTCAGGCAAAATGACCTGTTAGACTTGAACTATTGTCTGGTTATCTTGGCTTTTGTTAGACTATGTTCTTGTTCCTATACTCTTTTACTAAGCAGCTGCTTTTATTAAAATCACAGATTTGTTTTCCTTTCATGATGTGTAAGCCCTGGAAAAAGGGAAGCAGCAAGGTATTATGGTATATTTATAGTCAATAAAATAAAAAACAGAAAAGTATTTGCAGAGGAGAAATGAAAGGAAGAAGATCAATCCATCTAGACTACCTTGTAGTGTAGTTAAATCAATATCCTTATGTTTTTTACTCATCAAATACTTACCATAAATACATCCTGATTAAAGCACCAAATGAAGAGTTAGTTACCACAAGAAGCTCGAAGTAAATGCACTTGCCTCTTTTTGGGATGAGGTATTAGATCACCTTCAGTTTCTTTACAGGCTTCTCTCCTCCTGTGTTGATTGTATTATCCCTGAACATCAGCACAAGAAATATAAAAATTACGTGTACTGCATGATCAATCATGCGTGCTTGAAGCATTGCACATCCAGGAAATGTGTATGTTAGTTTCATGCAGTGGCCGTGAAATAAAAGAAGCTTATCAGTTGGTTCATTGCAACTTATTTCAAAGGTTAGAGTATTGAATATTGATGTATTGCACACAGCTTTAAACAAAATCATGGTTCGGCATAATATATATCTAGCATCATATCATCTGTATGATAGAGAAAGGAAAAAAAACAAACATAACTGCTTTCTAATTGTCATTCCCGCAGAAAGAAAAAAAATTATCAAGGACATAGTGGCACAGAAAACTAGGCACTAAGCACAACTCAATACCAGCTAGCAGAAAACTAGCTTGCTTTCAAATTTACATCAAAACAACATATGAAATCAAATTAAAATTTCCTAAAAGTCTTTGATGAGAAGGACCTGTAAAATGGGGTTAACATCATACTTATATTCGAGAAAGAGGACAGTGCAAGTGATAGTAACATATCTCCAAGCTAACCCCAACAAAACAGAATTAGGATTATCACATAAAAGGGAATTGGAGACCAAAAGCACCGCAAACACAATAATTTCAACCCACAGTCCATTTATAGTAAGATATGTATTCTTTATTGTATTTTCTTGTGCTACTACTAATTAAGTAGCCGAAGGAGGATGGAAGCTCGTATAAAATGCTGAACATGGCTTCCTTAAAAGAATCACTAACTTAATTTGCAACACCGTCCTTATAAACATTTTATTCAACACCACATGCCTCAATATACTAAAAGCTATTGAAACATACAATGAGGTTTGCTTCTAAGCATCTCATAAAATTAAACTTGACATTTCTTTTAGTGGAACACAAGAAAAGTTATCATAACCAACATGATTTATTAGCCTTTAATAACATATAAAATCTACATTGAGCACACAAAGTGCTTGAAAGCAAATATTTATTATGTTATGAATATGAACAGGCTAAAGGAACCAGATATGACTCTGTAAAGAAAATAATTGTCATTTTACAGCAATAAAAAGTAAAGTCATAGACTTAGGCCTCAAAAGAAATACAGTGAGATTCCACTCTGATGAAACTGATCATAATAAACTGCAAGGAAACTAAAGATTGTCCCACATAGCACTAACAGTTTCAAATCTATTGTTCAGGAAAATGCTATCAAGTCAATGTTCACCTGAGATAGTGAAACAATCATAAATACACAATTAAAAAAAGCTGATATTAATCATCATAAATTCCCACCAACACAAGTCTTGAATAGAAAAGGAAGCAATCTAAAAAACCAACATGAAATATAAAGACAACTTCAATTTCCCAGCATGCAATAACGATGAAAACAACACACTACATTCCATAACAGCAAAACCCAATATAAAAACACCATAAATTAAGTCAGTGGCACTAGCATATATGGTTTATTGCAACTCATTTCAAAGATGAGAGAGTATTGCATATTTGCTTCACAACTTGAAAACAGCATGGATCAGCGTGATATATTTTTATGGGTTAATAGGTCTTTAGCCCCATGTAATATAGGTCATTTCCGGTTTTCCCCCCTGTAGAATATTTTTTTTGATTTACCCCCTGTCTTGCAGAAAGAAAATTAAATATATCAAGGAAAAACTCGGGTTAATTCTAAGATATATGGTCAAAGCAGTTCTCTAACACCACAAAGCATGAATCAACATCAGTTGACAGAAAACTAGCTTGCTTTCAAATTTACATCAAAACAACATAATGAAATCAAATAAAATTTTCCCAAAAAACTTTAGGGAAACTGAGATGGGGGTGTAGAATGGTAATGTCAAAATAAACTGACCACAAATAACAGATTCACATATGTATAATGGAGTTAGAGTAACCGGATTGAAATAACTCTTGAAAGACGTGGAAATTTCATGCTGAACTGCAATCAAGTGTGTGTTAAATCACATGTAAAAAGTATGAAGAGAATAATATTTACTTGAACTTAATGAAATAAGGATAAATCTATGGATGATAATCAATTGCCTAGTACTATTTGTTTTGTGGATAACTTGAGCAATTTAGATAAGTGTAAGAGGGGGCTAGTAAGATATAGAATGGCTAGTTGAGAAAAAGAGTGATGCGAGTAAAGGTATCACTTTGAAATTATTTTGAACAACTTAAAGTAAAAGAAAAATAGAAAATTGAGCTGCACAAAGGGGTTTATATTCAAAAGACGGTGATAAGCATGTAGATAACACTATAACAGAGTCTCCTATTAGTAAAGTTAATCATTATGATATCACATTCTTCCACTCTTTCGTGATATTTTATGTCAGGTCAGGTGGTGTTTAACCAACAGCAATAGTATACTGTTGATGGATTTATCATCGTACTTATATTCGAGAAAGAGGACAGTACAAGTGATAGTAAGTTAGTAACATATCTCCAACCCAACAAAAGAGAATTAGGACTATCACGGTAAAAGGGAATTGGAGATCAAAAGCACCACAAACACAGTAACCTCGACCCATAGTCTGAATATAATTTGACGTATTCTTTCTTGTATTTTCTTGTGCTACTAATTAAGCAGCAGAAGGAGGATAAAATCTGGTATAAAAAGCTTAACACGGTCACCCTAAAAAACCACTCTAACTGAATTGGTAACACAATCCTTACAAACATTTTATTCAACACCACATATCTCAATGCACAGAAAGCTAATGAAACATCCCATGGGCTTTGGCCGGCACCCCATTAGATGTAATAAATATAAATATAAACAGTTGACTCATTAGATGTAATAAATATAAACGGTTGACCCATGTCAGCACCAAAGCTTCTAAAATTGAACCTGAGTACCTGACACTGCTTTTAGTGGAACTGTGGAACCCAAATAAAGTAATCATAACCAACAATCAACATGATATATTAGATTTTACAAAATCTACATTGAGCACACAAAGTGCTTTGAAGCAAATATTTGATTATGTTATGAATATGAACAAGGGATAGGAATGTGATATGAATATGTAATGAGATTGTTCCAGCAACAGTTAAGTAACCTTATGAAGTTTAAGATTAGAAGTGAGGACAGAAAATTCGATGGTTGAATCCGAAAGCCTAAAACGGAAGGCTTTGTCTAAATTGCACAAGCAAAATGGTCTTGCACCATGAATAAGTGTCCTTTTCACCATTGGATTAATAAGTCGCATCATATCTCATATAATTTAATGATGAGATTTATTGATCCAATAATAAAAACTAGCTTGTGCATATGCAAGACTTGTTTCACTGATGCACCACAGAATTGGCCAAAAAAGGAAAGTTATAGCCTTAGGCCTCATAAGAAATATAGTGAAACCCCTACCGGGTAGAAAAGGTTGTGAATTGTGATTGTGATTCCAATCTCATGAAACTGATCACAATATATGACTAGTAAACTAAAGATTTTCCCACATTGCACTAACAACTTCAATTCTATTGTTCACCAAAATATTACTACTACCTGAGATGGAGAAAAAAATCATAAATCAACAGTTAAAGGAAGCTAACATTAATCATTATAAACTCCCATCAACACAATTCTTAAATAGGAAAGGAATCAATCTACCGAAACCAACAAAAAATATAAAGACAAGTTCAATTTCTTAGCATGCAATAACTATGAAAACAACACACAACATTCCATAACAGCAAAACCCAAATATAGAAACACCATAAATTAAGTCAGTAACATATATGGTATAACCGTAAGATGATTATCAAAGTTAAAAAATTATACTTTAGTTTGAATACAATAATGCTCTTACTTGGAGGACCCAATTCCATGAATGTCAAGCTCATGGGTCGATTTACTCTTCTTCTTCGCTACAAACTTGTTCTTTTGTTTCCTCTCTCTGATTTTCCAAACATTATTCCTTCTGAACACAAACTTATCAACTTTCCACACTGGACAACTCGTGTCTATCACAGTAACCTCACTTTTCGTGAAACCCTTGAAATCTTCCTCACCGTCTTCACCTTCTACACCTCGATTTTCTACATCCACCGCTGCATCGACGCCGGTGGCGGCGGGAGCATTGGCAGTGGTGGTGGAGATAATTGTGGAAGAAGGGATGAAAATTTTAGGGTTTGTTTGTTTCCTGGGACATTTCTTTGAGGTGATGGTGGCGGCGCCGGGATTGAAGAGATGAGCGAGGACGGTGGTTAACGGTGGATCGTCGTGGGTTATTGGTGGACGGTGGCGGAGCGGTTTAATGGGGCGGGGTTGAGGAGAATGGGTGGCGAGATTAAGAATGAAAGTGTCGAGGTCGAGGTTATCATCCGTTGGGATACCTTTATTGGACCGGAGACGGTCGAGCCAGTTTGAACCGGGTTTATTGGACCGGGGCGAGCAGATCATGATGGACGGTGGACGGAGAAAGAAAGAGAGTAGTGGACTGTGGACGGAAAGAAAGAAAGAAGAATTTGGAAGCGAAGGAATTGAAAATTGTGAATGTGAATGAATGAATGAATGGTGGTATGGTAGAGTAGAAAAAAAGAGCGGGTCGGTGATGCCACGTAATTCACAAGAGTGAAATTCAAACATTGTTCATTTTTATCAATAAGGAGTGTTGATTGCATATGCCCCACTTTTGTATCAATGTGGCAGATTCAATGCATATTTCGATTACATTGGATTCTCAAAATTAATGTACTAAGTCAATGTGATTTTCAAGCTTTTATGAAATTATTGTGTCACTTTAGACCCACTTATGACTTATGATGTGTTGTTAGGACATTATGTAATGTAAGGCACCTATATTTGTGCTTGGAGCTTCCACTTTGCCTTTGTTAGTCTTGGGGTAACATTATGAAAAGTGTGTTATGAAAATGGTTTTGGATCAGTTATAAATCAAACTCTAATTATTTTGCTTTGAATAAATGTATTTTGTTGATTGATAATACTCCTTTTGTTTCAAAATACATGTCCAAGTCAACCATTTCACATATGTCGATGTACAATTTTGACCGTTAATATCTTTAATTATCTAACATTGTCATCATTTTCTTCAAAGCATCATCCCTCTTCACAATATGCTTGATAATATTCTTTTGTCTCTCAAGAACCTTGTCATCATACCAGTTACAAAATATAGGGTTAATAGTGTTTTTCACCCCTGTAATAAAGACCATTTCCGGTTTTCGCCCCTATAAAATTTTCGGTTTGAATTGCATCCTTGTAAAACTTTTTTTCGGGAAAACATCCCTCCCCATCCAACTCAGCAAATTTGCTTACGTGGCGCTGATTTGGCATTTTTTTTTTAATTGGCCATGTGTAAAAAATATATCCACATCAGATTTCATTTTAAAAATATTTAAAAATAAATTTTAAAAAATAAAAAAATCCAAAAAAACATAAAAATATTCAATTTTTTTCCAAAAATTTAAAAAATCGAAAATTAATTTTTAAAAAATTCAAAAAAAATATTAAGATTTTTTCCAAAATATAAAAAAACAAAAAAATAGTCATATTTGTTTCCAAAAAATTTAAAAATTGAAAAAAAAAATAGATTTTATTTTTCAAAAATTAGAAAAAAATCAGAAAATATAATCATATTTTTTTTAAAAATTAAAAATATCTTAAAAATTCTGGAATTTAATTTTCAAAATAAAAAAAAAAACAAATTTTCAAAATTACAAAAGAGGTCAGATAAATCTGAAATTTTTTTAAAAATCTGTATACAAATATAGAAAAAATTCAGATTTTTTATTCGAAAATTTTATTCCACAATTTTAATAAAATATTGGAAAAAAAATCATTTCATTCCACAAATATAAGATTTATGATTTCTACCTCCTCTAAGGAAAAGCTTAATTCTAGGAAAAATGAAATTTCCATGACTTTTTTAAAACCCTCTAAATTTGTATTCAGATTTTTAAAAATTATATTTTTTTCCAGAATGTTTTTAAAAAATCTGACCTTTTTTTTAATTTTGAAAATTAAATTCCAGAATATTTTAAAATCTTTTTAATCGAAAAAAATCTTAATAGTTTTTTTTTTCTAATTTTTAAAAATTTTGAAATCTAATTTTTTTTTCGATTTTTCCAACAAAAAAAAATTGACTATTTTTCTGTTTTTTTTATATTTCGGAAAAATTTAATATTTTTTTCTATGAAACCCTTTCATTTAGTGCATCTAAAAAATCTTCTATGGTTTTTTCTGGTACAGGCAATCAAGTAGTGACCAAGGGAGAATCAACGCCACAATAATACAACATTGGCACACCGTTTTTTGTATGTTTTCTCGTTGAAGATACAAATGTCATTTCGCTATTATCCAATTTTTGTCCACTTAGACTAAAACTATACCATATCGGCTTTGATCTCGTCAAAATCAAAAGGTGCCTCCAAATTACAAACTGAGGGATAAAGTATGCATTGAAGATATGTTTGTTGGGTGGGAGGGTAAAAGCGCCAGATCATGATAGTGGCGTGACAAAAGTGCAATTTATACTATGTTTGGTGTAGCGTTGAATCACCAATTCCCGCGTTTCAATGCAAATATTGCCGTGATATTTGGAAGCTACAAACTTGAGCTTCTCTCTAAACGTGGTTTTCCTGCCTCCCACCGCTTCAACAAACACACCATTAGTATAAATGTATAAGCATGTATAAGAATCACTCTAACAGCCACAAAGTCTTAACCAGGTTTGCGCCCAGATATTCATTACAACGAATGACAAACTATATATTTAGTGTTCACTATTCATCATTTTCACCCTTCGCTTGATAGACTTCAGGATCTGTCCATGCATATGTAGCAGCTCGGTTGTCATTGGATAATATATGTTGGTGCCATTTTTTTTGTTTTACTTGAAAATTTAACTTGAAACAAGTAAAATAAAAAATCCAGTCGAACTTAAAGATTTTTTTTTTTTTCTGATAAGGCACAAAAACACTAAAAGGCAGGATTAGGGACCTGAACCTATGTACACAAAAAGTCGAACTTAAAGATGCTTTTCATTACTTATGAACGAATTGAAATTTAATTTTTTTGAATTAGGTTCAAATCTAGCATAGATTTAGAGAATACATAGTAAGGTTTTGGTCCGCTAACCTCATTCTAGCGTATCTTTTCATTTCATACGATGACCTTTAGATCACAAGAGAATCACATGGAGACTCGTGTCATCATTCCTTCATTCATTGTTGAGAGAATCAAATATTAATAGAAAACAAGGAAGCCTAGATAAAATGAGATAAAACATAGTGTGCATTGCATTGAATTTTCACATGATGAATCAATAACAAAACTTACTAGTTACAATCACTCATGCTAGATAACCGATGGATCACATTAAACTATCATGTACGCAAGGATATATCATATCAACTCATCATAACTAACTTTTTTAGGATTAAGGGAAGTAGTTACTTCTGTTTTACAACAAAATATAATTTAAATTTAAATATGTATTTCATCCTTGTAATTAAGGGTCGTTTAAAAATTGATCCATGTATTCGCTAATCTTTGCAAATTAGTCTTGCAATGATTAATCATTTAAAATTTCGTCCTTTGACCAACTTAATCAGTGCCACACATGAAATTCCAATTTTGCCCTTAAGAAGAGGACAAAATATTGAAGAAAGAATTGGAAATCCAGGGGTAAAATTGGAATTTCATGTGTGACATTGATTGTCATGTCATCTAATTAGAGGGACGAAATTTTAAATGATTAAACAATGCAAGGGTAAATTGCCAGGACTAGCAATTACATGGACCAATTTTTAAACGACCCCTAATTGTAAGGATGAAATACATATTTAAGCCTATAATTTATAGTGTGTGAAAACTTGTGTCACAAGTCACTGAAGTGTATGATCTTCTTCTTTTATATATATAACTCTATATTTTCTTCATTTGTCTTCAATATTAATCACCCTAATCTCCACTTATAAGATGATCCACATCTTGAGTGAAATGTACACGCATTTTTTATTATAAACCTCTCACGGTACTCAATCACATATATATTGACTTAAACATCAAAATTTAGCAGCTACATGTTGTTGTGTGCAAGTGTGAGTTATATGTCCCACATCCGATAAAAGAGTAAAGGTTCAACACCTTATAAGTAAGAGGACCCATAAATCCATTGTCTTAAGGTTTTGGGTAAGAGTGTGACGTCTCTCTTGCTTGTGCGGTTGTTCTAGCCTCAATGTGGACGGTCCCCCTGGCTCCCCTTAGTGACCCAACAGTGGCCCACATCGGATAAAACAGCAAAGGTTGAACAAAACCAGCAACGGCGATACAAGCAAGTAAGAGAGCATGATGAATTGATGGACTCACACTTGAGGGGGAGTGTTGTTGTGTGCAAGTGTGATTCATATGTTCCACATCGGATAAAAGAGTAAATGTTCAATGCCTTATAAGTAAGAGGACTCATAAACTCATTGCCTTAAGGTTTTGGGTAAGAGTGTGGCGTCTCTCTTGCTTGTGCGGTTGTTCTAGCCTCGATGTGGACGGTCCTCCGAACTCCCTCGGTGACCCAACACTACAACACCCCTTCTACGTAGAGCAACGGAATTAAAAATGAAATTTGTTTATATTATCATCCATGCTGGTCTATCCTAAAATTATACTTACATAGTGACATGGTTAGCATTTAACAAACAAACAAATCCTTAAAATATTTGGTCAATGGATTCCGGACAAATGAAACATATATTTAGTCGTGACATTTTTGGATAATATTAGTTCTACATGGCTGCGGTATATTTTTTATATATAAAGAATATGGCTGCGGTGTTAGCATACTCACGACTTGGTCGAGATTTTTTATCAAAATGATTTGTGTGGTGGGTGTGATTATTTTATTTTCTCCTTTTTCATAATGTGAACTAAACTAATCTGAGTCTTTAATCCTTAAGTTTGCTCTAATCATGTGCTTTCCATTCAGAAAAGAAACATTTCAAAGCCGTGTGGATGACTTTTCACTCGGAAGGCCAAGCTGAACGTATTATCATTGTAGAGTATTTTATTTTTTTTATTTTTATGCAGCACAAGTTACATTGACTTAATTAACAAATATATTTACTCTAAACGAGATCTTTAACAGCCATTTTAAAAATATTATATATTTGAGTATTTTTCTTTAACAAATTATACATATTTTTTATCCAAAAAAAATCAAATATTACTTCTTACAAAATGAAAGCGACTTTTACATCTCTTTATCTTGAAAACTTTCTAACGCTAAACTGTACCTTCTCTTTTTTTACAGAAAAAAAAAACATTTATTAATTTTTCTTTTGCAACATAATTAAATATTAGATACTTACTTCATTGAGGAACCACTTAACTTCATAATGTTAATTCAATTTGGGTCTTACATAGGAATTCAAGTAACACAATTTTACGGAGCATCTAAAATGGCTGTATTTAAGAGGGTTGCATAGGAGACGTTTCTTATTTTATCCATCCATAAGAGAAATATGAGATGATAAAGTGAATTGCTCGTTGAAGTAAAAATATGTTTCATGATAAAAAATATGAAAGTGTTGGTGTTGTTTTTGTTTCTTACAAAAAATATGGGTTGTCCAAGAGTTACATATTTTTTGTATAACGAGAACAAAATTAATACCCACTTTCTTATTAATTTAGTTTAAATCATTGTGGGTCTGCACTTTGAAAATTAAGCCAATACAAAGTGGTGAGACATGCATTTATATCTTCTAATAAAAGAGTGAATACGAGAGAGAATGTTGTTAGCATTCCTCCTAAAACAAAATATGACGGGGTTGTACATATATGATATAACATTACGAGGACCACTTGATAGTAGTATATAGGGCAAATACCATTTGTGGGCTGCACGCAATGATGTCATTTGGAATGATGCCCATCATACTTGAACAAGCATTGGAAGGACAACAATGGATGCATGACAACAATGGCAAGAGATTCATAAACAGCCCTCACCACCGGTTGTGCAACACGTGCAGAATAGAGTCTAAGGCAACAACTCAGTTTGAGAGAAACCGTGCGAGACGTGGTTGAAGTGCAATGTGGATGTTGGTTCTATGTCGGCAACCATCTTACATCTTTTGCGTGTTGTGTTAGAGACTCTCGTGGACAATTTATTCGGGCTCAAACAAAATGGCAGCGGGCAGATATGACAGTGTTGGAGGGGGAGGCAATAGCCCTACTCGATGTCATTCACTTTGCAGATGTGAACAGATGGGACCGAGTTGTCTTCGAGTCAGACTCAGCTACTTTAGTGCAAGCTCTGTCGTCTCCGGGCCATGGTGATTCAGAATTCTATGCTATTGTTTCTAATATTATTTATCAGCTATCTTTACATTCCAACTTCGAGGTGAAGTTTGTTAGGAGACAAGCGAACATGGTTGCTCACACTTTAGATAGGGCGGCCTGTTCTTTGGCTAGTCACCGTATTTTTAATTTTTATCCTTCTTGTATTGAAGATTGGTTGATAAATGATAATAGTTAAATTTGCTCTGGTAAAAAAAAAAACCTACATGATTATAACAAGTTAAAGTTTTTTTAGTTACAAATTGGTCATTTATGTCATAAAATATTTGCACCATTATCCTAATTTCGTCAAACTCAAACAAAAAATGTTTATGTGGATGTTTAATGTTAAGTTCGTCTGTCCAAATTCATTGCTCTCAAAACTAGAGTTCATAGGTGTGTTATTCGATCTTTATTAAAAAGAGCAGAAAAACGGACAAGTGAGTGTCCATCTTTTCACCCTTATACATAAAAATAATCATATATCAGAAAATATCATATTCAATTTTCAAATACAGGACATACACTACACTACATTAATCAATACCATCCTTCTCTGTGTCAACGATCCACTTTGGTCTAAAATTCAAACTTTGAGTTAATGAAAAAATTGTGCTAGTTGCTTATGTAGAATGTTTCTTTTAAACGGTCAATATTAATTTATTTATTTTTGACAAAACAATAATAATATTTTTCAGAGAAAAAGAATATTATTATTTTTAGAAATTACTACATAAATTTACGAGTGAAAACGGTATTTACGAAAAGGGACGATAGTAATAGTATTTATACTACAAGTGAAGATTAAATTCTTGATTTTTTATCACTCCACTTTTTAACTTTGCCATTTAAACCATTAGACGTCATCCTTGAATCAATTTGCTTTTGTAGAATATATTGATATGCCTCCTGTTTAGATAACATAACTATAGAACTTACCCTAGCTATAATCTGATAGCCATTAAATAGTAATAATCGAAATTCTAATACTAACAACTTGTTTACACACTTATATTCCAAGGATAAAAGGCACCCATGGTTGACCAGAGGAGATTAATTATATGGATGACTATTAGAGTTGAGATATATGTTTACTTATAGAATAATGATATTTAAACATTCAAATCATCACATATATCTTGGATAAATCCTATATTTTAATCGATATTGTTTATATTAAATTAAACAATTCATTTCTAATAAGTTAATCTCAACTCTTCGAAATCCATAAACCATCCGATTGCAATTGCAGTAAAAAAAAATAAAAAAAATGAGTGCATGCAATCTATTTGCCCTCATTGGGATGATCTAACAAGGTTAAGTGGATTATTTATTTTTATTAAAAAACAAAATTGGTTACGTGGAATATATGAGGACTTGCGCGTGAAACATTAAAAATGGAAGAAACCCAACGTGAAAAACAAGAGCTATGAAAGGCTCAATGACGGTATAAAAGAGAGCACTACCACTCGGTTTGGCTTAGAATTCAATCACCACTTCCACTACCTCAATTTCCTTCACTCCCATTTCCATTTAATTGACAAAACTTAGACTTCAATATTCCAAATTCCAAATTATTCAAACCTCATTTTCAATTCCAACATCAAAATCAACACTCTACAAATTCACACGCTTCTTTCCTTCACATCACTCGTTTTACCACCACACTTTATATTTGGCCTCTAGATTCCCCAAATAACTAATTGGCTCTTCCAAAACTCATTTTCCAATTAATCTATTCCAAGGCAACACCTAACATAAACCAAAACCACTCTAATTGGTTCATTCCTATTCCTATTCCTATTCCTATTCCTATTCATACTTCTTCTTCGTACAATCTAACCCAAACCCATAAAAACAAAACCCCCTTCTTCTTATCTTCTTTCTACCCTTCATGTCTTAATCAAACCACCCCATATCTTTTTGTCTTTCTCTTCCTCTTCCTCTTATTTTTCACCAATTTTGTCATCTTTTTAATTTATTTCTCTAATTATTCTTCTCCTCAAATATTCCACAGCTCCTTCTTCAACCACATACCCCTTTTAACTTTTCCTTCTTAGTTTCCTCAGAACTCATTCTATAACAAAAAAAAAAAATCAAATTTTGAGGGTACCCTTTAGTTTGTTTCACCCTCTTAAAGGGTTTTGAAACTTTTTTTCCTCTTTTTTTGTTACAATGGAAAGCCCTGCAATTTGGGGTTTTTATGCAACGATGTTTATGAGTCCTATGTTGTTAGTGTTTTTCTTAGGAATTATTGTTGGTTGGTTATGGAAACCGAAATGGATTAGTTCATTGGCTAAGTCATTTGATTTAGCTTCACCAATTTCGGATTCTCCTATATTTTCGCCATTGAAATTCTATTCTTCTTTGTCTCCTTGTGTTAATTCTTCCATTACAATGCAAACTCCAAACCCTGATTCTTTGTGCATCAATAAAGAGATCAATAAAAAGGGTTCATCTTCTTCTTCACCCACCAATTTTGATAGTTCCACAAGGTAATTTTCCATTAATTGAATAAATAAGTTAATTGTATATATTTAAAGTTTATGTTTTTCCTGTTATTGAGGAATTAGGTATATTATTTTTGATTTGTTAATTGTCGTCACCCTTTGGAATTTTATATGTTGAATAGTAGTTAATTTATGAAATAACGATTGAATTAATCCGTAATTGGTCTATGATGGTGCTTTATATTTGTTTTTTTATCCTTAACTACTAGTGAAATTGGGAATTAAAGATAGTAGGATAAAGCTAATTTGGATATTTTGTTAACCAATTTTGGATAAGTTTGAAAATTTGGGTTGAATGGGTGGTGTCATAAGTATGAAAATTTTAGTGTTGTTTGAATGTTTAATTCGCTATGATATGTTATTGACTTATTTTTGACTTTGTTTAACTATGCAGTTCTAACAAATCTGGTGAAGATACTTCTAATGGTGTTACAATCGATGATTTACATCATTTATACAAGCTTGTTGAAGAGAAAGATGGAGGTCTTCCTTGGATACAGATGATGGATAAATCTACTCCGACTATGAGTTACCAGGCGTGGCGTAGAGAACCAAAGGTATGATACGAGAGAAGGTTTCTAATTCCTTAAATTGAATTTCTAATGAGTTATCTGTAAAATATGTTGGTTTATTCAAATTACTTAATTTGTCTTTTTGATTCAATAGGATGGTCCTCCCCAATATCGAAGCAGTACTATTTTTGAAGATGCAACTCCTGAGATGGTGAGGGATTTATTCTGGGATGATCAATTCCGACCTAAATGGGACGATATGCTTGTGAACTCGACAACATTAGAAGAGTGTCCTACTACTGGAACCATGAAAGTGCAATGGATACGAAAGGTGTGAAACCTGTTTACTTGATTTGATTTATTCATTTGAATTGTCATTCTTTGCTGTCTTTGTAACTGTTTTCATGTGCTTATGGCTGTTATTTGTCTGTGGTACAGTTCCCCTTCTTCTGCAAAGACAGAGAATACATTATCGGACGAAGAATATGGGAATGTGGGAGGTCCTACTACTGCATCACAAAGGTACTTGAAGAAAGTTCACATTTTTTTCTTCAATAGTTGAAGTCATTGATTGAGGATGGTTAAGTTTTGCAGTGTATATTTAGTGTTTTGTTCTAATAATTACTTTTCTTCCTTTCAGGGGGTAGATTGTCCTTCAATCCCAAGACAAGAAAAACCTAGACGTGTAGATGTGTATTACTCTAGCTGGTGCATTCGAGCAGGTTTGTTTTGATAACTTTATCAATTAAGGTGTAATTTATGTAAGAGATTAATTTTGATAAACTGTTGAGAGTACAAAGTTTTTCATTTTTAATATATCACAATCAATCATATGTGTGACTTTAGAATTAATTATGATTAAGTTAGATGATTTGACGATTACAATTGATAGACAGTGTAAAATTGTTTTGAGCTGATCATTCATTCACCACTGGACATGTTATATAGTAGGCTTATGGCTGATCAATGATCATATGCTATTTTTTTTTACAGTTGAATCAAAGAGAGATAATGGTCAACTAACTGCATGTGAAATTTTACTCTTCCATCATGAAGAAATGGGAATTCCATGGGAAATTGCAAAGCTTGGAGTGCGTAAAGGCATGTGGGGAATGGTACAAAAGATTGAGCCCGGTTTGCGCGCTTATCAAGAAGCAAAAGCTTCTGGAGCTCCACTCTCTCGTTCTGCTTTCATGGCCGGTGTCAATACAAAAATAAGTCCCGAGTACTTGCAATCCATAGGATCGTCTGATGATGAATCATTACAAACCGAAAGTGCGATCACTTCTGACGACAAACCAAAGGGCATGACCGTACCGAAGATGCTAGTCATTGGTGGTGCTGTTGCTCTTGCTTGTAGTCTTGATAAAGGATTGGTGACCAAGGCTGTTATATTTGGCGTTGCTAAAAGATTTGGATTTGCTAATATGGGTAAAAGATAATAGAACTAAAGGTTGAATCAATCTCTTGAAGGGATTTGGATTTGTTGTCGTCACAAATTTTTGCATCCAAATGCGCATTACATTGGTTGATGTTGGACCAAGATCGAGCGGTGCAGAAAGGAAGCAGATTTTGACAATTTTTTTAAACTATACTATCGAGTTTGAAATTTAGACCACCAGATCTTGATCTAACAGCCACTGATGTGCTGACTACGTGAAGTGTGTGATTTGTGTGGCTACATACAATCTACATCCCTCTTGAAGCCATTGTTTTGGATGATCCACTTTAACCATTATAGTTTCCTTTTTATTACTTCAAAATATTGAAGCTCCTTTTTTGGCTAAATGATCTATAAATATATTAAAAACCAAATCTAGGGGAATGAGAAAGTCTCGGCTTGTTGATTTGGGAGAGAGGGTATTTGATTTTATATAACTTTGTTTTTTTAATTCTTAGACCATGAGTAGGTCAAAACCACAGAATTTCTAAACTCTGTGGTTGTACAAAACTCCGCAGCAATAAAAGTAATCTATTTTTGTTACTTCACATCATGTATTGTAAAAATATTCACATGGTAAAGTTGGCTCAATACATGTATGCTAGCTATAATTGCAATAATCAATAAATTTTACTTTCTTCTATTTACTAAATTTAACTTGCATTCTCAAACTGAGGAAACTGTTATTAGATTGTTGTTTAAATGTGGAAACACTTTATCACTTTTCTCATGTAGGACATATCTTTTGGGGCAAGTATGGTCATGTATTTGGCGTGACATATTCTTACGATACGTGTTTAATTGTTTAACCATATGGTTTGATGTGAAGTTGGCACATAAAATATAGACACGTTGGAAATGAAATAAGAATAAAACGCAAAAAATGGATCTATATCAAACTTAAAAGCAATTTCAATGATCCTTGAAGTCCAAGCTCCCAATTCAGTTCAATCTCTAGAGGATTCATGTGATATATTTAGCATCTACCTTGGAGTAAAAGATACACACTTTCTCAGCTACACACACTCTTTGTACGATCTACAATAGGGACACCTTGCATGTGACTCCATAAGTTGATTGTACTCATCAGTTATGTGGTCTAGATGAACTCCAACTGAGTGATGGAATTGGGTACTAACTTAAGGCAATCATATATTGACAAGAATGGGGACATCACTATCATTTTTCTTCTTTTTGAAATCTTCCTTGATATGATTTTTTGTTTTGTTTTGAATCTTCGTATGATCGATTGTTTTGCTATTCATACATTTACCTGCGTTAGTTCTTGCTCTCCATACATTTAACTCTCCACGTTTAGTGCTATGCATATAGATCGCAAATTAAACAAGGGACAGTGTTCGAGTGTTGATGTTTTGGTTATGCGGTTATAAAAATTGATTTTGATTAAAAATCTGTTGAAAGTAAAATGATTTAACTTCGCATCATTCATGCAAACATAAGTTAACCGAATCTTAGAGTCAAAAACATAATTCTGTTTTTAGCTTGTTAAAAAAAAATCAAATCTAACTTTAAAATAGAAACAATTCTAAAAGCAAAATCATTTTAATGGAGAACAATCGAATTTACATCTTTAGATTCAATTTATTTCCACTAAAATTGAAATAAAAAAACACAAGTCATATTGGTTATTGGTATCACTATGAGCTTAGCTCAGTTGATAACATATTATATGCGAGGCCGGAGTTCGAACCTCGAACATTCCACTTCTCCACATTTAAAATGTGTGAGCTCTAGAGCTCTAACCACGAGGCTATTTGACCAAAACAAAATATTGGTTAATCGTTTTTGTTACTATGAATCAATCATATTTATCTTTGCAGACCCAAACTCAGGTGATGACCCGGTCATTTTCTTTTCATTTTTAAACTTTTGATTTTAATATGAAATACTAGTACTTTGAACTCTTCCATACTTTCCTTTTGAAAGAACTATTGCGTCCACAATTGCCACTTTTTCTAATCATTTTGATATTTGTACTTGGTGTTACCAACTATTTGTGGTTATATTTACTATCCAACGGTGTTACTTTACTTTATTTAATAAATTTTAAAATTGATTTAATTATTGTTTTGAATCAGTAAAGAATGGACCTCTTTAGTTTAATGAGAGTTTGACCTGGTATTTTAGATTTTATGTGGGAATTAGAACATGACAACATTAATTGTTTAAATATCATCCTCTTTTGCTCCAAAATCATCATTGATCATTACAATGAAGGTTTTCCCTCAAAAATGAAATTTTTGCTTTTAATCCCTTAAAATATTTCGCAAATTTTTATCTGCTATTTCTGAAAATGTGTCAATTTTAATCTCTATAGCTAACTGTTTGTCTACCCGTACCTCACAAGTATTTTCTTTGTTTATTCTTCTCAATTTTTAGGAATATGTCAACTTTGATTTTTATACATATATGAAAATGTCGCTGGGAACTTAAGTTTATATACAAGAGTAAACTGTGAAATATAAATTTATGTTGCACAACATAGAATATGTTATGTGTTAACTAAATTGAAGATAAAAAACGAGGCTATTTTTGTGGGGAGGAAATACAACAGTATCACTAATTAACAAACATACAATTAAATTAACCATGCTCCAAAGAAATTAATCCATCACAAAGGTTTCAAAACAATGCAAACCATCAAGCTGTGGTGCGAATTTTGGATTTTGAATGCCCTTCCCTTGATCTTTCGCTTGTAACATCATTTTTTCATTGGACACCGAAAACTCTTTTTTGATTTCCTGAAGATCAAACATGTTGAAATTCAGAGATATATCCGTATATGTTAAACAAAGCATACACAATTATTTTCTTGACATTAATGAAATTAGGGGCCTAATTCAGAGATATATATATAACCATTTCATACCTTAACATGGTTTCTGTCTAAGAAATAAAATCCAACAGCAGCAGCAAGAGTAGGCACAGCTACATAAATACTTCCCATAGCCATATTAATCTCTCAAGTTAAATTAACATTTAGCCATTTTTGCAACATTGATTGTATTTGTATGGATAGCAAGGGTAGACAGAGAGAATATGCCTTGGCAATGAAGAGAAGCAAACATACAAAAATGGATAAAAATGGCTAGTAAAGTTGGGTTAGCATTGCCTTGAACCATGAGAAAGGGAAACTTGAAATGAAAGTAACGTATGAACTAATGCCAAAGAAAAACTTTATTTCATCTATGTTACTGCTGTAACAAGCCACTATTTTTCCCAAGCTTTAAGAAATCACATTATTACTTTTTATTTCATATGAAATTAAGTCCATCCATTACATCCTTAGCTAAAATTGGTAGGAATATGTACACTAACATTTAGAATATAAACTATGGACCTTTTGAAAACAGTCTTGTCATGTCTCAGCCAAAAATGGGTGGATATAATTTCTTTTGTGGTATGGTGGTGTCTAGAAGTGAAGAGATAAAAATTCAAGAGGAGCTATATCATTGGTCGGAGATGCTATTATAGTATGAGTGTGATAGTCACATCAAATTGGTTATGAAAAAATAGGCAGCAATCAAAACACATACATAAATTGCATGTGATCAGTTGAAAAAATGACTGAAAAGAAACTTCAGCAGATGCTTCATATGTTACGCGCTGTGGATGAGGAATTGAACATAGGTTGAAAATATAGTAATAAAATGATATAACACTTTGACTGTCACATTGAATGCATGGTGTGGATCGATCAACTAGTCCCAATTCAGAAACCAATCCTGTGATCCATAGACTTCTTTTACAGCTTCACGACAATAATTAACAAAAAGAATGCTATATTCTTTCAATTTTTCAACTTGCAATTTTACATGCTATTGCTAAACATAATTTACATTACAGTACATAGCTCAATTTTTCAAGACTATTGAAAATAAATGAATCGAATTACGCAGCTTAATTTGTTATTGTTACGAACTGAATCCATCACTCAGAAGGTACTATGAATTCAAAGCAGTGTAGGCCATCCAACTCCGGTGCAAACCTTTGTCTCGAAGGGGCCGGGATTTGCTTGTCTTCACTGGGTGTTGATGTTTTTGGATTTTTCCCTGTGGTTTTGGATTCGGTCGCTTCTTTATTAGCCTTTGAATTTACATCCTTTGCCGGGGCAAAACCAAAGGAAAAGCTCCATTTCTGGGCCTGTGAGATCTCGAAGTGGCTGAACATAGACATAAACATGTTTGTTTTTTAAGTTGTGTTTGAAGTATCAAAGTATTTGGTTGTTCTGTTGCTTTGAATAATAGATGTTCTAGTTGTGTTGTGTTGGATATGCAAAAATGATGAAAGAATTTATAGTATTAATATAGATAAAGATGAAGAAAGTGGAAGAGTCGTGGAAGGAAGACTAATTTGGAATTTTCATGAACTTTCTAAGTGGGGTTCTGGTTTGGAGTTTGGACTCGACAGGTTTCTTCTATTGACGCGTTGAACAACCACTTACGCGTGTTCAACCCTTTGCTTTGGTTTTTAAGTTTTTTCATTCGTAATAGACTAATTGTAAGCCAAATTTGATTGATTCAATTGAATATTCAACAACTTTCTTCTTGACCATATACACACCTTTATAACCAAGAGGGAATGACTTTATAGTTTACATCGTGTTTTTTATTACATATTGCTGACTTGACTTGTGTTCTAAAATACATATTGTATTGAAAAGAATAATTTGTGCACTATTAGGAATTTGAATTTACGACTTTAACAAAATTATTAGGTGTAGTTCATTAGTTTCATCTATGTCATACTAAACTCCACTTTTCATGAAAAAATTGATTTAAAATTGTTTGCACCTAAAAATAAAATGATATGGTAGTCGAGATCGGTAAACGGATGATTTTACGGTGAGACTAATCGTCTTCAGTCGATTGGAGATGAACAGCTGTAAATACAACTGAATGCGAGTTGGTTCGGTTTTTTTCAAGTCTCCTAAGGTTCGGAAATGTCGTGGATGTCGAAAACAATCAAAACTTGACAATTCAACATTTTATTTGTGTTTCGTGTTTTTAGATGTTGTAATCAAAGAAGCTATGAGCACGAAAATACATTCTAAGGGAATTCTACCCACCTGAAAATAGGAAACGAGAAATGTCACAAAACTTGAAAGATCAAGTTAGATGAGGGTATTTTAATGTGTATAAAAATATCACATGAAGTTGATTTTGAAATGAATGAAGTATGTTTTTTGTTTCTATAAAATATTCTCTCCATCCTAAATTTACAAGTCACTTTGACAAATTCAAATAAATTAAGAAATATAGTTAGTTTTTAATGACAAAGAGAGATTTTGAATTAATTTACAAAATTATCCTTCATTCATTACATGAAAAAGAAATTTTAAAAAAAATAAAATAAAATGTGACCATGCATCCTTAGCTTTTGTTTTGTTTTGGTGGGTCTAATATCTTTATGCTTTCGCCTAAACTAGAAAAGATATTGTGCTAAAGTGGTGGATGAGTTTCACCAAGAACAAATCGTTCGGGTGAACCCGAATTCGATTCATGAATAAAAAAAAAAAATATATCAATTTCTTAAGTTGTGTTTGTCATCAGTCAATTGCTTAAGTTGCAATAATTAGGAACTAGTTTACATCTGAACAATAAGAATAAAATTTAAACGCATGTGAAATCATTGAACAAAGTCCAAAATCAATGGATCACCAACCTAAGTTTCAAGTTAAAATCTTAAGCTCTCTAAGTCACCGGTTCTCATCAAATTGGTCACTAGCCTCACAAGATCACTCATTTGAGGATAAAGTGATACGATTCCACTCAATTGTTCATTAAAAACTAAGTAATGCCATATACTTGACTATAAACCTACATCTTCTGTGAAAATCAACATGAATCAAAATGCATTTTTCACGAGGTTGTAATATGGGATTGTGTATTAGGGTTCAAGGTGGGATATATCAAACAATGTAATATTTCTTTCTAGTGTGTTGATATATATATATATATATATATATATTCGTCTTTTCCTTCTTTTGATCTAAAGATAATTTTCTTTTTTTTAAATTTCGCTTGCCTAGATTTATACTTTAAAGGTACTACTCAAATTGACAAATTCAAGCAAATTATGAATCTTTGAGAATTCATAACAACAAATTAAAAGGCAAAAAATATTTGAGAAATTAATATAATCAACGATTACAAGTCAATTTTTACACAAAAACATGAATCGTTTAGAATTTTCGTTTAGGTTTTAAGGAGGGACACAACTTCCTTTACGAGCTCATTGTTTTTAAAGTCCTCTTGTTCCGTTTGTTTCATTTAGAGCTGTTCACCTTAGTGACTCCAGGAATGTTTAAATTTTTTTTTTTTTTTAAAAGAAGAATGTTAAAAGGTTTATACCACTTTCTCTTAGATTAACAATTTTATAGAATAGGTTTGGGAACATGAAAAAATTCGAACCTTTTACAAATTGTAAAATCAAAAAATTATTATTATTTTCCACATTTTTTTTAACTAAAATGAAACATTAGGTGGTTTGTTTGTTGAAATTTGAGAGAGGTCATCCCCTTGAGGAAATCACCTATATCTCAAATGACTAATAAGACTTCATTGGAGAATGGATATGCTTTGGAAAAAATAGAAGAATGTGTGTAGTTTGAGGGGTAGGAGGGATATGTGAGGAGGTAGAGAGTATATTCACTCTTTTTTTCCTTTGCAAATGTTCAAAGAAAATTGCTTTTCTGACATAGGAAACTTCCTATTGACACAAGTAAATGACGTTTTTACCCTCAGCGGCAGTTAACAATCGTTAGTCTAACTGTCGTTGTGTTCGTAATATATTCAAGTCAGTAGTCATAATCCAGACACTTACTCCATCATCACCATCACCATCTTTCCTTTAAATTTCCACTCTCTGTCTAAAAAAACTCTACCAAATCACCCAAAATTTCTTCCGCTAAATCACAAGTAAGTTATCACTTATGTTATTGTCATACATTTTAGTTAGTATATGTGTTTATATGTTTATAATTTTAGTTGTTGTTTAATTATTAAATTTTGAATTTTTGTTTTTAATATAGTTATGTTGTAGATTTGAAATGCTATTAACATATATTATGAATACCTATTATAATGAATTTATATTGCTTGAATTTATATTTTTTTTTAATAGGGTTTGAATATTTGTTTTTAATATAGTTATGTTGTAGATCTGAAATGCTATTAACATATATTATGAATACCTGTTATAATGAAGTTATATTGCTTAAATTTATATTTTTTTTCGAATTTTATAAAAAATTTAGGGTTTGTTTAGGATTTTTTGGGTTTATGTCAAATTTTCACTACAAGTGTTTGAATGAGTTTTTCATTGATTATTTTTAATTTCTAATTGTGTAGATTTGAAACAATGGTCGGGTGGATCGACATTAATGCACAATTCAACGGCGGAGAACCTCAGAGGTTGAATGTTTGATGCCTTGGTGTAACGTTAAGAGGTCTAAAGGATGAACTGACTGAATTCAGCCAAGGAATCAACCCCAGAGACACAAGGAGGGTGGAACACGTTCGGTATAAACGTCCAATGTAACACCCCATTTTCCCAACTTGAATTTTTTTGCATAAATCAGAGTAAAACAACTAAACAGGATGCTACACTTCTTATAATCATAAATATAGCAAAATTACTATATATTTCAATCATTATAAGTCATCAAATTAAATCTCATTGCAGCGGAAAACAACTAAGTTCAATCATCGTGTTGGCACAGCAGCCTCAGCTTAAACAACTCATTTAAAATTCAATTTAAACAATTCTTCAACATAAAATCATAATAAATACGTAACACATGGAAAACAGCAAAATCCCCATTCCGTTACGTATCTGAGCGACCCTAAAACGACGACACGTGAGATAGTCAACTCACTTCAACAACTATTCTTGATTACTTGCAAGTTACCCAATTGTAAAGGCAACATTTCCAAGCAGAAGGGGTGAGATTTCACATTCAATAATAATAAGCATATAATTCATCAAATGCATTTAACAACTTAAACATCATCATCACTTAATAGTAATAATTCTTCATATAGTACTTCATTGATAGCTCAATCAATTTCTAATCATTGTTAACTTCATATTCATCACATTATATACATCATCATATAGCACATAATAATCAAATCATAATCATCATCATATAACAACATAATCATCACATCATAAACATCATCTTATAACATCATATACTTCACATCATAAACATCATCATATAACAACATAAACAACAACGATTAATAAATATTAATACTTCACATAGTTCTTCATTAACAACTCATTAATAAATGACAGCTTAACGACAACGACAATGCGACTCCAACGACTTCGACTCGACAATGCAACTTCAACTTCTTAATCATGTATGTGGTACCAATCAGAGCATCAAGCCCTCAACATATAGAGTATAATTATACTCACAGAGCATCAAGCCCTCAACTTAAAGAGCAAAAGCTCACAGAGCATCAAACCCTCAACGTAAAGAGCAAAAGCTCACATGGCATCAAGCCCTCAACTTCAAATGAGTATGCATGAACTCAACAACGTACAACTTAAACAACTCCACAACTTATATGACTCATGTAACGCCCACTTTCGTTTAATTAATTATTTAATCGAGTTTAGACGATTATATTATATTTATATAATATATGTGTGAATTTTGTTGATTTATGACGGTTTGGATGATTTGGATGATTTTGATGTGTTTTGATAATTTTGTTGAGATATGAGACTTATTTTATTGTTAAATAAAATAAGATTTGAAAATAAAATAAAATATTTAGTTGAGGGCTGTTTTGAGATTTTAGAGAGTTTTGGGGGGAGAAAGTGAGATAAGATAAGATATTAGGAAGAGATATAAAAGAGAAAATATAGTTTTAGAAAAATCACTTTGTACGTACGATCAAAACTTTGGAAAAGGAGGAAAAAAGCCATAGAAGGGAGAAGACCAAGAGGAGAGCTGCGATTTTCATCTAACAAGGTAAGGGTGAGACTAATAATTCAGTAATGTTAATTCTTACAATTCTGATGATTAGTTAGCAAGAATTAGGATTGAATTGTAGAAATCGAAAACTAGGTCAAATCCCTAAAATTGATGATCAAACAGTAGAAATTGATTAGATTGTTGTAGAAAACGTTCCTTGACCTTAGAATATGTTTAGGATGAATTCTAGAATCGAAATTAGCCTTTAAACCATGAGTTTAGATGAATTTTTGAAGAAAACTGCATCCTGCCCGAGCCAACATTCATCGCTCGCCCTGGCGAACGATGATCCTCGCCTCGCGAGGGATGAAGTTCATCGCTCGCCACGCGAGCCAATACCCCTCGCCTCGCGAGTTACAAGTCGTAGCTCGCCACATCGAGCAACCCTACTCGCCATAGCGAGCATGACCAGAGAGAATGTTGATTTTCGTGTTTTGGACTTTTGAGTTGAACCTTAGAAGCTTTTGAGTACCTTTCGATGTTTACTAAAGATTAGAGGATGATTTAGAACAAGATTGAACCTGGAACAACCTTAGTTGGAAATCTGGCAAGTACTCGCCATGGCGAGCAGATGCTCTCGCCTCGCGAGCACTTCCAGAACTGAGTGCTTTTGATAATGTCGTCACCTGAGTTGAATGAATTACTTGAATTAGGTAGTAATGAAACCTATTTAAGATGTTAACTGAGACTTGTGAAGTTGTTAAGAACTGTTAACTTGTTTGTAATGTGATTTAACGATTAAATGCATTACTTGAATTATTCTCGAATAAACTTGATGTTGTTGAAAATGAATTGTTGTTATGAAATTATAATGCTGTTGTGATCTGATTATGCTGCTGCTGTTTTTTAACTAAGTTGCATGAGTCATTATAAGATGAATAGATGTTGTTGAGCTCCAAATTATTGGATGCATATTGAGATGTTGATTAAGATTGTTTTAGATTGATTGAGTCCATGCATTAGCATACTTGTTGGGGGCTCATACCCTGGAGCTTTGTCCTCACCACGAATTGAGCTTTGTCCTCACCACGTTGCCTTAATAGTATATTAATACTATGATTGTTGGGGGCTCATGCCCTGATTGGTACCACATGCATAAAGAGGTTTAGATTTGCATTGTCGCATTTGTCGAGTCAAAAGATGTTTTGTTATTGATGATGATTGAAATGATGTGATTACTTGATAATTGTTTATTGAAGATGCAATGATGCTTAAGATTGATTATGTTGTTAATCATGATTTTGAATTATATTGATTAATATTATTGTGTTATGAAATCTCACCCCTTCTGCTTGAAAATGTTGCTCTTCATATGAGTAACTTGCAGGTGATCGTGCTTAGTGTGCAGTTTGCTGTCGTGAGTGGCCTTGCCTCACTGAGTCGTCTAGGTCGCTCTGATACGCAACGGGATGGGGTCTATGTTATGCATGATTAATTTCTTTACGTGAATCATTTATGATATGTTATGATGTTGATTATTTAATTAAGATATTTTGATGGGGCCTACGTGCCAAAACGATTTACTGATTTTCGAATTAATTTCCGCTGCAAAGTTTGAGATATTTGTTGAAGTTAAATTGTTATTTAACTGATTTTGGATTATGTTTCAAATGTGATATCCCGTTATTCGATGTTTACTCTGATAATTGTTTAAAAAATTTTATATTGGGAAAATGGGGTGTTACAACTCCAATATCTTGGAATAACAACTTACAACTTTACAACTTAGACCAACACTTGCAACTTAATGACAATAATGATTCAACAACAGCAGAAACATCAACATAAACATCTTGCAACATAGCAACATGAATAATAACAACTTGAATGATATAAACAATAATAATTTCCATATCATACATTTTCAACACATTATATAGATATCTCAAACTAACCAACAATCATTAATCATTTGATTCAGACTCTATCTAAGTCTATACCTTATTAACAACTTCCATTTATATCCCAAGATCAACTCACAACATGGGTTAAATACTCTTAAACACCTTAATTGAACTCATAGTACTTCTAGTTTTGAGGTTTGAAATTATTCTCTAAGTTTTTGACTAACTTAGAAATGGTTATACTGAATTTTTCTAAGATTTCACTAAGACCTCCTTGGAGTATTTTGATTATATCTCAAAAACCAAAAATCATTTTCAAGTCAAACCAAAGCCATTGGAAAGCTAACAAAATTATCTAAAACTTTCATATTTACACCAAAACCCGGTTCAGAGTGGAAAGGGGTGAAAAATAGTGAAATATGAAGGATCTGGTTCATAAAAATCGTGTCACGATTTTAGAAATCGCGGCACGTTTTTTATGTCCAGAACCACTGAACATTCTGCCATCAAAATCGCAGCATGGCTGCAAAAATCGCGGCACGGTTTACCAGTATCAGGTTCAGACTCAGCTTTTCAAAAAGTGCGATTTTCACCATTTCGCGCGTAAAATTCAAACCGTTAATCGGATTTTGATGCGTTTTCGCCTACACTCTCCTGACACTTGGCTCTATCATAATCTACAGCTATTTCAAGTCTCAACCATCCCAAGAATCATTTTCTCAAACCTCACATAATTCCTTATTTGCAAAAACGTTTAGACACCGACTTTTCAAGCGAAAATCTCAATCTTCATCAACTCAACCCTAAAATTGGTTCTAATCATTATACTATGAATAATCTAAGGTCTAAACACTGTTTCTTCATTAATTCAACAGGTTTATATCATCTAATCAACCAATTACAACTTCTAACCCTAATTTCCAAATTCCCAAAACTACAACCTACAACATGTCAAATTCAATTTTCAGAATTATACAACTTAAAATTAAATAATGTTAGTCCCACCCTTACCTTAGACTGATCGACGAAGGACTCTACCGCTTTCTCTCCTCGGACTCTTCTCTTCTCTTGGTTTTCTCCCTTTTTCTCCAAAAACAAGTTTCACGTAATCCTTATTTTCTAATTCTAACTCTCCATTTTTATATAAATCATTAACTACTTATTTTCTCTTATTTCCAAATATGTCCCCAAAATCTCAATATTCTATTCTAATATATATATAAAATATAAAATATTTCTATAACATATATATTTCTATACCAGATAACATTTATATTTCTACACCAAATAACATATATATTGTACTAATAAATACTAACATATAATATAACAAAATATCACTCATCAAAATAAATCGACTAAATTATAAAAAGACATCTAAACTCAATAAAATAAATAAATATTAAAATAGGACGTTACATCCAACGCTTGACGAGGGGAGAGTATCATTCACTTGGGTGGAATTAACGAACGACGAAAACGTGACGAGCATGTTTTGGGAGCTCAAAATGTTTCAGTGGATCGATATGCTGGTGACGTTGCTGAGATCAACTGAAGATATCATCAAAAGTTTGATTCCACTGGAAGATCGTCATTAGGTACTGAATGAATGCACCTTCCAGCTACAACAATTGTCTTCCTCTGAATGGGGTAATTCAAACTTGGCAAACGACATGACTCCAATGTTCGACCGGCATTCCCATTGTTACTGTCAAAAATTAAATTTTTGTTAGGCCGGTTTAAATGAAGGTATTGAAGTGTCAATGAATGTACCTCATTCTTTTGACACTTGAATACCGTCATTTAAACCAAACCTAACAATAATTTAATCTTTTGAATGGAACTATGGGAATGCCGGTCGAACATTGGAGTCATGCTGCTTGGCAAGTTTGAATTTACTCCATTCAAAGGTAACACAATTGTTGGAGTTGGAAGGTACAAACGTCCAACTGCAACAATTGTCTTCCTCTAAATGGGGTAATTCAAACTTGTTAAACGGCAGGAATCTAGCATTCGATGAGCATCTTGAATCCAAGTGTCAAGGAATGCACCTCATTCTTTTGACACTTGAATACCATCATTCAAGATGCTCATCGCATGCTGGAGTCGTGCTGTTTAACAAGTTTGAATTTACCCCATTTAGAGGTAAGAAAATTGTTGCAGTAGGAAGGTACATTCAGGAATGTAATGTGATAACATATATAGTTGAATATGCATGATACATGTTGTTTTGAATGAAACAATAATTATCTTATTTATTCACTTTTCGAATTTATATATTCATTGCGCAATTTTAATTAGTTGAATTCACGTTATATTTAATTAGTTTTTATTCGAATACGCAATTATTTAAAACGCGACTTTAATCGAATTTATTCAAAACGCGATTTTAATTGAATTTATTCAAAACGCGAATTTATTCACAGTACCAATATATCAAGCAAAATGTACCATAAAAAAAAACATAAAAAAAGATCCAAAACAATTAAGCAAAAAAAGATCCAAAACATAAAAAACAATTACATTCATTTGTCACACAAGTCAATCGGGTTGTCCTCGACAGTCCTTGGGGCACCCGCTCCTCCTCAACCTCGAATGATTATACACCAGCACCTTCGAATCCTTCTTTTTAACGGATCCATCACATGTGATTTCGTGCCATGTCATCGGCGATTTTTCTTTCTTCTTGTCGCCACACTCCTTTCTGTTGTTCAACTCAACGTTTCCCTGATTCTGAGACATATCTACATAAACAAATTGGCGATCAAAACCTACGTAACAATTATATAATAATTCATAACAACAAAATTTCATAACAAACCTAAACTAATCACAACGATTATACAACAATTCATCTAATCCTAAAAATTCTACCATAATTTCATAACAATTCTACAATTCTAACAATCTTAACAATTTTAACCTAAACCTAACAATTCAAACAACCTAACTATCATAACATCATAAAATCAATAAACCTCTATAATCGCAATTTAACAAAAAAAAAACTAACAAATCAATCACAAAATAACAATGCAATAGGATTCAAAAAACTTACTTGATTTTTTGCTTTAAATTGGCTTGAAATGGCTTATGCTTTGTGAAATTCGCACCTATGGAAGCAAAAAACGTAACAATGGAGTTTTGGAAACTCCTATGCTGTTCTGTTCATATAACAGAAAGCAATGACAGTTAACTGCCGCTGGGGGTAAAAACATCATTTACTTGTGTCAATAGGAAGTATTCATTGTCAAAAAAATAATTTTCATATTCAAATTGTTCGAAAAATAACTCCCAAATGAGTTATTTATATTTTTAAAGATAGTTTTACGGGATACAAGCAAATAAGGGGCCAAAAAAGCAACCATCGTATCCTTCTATGTATCATGGGCTTCAATTATTCGAGGAAAAATGGCCCGTATTATTTTTGAAGGCCCAATCAATTAAACTAGGTTTATGTTAACACGCCACTATATATATCGAAACTTCACATTTTGCAGCTCTGGAATTCGTAAACCCTAGTTTGTGTGGCAGAACAATCACAATTCACAAAATGAGTTCCGGCGAATTGGGCTGCATTTACGCCACCTTGATCCTCCACGACGATGGAATCCCAATCACCGTAAGTCTATTATATCTCTTCAATTCGATTTCAATAATCTCCAAATCGCTCATAGATCTCATTTTTGTGTTACTTTTTGGGTTTTTGTTTAGGCGGAGAAGATCGGCACTTTGTTGAAGGCTGCTAACGTCACCGTTGAATCTTACTGGCCAAGCCTATTCGCTAAGCTTGCTCAGAGCAAGAACGTTGATGATCTCGTTTTGAACTCCGGCGCTGTTGGTGGTGCCGCCGTTGCCGTATCTGCACCTGCTGCTGGTGGTGGAACCGCAGCAGCAGCCGAACCTGCCGCCGTGGAAAAGAAGGTATCAATTTTAATTCTTTCTTTTTTGATTCTGATTTTTGTATGAAATTGTGTAAAGATGATTTACTGAATGGTGAAATGAACCAATAGGATTGAAATTAGATACGGTTTTGATAGTATTGCAATATTCCTTACTATAAAAACTAATAGGATTTATCTGTATTGTAGTGTTAAATGAATTCCTCTAGTTCTGAAAAAGAGGTTGTATAATAGTATTTGAATATTCCTTAGTATAAAAACTTGAATTGATTTGATTGACATTGTTTGTTCTGTTGAATTTCTTTATCTATGCTTCTGTCTTGTAAAGCATATTGAAGGTTTTTTGATTGTCTATAGTGTTGTGATCAAGTTGGTGTTATACCTATTTTGTAAAACTTGTATCTGGGTTTAAAAGATATAATTTTTCTAGCTATTTTATTCCTCATTTTGCTTTGAGGTGAATCTGTATCAGATAAATACTGTCATTTAGCTGCAATTACTCTAAGAAAATATGTTGCATCAATACTTTTGTTATAAGTTGCACGAAAACATGGAGTTAATTTGATTTCTGAAGTAGTACAACGTTTTTTCTCATCGTTGGGATTTGACAATCGGTCTATCCTTTTCGAGGCAACTCTGAATATAATTATTTGACTCTTTGGATTTGCAACTTTGTACAGCTTATTTTTGTAGCGCTTTTCTTGATAAGCCCTCAAGATAAGATAAAATAAATTTAACTTGTTAGCCTGTGCAAATTGTCTTAAGTTGATTTCATGAATTCTCCCAAACAGTCTCACAAAACTTATGCAAACTTAAGTAGGCCAATTATAACAGGCCCTGTATCCTCATTTTTTACATTTAGGTCTTTTCGATTGTTTAATGTTGTATTATAGCTTTGTTATAGTAACTTGTAAATTATGAGCTCTTCGTAGACATGCCTTATTACTTCAATTTGTTTTGATTATAATGTTGTATATATTGAACTTAATGCATTTCATACTGTGTTTGTAGGAGGAAGCCAAGGAAGAAAGTGACGATGACATGGGCTTTAGTTTGTTTGACTAGGTTTCTCTTTATAGTTTGTTGTAGCCAGATTAGGACTCCTTTCAAGGAGTGGCTGAATCCAAAACTTGTTTTGTTTTATAAATTGTTTATCTAAGTGAGTTTTAGCAATCTACTATCTCATTTTATTGTTTAATTTTGGTGGAGTTTTTGATATATTTGTGACAATTGAATCTGAATGATATGTTTATTTTCTTATTCCATTTGAATTCTTATGCGGGAGTAATATCATACCAAGTTACTAATTTTGAAAGATTTTATTAACAATAGTTTTCTCAATAGAATCAACAATGTTTCTAATAAGAATGTTATTTTTGCAGAGATTTATTATGTCGTTACACTTATACTGTTCTATTACTGTCATAAAAGTAGTTTTCATGACAATCTATAATGCTTGTTGGCGTGAAATTGTACAATGGAACTTTTTTCATGCCTGTATCTTGCATGTTAGTTTGGATTTGAAATGAGAGCAATGCGCTTTCTTATGTAATCCAATAGTTTCTTAAAGTTCACTTGAATGAGAGCAATTTAACCGTGAAATATTAATTTTTCAATTAGTTCAACAACTTACCGTTTCTGTTTGTTGTCTTAAAACACATCTTTTCTGTTTGGTGAACAAACATATCTTTTCTCTTTAAAAGTATCAAATGTAATTTTTCTCCACACATCTTTTAGTCATGAAAAGTGGGTAGTCGCGTTTCATAAAGAGGAATGTTATATTGCTAATCTAACTATTGGTAATATTTGTGTTAACCTTAACAAACACACCCTAAGACTATAACTTTACATGGAAATTTTGTTTCCACAATATAATTTAATCAAATTTTGTCGTGAACTTATTTATTATTTTCTATAATATTTAATTGGATCACTACAATAAAGTTTACACTTTAAAGTTATTTTAAACTTATTTAACACTGTAAAGTTTTTTTTAGGATGAATATAAAATGATAGGGGAAAAATCATTAAATAGATGTATAAATATATCGGAGGGATGTGATTTGGTGTCACAATAAAATTTGATATTTCTCTTTCAAAAAAATAAATACCGTGGACATCTAAAATCTTATAAAAAAGTTAGTTAATTTTTTCATGCAATCTCCACATTAATTTTTGTAGATTTTATTTTAGGAAAGAAATAGCACCATCTATCATAGGTAAATATTCAATTTCTAAATATGGTTATCGACCCTTGATTCGCTTGATTCATCGACATTGACATATCACAACAGTAAATCAGTAATGTTGAAGTTAATTCGAGAAAAGAAAGAGTGTAGTTGAATAAAGATCCACGTGATTTTGATTGTGATTCTGAGGCTCATCGAGGAAGCAAACGCGAACGTGAATGTGATATTGGAGTCTGGATCTTCAAGAAGAAGAATCGCATTCACACAAAAAAATCCAATCATTGTCATAATCATATATAATTATCATTATTTTCCACAATCCAAACACTCCTTTGCCCCATTCACGGGACTAGGAGAAAAGTAAAAGTGAAGAATCCAATCTCGTTGCCGCAGAGATCCAATCGGAATCGCTTAATTGATCGTGTGTGTTTGGTATAGCGGTGACGATAATTGATTTTGATAGAATTGAGTTTGAGAGAATTGATTTTGGTTAAAAGTGAGTTTGAGGTGAATTGATTATGTTTGGATACACTTGTTTGAAAGTGATTCTTATGAGTTGATTTCGTTTGGATAGTTTGAATCAAAATTGATTTTGAATGTAAAATGACAAAATTATCCTTTTAATTGTATTTAAAACTAAACATCCCATTCTTATTTTAGATACTTATTTGAACTTATCTAAAATCATAAATGGATTTTTATTGGTTCAAAAATTTATTTTAAAATAATATCAGTTTGAATATCAAATATATATATATATATATATATTATCAGTTTATAAAAATCTTTTTTTTTTTAAGAAAATTTATAAGATTTTTTTAAAAAAATATATTTTTTATCAATTTGGTTATTTTTAATACAATATAAAAAATTTTCAAGGGTGTGAAAATACACAGCATCAAACGATATTATCAATCCAAAATATTGGAACACAACCCAACCCAATGGATAAAAAAAAATCCAATTTATGTCACTCTAGAAATCACGTGTTCCTTCTTCTATTTCTTAGATTTCTCATAAGCTTCTTTACATTTCTACCATTTCCATCTCCTTCTCACCTCGCTTCTAACCTTTCTTCTCCCCTATCTCACTATTTTTCTTCCATCCGACCATTTCTCCATCACTCAGTACTGGTCTCATTGGCCTCAAGCTCACAGAGGGGAAGATAGATCTGTATCGAAGGTGTGTGTTTGTGAAGAAGAAAGTTGTTAACTTGTAATATGGGTAATTATGTAAATTTACATGTCATTGAAAAACAAATTGTTTGATTCAGATTTTGCTTTGCCGTGAAAGCTTCAATTTATAGCTTTGAGAAAACCCACGTTTGGGGCCAAATCCGCGTTTCAGAGAATTGATTCTGAAACCCATCCAAACATCAAAAGTATGTTGAAACAGCGTTTCAAAAAACAAACTGGCTTTTGAGGCTATCAGACTTGATACCAAACAAGCACTAAGTTTCCAGCTGAGAACGTCAAACACTACTCGCTGGTTGGGTGCTCTACCCCTTCAAATTGCACCCTTCCAGAAGAACCCTAGGTATTCAAATCGCTTCTTATCTTATCACTCTATGCATCCATGAACAATTGAAAAACGAATTACGCTTAATTTTATGTTTTTTTTTTCTTTCACTTTTCCACAACTTACTCTGTTTGCATGTTTTACTCTGTTCCGTTAGTTTCAGTTTCAGCTATATCTTATGCCTAATTCATGATTTTGCGTAATTCTGTTGATCTAACTAATTAAACAATTTATCTTTTCTGTAAAATTGTTAGTTTTTTTTTACCACCGGTGCTGCATGTTTAATTTATGGTATCAAGTATTTACCCCCTAATGGAAGGCTGATTAGGACTATTATGAAAAATGCCTACTAACCACAGACACTGACACCCTACACCAAACATAAGTTGAGAAAATGACATAATTTTCTCAACTATAAAATGTTGAGAAAATGACTAATCCAAGGAAAATGCAAAAAATCATTGTCATAATATCGATGAGAATCATGGAAACCTTGATTTTCAGCAAAATCCCTGCAAAGTCGCATGAAAACAGGAAATCGTGCGATTCCTATGATTCTAATGATCCTGGTTTTGAGTCGTTTATGTTTAAGCTTTATGGCTAGGTTGTTTTATGTTTAAGATTTGAGGCTCTGAATTGTTTATGTTTAGGATTTGAGACTTGATTGTCATATGTTTGTTTAAGATTTGAAAGTTAGACTAATTTATGCATTGTATAATATATATATTTAGTACTTATTTTGTTTTGGTAGGATCCTTTGATCTTGGTTGCGATTTTATGTTTTACGAGCTTGCTATCCCCTTTTGATCTGATGCAAATTCTTGATTCTGACAACCTTGAAATGCTGTTATTTAAGCATGTAATTATGTTACTAAATATAGTATGTGACGTGGGGAATCTGGTAATTCGGTGGAGGTTTACAAATGTGGTGCATTCTTTTTGTATGTTATAGTTATTTTGTTAACTTGTATCACTGTGGTGCGTGCTTCTTTTGACGAACCTGTTTTCTTGTATATACTTTTCTTATAGATGTTGCAGCTAAGTTCAAAATCGGCCGTTCGGCATTGGTGATGTAGAGTCACAGAGCCAATATGGCATTTGTAACTAAGATCAAATGGGTTGTTCTTTCTGTAATCTCTTTATCTGTGGTGTCTATCATTATCCATCTGTCTTTCGCAAAGTTGTGGACTGTTAACATAGTGCCATATAGAGCAATTGCAAGTCTTCATGATGATTTTTCTTCTGTGGTGGTAAGGCAGGTTGGTTCTTATTCTATACATGTATATGTTGCTTGTATATGGTCAAATGTTTTGCCTTTTACTTAAGCACATCTTTGGCTGGGCGGAAAGGAAAGTAAAAGAGTGTGTAATTTTTCACTTTTGAATTAAGAGTTATATAAAAGTTTATAAAAGTGAATAAGGGCTTAGAACATAAGTTTTATGCCAATATGTCAGTTTTCCTTTCATTTTAAATTTATTAAATTACAGAATATATGTTCAAAATAAAAGCCCCCTTCCTTTCCCTCCAAAACCCTCTATCGAAACACCCCCTAATATATTGAGTTTATTTGCTTCAAATGCTATAGGGTGTAAAGAATAAGAAGCTATGGGGTTCCATAAAGTCTTTGGAATCACTGCAGCCTAGTTTTGACGCTAGAAGCAATTATACTGGTAATATATTTTGACTTAAATTTCTTAGCTTTCTATTAGGGAGACATGCGACGACCAGAAGTGTGCTATTTAGGCTTGTAATTTTGTCGGTATGGCATTAAAAGTAAAAGTTTGTCGAAGTGTTCCTATCTTACATCTTGGTGATTAGCCTTTTTTTTCTTTTGAATTTATAAATTTCATTTTAAATGAAGTCATATATTTATTCAGCATTGCCAATATCTTACCTAGTAACCAGATTCTAGATTGTTGTGAAAAAAAGGTATCATGGAGATGATTAACAGAAGCTGTTAATTTGTGTATTGAATTACAAATTGAGAGGAATGATGGATATCGTATAAAAATTGCTAAACTATAGATGCTGCATTCATGACAATTTAAAGTACAATTCATAGTATTTGCTCTTATTTGAATGTAATTGATAAACAAGAGATACTCTTTATGAAAATTAGACAAATGGAAGTTTTTTTCCTCCATTGAAATGATTTTTAAATGAAATTTCGATTATCTAATTTTGATTTTTTTTTGTTGATGAGTGTCATGTCTTTAAGTTGGCTGTAACTGTTGCCTTTTCTCTAGTTTGACTAAGAATGTACATAACTGAGCTACTATTATTTGGTGATCATGATGTTTGACAATTTTTTACAATGAGTAAACCGTATTAAATATTATGTATATTTCCTCATTGTGCCATTTTCATCCGTCCTCTACATTTTCCATTTCAAGTTTGTGTTTCTTTCCTTCCCAGGTCCAAAGGAAAAGAATAATGGTTTCATCTATGCAAAAGTTTTTGGTGGATTTGCAAACATAAGATCATCGGTATGATCCATCAGATGTGCATAAGTCCTTTTTTATTTATTTTATTTTGAAGTCATTCCTATTTCTTTTGCAATTTAACAACAGCTTTTTTATTTTATCTTATAGATCCCTGATTTGGTCGCTATATCTAGGCTTTTAAATGCTACTCTTGTCATTCCAGAATTTCAAGAGAGTCTTCGCTCAAAAGGAGTAAGGTATGTGCTGCAAGTTTTATGTGGTTATTACTTATTAGCATGCCACTGTGCTTTATGCTACTAATATTTTCTTTCTGTGATGCCTTTATATAATTTATTCATGTTTTTAAATTTTTATTCAGCCCAATGTTTAAGAGTTTTTCCTATCTTTATGATGAGGAGCAGTTCATAGCATATCTAAAAAAAGATGTAATTATTGCAAAGACCCTGCCTGGAAGTTTGATGGAAAGGAGAAAAAGAAATGAATTTCCTACATTTAGGCCCAAAAGTTCATCTTCTCCAAACTTCTACATTCAAGAAATTTTACCGAAGCTAAAGAAATCTAAGGTTATTGGATTAATTATTGCCAATGGTGGAGCGCTGCAGGTATTTCGGTATCCTGAAATTGTCAACTAATGCTTCCGTTTTGTGTGGATACAAGATTTTATTGGAAGAAAGATAGTACTCCCTCCGTCCCTTTTTATAAGAGTATTTTACAAAAATCAAGAGTATTAAGAAAAGTTGTTGGAGTAATAAATTTGTCACAAATGCATGCTACTGTTACCAAATTACTCTTTATCTATAGAGATATTTAATGTTAACTTTCATATTTCAAGGTATATTGATAATATTAATGAGGGGTGTATTTGGAAAAAGAGTAATAAATGCGTCTAGAAATTTGACGATAGTCTTATATTTACGGACAACTTTTGTAAAGTAGTCTTATAAAAAGGGACGGAGGGAGTAAAATATTTCATCTCTATATCAAAAATATTTCATTAATGACTTCAGACTTCCATGTATATGCTTGATCTGCTTAGCTTCATTCTTATGCAAAACAATCAATGTCTGAATATGATAACAAATGCACATGGTATGCGGTGGACTTACACTCGATCAAGTGTTTTATGCTAAAAGTTTCTTAGATTCCTGCATCACATATTTTATACTTTGCTTGTCGATTTTGTGTCAATTTTTTCTTTTTGGTTTCTCATTGGTTCCCTTGAAAGTAATCCTATTTGAGGAATTACAATATCTTTTTATTTCCGACATTTTGATAATTTAAAATATTAAACATTGGTTGTGATTCCATCACCTAAACCTTCCCATGTTCAAATGCTTGCTTATGTTCCTTTTCTTTTGTAGCAAGGGAATTGCTTCTTTTTTGTTTTCATTGTTTTTCTGTTCAAATCTTTGAAAACAGGAAACAAGTGAAAAACTCTGACAGATTTGTAATTAAATGTGAAAACAGAAAAATATTTTCTGAAACTAATCAGGCCCTAGAATTTCCTTTCTTACACATTTTGTTTCTGCAGTCTGTACTTCCACCTACCATGGCAGAGATTCAGAGGCTGAGATGCAGAGTTTCTTTCCAGGCCCTTCAATTTCGTCCAGAAATTCAAATGCTTGGCCATCGTATGGTTAACAAGTATGAATGCCTTCAATGTAAACTAATTGATGTCAACGTGCATTACTATTACATATTACTTCCTTGTTATTTGAAAGTGTTTTTTTTTTTTTTGGGGGGGGGGGGAGGTCTTTAAAAATTATAATTTAGTTTCTGTTATCCAATATAACAAAATGAAAATGTAGTTTGTTAGCTATGGGGCTTATATTAGGACAGAGTAGTTACCTAGTTAGTCAGACGGAATTAGTTACATAATAAATAGGAAGATACAAGGGTATAGATGAATCATTTAGATTTATTTATAGAGTAAATACAGTCATGGCTCAGTAGTTAGTGGAAACCCAAGAAATAAAATAATTCCTTTCGTTTTCTATTTCTATTGTGAGCTCCTAACATTTTAGGTTTCCAGTAGAGTTTTATATGGATTTTCTCTATGGTGGTTGGTGGTCACACTTTGCTCATCAGAAAATAACTATTTCTGGAGTTGATGACTTGATGTATAAGAAATTTATTCTGTCTTTTTAGGTTGAGATCATTGGGGCAACCCTTCTTAGCATACCATCCTGGCCTACTGAGAGAAACCTTGGCATACAATGGTTGTGCAGAACTTTTTCAGGTTTGTTGTGTTTCTCTTCCTTACCATTACTAATTGAAATATTGTTATACTTTTACGGTATATAAATCTTTCTGTGGTACACTACTTCTGATTTTTTTTTTAGTTTAGTGGTTACATTAGAAACTTGTAATATTTCAGTTGGCAGACACTGTTTATCCTTACGCTTGCCTTGCGTTTCTTTTTTTCTCTTTGCTTATTTTGTTGAGGTTTTGTTTTGTTAGGATGTACACACTGAACTCATACAACATCGAAGGGCTCAAATGATAAAGGATAAAATTCTCAATGAGGATTTGAATGTGGATTCACACTTGCGAAGAGATAAAGGTCTATGTCCCCTCATGCCTGAAGAGGTATGATAAATTTTCCAGTAGGGTTTCCTGGTAGATTTTCGTGGTTTTTGTCCTATTTTCAGTTATAACCTTTTGTACTTCTAATAAAAAAAGTAACCTATTTGTCCTATTTCCTGGTAGAATTTCGTGGATTCATATTTCTAAAAAAAAATCTTAAAAGTAACCTTTTGTACTTGGAGACAATGACAAATGTAATCCCTGACTCCATTTGACACTGATCCTGGATGGATGCCAAGTTTAGATGTCAAGTCTTACCATCTCTATATAATATTTTATGAACTTATAATCAAAATAGTCCCCCCGACTCCCAAGAATTTGTTGGCTTGGGTATGATTTATTTTGCAACAACTGTAAAAGGTGAATATCCTTAAGACAGTTCCAAAAGAATAGGATATTCAATTTGCTTGTAGTAGGCGCTAATAGTTGCAGCAGAGGGAAGTTCATTTTATTTTATGATTACACATACTTTTCTTAGAAGATCCCTGCTGAACATATTTAGAAACTGTATGTTTTCACTCAAGTATATGTACTGTGAAACAGAGTTATTCTCTTGCTTTTAATGTTTACTACTCTTAGGGGAAGTTACAAATCATTCTATAAAAACACATAAATTTATTCGAGTCGTTCGAAGAACTTTTACATTTGTTTTGCTGGTTTTCATTTTTATGCTGTTTGCACCAAAACATGTGATAAAAGTTGGGTTATCATGATTCCTTATCAATTTTCTTTGTTGCTAGGCTACAAGTAATATAACATGATTGGACTAAAAGATTTGATGAACAAATTTATTAATGATAATGATAGAATTGAAGTAATTTGGGGGGGAAGACGGGATGCATTTGAAGGTTTCAGGGGTAGTAGTAATGCTAAATCAACCATGATGTAATGACAGTAATTAGTGTTTACTACATTAAAACCCAAGGTGACCTTGAATCACATGATTGGGGCCTAACTCATCCGTACAAATCTACCATGATGTAATGACAGTAATTAGTGTTTACTACATTAAACCCAAGGTCACCTTGAATCACATGATTGGGGCCTAACTCATCTGTACAAACCTATGAGGGCCTCCTCTTTATAAACTTTTATCAGGATTCCTATCTATCCGATGTGGGACTTGGGTTTTTCCCAACGAAGAGGCTGATTCCATGGCTCAAACTTGTGACCACCTCGTCATGCAGCCATAACTCCGATCATTGCACTATACCCCGCCCCACTCAACACTTAAAAACTGCTTGAGTAAAATTTGGAAAGAGATATTGAAATCAAGATATGTGGTGGTTTTGGGGTGCCAACTTAGTTGAGATGTCATTTCTGCCATGTGTTGCTTTTGCACTCTAATTTTGTTTAAAAAACAAATCAAGAAATTTAAAACTGAAAATAATAAATTCATCCTGCACAAATTCATTTTGCACCCAAAATACCTGTCGAGCAACTCTAAAATGCTAATGGCTCTCAATTGTGCGTGCAAGATCTAGCCTGAGTGCAACAAATTTTACAATTAAAATTGAAGTAATGTGGCCTTCTGGGAGCATTGCTTCCATTTTTGTGGATAAATATGAATTGCCTTTTGGAATTAATTTTTTTTACCGTTCGGAGATTAGATTTGTTATTTTGTTTAAACTTTTACAGGTTGGCATTCTCCTTCGAGTAATGGGTTATCCTTCCAAAACAATAATTTACCTGGCTGGCTCTGAAACATTCGGAGGTCAACGTGTTTTAATTCCTTTGCGGTCCATGTTTATCAATACACTGGATCGCACTTCCTTGTGCAGTGAGAAAGAATTGTCTGACTTGGTTGGACCTGAACCACCTCTTCCTCAAAATATTTTTCGGACACCTCCTTCAAAAAGCGAGGAAGAACTTAAAGAAGAATGGAAGAGGGCCGGTCCTCGGCCTCGGCCTCTACCGCCACCTCCAAATAGACCAATTTACCAACATGAAAAGGAAGGCTGGTATGGTTGGATCACTAAGACCCCTACAGAACCTGATCCTTCACCTATGGATATGAGGATGAAAGCGCATAGATTACTTTGGGACACACTAGATTACATTGTTTCTTTGGAAGCAGATGCCTTCTTTCCTGGATATAACAATGATGGAAGTGGATGGCCATATTTTTCAAGCCTTGTCATGGGACATCGGCTGCACGAGACTGCTTCTTCTAGAACATACCGACCGGACAGGTAAGTGCTCTTTGGTGTTTGTCTCAATTTATTGATATTCATTAAGATATAAAAAGGTTTCATATAAATCATCAAATTTTCTTATTTTATTGGGGAACTAGAGTTGCCAAGTTACTGAGTTCAATGAGCGGGTGAAAGATGACATTATTTTGTGATCTCTTTCTTTTTGGGCTGGAACTATGTGGGGGAAAGGGTAAATATATAGAGCAACGAGCCACGTTATTTCCTTTTACTCCACTTCAGTAACCAACAATGCTCAGAGATGGCATGTTTTGTCTTGACTCTTGATTGAATATTTATCTAAAGAACACTATTACAACTTTCTTCGGTCCTATTCCAGACATCCATACATGTCAGTATTTAAACAAATGCTAGACAAGACAATTCTCTTGCAGCAGACCACAGACAAGCCTAGGGCCTGTCTTTGGCACTTTCTGGATAAATTTTATGCATATGTGTTGTTCTGTCAATAAATTGTGTGCATAGTATGCCTTCCTTCCTTTCCACCTATGTTTTTTCTAATGCGGTAATTTTTTATTGATTGTCTTGATGCCTTGAGAATTGCATGTATGTATGCATCTGAAGGTGATGAGTATGATGAACTTCTGTTTCCGCGCTTTGAACTTCTCAGCATTCTAATTCTTTGAAAACCATGTAGTTGATTGTGGTTTTGGTTAGTTGAAATTTCCCTTAATTCTACATTTTAGTGACCCTATTTCCTCATGTTTCTTACAGGAAAGTTGTTGCGGAACTTTTCAACATGAACCGTGAGAATTTGTACCATCCAAAACACAATTGGACAATTTTAGTGCAAGAACATCTTAACAAAAGTATGACCGAGGAAGGCCTCATAAGGCAATCTCGATTGTCAAAACCAGCAATGTTCCTTTCACATCCACTTCCAGAATGATCTTGTAGAGTAGCTTCTGCCAGCGTTGCTAACCGCGTTAGAGGTGAGGATGGCCAATTTCTATATGGAGGCGAAGACCTTTGCCCCAAATGGATGCAGCATGCTAGTCTGTCAGGTTCGATGGGGAAAGAAGGGGTAAAATCTGAAGACGATGGGCTCCCAGATTATGAGAGTAATGATTTTGTTGATGAATCTGAGTCTGAAAAAAATGGTGGTAAAACTGATCAGACTCAAGTCTGGGATCAAGATGAGGAAATGGATCCAAATGACTGATAGTGGACGTGCATATCATAACTACAGTCTATAGATATACAACATCCAATTTTTCTGAAATTTGAGAGGTATAGGTTATAAGGTGCTCCGGCAACGCACATGTCTCAATGCTATCTGTGCTGAGCATATTGGTATTCAAATATATTCTTTCATTAATTTTTTGGTTATTTCCATAGACAAAGATAACAATTTCTTTTACTTTTCACTTTCCACTTTCATCTGAATTTTTGTTGTAACATACATATTACGAACAGAAGGATAAAAAGATCAGCTGTCTGCATAATTGGAGAACAGATAAAGTTAGAAGCAGAGTTTTTGTTTAGAAATTAATCCATATATGGCTGCTATCCTTTTTTTTTTTTTTTTTTTTTTTACACCGCATGATCTCTCTCTTTTTAAAGTTCTTAGTGCGATGAATATAATTATTACTAACACGGCAATCCATGGAAACAAAGCTCTGAAACAAATAAGATCAAGAAACTTCGGGTTCCCGTAAAATCTTTGCATCCTCTCCTTCCAATCACTCTCCCATCCTCCCCCTCATTCAAGATCTGTGTCCGTCTGCCTTTCAATCTTTTTTCCTTACGTTTTCTCTACCTTGATATTCTCTCTAGAATTTAAAGACAGATAGACACATATTGTGGAGGCCCAAGAGGGAGAACATGCAAGGAAAAAATTAAGGGAGAAAGAGACAAACAAATATATCTTTGAATGAGGGATGAAAGAGTGATCGGAAGAACGAAGAAGAGAATTCAAAGTGTAAAAAAGGTCAAAAATATAAAGTTTATCTGCACTTTATATTAAATATATAATTTTATGATAAATAATTGTTGTTTACAATAATAATAAAAAATCATTTTTAGTAGTCTAAGGCCCCGTTTGGATTGGCTTATTTTGAGCTTATGTGGGCTTATCTACTCCCATAAGCCTTTTTAAAGGCGTTTGGGTAAATAAATAAAAATAGCTTATCATAGTTTCATAAGCTGCTTATGCCATATTTTAATAAGCCTAAATTTTCAGCTTACCCTCTGGCTTAACAAGGAGCTTATGAATTTATGTAACCTCTTTCGATTCTCTCTAGATCCACTTTTTCAAAACATATATTTTAATTATAATTTTTTTTGAAAGAATATTTTAATTATAATGTTAGTTATCTTTGGCGGTGCATCAGTAACAAAATTGTTATATACTTATCTTACTAAAGTAACAAACGTAACTAAGATTTTTTTTTTTAAGAAGATTTTTATTATTTTTTTTGTTACGTAACAAAATGAAACTGAATAAAAAAACAAATTTAACTTGTCTTTTTTGGGTAACAAACTGCACACTAATATCAATATATATGATATGTTTATTTACACCTCTAATGTTAATTTTATCTTATATGAATATTGATATTTTTTTTAAGAACAAATATTGATTATACTATATATATATATATATATATATATATATATATATATATATATATATATATATATATATATATATATATATATAATTATAATTAATATGTTATAATATTGTTTTTTTACACCTTGATTAATTTTATCAAAAAAAATCTTGATAACTGTGGTTCAATTCTTTGATTTTTTTGTTAAATTAAAAATATTTAAAATTTCGATAATTGCTTATGTAATGTCACATCCAAACACTTCAATTTATGTAAGTACTTTTTAGTGTACATATCCAAACATAAATAACTTATCAAGTATAAGAGCTTATGATATAAGCTCTAATGTTATAAGCACTAATGCTATAAGCATCTATATAAGATGTTTATCCAAACGGGGCCTTAATCTATGTAATATTGAAGAGACCTAAATATTAAAGTGTAATATCGAATAACCATCATTTTAATCTTGAACTATCAACTTCTCACCAATTTAGTCACTAAACTATAAAAATATAAAAAATATTCTCTAAACTATATAAAATTCATCAATTTAGTCCATTGGTTCGGTAGGTCGGATTTTTGTTTTTGCTTCGTATATTTTTTGCCAGACAGTAAAAAGGGTTTTGGTTTAGGTATGAAGCGAGTTTAGATTGTCTTTTAGAAACCTGTGTTTCTTTAGATCAACAAAATATAAGATGAAAATGATTTAAATGCACGCCACACAACACTCTTTTAGAAACCTGTGTTTTTTTTTATCTTGTATATTCGGCCATTTGGTTCATGGATAGAAGATTTGAGCATTGCATCACATATTTGGACATGTAAGATTGTATTTGGCTCGTATATTTCATTGCATAATCGTGTATATATACAAGGGTATCTTAACTATCAAGACATTGTCAAATCATAACTGTGATTTCTCAATCAATATAAAATATATTTACACCCTACATATAAATGATATTTACATATTAATCTTATAATTTATGGTTGGTCCTATCACAACCTTACAAAACTGGTTTGTGATGCGATGATTGTCCCCGCTTATAAACACCTGTTCATGTTGTCTCTTATCTAATTTAGATTCTTTAAGAATAAGTAAACTAATTGAGTCTCAAAATTGTGAGCGTCGGACAATTTGGGATCCTAAATTACAAAATAGCAAATTTCTCCCTCAAATTAAATAATCCCAATCAAAATGCTCCTTTTGTTAAGTGGTTTTGTTAGGGTGGCAAGATGTAAGTGTATATGTCCTTTTGAAATAGCAAATTTCTCCCTCAAATTAAATAATCCCAATCAAAATGCTCAAAAAAATTACGACTATTTCTCATCCTTTCCCCATTAAATAAGGTATTATATCGGAAGCACGTTTTCAGTGGTGTATTTCATCTGAAAATATACCGTCGTACAAATTTGAGCATATAAGGGGTGCGATTAGCAATCATTAACAAAGGATGGGCCGTTTTCCTTTTCTATTGAAGCCCAAACCCGTTTCGGATCCATAGATTTAAACCCTAATCTCTTGCCTCAAACTCTTCGTTTCTTCTCTCGATTTCGTAGGGATCTTGTTCCAGCTTCGGCTTCAGTTTTGCAGCGATTGGGTGCTCAAGCTGTAATCTTTCTGGTATGGCGTGCATCAAATTTCTTTTGATTTGTTGAATTTGAATTTGTTTCATGCCTCTATTGAATTTTGAATGTTCCCGTTTTAAATTAGGGTTTTGAGGTAAATTTTATCTCATTTCCATCGTTGAGCTCCAAGTTTGAATTTTTTTTAAAATTCGCAACTTGGGTTTTGCCTGCCCACCTTGTATGCTATTGGGTGCAATTTCTGAAGACTCTGCTTAGTTATCACGTTAGAATTTTGAATTTTTATTGTTCTGTATATCTTAGTTATTATTGGAAAATAATCTCCAATTTAGGTGATGTGGTTGCGTTTTAAGTTTGTGTATTTCACGGGGTGAAATCTGCAGACGAGATTGAAGAAGCTGGTAAAAGGGTAATGATTCTAGTTAAGGATTTGTGAATTGTATACATGGGTATTTCAGATTGTGAGGTGAGGGTATAGGAATGTAGTACCAGTTACTTGTCCCGGAGAATAAGCAGCTAAAACAAGTGTGTGTAAAATTAACAAGGGGTAATGTTTACAGTTGAGGCACCAGCTCAGTGGTAAGAGCTTAGCCTTGTAACCAACGGGGACGGTTGTAAAATGGCCATTAGTGCTAGTTTAATCAATAAAAAAAAGGGTAATGTTAGGGTTTGATCTGTCAAAGCGGTTAAACGAGAGATGAGTAAGGTAACTTGTTGAGTATATGATCATAATTTGATCTCATGACACAAATGCTTTCTTTATGATAGATGACAAGCGCTTGGACAAATTTGAGCTTTGCAATCAAACATAGGGAATATAGAGTGGGAGTGGGAGAATCGGGGTGGAGTTGTGGTTATTTTTTTAAATAATTGGAGATTCTTCCTCACTCTCAGAAGGATTATGCTTGCTAATTTTCTGGAAAGGATGAGGAGAGCAAATTTATTTTCAATATTGTTATAGCTTTGGAGCATCTTTGGAGCAAATGAGCAATGGAGCTTGTGGAGCACGGCTCTCTTCAAGGATTGCTCTCTTGGTTTGCTTCATAGTTTTGGTTTTATTTACTTTTGTTTGTGTAATCATTAGAATGATGATAGTTAGGCGTTTCAGGTTTAGGCGTGGCTTCAGACAGTAATTGATTTCTACTTGTTGATGAGCTTCCGTTTTTTTGTAGAACTGTACAATTTCTCCAATCAAATATGAGTAGTCGCTTTTCTCGCACAATCTATGTTGGCAACCTGCCCGCTGATATAAGAGAATCAGAAATTGAAGATCTGTTCTACAAGGTTTGAGCTGCGTACTTTTCCTGTTTTCCATGTTATGGTGCCTTCAGTTCATGTCTTCATGATATTAGTTCATGATATTTTGTGTTTTGTTCAATTTGTTTGGCTACTGAATTTTTCTATATCTTCCTATTGTCTGGAACCTACCTTTACACCATTAGGAGTTTTGAACTGAAAATTTCTTTTACTCAAACCTGCATTTCTACTTCTCTATTTATTTTTTGTTTAATTACTGGAAATCAATTACAATTATGTTAACCGATTAGTAAAATTCATTAAACATATATTCAATTCAGATGATAACAGTTAACGAGAAAAGGTTTGGGTAGTTGTTTGTTGTTTTAACTGACAAGCAGATAGTTTGCATTATTCAATTCTTATGACTTATGAAGGATAAAGAATCATATATTCTTAACTACTTACAGCCATGTATTTTTTCTGTTGACCTCCTTTTCCTTTGAATGGACTATAGTTTGCTTAGCTTTGTTAACTTGGATTTGGATTTTACCCTTAGTTATATCTGTTGCTTGATTCTTATCTTATACGTAGCTTCAAGGGTCAATGTTTGAGGTTGATTGTTATGTACTAACATAGTCATGTTACAATGGTTTTCCATTATTCCCTTAACAGTATGGCCGCATAATGGAAATTGAATTGAAGGTTCCTCCTCGCCCTCCATGTTATTGTTTTGTTGAGGTATTTATAATTACTCTCTTATATATTTCTGTCTTGGCGACACTCTTTACCCTTTTTCTCACTACTAGATTACTTGTATTTTGGCTTGGTAGTTTGACAATGCTCGAGATGCTGAAGATGCAATTCGGGGTCGTGATGGTTACAACTTTGATGGTTGTCGATTAAGAGTAAGGGACTGTTCCAACTTTTGTCTTGTGAGGTGAAAACTTTCTTCGGAATGCCTAATCTGTTCTTGTTGTAGGTGGAGCTCGCCCATGGAGGCAGAGGGCCATCATCAAGTGACCGACGTGGGTATGGTGGTGGTGGCGGCGGCGGTGGAAGAGGCGGCGGCGGTGATAGTGCTGGTGGGGGCCGTTTTGGTGTCTCTCGCCATTCTGAATTTCGAGGTGTGTCTATTTAGGGATTCCTTTTTCAATATAAAAATGATAGGGAACATATGCTGAATGGTATTTTGTTACCAAATAAAAAACGCGGAATTGCATTTTTATTTTTCATTTAGGCTGTTCACCCATTAAGCTCCGACTAATATCATGTTTATCATTCTTTAAGGAAGAATTTAAATTTTCTTTCAAAAAGGGAATTTAAATTTCCCCGATTCATGGCATTCTAAGATTTTTCATGCTGAGAACTCTTGAACCATTGTCCATGACTCTTATCTGCATGTTTATGAATTCACAATTTTCGATATTTGTTACTGTATGTGCTTGTTTGCTTTATGTGATTCATAAATTACAAGTGATTTTTGTTCTACTTTTATGCATATTATTGCCAATCGGCAATAATTATTGAAGATATTTTTGTTTTCTAACTTTTCGTGATTTTCTACACACCATAGTATCTTAGTCTTTTTTGTTTTTGTTTACTACAGTTATTGTTCGAGGACTCCCATCTTCTGCATCCTGGCAGGATTTGAAGGTATCAAAATGTTCATAAAAAATAACAAATGAGAGATACTCAAATCATCAGCATAGCACCTACAATTTTAATATTTGGTTTCAGGATCATATGCGAAAAGCTGGTGATGTTTGCTTTGCTGAAGTTTCCCGTGACAGTGAAGGTACACATTTATTTTGGTTTTTGTTTTGCAATATCTTTATCAGCTTTTTACCTTTTCTATATTTATGCTGTCGTATGGTGCATGTTTTGTATTTTCTGCTCCATCTGAGTGGCGTAAAAAAAACCAAGGCCTACTAAAAGATAAATAACTTGGTTGAAGATCACCTCTGTTTTGTATTAAATTAATTTATTAATATTTTTATGGCTTGAGGCTCCCCCTCAAATGGAAATCACAATTGATATGTAAAGAGTAACATGATCAGCCCCGCAGCTGGTCATTCTGGTATTAGTGACGAATGACCATGTTAGTAGACACCTTTTCTTCTCAATTGTTTCAGTGCACACTCTCATTTTAGTTTAGTGACCAAGTCTGCAGGGTACCAGAATAAGCCTGTGATATCAGATGGCTATTTCTAACTTCCTATTTTCTGGAGTGTTGTCCTTTTGCAATATATGTTTGTGCTTGCAATATAGTTATCATTTCTTCCACTCATACTGCTCTTTTCTGCTCAGGGACTTTTGGCCTTGTTGATTACACTAATTACGATGACATGAAATATGCTGTAAGTGTTTCATTTTGATGAGTTATTCCCAGCTTTATACAATATTCCCCTTCCATATGTTTTTTAACATATTTTCTTTTTCACAGATTCGGAAATTGGATGACACTGAGTTCAGAAATCCTTGGGCGAGATCATATATTCGGGTAACCAGATCTGTAATAACATTTATAATTTTTTTTCATTTATCGTCTCTGGGAGGGGATAATGTTTTTTTTCTGAATGGCTTTAATATGTGATCATTGCCACAGATCGTACAAACTTTTGCATGTTGAACGATCTTGCACCCTTATTATTTGTCTTGTCTTTGTTTCTTCTTCTATAAAATGAACGTTGCATGTGTAACTTGATGTTTGAGTGTAGGACTATTTCACTGTTTGTATGAGAAGGATTATCTGGAGAATTATACATAATTAAAAGTATTATCTTGCAGGTTAGGAAGTATGAGAGCAGTCGTTCAAGGAGCCGCAGCAGAAGCCCCAGCAGGAGCAGAAGTCCGAAAAGGGCCAGAAGGTATTGCGACTTTGTGATGTTGGCTCGTGCTACATTATCATGCCTTTTAGACATACTACTTATTTGGGTAAATCATGTTATTTCATTCTGCAGTAGGTCTTTGGAGCGATCTGTTTCTAGGTCACGGTCTATTTCCAGATCCAGATCAGCATCACCAATCAAGCCTGCCAGGTATATAAAGTTATTAGACATGGTTTTATTTTTTAAGTTTGTGCAAATCCACCATTTTTATGCACTTGAATTGTTTATCCAATTACAGGCCACGATCACCATCACGTTCAGCGTCTCCGCGATCACCGCCGCGATCACCACGCCAGGTATTTAAATCTGATTATATGATTCAGAATTTTAATGAGTTTTTTTTCATGATAATAAAGAATGGAACATGATATATCGTTAAATCGATATATATTGTATTTGACATTTTCCTTCGCAATTATGTTCTCACTTTAGAGCCAATATTACAGAAAGTAGGAACAATTGAAATTTTGGATGTTATACAAAGCACTTGTTAAGTGAGGATGAACATCTGGGTGATAAATTTATTTCCTTATTTTTTTTACCAGAATAGAGTAGTAATTTACACAAGTTTTAGGCTACGCTTCTTTTGCATATTTGTTATAGAAATTTGTGATGTCCGTCCTAATGAAGCATGAACTTTTTGTTGTTGCAGGTTCTGTCTGGTAGCGGTTGATTTGCTGACAAATGCAGGCGGATCTCTGAAGCTCCTGCATTATTCTGGGATATTGGAATTATGTTTGAGTGGATTTGAATTATTTAATGGATAATTACTGTACCAGAGTTGTTTTATTGGGTTTAATCAGTTTGGTTACTCTGTAGGGCTTAAACTAGACTAGACTTGCTGCTACCATTTTGGTCTTGTTTTTCTATTAAACATGAATGTTGGATATTTGCCTGGCTATTGTCCTTTTTTCAACACAAGGTATAATACTATTAGCATTTTGAGACATTTTTAAGTTTTACCAGATGCTGTTCTCATGGTTTGAATTTGAAAAAAGGTATTTTTACCGAAAGAAAATATATTTAGCTATATAACTATAAATTGGATTTGAACTTTGCGATTTGACTGAACCTTTTGCTAGTTCTAATGTGGTGCTGTAAATATGCTGTGTATTGTGATGATTTTTGGAGTTTGGAAGATAAAATAAATTCACAGGATAGCTTGTTGAAATGTAAGAAAATATTTTTAAACAGTGGTAAACGATAATGAGCTATCCTTCCAACAAATATTTTCTTACATTTCTTTTACAATTTACAATGTCCCTAATAATTAATTTTGAATTCATTGCCGTTTGGAATTTGGAAGACAAAATAAATTTTTAAATAATTATAATTTAATCACCTTTGAAACTCTAAAGAAAAAAATATTTTATTTTTATTGCTTCATGGCAAGTAGCACGAGAAAAAAACTAGTAGCAAGTGTATTCAAAGATTATGATAAGTTTCTTTAACGAAAAAATTCATACTGCAGATTAAATTCTAACTTGAAGATTTTAAAATAAATTGAGGAGCTTGCACCCCGTTTAAGTGGTTAGCTTCAAATTCTGATTTCTGAATAATAAATAAATAACTTAAAAAGTGATTGGGAATAGACTATCCTTTATGTCTTCTGTAGGTCTAATAAAATATTGTATTTAAATATTCATTGATGCTTCACACTTTTAGTAAAGAAAAGTTAACACCTATTATATATTATATGAATAGAAATTTCATTAGGACTGGAATTGTCGTTTCAGTAATGATTGATGAACATTCAATTTTTGATGTCCATATGATATATGATTAATCACTTTTAAAAATATGATTACTTTAGTTAAATACTAGTATATGATTAATTTAATTCTCAACTATTGTGGTTAATTTATATAAAATAACCATAACTTTTAACGTGAATTGTTTTAACTATCTTTTTATTCGTGATTAATCAAATACATTATGGGTGTGTGTAAAACAAAAAAAATATAACGGGTGTACGAAAAATAGATCTATATGAAATATTTAGGCTAAATGACATTTTTAACTCTTTACGTTATTTTTAAATTTCGTTTTGATTCCTTAAGTCTATTTTGTTTCATTTTCATCCCTTAAACTACAAATGTTATAAAATTTGATCCTTTAATTTTTTTCGTTTCCTTTAAGTTATGAATGTTGGACACTTTAATCCTGATAAAAAGAACGGAAATGTTTAAGTTTGAAACTTAGAGGATCGAATTATCTAATACTCCCTCCGATCGTATTTATAAGAGAAAGTTGGATCAACAAAACTCAATGTATCTAGAATGAATTTAAAGGATCCAGAATAGATAAAAAAAAACTTAATGGATCAAAGCAAAACTTAAAATTAACTTAAAGGATGAAAAATAAAATTTAGCCAGGTATTTATATTTTCTTTTAACTTAACAAGAGGAAATTAAAAAGGCAGGTCCAAGATATAGAAGGCTCCAATTGAATTTCAATGTTACGATTACGAGTTCCCAGGGCAAAGGTCTATGACCTCTCTTGGTTGAACGTTGAAAACGTGACTTCTACAATTCAAGGTCAAATTTAAGTTGCCTTGCGTTGCGTTTTAAATATTAATTTAAGTTCTTAAAAAAAAAATATATATTAATTTAAGTTGATGTATGTTTGATATCACGTTGGCTTTGTTAGAATGATTATAATCTATTGTGCTTTTGTAGTTAAAAAAAAAGGTTTTTGAAAAAAAAATTAATATGATTATCGTGATATTAAACATAAACTTTTTTTGAACAAAGATATCAAACATAAACTTAATCGTTCAATCTTCACAATATAAACAACATGTTTTGTTGTTTTTGTAGTTAAAAAAAAGTTTTTTGAAATTTTTTTTAGTATGATTATCGTGATATCAAAAATAAACTTAATCGTTCAATCTTCACAATATAAACAACATGTTTTGTTTATATTGAAGTTGTTTGTAGTCACACATTGAACAAATTTTTGGGCCGTTAAGTGTATAAATATGTTTGAACGCTCATTCTTTTAGTTAGTTTTTAAGATTAAATTTAAATTCATTTAACACGTTATTAGAGTTGGGTTAATAATTCCTTAAAAAAAAAAAAAAAGTTGGGTTAATAATTGTAATGTCGAAATTGGACACAAGATTCATGCTAAACGTTCGTTTTGAATCCCGTTGTTGTTCAAATTTTTTAACTGTCGGATGTATAAATGTTCCTGACATATTCACCTTCTAAGCTAATTTTTTCATATAAGATCGAAGTTCAATTGATAGTTGGTTCAATTACAATTAATTTGCAAATAAAAAAATATATTAATTCAAGTCATATAGAGTTTTTAATAAATTACTTGTATAAATAAAATAAACATAGTCTAACTATGATGTTAAAAGATTAAATATATTATATGACGTAATATTTGGTTTTCTCGAAAATGTTATTTGAGAAAAGATATCGGTTAAAGGTTGGTGAAGGCTCTTTGATAAACATCTGTGATACTAACCCATGCATTGTGACACCAGGTATCACATTTTTCAGCTACTTTTGGGACTTATTGAGCATCATATTTTGAACATTTCATTGTCGTTTCAGGACTTTGGAAGATAAAATAAAATTTTAGATAGTTATTACTTATTTGACTTTGAAATTCTACCTAAAAGCAATTATTTTATTTTTTATTTCTTCATAGCTAGTAGCACAAGAAGAAGAAAAAAAAACCGGTAGCAAAATATTCAAAGATGATCAGTCATGAACAAAATTCACAAGGAGTTTTTTTTTTTTAAGGAAAAATCCATTGGAGTTTAATTATATTAAAATGGAAAATGCTAAATATCAAGAATGATTTTATCAAGAATGACATGACACAATAACCACCCTTAGATTTCAGTCTCATTTATTAACCTTTCATAAAAAAAATACATAACATCTACCACCCCATGATTTCCGGCCAGACTGAGATTTTATTGGCTAACATTAATTTCAGGACTATTTCTTGATAAAATCTAAGGGTGATTATTCTGATCATGTCATTATAATTAGGATAGATTTCTCTTAGCAACAAACAACACTAGGATTGAGATTGTTTTGATTCACCTTGAACAATTAGGATAGATTCTTTGGGCATAGAAATAGATTCGGGATTTTGTGTAGAATTAGGTTTGAAGACTGATTCTTGTAACCCTTTGATATCTTTTTGTTGTAAAGTTACTCATCATTATAAGTGAACGAAGAGCTGCTCTCTGTGCTGCTCTCTCCACATAGTAGGTCAGTATTGGACAGAATTGGGTTAACAAATTTTCTTTTGTTGTTTTCTAATTTTCCTTGTGTTTATAATTGTCACCCCAAGTTGTTTTAGTTGCTTGATTATTTTGCTCTACACTTGTATTAGGTGATTTTAGTCTCATTTATTAACCTTTCATAAAAAAATACATAACATCCACCACCCCATGATTTCCGGTCAGGCTGAGATTTTATTGGCTAACATTAATTTCAGAACTATTTCTTGATAAAATCTAAGGGTGATTATTCTAGTCATGTCATTCTTAAAATTTTCTTGATAAAATCTTTCTTGATATATAGCATTGCTCTATTAAAATAGACAGAAACATATTGGAGATTAAAATCTGGTTGATAACTTAACGTGTAGATTTTAAAATAAATTGAAGAGGTCGTACCTTTTAAGTAAGTTGGTTAGCTTCAAATTCTGAATCATGTGAATAAAAAAAAAAAGTGATTGGTAAAAGACAATACAGTATATATTTCGTGTCTTCTTAAAAATCATTGCATCTTTCTCAAACAGACGAATGGATTTAAGGTATGTTTGATGTGCATATATAATAACATTTGCCATTTAAATATGATGTGCACCAAACAAACTCTCATCCACCTTCACTATCACACACTTTTGTGCAATCATTTTTCGTATAATTTTTGCCACAACATTTTCTTTTCTCTTTTTTTGGAATAAAAAAATATAGAGAGAAAAGGGAAGAATGAAAAAGGAAGAATACAATAAGAGAGCATAAGAGAGAGCTTCTTCTAGAAAAAAGTATAAGTGAGAATTATTTCAAAAACTGTTTTTTTTTTTTTTTTTTTTTTTGGTAGATAGACGAAATGGCAAAGCCATTATAAATTCTCACACACAAGTGGAGGTACCGGGGTTCGAACCCCGGTCATGACATCCGGCCTAACAATTTTGGCATTTTGCAGTTGAGCTAGGACTTCTGGATATTTCAAAAACTGTTTTAAAATGGTTAAAAAAAATATCATTTCTCAATGCCATTTAACAAATATTTTCTCCTTGCTTTTTTATCAGGGACACCATATACAAAGGAGAAACATCAATGATCTATCTAATTTTTTAATTTTTTTGGGGCAAAAAGGGGTGTAGTTGTGAACCAACTGTCACGCCCAAAAAATATAGATAAAAAAGAGAAGGGGAACATAAACCAAAACCTTCTCAAACAGGGAAGTAAATCAAACATGAAGAAAAAGGAAACATAACAGACCAAGAGACAAAGAAAAATAGTAGAGAAAAAACAAACAAAAAGAAAACAACAAATCAATCTGGTAACCTACCCCTATAGCGGGTATTATGAACCTGAAAACCCTTATGCTTGTTCTTTTTCTTGGCATTGGAAACCACCTCATTAAAGGGCTCTTCCATAAGAGCATTATAATTTTTCAAATAATTGATGGCCGCCTCTCGCTCTTCCTCATCGGTATAAACTCGCGGCCTCATGTCACCCTTTCCTTTTCAGTGTTGCTGCAAAATCTCCAAGTCATGAGCGACGTTGAGATTTAAAACAACTTCAGAAGCAGTGACATTGAAAGAAATCCCACCACACCAAGATTGGGGATCTTGAGTATAGTCTAAGTCTGTCACGACATTGCACGAGGGACCAACTATATGCATATCGGGATAATGTGTGCTATGTTGGTTCTCTATTTGTTGCTCAGGCTACTCAATGGGAATTTCAACCTGTATTGATTGTACATAAACTACTCCAACAGAAATGCCAGTAGATTCTTCATAAAGGTTAATAGGATCTCCCACCAACACAGTAGCTGCTACCTCCTTAGACCTTATTATATAAAAAATAATAGGGTCTTCATTGGCCATAACTTTGTTGCAGTCTTGCACTTGATCCACTTGTCTTTTGGGGACCAAATCATGTTTGATTTTTTTAACTTGATCATTTTTGGAAGCACCCATTTCACGAGCAATTTTATTGGAAGGATCTTTTTTACAATGATCCAAAGAATGACCAATATAATTGCAAGTGAAACAAGAGTAAGGAAGTTTTTCGTACTCAATCTCAATTTCAAAAGTATATTCTTCTCTTTCAACCCACAAAGAATCAGGAAGAATGCCAACCAAATTGATATCTACTAGTACACGAGCATAGTGACCAAAGAAGTGAATTGTATTATTTTCGTCAATTAAAATAGGTGTACCAATAGCCCCAGCAATCTCAAAAAGGAATTTAGGGTGCCAATACTCTAGAGGGAGATAATGGAAACGAACCCATACTTGACTATGAGTTTGATTATGATTAAAGGAATTAAAATCTAGTGACCAACGAGATAAACGTAACGATTCCGGATTCAAGTTCCAAGTGTCATTCGATCAGACACTTCTAAGATCTTCCGCACATGAGAATCGGAATTCAAAGAAACCTCGACACAAGGGAATCATTTTCCTTTGACTAATGGGTTTCTACAATTGCAACAATTTTTCACGCAATTCTTTAGAGGAAAATGGCTTATCTCCTCGAGAGAACACAATTCTACCATGGAGGTAATTACTGCAGTTAGCTAGTCTAGTTTGATAAATATCTTCAGAAATTTTGATTGAAAGTGAATTACCTTTTAAACTAGGTTTTGGGATTTGATTCAAAGAAACATCAACTTTGTTGAGGAGAACCTGCACAAAATTGTGGTTTACGGTTGATGTAGATGAATTCATAGAAGGCTTCGGTTGAGCATAGGTTAAGCAAGGCCGGCAGGAGCATACATGATTGGTAGTAAACCAACCAGAATCGAAACCGGCAGTGGAGCAACACGACGAACCAAGAACTAATAACCTCAAACAAATCCAACACAACCCGAATAAAGGCACATAACAGCATAGTTTGCACAAGTTTAGAGCACCAACAATAAGCTAACAGTCAAATACATAGAACCAAACTTAGAACTTCAATCCGGTCAGGTCTACAGAGAGGAGCAATTCACATTTTACAACTAGGGATGGGAATAGGCCAGGCCGGCCTACAGGGGCCTACGGCCTGGCATGTTTTGGTCTGGCCTGGCCTGGACGGTTTAGTAGATAGGCCTAGGCTTAGGCTTTTTAGAAAGCCTGTTTAGTTAAATAGGCCAAACTTAGGCTTCAGAAAAAGACTATTAAGCCTAATAGGCCGGCCTATTAATACTTATTTATTAAAAATATTTTTTTATATTAAAATAATTGCATATATCAAAAATATAAACATCTTTTTCTCTATCTATTAGTCCCTTGATAGGCTTTGTTGTTATAGGCTTTTATGTAGGCTTTAATCTAGTTGAAATTTACTTGTAGTGAAATAGGCTTTTAAGTAGGCTTTAAGACATGTTTAACCTATTTAGTAGGCCAAATGAACTATTTGATGGCCTTAATGTGAAGGAGGTCTGTAAGTAGGCTTTCAGGTCAGTCCAGGCTTTTAAATAGGCCAGGCCAGGCCTAGAAAAACGGCCTATGATAGGCCATAGGTCAGGCTCAGGCTTGTGATTTATTTCGTAGGCCAGGCTCAGGCCTATCAAAGCCTGGCCTGGCCTATTCCCACCCCTATTTACAACCCAAAACTCAAATAACGGAATCAACGAGGTAAATGCGTAAAGCTTCGAACAGGGGGACGTAAACCAAAATATGAGAGAAAACTCACTGTTGTTGAAACCCATAACACGAATCAACAACTAAGTTCAGACAACAAGCGAAACCCAGAAACGTGATAACTCGAAAAAGGGCGATAACAGAAACCCTTTTCCGAGTTATTGTTCATCGTCAAAAGAGATACGACATTTCAACATCTATTTCAATATTGAGTTCAGAACAAACAGAACCAAAACGATCAATCTTAAAGGAAAAACATTGTCGCCACCATCACTGGTCGGAAACAACGGAGGTTGAATGGTTCGATTTAGGGTGTGTTTGGTAATATTAAGCTACAAGCTAGCTGATAGCTGAAAAGTTAGCTGATTGAAATTAAAGTGTTTGATAAAACTAGCTTTTTAAGTAATTAATAAATATGAAATGACATAAAAGTACATGTATGTTTAATTTATATAAGTTATATGTATAAACATTTTTTTCGCCTAAAAAAATGTATAAACATTTTTAACTAATATATTTATGTTTCTTCAAAAAAAATAACTAATATATTTATATATTTTTCCTCTTGAAAAATATACATATGAAATATAAACTTCATTGAGATATTTTTTTAACTAAATTTTCTCAACTTTTTAATCATATCTTTCAATTTTTTATGAAAGATTGTATGTTTTATTTTTTTACTTTTGAAAAATTTGTATCTTTTATTTAATATGGTAAATATGCGAAAAGAAAAAGAAAAAAAAAGCTAAATAAGTAATAAGAATTTAACAGAAACCGTTTCAAACATAAAAATCAAGAAAAAAGAGCAATGAGGTAGTGCAGCGGTTAAAGAATAATAACGTGGGTAGCTTGTATTTTAACGTGGCCAGTTTTTTTGTTTTAAAAAATAATAAAATAATGTTAATGGTTAAAAATGGAATAAAATATAAAAAGCTATCAGCTATAAGTTAAAAAGTTACTTGAAATAACTTCTCAAAAAAAGCTATAAGCTCGTGAGAAAAGCTTGTTACCAAACACATCACGTTTTCATCCAACGAACTTATAAGCTAGTCCAACAAACTATAAACTAGTTTTTTTTTTTTTTACCAAACACAGCCTTACTATTCACAATCAACCGCAGGAGGATCTCCTATTCATGATCCATCTAACTTTGACTATATACAAAAGGAATAAATTGAAAACAAAATGTGCAAACTAAATTAAAAAATCTCAAGACTATAAAGGAGACACAATTAATTGATCAAAGATCTTTTTGTATTATGAACATATGAGTGCAATATTTCAAAAGAGAAACATATATAAACAAGATTAATGAATTTTATTAAATATTTACAAATCAAGATCTCCCATTATATTTATGATAATGTGTTATCGTCAAAACACCATTGAAGTCTCCATCTCAATCTCTCAATTGTTGATGCAATATTTTTTTTAAGTACAATAAATAGCTATTATTGTACGTAGACAAACTCACTATTATACACTACGGTGTATTTGAACGTGAGAATCCTAAAGCTCAATACAAAGCTTTTGTCGAGACGCTGTATTCCACCGCAATCCATAAAATCCATCGGAGAACCAAACAAATATAAATGAAAGTCAAGTTTTAAGTGATTAACACAATACTATCATTTTATTTGTAAAAATGAAATAATATCATTTTTTTTTACCAACTAATATCATTTTAGTATAGACAAACCTACTATTATAGATCAAATCTTTTACGAACATGTTTATACACATGAATAATGCTTACAAGTAACAACACACTTTCTAACAAATGAACAACACACTTATATGAGTTTCACCAAATTTATAAGAGATCATTATGATTTGATAGAATTTGATTTTTATTATAAAAATAGTATGTTGGAAAGTGTTTGTTGCCATCACTCCTCTCATAAGAACAAGACTGTAATATGTATTAAACATAAATCTTTAAGTGATTAACATGGCAACATGATATGATACTAGTAGCAATTATCCGTAAATAAAATGGCACTACAAATGCAAGAAAAATTAAAAAAATAAAATAAAATATAAAGGTGACAACTAGGGTACCTATGGAAGAATGGTGGGTAATTTACCCCAACCAATACACATTAGCCACATAAGTACATTTTCAAGTGGTATCTATGAACTATCTTGACCCCACCAACAAATTGTTCATTTTCATTGGTTGGTGGGTAAATTACCCACCATTCTTCAAAGGTAATCTAGAAAAAACCTAAATTATCAGAACTCTTGTGAAAGGATGTATACATTCATGAAAGAGTGTGGAACCAAGCTCTATCGATATATTTAAGTTGATGGAGTATTAACCAAAGTTAAAAGGGTTCTGTCTTTTTCATTTAGTTTCTCTATCATATTGTCACCAAGATCGGATTGTGAGAAAGGACCAAAATGAAAGCAATGACATAATTTTTTTGTAATGGAAATGACAATTTTTACACTTTCAATAAATTAAATACACCACTTTCCAAGCACAGTATTTTTATAACTGTCTCCTTAATCAATGATCAATCAAGGTCACTCGCCAATGTTTACATTTTTTTTTCTTCCGAATAAGATAGTAAGGATATCCCTAAGAAAAAAGATAGTAAGGATAAACACGAAAGAAAATATAATACATCATGAACTATAAATAAATTCAAAAGATATTTGAAGCAACAACTAAAAACATTATAAACTCTTAAAAAAAACTCTAAATTCGTGAAAGAAAGATACTATAAACTAACTTCAATTAATTATACAATGATATGAGCCGGTAAAAAGTGAACCTACGACAACAACAATCAATGATTTTGTTTAACGACAAACATAATCATACGAGTCAGTCTAAAGTGAACTCACTGCAACAACAATCAAGGATTTGGTTCAATGACAAACATAATCATACGAGCCAGTCCAAAATGAAATCACGACAATAACGACCAAGGATTTGGTTCAACGATAAATATAATCATACGAGCCGATCCAAAGTGAAATAACGACAACAACGACCAATGATTTGGTTTAAAGACAAACAAACAATGTCCAAAACACGAACTTCCATGCTACTCCTATAAACTATCGACTACAACTTGAACTTCTTTGGAATAAAACAATCAATGTCCGAACCGCGAACTTACATCTATAATCTAGTACAAGTACTTTAAAATGACACAAACAATATCCAGAACACGAATCTACATGTCATAAGTTATCCGTTATAAACTAGCACAAATACTTTGAAATGAAGCAAAGCATTAGAAGTAACCTAGAAGTATAGAAGTGATGTAAGTAACTAACTAACTAGTTAAAGGATGATGGGGTAAGTGATTGAAATGGTTGGACACATTATTATTTTTACCGTATATCCTGCAAGAATAAAAGATGCGTGACGTATTAAGAAATGTGGTGACATGCGTGACAAAATAAGCAGTTAAGGTAATTAAATGAAAAAATCAAAAATAAAAATAAAACATTGTATTGTGATTATGCCCATAGAGCCATACCATACATAACATAGGTGTTCATTTTTTTCTTTGATACCTTCATCGTCATCACTTTCACAACCCCAACACATCAAAACTAGAACAACAACGTTATTCTCACCAAAAAGTCAGTGCTGCGTTAAAACAACCTTCTTTATAATTACCCTTTTAACCCTTCTCTCTCTTCACCTTCAAATTTCTCACTTTACGATCACTTTGATCTTATGTCAATGGTGATTTTTTAGATACAATACAACCCAGGTATGGTTTTTGAAAAAAATCGTTTTTTTTTTTATGTGGGTCGTTTTTTTTTTGTTTTTTATTTACCAGTTCAATCTATTGATGCAGATTCACTGAAGGAATTGTGAAAGCTGATAAATAAATCAATAAAGGTTGAAACTTTCGTCTGTTGAGAAGTGATTATGGCGGTAGCTGAGAATGTTGGAACCAAAATCGATTCTTCCAGTGAGAATTTGGACAACAGTGTTGTTTCATCGGACTCAACTGAGGTTGTTGAGAAATCCAAACCCAAAACCGATCAGAATCTGAACACCAACTCCGTTAACACCAACGTTGTTGGTGTGATCAATCATCAACAACAAGACAGTGTTCCAAATGGTAACCATGGTTTCATCGCTCATCAAATGAGTCAGATGCATGGAAATGGGGTTCAGAATCAGCATTTGGTTGATGGGTATGGTGGGAATGGGGGTGAGAGTTTCAAGCGTGAAATGAGGGATTTGGAGGAGTTGCTGTCAAAGCTGAATCCTATGGCTGAGGAATTTGTGCCACCTTCACTGGTTACTAATTATCATGGCTACTTAGCTGCTGGACCTAATGCTGGGTTTGGTTACCCTAATAACAATTTTATGCTTCAGAATAATTTTGGAAATGCTAATGCTAATGCTACTGCTAATAATGGACAGATTAACAGAAGGGTATGAATATTTTGTTTGATCTCTTTTTTATTCATACAATTTTTTACCTTTCGATATTGTGTTTAGTTTGGGTATTAATACAATATATTGATTGATGTTGTGTTGCAGAGGAAGAATGGCTATAATAATGCGAAGCGAAGAGTGTATCATAAGATGGATATGGAGAAAAGAGAAGAGATGATTCGGAGGACTGTTTATGTGTCTGACATTGATCAACAGGTAGGAATTTTAGCTGTCTTGTTGAATCTATCATTTCAGCTTGCTTGCAATGTTTTGCATGTGTATTGATTTTAAGGATTGTTGTTTTATGTTGGAATCTAGGTTACTGAAGAGCAGCTGGCAGCTCTCTTTCTTAACTGCGGCCAGGTAGAAATGGCTATATTTTGTATATGATGTGTTATTTTTCTTTATAGAAATGATATCATGTACAATATTAACTATCACATGAAAATGTAACGTAATGCAACATATCTGTTTTGAACGAATCGCGACAAAGTTGTACTTTTGAGCTAATTAACCATGTATGGAGCTCTATCACATGAAAATGCAACGTATCTGATTGAACGAATCGCGACAAAGTTGTACTTTTGAGCTAATTAACCATGTATGGAGCTCTATCACATGAAAATGCAACGTATCTGTTTTGAACGAATCGCGACAAAGTTGTACTTTTGAGCTAATTAACCATGTATGGAGCTCCAATCAATAGTAAGACGCACCCTTAGATACACGTGTTCCGTTACATTGTCGTTTGTGTTGTTATAGTTTCCTTTTCTCAATGATGGTGGACCACGTTACTAAGTCAACTACTCTTACGTGAGCATAGGTTGTTGATTGCCGAGTATGCGGGGATCCCAATTCCATTCTTCGGTTTGCATTCGTTGAGTTTACTGATGAAGGTGACATCACGTGTTCTGTTACATTGTCATTTGTGTTTTAATTATTTTTTGGCGTTTCCCTGAATTAACGGTTTTATGTCTACAGTTGGTGCTAGGGCTGCTTTGAACCTGTCTGGAACCATGCTTGGATATTATCCATTAAGAGTGCTGCCTTCAAAGACTGCTATTGCACCTGTTAATCCAACTTTTTTGCCCAGGGTAATGTTTTTCTTAGAGATTCCTACTGCATGTTCTACAAAACAATTGATCAGAGTGGCCTGATAATTTTTATCTTTTCTGTTCTACCTCTCTAACGATGCTGTATTTCTCAGTCTGAAGATGAAAGAGAGATGTGCACCAGAACAATTTATTGCACAAATCTCGACAAGAAGGTAGGTTTGGATTTGAACTTAGAATCTTGCTTGGAAGAACTCCTTGCTATTTTTCAGTATCTGTTTTGGAGCAATTGAATCTCATAATTCTTATTCTTCTTTTCTTGTTATTACTGCTGCAGCTTACTCAAGCAGATGTCAAGCACTTCTTTGAATCTATTTGTGGAGAGGTTTGTGGCTATTCATTGAACTGGGCTTCTAGTTTTTATTGTTTCTTAAATTTAACAATCTTATGAGACATATTCCGTTATTTTGGTGTATTTATCGGTGTTTAGTGTTTGACTGTATGTTTTTGGAGGAATTTAAATATCTTGTAAAATATTTTCCATTAATTTGGTTTATTCATGTAGGTTCAACGTCTGAGGCTTCTTGGGGATTACCATCATTCAACTCGGATTGCTTTTGTGGAGTTTGCAGTGGTAATTACTTTTAACTTCTCAATCATCTTATTTTTATCCCATACTAGTCCAGTTTATGTGGCTTTTTGGTACATTCTTTATCTATTTGTGAAGTTATAATCGATAGGTTGTGTTCTACTGCAGCTTTTGCAGTAATGTAGTTATCCCACTTCCCCTGCTGCACCCTCCCAAAATAAATTCATTTTGTCTTGCTTTGATACGCACCCTAGCACTTGAGAACCATTCTGTAAAAACTAACCATCAAGGGGGAAGAATCAAGCTAACCTAAATACCCCGCCAAGCATTTCATATTGCTGAATGCGGACTTAGGCACCTCATAATACCCAAGTTCTCTAAGCACTTGGGCGTTGCCCCTGACAGTCAATGTCACGATGCTTTCACTCTATGTCACCTCACTCATCCTTTTTTCTTGCCAACCCCTCCATTGTTAGCCCTTTCAGAGACACTGCCAATCAGCCATAACACCATTTGATAAGCACCTTTGCACTTTGAGAACCCTCCCTTAAAAGCTAGCTAGTAGCTATCAAGGGGAAAGAAGCAAGACTAAGCATCTCATATACTCGATGTGCTTAGGCTCCTTATAATACCAAAGTCTCTATTTGTTGGTACTCCCCAAAATAAATAGTTTCGTACTTCTCTATTGGCCGCTTAAAAAAACTCAAAAGGGACTTGCTAAGATCCTCCTCATTCTTCCTTGGGAGTATGTTAGCAAGCTACACCTTTTCAAAAGGGAGCTGCTAAGGTCCTCCTGTATTCTTCTTTTGGAGTATGTTAGCAAGCTACACCTAATCTTAGGGATTAAAAAAGGCTCTCACTGTCTCTAGATCCTCTGTGCATTTCTCTAGTAAAAAAACTTCCAGTATTGTTGTTTGATTTGAAACAAGAGCCGTAATTTTCTAATGGTAGATCTGCAATCAAATATTGGGCATGGTTTCGCCTTGCTTTCCATTCACTGCCGCTTCATCTACATTGAAACCATAGGTAGAAATTGTCAAGTTCTGTATCTTCGTCAATGGATTTGATGAAGATTTGGTCTATTTTCGGTCCTCATATACTATACCCACTCACTGCAAGTTACTCTTTATTTTTACCAGCAAGCTTGTGCTATTTTCATATAGGAGCCGTGTTTTAGGTCGATTCTGAGTTCAAAGTCAAGCTCTCAGTTTGTGATGATGTTCTTGCATAGGAAGTTGGGGAGGTAGAAGACAATCTGATCAAATTGATTTTCTTTCGACATTCGTTACTCATACCCATAATTCGTTGTCTCCCCCCTCACATGCTCCGTTAACTATTTAATCGTTGTCAGTTGAGAGTTACAATGACCTTTATGTTGTATTCACTAACTCAGATGCCTCAAGTCAATGCTATCTCCTATATCTTTTCATGCGCACTCTCCTAATAGGAGAATGGCAGGTGGTTCTACCTCTGGTATATGTTTGTATCGAATGTTATTTTATGATGCTTAGCGTTTCCTTTGTGCGATTATTTCAACCTTTCTGCAAAACTGGACCAATCTATGACCATAATGGGCCGTCAATCTGTAAATTTCTTTGTCTTAAGTAAACGGGGTTAATTGAATCTAGGATCAAGATCAAGTGTATCCATTAGTTTTGCCCCTATTTATTGGGCAATAATAATGTTAAATTCTTCAGGTAGCCCCACTCTTGGAAATAACAAATCCCTACTATTGAAGGGAAATAATCAGCCACTCTTCATATGGCATATGTGATGGTGACTTTTGGTTTGACAAAGTCAGTTTGTCTTCTAGTCTAGATATAGATGTATTTTTACCAAATCTTGGGGTTCATTAGTTTTGGATTAATGGAGCTATTACGCTTGTTTGACCTTTAGTAATTTCAACAGAAATTTATATGATCATGAATTCACTTTGGGTAAAAACTTGCACTATAAGATCACGTGCCCCTATCCCTCCTGCATCCAAATACTATATATTTTGTAACCCAGGCTTACTTCAGTTGAGTCGTACTCAACCTTTTGCTGTTGACCCAAACTTCAGTTGCTTGCCCATGTGGTTGCATTTTCTTCCTCCGTCTCCCACTTCTTTTTCGTTTGTTCCCATTTTCACTGATTATTTTGTTGAATGCAGTAAAACTCCCACACAATAAGATGTTGTGTCTTTTACCTTGCAATTTTATGCATTTCTGCGCCATCTTAGCTTCATTAGTTTCAACTTCTTTTTATGTAAGATATTTATGTAGAGTGACTGTGGTCCTGATCTTTATTCCCTTAGTATAATACTGATTGGAAATTTGGAAGGTCGTTTTCAATGATCAAAGTTCTTTGTATCTTAAAAAATTGATCAAATCTTTTGCTTTTAATATTTATATATTCGTGATTGCGAGTAATATTAACATTTGTCTCGATAGGCTACTATTTGTTTTTCCATTTCTGTTTTTTTTTTTGGCTCTGAATTATTATTTTTGCCTCATTCTTGCAGGCTGAGAGTGCAATTGCTGCACTGAGCTGTAGTGGTGTGGTTTTGGGTTCACTTCCCATAAGGTTGGATCAACAGATTTTCCTTTCATTTCATCTGCCCTATAAACTTAATGTTCCTTCAATCATTCGTTCTTATGTTTTGGTATGCAGGGTAAGTCCATCAAAGACACCAGTCCGAGCTCGTGCAGTTCGTACTCCCATGCACTGAATCATCCTTCATGTTTCTAGGATGAATATGCTGCCCAGTGATATATATTTACATATATATACATACATAGAAACATATATGTTTTAAGGTACCTGTGGCGTTTAGTTGAGACTTGTTGCCAAAACTTGCAGTATGGTATCTTTTGTTTCTCGTTGGGGCTATGAGTTATTATGTGTTTAACTTGTAGAGTTGGATGTCGTTTTGAGGTTCTTTAAGGCTTAAGTTATGCTGGATAGTCTCGCAACGAGAGACTTCTATGGTTGGATGTTTGTAACATCCGGAGTTTACTGTTTATTTAAAGAATCTTGTCAAAACCTTTGTTAGTTAGTAATGAACTATTTAGTTTCTGTCTGGTACTATTCTGTTTGTGAATACTTTTTTTATCTTTCTCATATGCAATGTTAAGAGTGGCTGATTCTCTATTGCGAAGGACATACGAGTCTTCCGATGAAATTACTTAGCCATTTAAATTGCATACACCAACCGAATACATTACCGCCATCACTTTTACTTTGTGTCTTTCTAGTATATCCTTTCTAAGCCAGCATTGGCTACTAGTGTTATGTTTCCCTTCCCTAGTCACATTTTTTCCACCAACTATTATTTTTAAAACATCATACACAAATCCTTGGGCTGGTTTGATATAAACAAATGGACCTCTAGATTTCTGGTCGGGAGGAAGCCACCTTGGTTTGAGTCTCCTAGTCCTCTAATTTCATTGAATATTTCAATAGCTACCAAATATATTCCAAATCACTCTTTCTAGGCTGGAGTTCAGCTACCTACCATACCCTTTTTTTTTATTTTTATTTTATTTTTATGACCAACCCTTTTTTTTTATTATACATTATAAATGTTTATGCTGAGTCTGTTAGCATACTGATATATTGTGTTTTGGCATCTCAGCTACTCCAATGCTTAACGTGTCTGTAGGTTGAATTTGACTGTAAACCTTGTAGTAAATTAGAGATTTCATCGAAACCTTGTTATGCTGGAGTTTTCTTCTCTTCCCCAAATTCCTCCTCTCCCCTTAAAATTTGCAAACAAAGTTGTAGGGTATGTAATGTTTGAGAGTTGAGTTTTATAGGGAAAAGTTTTGAAGTGCTAAATCTATATTTTGATGTGTATGTTTGATATATATATATATATATATATATTTTTTTTTTTTTGTTGAAAGAACATGATAAGTGATAATTTAATACTTCAATAACTCTTGATTTATTTTTGAAATATTTTAGTTTCCTTAATTGAAAAAAGAAAAGTAAGTTTTCCCATCCTTTTCCTAAATTTAACTCGCAAACAAAGTCTAATAAAATCACGAGTTCTTTCTTGCCACATTATTAGGCGGTCCATTTTCATGGTGTTGAATTACTCAAACGTAGATTATATTAGATTTGTTTAGTTCTTTTAAAATGTATGTATATTTCACTAAAAGGTTAAATTTAAGGATATTTCTTTTTGGATAATTTGTCTACTTTCACTTAATCCAATATAAAATTGAATCATAATATTTTACATGATGCACAAAATTCTTTGCATATCTAAAAAAGTCTTTGCATATATGCTCTTAGTGCTAAGCTTTTAATTGTTAGTACTTAGTACTATAATTTTTCAGAGATTATTCGTGCACCGATAGAAGAACTATCATGCATCACACACGATCACGTTCTAGAACAAAGCTCAAATTGCTTTCGTATTGAAACAACATACATGACTACATGAGTTTGTATAGACAACGTAGTTGACTAATCATTCAATTCAAGACTCAAGAGTATGTTAGTATATGTTGACCTCAAAAATCATACGTAGTACTTTCTGTAGACTATAAAACTGTTGAAACAATGAGTTTATGCAGACAACATAACATAGTTGATTAGTGGTCACCCAAGAGTTAGTATATGCTGACCTCATAAATCATACTTTCTGTTTGATCATAAAACTGGTTTCTTATAGTACCTTTTTCCCTGTCTAGCTATTTTTGAAGGAAAAAAGTTATTTCTAAATATAAGTTCCACCTCAAATTACTATTTTTAGTTGATTTAACATGGAAAATATTACACATGTTAGTTAAATCCTTTTCAAAAATATATACTAGTTCTTATTAATACTACGTCACTACTAATTTATCTTAAGCAATGAGAAGTCAAATTTTAACTTTAACACGTATATACACAATATATTTTAGGCATCCATATACATATACAAAAGGTACATATTAAACATACCGCCTATATGTTTTTCTTAATAAATGTGAAAAAGCAATGAAAAACTTATAATAAGGGACGTGGGTAGTATTCGTTCATTTATAAATATATGGAATTTAGTAGTACTCATTTTTATTCAAAATAGTATTATAGCATTTTTGATAGTTTTACAATTGAATTGAAGAATGTACTTTAAACCGTGCATAAAGTTTTAAGACAAACTACAATTGAGAACTTTCGTTTTTTTTTTTTGACGTTGAGAACCTTCGTTGAAATAGCTGAATTGATTACTTTCACATCTAACAAATTGCTATAGATATACCCATTTTAATACTCAATGACTCAATGTCAAGGAATAATCGAAGGTCAGTGAATAGAATTGAAAATAAAATGAATTTTAATTGACTGGAGTTTAAGGGGTCCCTTTGACTTTCAAGATTACCACCTCCTAAGGGAAATGTCCCACCTACTACCTATCTCGGTTGAATATTGAAAAACTTGATCAGTTACTCACTTACTCCGTAAGAAATGGATTAATACCTCAAATTCGTCCTTGAATTTTCAAAAATCAGTCAAATTCGTTTCTGAATTTTGCGAAATATCTATTTAGTCCTTGAATTTACAAAATGTTCATTAAATCAGTCCCTCCGTTAAGTTGGTATGTTAACCGAGGTGACATGTACCGTTAACCTCTTACAAGGTTTACCACGTCAGATGCCACGCAAGCAGGGACCAAATTGATTGATTTACAGAAAATTGCCAAGGACCAAATTGATTGTTTTTAAGAAAATTGCAAAATTCCCAACGGCTCTTTCTCATGAACGACTCTTTCTTCCCTAAATATATAAATTTGGAACCCTAATGTTATAATTTGTCACATAGAATTCAAAATCCCCAAAATTTCTTCCATGAATTGATGCCAAAGTTCTTCCCCAATTCAAAAAACTTAAAACCCTAATTTTTTTTATTCAATTCGAAATTCAAAAATCAGCGGTCATTGTTGAAGATTTGGTGTTCAGAAATGATAGGTGGTGGGCGTATGGGCAAAGACAACTACAACAGTCGGTCTTCATCTTCAAGCTCTATGTACAATGATGATGTGAGAGAGCTTCAATGTTGGTGTCCTAGAATTTGTGTTGTAAGAAAAGCCAACACTGCCAATAACCCAAGAAGGCCTTTCTATGTCTGACCTCTGCCAAATGTTTGTTTAACGATGATTATTTGATGTGCGAATGGTTTGTTAAAATAGTACTGATTTTGTCTTTTGATTGTATAGGATGATGGTGAAAATTGTAAATTTTTACGTGATTGAGTTCTTTAAAATGTTATTGTATTGTGCTGATGAGATAAAACTGTAAGTGCACGATCTTACCGAAGTAGTATGAAAAGAGTATCGTTCCGACAGGGAGTAGTTTAATTCAATTAACCTTTGATGATGATTAGAGGAGAAACAAGTTGTAAGTTGGGGTTTTCAAACGATTGAAAGATAATAATATAAAAGGAGCCTTGGGATCGTTGGTTCATCTAAATGACAAGTCCTTCACAAACCAAACTATAAGCTTATAACTTTATGTTAGACCTAATTTCTCAAGACAGATTCTCTTTTGTTCCTCTACCAACCAAGCCTATTTCGCTGACTTGATTACTATTAGATTTTGGTTCCTCTAATAACCAAGCCTATTTCGTTGACTTGATCATTATTAGTTCCCTTGAAGATCGAAACTATATGTCTCAAAGATTGCAAAGACTATTTCGCTGCCTTTGCAATCCTTGTCTAAATTCACTTGTTTGAATATCAAAGCTCCACTTTCGTTTTATGAATTGATATTTGAGATGATGGATAAACAATTATCAAACCCTCCACTTTCGTTTCCACAGTTTGATAATGGTTGATCCATGTTAGAGCGGTGAATTTAGACAAGAAATTAGGGTTACATAAGATTAAGGCTTAGAACTTGGCTTGATTAGGATTATGTCATTTAGACTTATCCAACAATCCCAAGACAAAGAGAAGTCTACTCACTCATGTTCATCGTAGACATGGGGAAGAAGAGAGAAAGCATAAAAGTAAATGACAAGAAAGTAAAAGAAAAGAAAAGAACTTTTATTAGAAAAGCAATTGTCACTTATTGAATTCCAAGAAAAGATGAATATTTGTGATGGATAGCTACTCTATTTATAGCATACATTCGACTTAAAATCTAAGCAATTACATTACTTGAATGTTCCACAAGAAACTGCGGGCTAAAATAGAGTAGATTAAAATCTAAGCAAAAGCAGCAAAAGTGACTATGGAGGGTGGCACGGCCGTGCCAAACTTCTGACTTTGGGGAGACATATTTTTGTCTCTGAATCTTCGTATTTTCGTACTAAATCAGCTCCAAGTCCCTTTCTTTTGCTCCAAGACTCAATCCATCTAATATTCGTTCCTGAAATATAATAAAATGCAATTTGTAGTAAACTAACTCAAAAAGGAAATAATACTAATATAAAATAAAATAAAATCTATTTAAAACTAAACTAAATAACATATAAAAATAGATATTAAATGACTCATCATGTGCCAAGTTTGTGTAATGTTGTAATGAAAAGAGGTTGTCAATGAATGAATTTAACCCTTCTGTCAAAAAATTTCAATCAAATTGGTCCTTCTATTGTATGTCTATCCATCATATCAATCCCCAAATTAGTGAAAATATCATCAAATAAGTCCTTGAATTTTCACAACATATATCATTGTGATCCTTGGTGCATACATTTGCTGAACAAAGTAAAAAAGTAAAAGACATACACTTTGATTGTAAAAAGACAGACATTTGCATACCATCATAAGTCATACATTTGATGTTCATAAGTCATTACATAGCCAAAAAATAACATTACATAGCCATCAAGTCATTTGATGTTCTTAAGTCATTACATATTCCAAAAAGCATAAATTAAACAAGTCAAAAAAGCATTAATTAAACTAGTCCAAAAACATAATTTAAGCAAGCATCACTGCTTTGGAGATCCTGGAATTGGGATAAACTCCATGTATTGGGGTTGAGTGGAAGTGGATGGCTCGCAATTTGGATTTGGAACTCTAATAACTCCAGGAGCAGTTGGATTTTGTGGAGCAGGACCCCTCGGTGGTGTTTGTTTATGCCTGTCATTTGAAATCACTTATTCTCTCATGCCATATCTCCTTGTACTCATTCCCTGCAAATAAAATCAATCATATCAGCAATTAAATTATAACAATATCCATCAAATTAGTCCTTAAATTATGATAATAATTATCAAATCGATCCTTATCATAGAGGGGTACAAATGGGAACACACAAAAATGACACTGAAAAGTTAACAATACAATTTTTACCATTTCCATCAAATTAGTCCTTGTACACGTGTCTGCCTTGTTGACACGTGTATAAGACAACACAACATGCAAGAGGACACATCATCACCACTAACAGAGCTTTTGGACGGAGGGACCATTTTGATAGACGTCTGTAAAATTCAGGGACTAAATAGATATTTTGCAAAATTCTGAGACGAATTGAGCTGATTTTTGAAAATTCAATGACGAATTTGAGGTATTACTCATAAGAAATGTGGTTGAAATTGATATTGATTTGTTTCAAAATAGAAACCGGCAACAATGTTTTTCATTTTCAAAATTCTGAAAATACTAGATCTCTTTTAAAAAATTATTTAAAAGAAAAGTGAGAAAAAATTGATTTTATATTCTCTTATGTTTTAACATAGAGGGGAAGAGGAGCGTAATTCAAACATCTTTGAGGAAATGGGAATGTAATTTACTCTATATTTAATATTTCATAAATTTTTATGAGGGTATATTTGTAAAAATATTAAAAAAGTTACCACAATTAATGACGATCTTGATTTTGATGATTTTTGATTTTTTCTTCTTATAATAAGGACCAGATGGAGTATTAGTAACATCTCTTCTAGACATTTACTGGAATACACTAACTTGTTTTTTAAGAAAAAGTAATTGTTTTTTTTGTTTTCTTTCAAAACTCACTATCCGGCTCAAGAAATAACTAATTCGAGAGGTCCAATCCCACCGTTCACTTGCAGGGGTCCATTTTAAGTCGGAGAATAGTTTTGTATGGACTTGACTCATCGAAATTGGCACCAGCAGGAATCGAACTTGAGATCATCAAAAAGAGCATACTCCAAAATCTCAGGCCAGCACCATTAGACCAACTCCAAATAATTTTATAGAAGTATATTAGTAAGTGAAAACTAATGATTTGTTACTCCCTTTGTCTTATTTTAGTTGTCTCTTTAGAGTTGTATTTGGTTCACAAGGAAATGATTAGTTGAATTGATTTCAATCGTAAAATTAACATCATTTACTAAAACACTCATATTAATTATAGTTAGTGGAATAATACATTCAGTAGAATTTAATAAATAAGGGTATATTAGCATGAAAAAAATTGAATTAATATTTTAAAATGACAAATATTGATGAGACGGAGGGAGTAAATGCATATCGCATATTGCTAAGATATTTTTCATAAAAAGTATTGGGTGCATTACAATCTAACAAATATCAAATAATAATAATAAGGGTTAATAGGCTTTTACCCCCCTACCATTTGGGGGTCTTTTGGTTTACCCCCCTATGAAAAAAAATCTGGAGATTCCCCCTGTAAAATAAAGATTCTTTGATTTACCCCCTACAGCCAACCGTGAACATCCTTCCCCTCTCTCTCTTTTGGTTTCCAAATTTTATTTTTTACAAAAATTATTTTCTATTTTTGTTTATTCCATTAAGATTTTTTTAATTAAAAAAACACCACCCTTCCCCTCTCTCTTCTCTCAACCGTAACCCTTCTTTCCCCCTTCCTCTTCTCTCCATGCTTACCTCCTTCCTCTTCTCTCAAATATCTTCCCCCATACCCCTCTTTTCTCCCTTCTTCTTCTTCTTCTTTCTCTCTCTCTCTCTCTCTCTCTCTCTCTCTCTCTCTCTCTCTCCCGTAAAAAAATTAAAACCCAACAACAATTAATGCAAGAATACAACAAGAAATTGAAATACAAAAATCCAGCAACAATTTTGGGTTGTTGTTAATCCGAAAAAAAATCCCAAAAAGAAATCCGAAAAAGAAGATAGAAGAAGGAGATTGAAAAAATCCGAAAAAAATAATCAAAACCCAGCAACAATCTTAGGAAATTTTTGGGTTGTTGATGATTTTTTTTGGATTGGATAGATTTGATGAATGTTTTGAATGTGTTGTTGATCTGTTGTTGTTTTGAAGGATTTAGAGTTTGCTGAGATTGAGAGATTTTTTTTTTCTACTGTTGTGTTGCTGTTGATGATTTGGTGTTGATCTGCGTTGTTGATGATTATCCGGAAATTGGATGGATTGGAACTGCCAAGAAAGAAGAGAACAAAAGATTGGGTCTGCTACTTTGTTGTGTTGTTGGGGGATATTTGTTGTTCTGGTGGGATGTTGAACATGAGAGGAGAAAGAGATGAAGATGATGATGTTTTTAATTTTTATTTTTTTTTTGAAAATTTTAAAATATAAAGTCAGATTTTTTTTTTAAATTTAAATTCAGATTTTTTTTTCGAAAATTTTATTCCATAATATTAATTTTAAAAATAATTTAAAATATAAATTTAATTGGATTAAATGACATGTATGCCATATGGAATTTAAAAAAAAAAACTAAACTAAAAAAAAAAAACATCAGCGTGCCACATCATACACTATGCACAGTCAGCTACCTTGAGGGGTGTAAACCAAAGAATCTTTAAATTACAAGGGGGATCTCCAAGTTTTTTTTATACAGGGGGTATACCAAAAAAAACCCAAATGGCAGGGGGTAAAAGCCTATTAACCATAATAATAATAATGATTATATTTACTTAAATATAAACATCAGGAGTAAATGTATTTTTCTATTATCCTCGTAAACTTAACTCAATTGATTGGGATAGATAATGCATAATATATGTAAGGTCTCAAACCTCAACCACAAATTATTATTTTTTTTTTTTTTGTTGCGATGTTTTGTCTAACATTTTTAGTCAATTATGGCTCTATAAAAAGTTTTAGACAGAATTTCAAGCGATGTCATCTTAAATACTTAATTTTACAATCGTTAGAAATATTGTTTTTTTGAAAGAATCATTAGGAATATTGTTAAAATCTTACTAAGATGGTTGTAAAATAATTATTGATATTCCTGTTATTTATTTGTCTTTTCCATTTTTTCAATTCAATCCAATCTATTTGGCATATCCCAATTTCCCACCAAGATGCGATATTCCAATTTCACCTTTCTTTGCGAGACGTATTTTCCAAAACCACGCTACAAAACAAATATGTCTTGTCAGATTTCTCATTCCGTGAGATTAAAGTATTGGAATGAAAAACACATGATCCATATTCAAAATATAAAATTGTACAGTATTTATTACGGATACAGATATTCATTGGTCTAGATTTTTTTAAAAGACTAAAATACAATGTATTAACCAAACTAAAAATAAGTTTTTTCACCACTAGATGTATCACAAAAGACTTATGGAGAGTACAAGATGCATTACAAATTCAAAAAAAGACTAGAGAAACAAGTTATGTAATAACAGACAAACAATAAAGTATTTCTGTGAACTTAGCTCAATTGCTAAGGATAATGTATAAAATATGCAAGGTTCGGGGTTCAAACTCCGAACACCACCATAAAAAGACAAACAATAGAGAGAATTAAGTCTCCAACACCGGTAATCAAAATCAAAAGTAATGTATCTTGATATATTTTGCTTGTTGAAATCAAGATACATTACTTTTGATTTTGATTACCGGTACAATAGAGAGAATTAATTTTTTCAAAAAACGTTTGCAGTTGTTCCCCCTTTTGCATAAATATACACCCATTTCTTTCTTTGCAGATAACAAACGCAATAGAAAGGCAAATAATATTCATTGACAATCGAACCTATTTCAAAAAACCGCCAAGACCACAAAAATGCACAATGTGGTCCAAAAGAGTACGCTGAGTCATTGTATCAAAGCCTAACCAATTTGAAACCAAACACCAAATTCTACACACACAAAAAAAATCACATCCGACCAACGAGTGATCCATATCTTCATTTGTACCACAACCTCCTGGGCAATATTGATCGTGATAATCAAAGACCCCCTCATGAACAAGTTGTCTTTAGTAGGGATGCGATTGAGCAATATTAGAGCAAACTTAGTAGCTTTGAGAGGAACCACTTTTAGCCAAAGAATATGGTTTTTGTATGAAGGAATGATAATATCCACCATTGTCAAGTAATATAAACACCGGTCACCAGACAACTTTTTGATGAATGTAACTGTTAAACCCACCTATCCTCCACATCAACTTGCAAAACGAAAGAAGATAACAACTTACTACATTCCTTCACAAGCTCTTTCTTCCAAGAAAAAAGTCTCATTCGCCACTTCCAAGCCTTTTCTATCTCCCCCTAACCTAGAGTGCATATCCACCAGCACCATTGCCAGTTTATTCTCGACTAAGTCACATAACATGCTGAACTTGACACTAAACGACCCCCCCTTCACCCAACATTCCCTCCAAAAAAAGTAGAAGGCCCATCACCCACCATACGCTCTCTATTATCAACCAACCAACTCCTACACCTTTTGTATCCTATTGATGTTTTGCCACAAAACTAATCCTACTCCACATTCATAACATAAGTCCCCCTCCTCACCATCACGAGTAGTTATCACCCTATATCATAAACTCTCCATTTCCTCCAACACCATTTACAAAACAAAGCAAGATTAAACTTCTTTAGTGTGTTTGGTTTAACTTTGGATAGAATTGATTTTGATAGAGTTGATTATGACATAATTGATTTTGAGAGAATTGGTTTATGTTTGGATACAATAATGCAGAATTGATTAAACAAACTGAATGTTGTTTGGATAGTTTTTTTTTTATCAAAATTGCTTTTGAATGTATAATTACTAAAATGGACATAGCTAACTTCAAGTAAATGTGCATAGTTGAATGTATATGTAGATCAATACTAAATGTAAACATATTATTTAATTTAATTTAAATAAATAAATTTTCTATATATTAGTTTAAAACATAATAAATACGATCATTAAATTATTATTTTTTTTACAAAATATTTGTTCAAATATTTTATATTTTCTGATAAAATATATTTAAGTTAAATAATACTAGAGTTAGTTGTCAAAAATGATAAAATATAGCGTAAAAGAAAGGTAAAAGAAAAAGTACAGTAAATCTGAATGGGGACACCGTAAAAGGAAAATTCAAAATTTGGTAACTCATGACTATAAACATTTTTCGGGGGCTAATTTGGTTCGATAAGTTTTCTGATCAAATTTGGTTCATCAAATTAATTACAAAGGAAAAAGAAGGAAAATTGATAACGGGCAATAAAGGAAAATAATAGATTGTTATAACCAAATTAAAAATTTAATGTAGAATTGATTCTATGAAAGCCAAAAGCTAGGAATTGTAACTTTAAGGAGAATTGCTTTTGGAGGATAGAATCAATTCTAAAAAGCCAAATCAAACAACATTCAAAACTCAATTTCCACTTTTGAGGTGTGTAGAAGTGTTTCTTGTTGCTGAAAAGCCAAAACAAACAGACCCACCTTCTAACCCCTAATCCACCATTTTCCCTTTCAAACAAATTGTATCTCATTTTAACTATGGAATTTTCCTAAAAAAACTTTTAAAATAGATTCCATAGAAGAGATGGTATCTATAGGAGTCTTGAAGAAGGAAAGAACGTAGACCGGTATAAATGACATGACATAACATATTTCAAAAGAATCATACGACCCCCGATGAAAGATTACAACTTTTCCAACCTTTTGTCAAAAAAAAAAAAAAAACTTTTCCAACCTAACAACCTACTTTTAATACAATCAATCAATTGAAACAAAAAATCCAGCTCACACGAATTTCCATCAATAGATAACCCCAAATATAAGAAGGCCAAACAACCAATTTTACAATTCATAACCAGAAGCGTCTCATGTAGTCAAGAGTCATCTCCAAATATAAGAAGCGTAGAATATTTTTGCATATTATTGACGTTATTTTCAATTTAAATAGAAGATACGTCATTTAAAAAAAAAAAAGGGTAGGCCATTTTTGTATGTTATTGGTGTTATTTACAATTTAAATATAGAAGATATCATTTAAAAAAAATCATTTTTTTTGTTAGGCACATATATAAACGTGTTTCATGGCTAGTGAAATTTATTTAATTAAAATGCAAGCCCAATCACAAGATGTGACTAGGAGACAATACAAAGAGTATCAGTCTACTACAATTAACTCCACCTGCTACCAATCAAAACCCATCCAAAAGAACAAGACTCAAATAAAATTGTTACAATTCCAATCTAACTCTTGAAAAATGGATAAAAGGATCAAAGCAGACTTGCTTCAAGCCACCTATTTTAGAATAAAGATAATAAGCATGCAGCATGAAAGCCACGTCAATTTCTACCTCTAAGCCAACAATTCTGCCTTGTCTTTCACAATTCAGAATACCAAGATTTCACCGACTATTGTATAACTAACTACTCTTTGAAGGACACCACTTGTTATATAACATTGACCAATGAAGATGTGCCATATAACACTTCACATGCATATCTTTTCTCTTTCCTCTTTAGACCTTCCTATGTGGCACACTTTCATTGACCAATGTTATATAACATTGGTATCCCAATGGTACACAAGTGGTGTCCCTCTTTGAAGGGTACCTCCAATGTCCTGCCAGTACGTAGTTCAAAGTTCAACTGATGATAACCTAAAGCTCCCCCACTTATTAGATTTTACCAACCATTGCATAACTCTTTGAAGGGCACCTCCAATACTATATAGCTAATGCTTTTAAAAAAAAACTATATTCCTAATCACTATAGCATTATTTATCATCCCAAAGTTTGACATTCCTCTTATGTCAAACGCTCCATGATATCATACAAAACATGGATAGCAGCACCAGCACCTGCACCAGCCATAAAATGACTCATTTTGCCAACAACGATTGTTGGGGTAAACTAGAAGCAAATGCCATAATTTTTTTTTGTTCTTTGATCACAATAGATGTAAGAAGAAGGACAGTAAACGCCTTTCTTACACAAGTTAGGCTGCGTGGAAGAATATTCCGCACAAGTCTTCGCATATGGATTCACTAAGTGTCCCACACAAACTCTGCAGCCACTTTTAACTGGGTAGTCTCCTTTAGGGATGTTCCTGAGTTTGGTGGGGTAGGTTATGGCCAAACATTCAACCCGACCTAATCAAGTTTGTTTGGTTTGGGTAAAAAAACTCGTTTTTTGTTTGCTTGCATTAATCTCAAACCAACTCAATGATGAGCATTCGTTTGGGTCATCCAAGTGTAGTTTTGAGATGACAACCAATGTATGTTCGTTGCGGCAGGTCACAATTGCCCTTCATTAGAGTAAGGTGGTGTACCTGCAAGGACTCCAACACTTAAGTCAGTGAAGGTTTTAGGAATTAAGAGGTTATTCAAAGACTAACTTTTGTACCTTTTTATAGGAGAATGACTTCTAGATTAGGTGGTTGGAGTCGCCACATGGACGTGAGGCCGTTAGGCGGTTGTGCTTTACATAACGCCTCATTCGGACCACCGCTCAATTGATATGGAAGGGTTAAAAATAGTTTTGGGCTCTTTTTTCCTACTTAGAGGCTCTATGGTGACCCATATTTGAATCAAACACGTCGTCATGCCTTTATCCCTTTGATTGGGCGCTGACTCGTATTGAAAAAGTTGTCCCCCAAGTCGTCATCTTGTGGATTGAGACTGAGATTTATAGTAGTTAAGCAGCACCAAAATAATCTAAGTCGATGTTTAAATTCCATATGGGCAAAGTCCTCATGGCCGCATCGAAAATAGAGGTTGGTGGTGACATGTTCAACATGAAAGATGTGATGTCGTAGTTGTACCGACATGTATGAGAAACCATTGTTCGGCTAAGATTCTTATCGGATAAAAGGTGACAGGTGCATCATAAATGGGGTTCACGTGTTAATTTGACTCTGTTCACATGTTAATTTGACTCTGTTGCAAGATCTTTGGGGAGTGAGACACTTGAGTGGCATTGTTATTGCAAAGTCTCACTTTCATCTGCATTTAATGGCATTGTTATCAATTTGCGCCTTTTGAGTTGTCGTTTTGTCTGGCGTGAATGAGTTATTGCACAATGCCATTAAATGCAGATGAGACACTTGAGTGGCCTTTTTGCTTCATTTTAGGAGAAAGTGAGACTTTGGATGTGGTTTGATATTGGGATGTTTGACGAGATTAGTCGGTGACTCTTGGTAGTTTTCACATTTTCCTTTTCTACCTTCCGTGTATATAGGCTGAAGAAAGTTGTTGATCCGTATATGGACCACCAAGGCCATCATAGATTCTTAAAGCAGCATAAAAGAGCCAACAACTAATATATCGTCCAATCTTAACCAAATGGTTGTTCAGATAAGGCATTTGTTAAAACGTAACTGCCTAACACCTCGCGTCCATGTGATGAATCTAATCGCCTTTTGTAGAAAACTACACAACCATTCTTTGAAAAATCTCTCGATTGCTAAAGCCATCACTAACCTGAGTGTTAGAGTCCTTGTAGGTAAATCATCCCATTTTGGTTAAGGACAATCATGATCTGCCACAACACACCTCCAACTGTCATCTCAGAACCACGCCAAATTAGGTTGGACAACAACGATCTACCACACCATCTCAAAATAATATATAATTGGGTCCATGATTTCTCGTCATTCTGATATTTATATCCTTTCTTTTAATCCACTTTTCCTTAGAGGCTTTATATCATGTGTACCAAAAGAGTCCAAATTCTAATGGTATAATATTTTTCTTCTAAAAAAAATAATTTGGATTTTATCAAGTTTCTGATACATTAAAAATGTGCAATTGTTGTCCCGTGAGCATAGCTCAGTTGGTAGGACAATGCATTGTTATATGCAGGGGCCGGGGTTCGAACTCCGGACACCCTACTTATTCACCTTATAAGGTGAATTCTAGCTACTAGGCTACCTGAAAAAAAAAATGTGCAATTGTTTCCGACACATCATAAGTTGGCCTTTGATTTTTTTTTTTTTTTTGAAGAAAGTTGGCCTTTGATGAATACATAAAAATTGAATATTTATAGCTTTTGGAGATTAATGATGTTTTAATATTCAAGATAGTAGCGTAAAAAAATCCATGAATAGCTACTCGTTTATTTGAAATATTTTGAACATTTTTTATATTCAGTTAGATGTAATATTTGTAGAGTCGAATTTGATAAACTTCTCAAAATAAACACTTAAAGAAAAAATGGAAAACAAAATGATCTTAAAAAATTATAAATATTACGTATGATAGCCTCCTATATGTTGAAATCAAATCTAGCCTCTTTACCATCAGTTTTTTCTTTATTTCAAAAAGATGAAAACATTCCCATAATTAAATGTAACTTTGAAAGAATTTCTCAGTAAACTTGAAACTAAACTAATAATATTTCAAATGGAAAAATGTGTTCAACTTTGGGTTGAGTTGCTACTATTAAGTAGCCTCTATGACAGATTTAGAGACTATCTTTAGTGGGATAAAAAATTAGTTTATACTTTATAATATTTTCACTTGTAACAACACATTAGATGAGGATAGATAAAAATGTTTGGTATATTATTGTTTGTTACTTTACTTGAAACAACACAAGTGTTTAATGTTCTCAAGAACTTATGCAATAGTTATGATTATACGACAATGCACGATAAATGAGATAATGAAATAATAAGTTTAACGTATAAAATTATTGATGAATAATGAACTTGTAAAACTTATTTACTCTTCAATAATTTTTGGAAAATAGATTATCAAAAGCACATTGTTATACTTAAACTTGTATCTAATCATACAACATAATAAATTTATTTAGGTGGATAATTATTTAAGAATGAATTTTACTTTGCAAATATTTTCTACATATCAGCATTGTGATTCACTCTAAAGAGTTTATGAGTTCCTAAGCTTAAGAGTTGTCGATCCCGTACAAGGGTCTTCCCAGCAGGAGGAGGAAAGACCATTATCATACTAAAGAGAGATTCAACAATTAGGCATATACAAGTATATTTGATCTTTAATTAATAGTTAAATTAAATGAGTTTTTATTTTTATTTTTTTTATTTTAAAAACTATTTACTTTTTTAATAAGATAAATTAGTCCACTTAAATTGACATATATGAGCGAACTTGATAGTTGATACATTGAGATAAACACACTTTAAAGTTTCAAGTCAACATTATTAGACCAACTCAAGTGAGTTAAAAAAACCATTCACTGTCATTCCAAAACTTATAATGACTTAATATTATTTACCAAAAGTGCAACAACGAATTAACTTTTTATTTCTCTCTCTCCCCTCAATTTTTTATATTTTTTTCTATATTTTTATTTGTCGTAATACTGAATATATTTTACGATCAAATCTGAAAATTTAGTATATTATATAAATAATAAAATGATGCTTTTTTTTTGTTATGAAACGGTCATTTCTAAAATACAATAAGTGACAAATAGATTTTTGTTTTTGTCTTAGACGGATTGGAAATCACTACCTTAAACTCATACAAACCACCCTAAGGTCTTGAGTTTAAACATAAGTGAAAGTGTCATTTTTTATGGGCCGGGGTTTGAACTCGAACCTTACATATATTATGCATTGTCCATACTAACTGAGCTAAACTCACAAGAACATAAGTGAAAATGTTTAATCATTGTTTGAAGTATTGGCAGGTTATGTTTAATCTATTTTATTTCAAATTATACTTTTGTTTACAAAATGACAAATCTCTTTTATTTCAATTTATAATTATTTATATATTATGTCACATATAAATTTACGGTTAAAATTTTGCACCAACTCTATCAAATTCTGGCTTCGTCGCTACAACTGCATATCCACAAACTGTATATACTCACGCACCATAAAACTGAAAGCTGGACTTGCGTCATAAAAAACTTCAAATCAGGTAAGGGATTATATAATTACCAAAGTTTATATCTTTTTTTTTTCTTTTCATGAAAGCTTTTTTTCTTAACCATGTTGCGGCATTTAAATAATAGAATATTTTTTTTTTTCAAGTAGCCTAGTGGTTAGAGCTCGTACAATTAAATTGTGGAGAAGTGGAGTGTCCGGGATTCAAACTCTGGCCCCTGCATATAATATGCAATATCCCTACCAACTGAATTAAGCTATTCTAAAACATATTCTGCAACATCGTTTTATGTTTTTACATATTCGTATACTAATTTTTCTTCAAAAAACTAATTCATATACTAATTTATAAACATTTAAGTCAATATTTTAAATTTAGTCAAAAAAGTCAATTTAAAAAAAAACTTTATTGACACGTTAATAGTAATTTACTTAAAAAAAATTGATTTCACAATGATTTAGTACATGAATATCTTATTCACTTTAAATCCAGGATTAATGTCATAATTGACTACATTCATTTTAACAAAAAAAGAAAAATAAAAAAGACTACATTTATTACATGCTATTTTCAGAATATTTGTTATTATCCATTACTGTGTGAAAAAAGGATTAATATTTGTTTTAAAGATTCTATATCAGATTTAATTCATATTTTGCTTATTTAATTTGTCAATAACTCAAATGAGATTCTGACTTACTTTGAATTCAATTTTCAAATATTTTTAACTAGCATTAAGTATTGTGTAATATTCACTTGACCATAAAAAAAGTACTGTGTAATATTCCTTTGTTGACTGATATTAATTTTCTTTTTGCGTCAAAATTTATTTAGTTTAAAAAGTAATATTATTATAAATTAAACAAACATGCAGGCAATATAATTATTTCTATCTTTTTCTTTACAATTTTAAAAAAAATTAAAACTAAACATGCTTTTTCATATCTTATTTGTAAGCAAATCAAACATTATCTTTTACTTTTCTTTGAATTCAATTTTCAGATAATAAAAGATTCTATATCAGATTAATTCAAAAAAAAAAAATCAGATAATTAATTTTCCCAGTTTAATAAAATTTCTCAACATTATCAGTTTTATTACAAAAGTAATGTATTATAAATTAAACAGATATGCTGTCAAAAAATTTAAACAGATATCCTCTTAAATATACCCTAATATAATTTATACAAAAATTCCAAATAAATTTTCTTACCTATTGTTTTTCTAGTAAACTTATTATTCAAAAATCACATATTAAGTCCCACTTAATACATTAAACTTACAATATTGAAATTGTCAATTGAGCCAACTCTTACAAAAGTTAACTGGCATTTTTTACATGTCAAAAACAACGAAATACCCCAAACAAATAATATACTCTCCATTAGAGTTCACTTTTTAATATACAAAAATTGATATTTTGTTGTTAACTCACATAACGGGTTATAGAATCTAAGTGATAAAAATACCTTAAGCCGCATACCGAAAGTCAAATACCCTAATTATAACCGGTTAAAACAAAGAGTAAAATGCATCTCGAAATTTAACAATCCATAACGCAATTCTTAAACAAAAGCGACTTTTTGTTTTGTTTTTAATAAAAAGTGACTCGTTAAATATTTTTTAAATCATTAATTAATTTTTTGTATCCTCAATGACATGCATGCATAACATTTTTTTTAAAAAAGACGGAGTAACAATAATCACTTAAAAAAACTCGTACGCATAAATGGAAAATCATAAATTTAAAATTGAATCACGACGTTCAATTTGATAATTTTGATATTTATCAGTTGAGTCGAAACTTATCGACAAGATAACATATCTTGATCATGTATGTACCTACGATGGATGAGGATGATGACATAGTTTCTTTTACAAAAAGAAAAAGAAAAAAAGGATGACATACTTGAATGGGTAGTTATGGAAATTAAATGAAAAATTGGGTCCAATATTTTTAATTAAATTTTATAATATAATATTTATTTGTCACTTTGATACGTTCATCATCATCATAGTCACATTTCACAACCCAAAGACATCAAATTGGGACGTTCTTCTCAGGAAGGTCCAAAAAGTCAGTTCAGCGAAATCGGACGATCCGAACAATACCCTTTTCATTTCTCTTCACGATAATCTTCTTCATCAGTAAGATAAACCACTCTCTCTCTTTCACCAATTTTTACTTTTTTATTTTATTTTATTTTATTTTTTTTATATTATTTCTTTCTGGGGTTTTAAGGTAGTTGTGTTTTTACCTTAAAATCTTCATGTTTGTTTGATCTTATGTCATTTGAAATGTTTTTGATATAAACTATGTTTGATGTTTTTCTGTGTTCGTGTCTGTGTGTTTTTTTTTTGTTTTGTTTTTTCATATGATGTTTTCTGGGTCATGTTTTTTTTTACTTACTGGTTTGATAACAATTTTTGATACAGATTTGAAGGGAAATCTGATATTAGAGAATAAAGGTTGAAACTTTTTACCTCAAGAGAAGTGATTATGGCTGTTGCTGAAAATGTTGGTGCCAAAATCGGTTCTTCAAGTCAGAATTTGGACAACAACAACAACCACGCTGTATCATCTGACTCAACTGAGGTGGAGAAATCGAAACCGAGGACCGATCAGGATGTGAACAACAACAGTGTGTTCAACCATCAACACCAAAATGGTAATTATAGCTTCAAGACTCATCAAATGGGTCAGATGCATGCTAACGGGGTTCAGAACCATCAGTTTGTGGTGAACAATGATGGATATGTGATGAATGGTCTCAGAAATGGTGAGAACGGGGGCGAGAGTTTTAAGCGTGAAATGAGGGATTTGGAAGAGTTGTTGTCAAAGCTGAATCCCATGGCTGAGGAATTTGTGCCTCCATCGCTAACAAATAACCATGGCTACTTAGCTGCTGGACCTGCTGCTGGGTTTGGTTACCCTAACAATTTTATACTTCTTAATAATTATGCTAATGCTAACGGCCAAACTAACCGTAGGGTATGGATATTTTGTTTTGATCTCTTCCATTATTTTCCTGTTGGTTTTTGATGCTATGTTTTCACTTTTTTTTTTAATACAATGATGTGATTTTCAGAGGAAGAATGGCTACACTACTAATGGAAAGCGAAGAGCGAATCATAAAGTGGATATGGAGAAAAGAGAAGAGATGATTAGGAGGACTGTTTATGTGTCTGATATCGATCAGCTGGTAGGAATTTAAGCTCTCTTGTAGATTATCTCATTTCAGCTAATTTACAATGTTTATTTTAACATGTGTATTCATCTAATTAATGTTTTATGTCGGAATCTAGGTTACCGAAGAGCAGCTGGCATCTCTCTTTCTGAATTGCGGCCAGGTAGTAACCGATACGTTTTCGCTATGATGTTTGTTTTTTTCTTAGGATAACTATTATATTGTATAAAGAAATATCGCACGAAAACTCTTACGCTAATGAATCTATTTGATCTGATATCATCAAGGGTATAGTTTTTATCTAATTAATCATATACAAAAGTTCAAGCAATACTAAATGATGTGTCGGATTCTTTTGTTCCGTTACATTTTCATTCCAAGCAATAGTCAAATGAAGTGTCGGATTATTTTTGCTCCGTTACATTGTCGTTTGTACTATTTAGGGTTTTCCATTTCTTTATGATGGTTTACCATGTTACCGTGTCAACTCATATTTCCTGGCTGTAGGTTGTTGATTGTCGGGTATGCGGAGATCCCAATTCTATTCTCCGATTTGCCTTCATTGAATTTACAGATGAAGGTAAAACCATCACCAAATATTTGCTGTTCATATGCTTCATTTATTATTGATATTTCACTGTTTTAGTGTATTAACTGTTATACATGCAGAGAGTGCAAGGGCTGCTGTAAGCCTGTCTGGAACTATGCTGGGGTATTACCCATTGAGAGTGCTGCCTTCCAAAACTGCCATTGCACCTGTCAATCCTACATTTTTGCCCAGGGTAATGCTTTTCTTAGATATGCTTATTACATGTTCTAGAAAATGAATGACCAGAGTTAATAATAATTTACCTCTTTTCATTCTTTCGTTTGTGACGACTGATGGTGTTGTGTTTCAGTCTGAAGATGAAAGGGAGATGTGCTCAAGAACAATTTACTGCACAAACATTGACAAGAAGGTAGTTTAGGGTTTTTACACTTTCATTTAATCTTACTTGGAGGAAATACTTGGTCTTTCTCCCTATCTGGTTTGTAGCAATCAAGGATCATAATTCTTAATAAGTTATTTTCTTGTTATACTTGCAGCTGACTCAAGCAGATGTGAAACACTTCTTTGAATCTATCTGTGGAGAGGTTAGTAGTTTTTAATGGATCTTGGCTTATAATGCTTATTGTTGGTTGAATTTTTAGTATCTATTGAAATATTTTCCATTATACTGATATATTCCTTGGTTTCAATGCTTGAGTTTTTTTGTTGTTAGTTGAATTTTTAGTATTTTGTAAAATATTTTTTATTGTTTTGGTGTATTATCTAGGTCCATCGACTGAGGCTTCTTGGGGATTACCAGCATTCAACTCGGATTGCATTTGTTGAGTTTGCAGTGGTAATTACTTGCGAGCTTTCCAACCTTCTTACTTTTATTTGCTCAACTCTGGTTTGCTTAACAAGTTTTTAACTTCCTATATTGCTTTGTGAAGTTATAGCCCTGAGATTAGTTTACTGCTGGCTTTGTATTCTATTTTTACTTCTGTCAATAATCATGTTTCTTAGTAATAGAGAAATTTATGATGTTAGCTCTTGTAGGAGTCTTTAAACCTTTCCATCTTAGCTTTTCACGGCAAAAGGCATGTTTATTTCCTTGTTCGTTTATGAATTTGGAATGGAATCAATCTGTGCACATAATGCAGTGAAAATATGTTTTAATGGTGGATTTATCTTATGACATAAGCATTCATGTAAGTGTGTGAAAGAGCTTTTGAAAATAGTTTATTCATGATCCCATAAGCTAATTTCATAAAATTTTCATAAGCTCCTCAGAATAAATTATATAAATAACTTATTTTTACCTTAGATACAATTTTTCCTTATTCACTCTTCATTTGTAAAAACAACTACAAAAGCACTTGCATGACAGGCTTAACTAAATTTTTCATCTCAAACATGCTCATAGTTATTAGTCAGCTATGCTTGGGATCCTTAGTTTGCATTAGTGAAGCTAATAATTCTAAGCTCGTTTGACTTTGTTTTGAGCTTACGAATTTCAACTTAGTCCAATTTTTGCAGATTAATTTCAATGTTCAAATTATTTTGTTTTAAGATTTGAACTGTAAATAATACCTCCTCTCCTAAACAAACAAAACATTTAGTAAACTTACTTTAATGGAGCTATACTCAACCTTCTGCCGCTTACCTTGGTTGGCAGTGAACTTGTGTTGCTTGCATATTCTTTTGGGGTCTATTGCTTGCCCAATGCTTTTAATTTCCATCCCACTTTTTCCGCATCTCTTGTAGCTGCTTTACTTTTACTTTTATCAAATTTGCTCCGTCAATTTCAAATTTATCTCTCTTTGATAGACAAATGTTAGTAAATTAGTGGTTTTGTTAGTTTTTAGAGCTTGAGTCCTGGACCTCCTGCCTCCTGGTTAGAAACTCCCTTAGCATCCCCTAACTCACAAACCAAGCTGTCTGCTTGAGACTCAAGTTCTCTCTTTAGATGATATATCTTTGTAGTTGGTTTTGTTCTTAATTAATTGGTTTGGTCCTGATCTTCTCCCCCTTAGTAAAATGCTAAAATATATGAAGTATTGGAGTGATTAAATTGCTCAAGCAGTTGTCTCCATATATTTTTACTGCTGTTTGTTTTGTCATGTGTCTTTTCTTTTTGGCTGGCTGAAGATTTTCTTTGCCTCATTCTTTCAGGCTGAGAGTGCAATTGCAGCTCTAAGCTGCAGTGGCGTGATTTTGGGTGCGCTGCCTATAAGGTTCGCTGGATTTCTCTCTGATTTCAACTGTCCTAAAAACTTCAGGGAACTCTTATAATATCATATTAACCACTCTTATGTCTGGTGTGCAGGGTAAGTCCGTCAAAGACACCAGTCCGTGCTCGTTCTTCTCCTCGTAGTCCATGAACTGAATCAACTGTCCTTGCTGCTGGGGTTTGACTGCTGCTACATATATATACGTACATAGAAACATATATGTTCCAAAGAACCTGTGGCGTTTAGTTGATACTTTTGTTCTCTATCTTGCACTATGGTATCTTTGTTTCCCATTGCGGTAATGGGTTCTTCGTTTAGCTTGTAGAGTTGATGGTACTTCGAGGATCTTGCTTAATTTATGATGCACAATGTGACGTGTTTATCTTGCATGTCCAGAATTTTATGGTTGGATGTTATCTGGAGTTTATTTTGAACATGTTACAGAAACCTTTTTTAGTCATGAATTGTTTATTTGGTTGTCTTCAATGCATTTTTGTATGTCTATTTGTTTTGATATTTTGCTTACACCATTTGTAGTAGATGCTGCTTCTCACCTTGCTATGCCGGTTATTGTGACTGCAATAACCTGATCAATCACCAGACAACACCACTGCTCGCTTCTTGTACTGTTTTTGATTTTCTGCTAAGGTTTTTTATTATATAAGCTAGCATTGATTGTTAGTTATAAATGTTTCTTTCCACCATTCATTTGGCTGGTAAAGAGAAAATTTATTGGCAGGTGGAGGATAACCTTGTTTGGTTTTGGAATGATTTTGCGCCCCCCTGTTTGTTTTTCCCTTCCAAAATCTGTGTTTTACCAGCAGCAGTAGAGATCACTCTACTAACATTACATTGCCTTTTATTCTCATGAATGCAAGTTTTCGGATTTGAGCTTATTCTGTTTAGTAGTGAGATTCGACCCATCATCGGATTAGAATTAGTTGTCTTGCTATTTGATTTACTTTGTTAAAAAACAATGCATTGGGGAAGGGATTATATTCCTTAGAGGCTATGATTCAGGAGAAATACGGCTCTAGCTATTTCTTATACAAGTTTTGGGTTTCACAATTCTGGCTCTTTAAAGATGTTTGCCTTTATCAACTTTCTTTCAAAATAGTTACTAGATGTTGTGAGATTATGGCCAATATGTATATTTTTACTCATAAGTCTAATGACTCAAACCTTAGGTGTGCTTTGATGGAGTGTTTAGGATGGGAGGGAAGGACCTTTTTTATTTATTTTTTATTTAAAAATTATGGACACTATAAAATCTGTTTTTTTTTTTTTTTTTTTTTTTATATTTAAAATAATCAATAATCATGACGTACTTTTAATTTTTTTTGAAATATCAAATATATATCAAAATTGATTTGGTCCCTTAGGCTTTGTTTTGAGAGTTTGGAGAGGAGGGCTTTTGCTTTGGGGGTGAGAAATATAGGGAAAAATAGAAAAGTCTTCCACATTTTTTGAAGGAGTATTTTTGTAGAGAATAATATTTAAGCATAGGATTAATGTTTATTTTATTTTTAAATATTATAACAACATACATTGAATTTTTAAGAATTTGTATAAACCCTTTAAATCCTACTTCAATACACTTTATTAGTTCCTCTAAATTAAGAGGATTTTGTGTTCTCGTGAGTTTAGCTTATGAACAATGCATTAATATATGCAAGGTTCGGGGTCTGAACCTCAGTCACCACAAAAAAAAATTAAGAGGATTTTGTAATATGAAAAAAAATAAAAAAAAGAACCATCAAGCCCTCCCCTCTAGGCACAATATGATTTTGGTGTAAACTACAAACAGACCCTAAATTGACGGGTTGTGTTCAAGTGGACACTATGGTTTTTTCTCCCTAGTTTTATTGCATGCTAGAATGTGGTAATTTTCTCTCAAATTTGTTTGCCCAAAAGAAGAAAACAATAATTTGGCATTATTTGCTACAACTGATATTTAATGGTCCATTATTAAACACTCGTTTTTTTCTTCTATGTTTTATACTTTTATTGCTTTTTTGAATCTAAGAATGTGGTAATTCTCTCTCAAGTTTGTTTGCCCAAAAAAAGAAATTGGCATTATTTGCCACTGTTAATATTTAGAGTGCATTAAATTAAAAACTAGTTTTGTTTTTTCTGTATTTTGTTGTGTTCTTTGAAGTTTTAGGCTCAATTCTACCAGAAATTAGCTGAGTGTTTTACTTTAGTTTCCTACGTTAGATAGATAACTAATTCAACTATTCATCTTCTGCTGAAATCTTTAGTTTGCTCGAGTGAATTTCAACTATATTAACTTATTTACCTTGGTCCATTACTTGTGAATTCAATACATTCACATCCATTGATTGAATTGGCTAAACTAATTTTTTATAGCTGTATACCAAACCTTTCAATTGATGTTTCATTTGTCTGGTCCATTTCAATTGATCTTTTTAACGTAAACAAACTCTAAATTCATAGGCTCGTGTGTTCAATTGACAATCGTTTATTTCCTTGTGTTGCATTGCATGTTTTGATCTAAGAATGTGATAATTCCCTCTCAAACTTGTTTGCCCAAAAGAAGAAAAAAGAATTTGGCATTACTTGCCACAATTGATATTTAGCGTGTCATTAAATTAAACACTAGTTTTGTTTCTTCTGTGTTTTGTTGTACTCTTTGATCTTAGAATGTTGTATTTATCTCTCAAACTTGTTTGCCCAAAATAAGTAAAGAATAATTTGGCATTACTCACCACATTGTGTTTACTTTGCTATCAAATTAAACTAGAACAGGACCCGCACGTTGCGCGTGAGCAAATTTCTTGATCTTTGATTCTATTATTATGTGATTTATTTTTTTCTAGTGCTTATATCTTATGAGGGCGAGTTTTGTCACCCGTTGTGGTACAACGATCTAACATGGTTTGAGAGATTAGTCTCTAGGTTACGCTGATGTTATAATGTTTCTATTTAAAATTTTAAAAGTTGGCTAAAAATTTAATGTTTCGTGTTATCCTTCCAATTCTCAAAGAGAAATAGCCTCTAATCTATTCATGAGATATTAAACTTTGATACTATTGATGGAGAATATAATTTTGAATCTAATCTATTATTAAGATTTTACTTTTGATCTACAAATTTAAGTGTTACAAATAGTAGGTAAAGGAAAGATAAAACGTAATTAATATGTCATTGAGTTTAAATCTGAAAACCAGTTTGAATATTAGATGAATTATTCATAATTGTTTCTCTCTCATTCTCATGTATTAAATATGATTATTTGAGTCATGCATATCAATCACCAAAAATATCACCTAACTATATATGCATGACACAACCATATATCATGTAAAAAAAATCCATTCTCCCTCATTTTTCATATTTTAAATATGAGTCTTGGAGTTATGCATATCATGTGAGAAGAAAACATTATATATAGGTTGAAAATACAAAATGATTGCAAATTTTAACCCTATTTCATTTTTGTTGTTGTTGAGAGAAACCCTATTTCATTTATTATGTATCCACTATTGTATATAAAATAACTATTTTTTTGTAAACTTAGCACATAAACTATTTTATCGTTCCATTATTTTTAGACGTATTATAAATTTCTGCACTATATCACTTTGCAATTATACAAAGAACGCCAGCAACATTAATTTTTTCATTGGTCTCACGTTTTCCTTCAACTTTTCTTTTATATTTTTCTTTCTTCTCTTTTTACACATGCATAATAAAAGACCCTCATTTGAAGCATAATTTTTTTTAGTGTTAACCCCCCTTTCTTAGGGGAAAAGGGGCCATTGTAATCTATAGTTCGGTCATATATAAGTAAAGTCTGGCCAATAATTATTTTAAAAAAAATTTGAATCTAAACAATTTATACACATATACTATTTAAAAATGGCGTCTTCTTAATATTATTACACACATTATTACATATTAGTACAAATATTTGTAATAATACCATAAAAAAACATTAGTACAAATATTGGTGCCCCTTACACATGACCATGTGGTCGCCACAAAATAATATGAGACAAAATGGTATCAAAGATATAATTACTCTCCTATTTTCTTTCTAGTTGTATATGTGTTAAAATTTGGAGCCTAACTCATCCTTGCAAAATCGGCTTGTAAGGTGAGGATTGCCTCCTCTTTATATACTCTTCTCAAGAATCTTATCTATCCGATGTGGGACTTGGATTTTTCCCAATACACCCCCATCACGCCCAGCACTCTTTGGGCTTGGTGCGTGAATAGGTTTAGGCGGCCCTTAATATGTATTCTTTTTCCGATCAATTTAGTGGTTCTTTCGTTTTTGTTACTTCTCAAAAAAATTTATTGAAGGATTTTGGAAATTTTGTTAAAAATTCCTACATTGTCTTCTATGTCAATTCTTTAGCTGCTTTTCCCTCTCAATTCTCTTGAACAATGTTGATTAAATTTGATCAAGAGTCAAATTCATTCAATCCCGCTTCCTAAACTATCATATTTTAAAATAAGAAATTATCTTTTTATTGCTTAAATAAATTTTCTTAAATTTGTTGTTAGGTCACTCTGTCAGCTAAATTATACAAAGAACGCCAGCAACATTAATTTAATTGTAATCGATATTTTTATTTTTATGTAATAAAAAAAACAAAAATATAAAATTAAATAAGAATATGGAATAAAAAATAGTGGGGTAGAGTGTTGAATGAAAAAACTATTGAAGAGGGTAAAAGTTGAATGAATGTTGAATGTATAGATGGAAGAGAGAGAAAATGATGTGGAGTGTTGGGAAGAGAAAAAGTGGGTGTTGATGTTGTATTTTTGAGTTATATTACATTTCAAAAGTTATTAAAAGTTGTTCATTATTTATTGTTAATTTAACCATGTGATATTTACCTAGTCAAAGCCTTATTTATCAAATTTATTTTATATTTATAATATTAATTTATTGTTATTAATAATAAAGTGATTTTGCCTCTTGCTTGGTCAATGCCGTTATTTCATTATGGCTTCAGTTACACTATTTTGGTGGTGAGGTCTACTTTTTTCCCATCATTGGAAAGTTAGTTTTTGACCATTAGATCAAATCAATAACACATCTTATCATACTCCCTCATCACTAGATTTTCTTCTTTTGTCTTCAAAGAGCTCTTCTTTCAGCCGTTGATGTCTTACTATTGTTTACTCTGTTAGTCTTTGCCATCACAAAGCTTTATTCTTAGGTTCACTAGTTCCAATAGAACCAACTCGGAAGAAATCAACAAACCCCTTATCGGTAACACAACAGCTTCGAACACAAGAACAACTCTATGGTTCAAGCTAACTCTAATTGCAACCATTGTTTTAACTATATTGTACACTGTTGGTTGCATTTTAGTGTTTAGCAGTTCCAATGTTGAATCACCATGGAAACAACTTGATGGACTTTTTTGGGTTGTTCAAGCAATAACTCAATTAGTCCTTGTAATCCTAATCATCCATGTCAAAAGATTTGAAGCTGTTGTTCACCCTTTATCGCTGCGAATTTATTGGATTGCGAATTTCGTTGTTGCTGCTTTGTTCACTGCTTCTGGTGTTATTCGTTTGGTCTCTTTGGAGGGAAATTACTTTTTCATGGTGGATGATGTTGTGTCTTTTGTTTCATTACCTTTTTCACTTTTTCTGCTTTGTGTCGGTGTTAAAGGTTCCACTGGTGTTATTAAGTCAAGAGAAGAATCTCAATTGGTTATTGATAATGATGAGGAAACAAAACTAAATGGTTACGATGATCATGGTTTGTGAGGTTGAAGACAAAAGAAGAAAATCTAGTGATGAGGGAGTATGATAAAGATGTGTTCTTGGTTTGATTTAATGGTCAAAAACTAACTTTTCCATGGTGGGAAAAAAGTAGTTTTCCCATGCTAAACCTCACTATTTTGGCACATTGCAAATTAATCCAATACTTGGTCAAGCCTAATTTCTAATTTTTAAGGATGTGTCAGTTAAGAAAATTGCAATGGTAAAGTAGGCTACCTGAGTCATATAAATATACAGCAGAGTTGTGTATCCTGAGAGATGCAACAAAAAGAAATTTCACTATTTTCTCACAATTAGAAAAATTCCATACTATCTCACTTCATATTTTCCTATACACAATTATTTTCTCTTATCCAAAATATTGATTTTTCTGGTTACATCTCCTGCTATCTTTGAGATAGATTCAAGCTGATGTGATTCATATCAGGGAAGAATATGTTGTATCCTGGGAGTATATATATGCGCTTATGAAGAGGATAAATCCTTAAAGACAGTGATTTTGTCACGCCTCATGTTATATAACGATTTACTAGTTTGCAGTCATGATTTCTTGCTTGTTCACGTCAAATCACTGCAATCTTAAGAATATATAATTTGATTGATTTGTCTCTTTTGCTTATATTTGATTCACATGTATATGTTTACTTTGATTAATATTTAGAGATAATTATTATGACTAATTTTTCAACAATCTTAAGGATTTATCTTCTAATGAAATTTGTTTGTGCCCTAATTCTCAGATACAACTTCGCGGTTGTTTTGATCAAAGTACACAAACTAAATTAGATGGCTTTAGAGTACCAATTACGATGTCAAAGGAAATGCAGGAACGCAACTATATTTAATGTCTTGAAGTGGCGTGATCAATTTGAGGCTAAATTTGATCAGTAGCTATTTTGAGCCAAGGAAAAGTCCAGGTTATTATTTTCATGATTTAAGCTTCGGTTTATATTATATTATCGTACAATTACTTTTGGTTGTTGTTTATCTTCACATGCTGGTTGGAGTCATCAAATATATAATATTAATTACATGATTCTTGTGATATTGGCTTATTTGAATTGAGCTAGACGAATATAAGGGAATTTGAGAAATTAGTAGCATCTTAAAGAACTTTAAAATGGTAGATTATTCATCTTTGTGGATTATCATTATTTGAAAGAAATATTGTGGTCTTTATTCTCACTTTGTGGACTAATTGATCATTGTTGTTTGTGCTTGCAATATGTGTAAATCGGTTGTGAATATAGTCATTGAAATGTTTATATTATGTATGTAAATTAGAATAGTGTGAAGCCACAAGTATGTACTCTTTTAAATGTACTTATTTTGTGATAATTGTGAATGTATGATTTTTGTTATTTGGTGAATGGTGTAAATTTTTATTGTGAGATTTAGAAATAATTAAGGTGATAATTAGTCTCTTGCTTATGGAGGAGATATAAAACTCAATTCTAATTAGTTGTATGTGCTTTGAGGTTCAATTCTAATTAGCTGTATATATTGCTTGAGTTTTAAAGTATGTATATTAAAGCCTCTCTGTTGATGCGCTAAATTGTTTGTGCAAAATATGTACATGAATCATTTGTATGCGTGCATTGTTATATTTTGTGAGTTTAAGTAATTTATATCTATCAACTGCATATATATATATATATATATATATATATATATATATATATATATATATATATGATAACTGTCACGTATAAGATCATATCAAACTTGTATTTTTGGACCGTAGATAAAATTGGTTATGTAATTTAAACACTTTAGAAAGTTCTGCAATTTAAGATTCAGAATTTCGAAAACTGCTATTGTCTATGCTTTAATTTGTGGCCAAAGTGTTTATAAATCTGTCTCTTTTAATATAATATGATACTTGTTAGTTCTCTATAAAATTGACTTTGATTGGGTATATGTCATATATGTTTATATTGATAGCACTCCTTGACATGTGTATGTATGAGTTTAGTATTTCGAAAATTTTACTTTATACAAGTGAATTGACATGAGATATTGTATTGAAAAAATTATGAAAAATATTTTATGGGTTATCCATTGTATTAAAATAATACAATGATGTTTAATTAAATTTCTTTATGTGAAAACATATATTTATTAGAATTTATTTTTTCCATTGTGAGAGTATTGTTACTTGAAAATCATTCAAGTAGACCTGAATAGAAATTTATCTATTTTACGTGATGTGGGGGTATTGTCGCCTGAAAGTTTTTCAAGTAGAGAATTAATCATAAATATAATTTCCCCTTTTATGAAGATGTTGTCGCTTAGTATTTATCGAAATAGACCTGATAAAATATATTATGAAAATTAGTTTGATAATATATGAGATATTGTTTACAGATTGGATAAACCTTTGTATTAAATAATGCAAAGATGTCAAATAGATATGAATCCAATGAGAATAAATCTATAAGTAGTTTTATCTTATTGATGAACATGTTGTCGCTTAATAGACAACGACTTGTATTAATTTATTGTGTGATCCGAGTTTATTTTTATAAACTTGATGAAATATGAGTTTAATTGACTTAGAGACGTCTTAGTCAATTTTTGTGAATTAAGCATATCCGTATATAAAACCCCTTGGGAAGAAATTTAGGGAAATGAGACTTTGCCACTCGAAAACGACAAGTAATGGGAACCAACCTTTGTGATTGGAGATCCCATGAAGAAGGTTCAATGGGTAAAAACAAGTTACTTGTTAGTTCTGTTAGCACTAAAGGCTTTTAATGATTACTATAAGCCCTTATGGTAGGTGTTTGGTTGTAGCATACACTAGATGGAATCACCTATATGAGTGTCAACTGGGGCCGCTTGCATGAGACCGTGACGGGTTCTAGAGCATTCATGAATACCAGACACGCGCACGGCCTATTAGCGTACAACCACATAACATCAAGAATTGTGGGGGTGTAATGTGATTGTGAGACCTCTTGCATACAACAAGTGTCTTGGGTTCCATAGCTTGCTAAACCAATTCACTCCGTGCTAAGTCTCATTAGTCTTCCATAGCTTGCTACACCGTTCCGATGCATTACATCTACGATGTTTACCCAGAAAAACTCTTTTTGACCTTTTATTAACTTTTGAAATATGTGGGGGATTGTTGTATTTTTGAGTTGATATTATATTTCAAAAAGTTATTAAAAGTTGTTCATTATTTATTGTGAATTTAACCATGTGATATTTATCTAGTCAAAGCCTTCTTTATCAAATTTATTTTATATTTATAATATTATTTTTAATATTAATTTGTTATTAATAATAAAGTGATTTTGCCTCTTGCTTGGTCAATACCGTTATTTCATTATGGCTTCAGTTACACTATTTTGGCACATTGCAAATTAATCCAATACTTGGTCAAGTCTAATTTCTAGCTTTTAAGGTTGTGTCAGTTAAGCAAATTGCAACGGTAAAATAGACTAACTGAGTCATATAAATAAATATACAGCAGAGCTGTGTATCCTGGGAGATACAACAAGAAGAAATTTCACTATTTTCTCACAATCAGAAAAATTCTGCAAATATATACTCTCTCGCTTCATATTTCCCTATACACAATTATTTTCTCATATCTAAAATATTGAGTTTTCTGGGTTACATCTTCTGCTATCTTTGAGATAGATTGCAATGTGCCAAAATATTGAGTTTTCTTGAAGAACATGTTGTATCCTTGGAGGATATGCGCTTATGAGGCGGGTAAATCCTTAAGGACAGTGACTTTGTCACGCCTCATGTTATATAACGGTTTACTATTTTGCAGGTCATGATTTCTTGTTTGTTCACGTCAAATCAATGCAGTTTTAAGAACTAGATAAGTTGATTGATTTATCTCTTTTGCTTATATTTTATTCACGTCTATATGTTTACTTTGATTAATATTTAGAGATAATTATTATGACTAATTTTTCAACCGTTGAAACCATTGTCTATCACAATATCTTAATTTAGGGAGAAAAAAAAATTCTTTTCAAAACTTAATTTTGATTCAGCTAAACGGAGGTAAAATTCTTCTTTACATAAAAAAAGGGAAAGGATGAGCTAAAATTGTTGATTGTACTGCTGAACAAAAAATTGGGCTTTAAATATATGAAATGGAAAATATAGGTGTGAGAGTAAGACAAGAACAATAAGCAACTATTTTCCTTTTTAAACTATAACGTAGCAAGAAAAGATCAACAAGAAAAACAAAAGAATAAATCATGTGCATCTGAATTCACAAAATAAAATTTTGAAGATAATGAAGAAATCCTGATTTATTTCATCCAAGTCACATTGTCATTGCTAGACCACATCATTGAACATTTTCTCAAAACTTTATACATTATTGAACAATGTCATTTTTCTTTTTGCTTTCTTTCTTCTAGTCAATTGATCGAAAAGCTCCTCTTAAGCTGAAGTTGTTTGATCTTTGGAAGGTTCTACTTCCACCACTCTTGTTGGACCTACTGTTTCTGTGATAACTCCTGTTTTAATCCAATGCACAACAAACTTATAAATTAGCTAACATGAAAAAAAATTAGTCATAACGAAATCATAGTAAATTAGTAATTGATTAGATACTAATTAACCAACCAGTGCTGGAAATTGAAGTTGAAGGTGAAATAGGTTCTGATATGCCAACAACATCATGGAATTGTGTCTTTTTCATATATGCTGTTGGAATTAACTGTCTACTAAGGCCATAATATGGTTGGTAATATGCTGGGAACCAGCGAAATGGAAATTGAGGTCCACCACCATATGCATTATTATAGCTCTGCTGAGAGAAAAACACAATTTAGATTAGGAATATAATCTGATATGAAAGAATTACTGCTTGATAGAAAACTAACCATTTCATATATGTCTTGTGGACGAGGATAACCAGGGTGAGGGTACCTGAATGTATTCATTCTTTAGCATATGTCAAATTGGTAGATAAATATGAAAGCATAAAAGAGCTATTACCTACGAAACACTTTTACCGACACAGACACCGAACATGACACCGACACCAACAATAATTTGAGAAAATGAAATATTTAAAGGTAACCACATGTTTCGTGTCAGACACCTGTCACGACTCACGACACAATGACATGCCTTCAATCTGAAGTGTCGGTGCTACATAGTGCTTATTACTTTTTACATATGTTTCAATTGTATACCTGTAAAGTGGATAAGGAAATGCATATTGTGGTATATGTTGATTGTAATAAGCTGAGGAACCTTGAACTTGGATTGGTGAAGTATTCCTTGAAGGACTATTGAATTTCTGCTTTCCTAAGAAAAGGCCAAAACAGTAAAATGAGTCAATATGTGAAACCAACCAACAATAACATGTTTGTTTCATTTAGTTTGCAATTTTGCATGCAAGAAATATAATATAAATCAATTTACAAAACAATGATCACCTGTTAAAGATGGATCAGGTTTTTGATATGCAAGATTACAATTAGCTCTTCTTCCATCAATCATAGGATTAGGATTTTGACAAGCTAGTATAGCAGAATTTGGATCCTTGAAGGTAACCTAATAGTAAGAAGAAAATTAACACCAAAGATTAAATTTAAAAGTGATTAATTAGAGTAAGAAAATAAATTAAAATCAAAAGAGTAAGTGCAAATTACAAAGCCATATCCTTTTGATTTTCCAGTGGTTCTGTCAGTGATGACAACAGCTTCTAAAATATCACCAAACTGATCAAAGTAACGTTTGAGTGTGTCTCTTTTGGTCTCCCAAGCTAACCCTCCAACAAAAATCTTCGTATAAGTTGTGTCACCAACATGTTTAGGAACAACGTTGAGACTCATCGTTATCTTGTTTTGCCTTGTATGTGACATATGAATTTGATTCACAAAAGCACTTAAGGACTTAATAAACGAAGAGACAAAGACAGAGAGGAAAAAAAGTCAGAATAGCCGTTTGGTTTGTTGTAAAGTATGAACAGTGATGATTCTAATCATTATCATTTATCAATATTTTCGGAGGAAATCTTGCACTAACAATGTGGTCTAGTAATTTTCGTTCAATGTGGTCTATTCATTCATACTGGTAATATTTCCTCAGATTCTACAACATAATATTCCTTTAACAAGAAACTTTATGAATAAATAGTAATAAATGATTGAAAATGTTTGGGTGTAAATAGAGTGACAGCTATTACTTGGTCGGAATCCTAAATACAAATTATTTCGACACATACCCGTCAAAATATACTAATTAATTAATTCAAAAATATATATTTTTCACTATGAGGTTGCGATCAAGTCTCAAAGAAATATTTTTGCTCTTCTAAACTATGAAAATGTAAAAATTAATACAATCATCAATAATAGAGCAGACATAGGTGAGAGATTGTTGGTGAACATTCAGCGCCAAGACCACGTTAAAAGCATCTTAGAGAGAGAACATAAATTTGAGTCCTTGAGAATCTCGATGAGAGACGTTGGAATGTCTTTTGATTTGGTTAATGTCGTTGAAAAATTATTTGAAATTTCTTTGCTTCAATTGGAATTATCTGTTTCATTCCATTTGTCTTTGAAGTTCTTTATTTGTTTTTGCACGGGGTGAGAAGAAGACAAATTGTACTACTAGTGTCTGATAGTGACCTTCCATCAGAAGACGACCAAACTAGCCAAAAACCTTTGATGCTGACGTGGCCTTCAAAGTCTGAGAGTCTTTAGTAGCTTCATTCCCTCAAAGTCTTATGGCCCTCAGAGTTGCTTCCAAGTCTCCAGCTTCTCACTTTTATACATCCATACAATCAAATTACACCATGTGTAAATAAATGACACCATTTAAACATTTGTAGAGATATTTTAAGAACATACTTAAGAAACTGACGATCATTCACAATCGAACTCCGTGTTTAAGTGTTTAAACAAGCCCCGTATGTACGCATGATTCATTTTTAATTAATACTTAATAAACATATAATATCTCCAACCCAACACTTCAAAAACATTATTTAATATGTTCCATCATTAAATTTAATCAATAATTTATCTATTCATTCATAATCATCTAATTTTTGAAATACTAAATTAATTCAATTTTAATTTATAAAAATATGTGTACTATTTTTTCCCTTCAATTTTATAATAATTTGAAAAATAATTAAAACTAAAGAAAAATAATTTAAAAAGATGGTAAATTACATAATTTAAATAACAACTCCCATCTGATCAAGGTTATAGTAAAGAGGAAAAAAATCTTTGACGGAAAATAAAAATTCAACATTGATCAAATAAACAAAACAATTGCATATATTCTTTTATTAACTAAACATACTCTCCATTGCTAAGTAGGGGGTACTTATTTAACACGAATGCTAATGATACGCTCTCAACAAGTTACTTATTCAACACGATCTTAATCAGGGGAAATAACCCTCCATTGTAAACGTTCTGAATAAATTGATTGAACACAAATGTTAAAATGTTTTACACATGTTATTTATTTTTTTCGTACAAACTCCATGTAATATATATTAATCTCATTATTTTATATGTTTGACGGTATCAGTTCTTTCCCAACTTTTCAATGGGTCCAAAGATACGAACGTATCTGGCTGTATTTAATTTTCTATTTCTTCTTCGTTACAGTAGGTACCAAAGAATTTTTCTATTATTTAATCCCATGTATTCCCTTTCCATTCCATATTTTTTATATAGTATGGAATCACCACCATGATAACGATGCTTAACGCGTGAAATTCATGTATACCAACCAAGGCAGAATAACAATATTTGTACATTATTTGGTGACAACTTAACCTTCTTTTTCCCCCTCTTTTTATTGCTTAAAAACAATAAAGAGAGAAAATGAAGAGAGGATAATGACATAACATGAGTTTGAAAGAAAATTCTCCAAAAATTGTCACAAAATAATAGTATAAATATCATTTCTCATCAAAGTCAGTGTTATATTATTGACCATTTTTATGCTCTTGTTTATAGAAGACTTGTAATAAACTGTATATTCTTAACGGAAAAAAACAAAAAAAAAAACTATATTTATATCCACAAAAACACTTTAATGAAATGATTAGAGATATCTTGCACCCTTAACCCCATTTAAAAAAAAAAACTATATTCCTGCCTTCGCAAAAATAAATTTATGAACCCGCCACACTGCATAGGTTTTTTGTTTGGACAATGTATTTTTTATTTTAAACCATGTTGGACAATGTGCATATTTTGGGCAGGTTACTTTCAATATTATATAAAAAAAAGGAGTAAATAGGTAATTACTTCCCTGAAATTGTAAGTTTCGTCAATTACCCTTCTGAAATTAACAAAACTTTAGTTACCCCTTGAAATTGAACAACGTTAATCAATTTACTCTCTCCGTCAAATTTTTCTGTTAGTGAACATGACGTTTTGCAAATACCCCCTAAAGTTTTGCACTTATGTGCAAAATGCCCCCCGAACTTAAAAATTTATATTATTTCATTTTTTTATTGTGGTTGGATAAAAAAAAGTGGGGTGAAGCATAGTATCAAATGTTTATATCTTTTTTTTTTTTTTTTTTTCCGTTCAATTTGTCCTAATCTATGTTTGGATCACATTTCATATTCCCATGAAATCATCTTTTCTTGCAATTCTCCTTTATTTTTGTTGATCAAGTTTGAATACTCTTGGTGATTATATCCGCAACAACAACAATATAAAAGTTTTAGATATATCCACAACGACATCACAATCATAATTGTGGCAACATTTAACCGTATTTCTCGATAATATCGAGGTTTGCATCGTAATGGCCGTCACTATTGCAACCGCAATTTAAAATTTCACATTCTTTTTTCAATTTTTTTTTATATGTTGGTCAAAATGTGTGAAATCATCTTACCCTAAAAAAAACTCCTTTATACGTTTATTTTGTGATAGTAAAACCTTTTTAGCCTCTATTTTATATACTAAGACTATAATCACAATTTTCATGCTTTTTGAAGAAGTGCATTCTAAGTTAATATTCAATTTATTATACTTATATTTATTTTAGTTTACTATTGTTTAAGTTAGTTCATAACTTCTTACTTAGATCTAATCACAAGTGTCCTACATGTATTATTTATAATAATGTATTCTTCCATAAAAATACAACATGGTTAAGAAAGAATAAAGTGAATAAGGTTAATTCTTTGCCTATACGAAAAAAATAATATAGATTTTCAAGTTCGGGGGTATTTTGCACATAAGTGTAAAATTTCAGGGGGTATTTGCAAAACGTCATGTTCACTAACAAAAAAAATTAACGTAATGTTGTGCAATTTCAAGCGGTAATTAAAGTTTTGTTAATTTCAGAGGGGATAATTGACAAAACTTACAATTTCAAAGAGGTAATTACATATTTACTCAAAAAAAAAAAAATGATTAACATAGTTTTTTGCTATTGTGAATTCACACAGTTAGTCACAACAACTCACAATGGACAATTTGAACATCGATATTTTTACACTCGGCCATTCATTTTTAGTTGGGCAGTCCATATCAATTAATGCATCTAAGGGCAGGTATGGTTCAATTTAGGATAAAAATTGAACCGAACCAAACTAAACTGTTTGTTCAATTTATATTTTAAAATTGAACCGAACTGTTTCAAATCAAATCGAATTGTTTTAAGCTAAACTAAACTGTTTAGTTCTAGAATTATTAGTAATAATACATTTTTTTTATTTGGTTCGGTTCACTTCGGTAGATTAGTTCGATTTTTTGGTTTTTTTTTTTCACCTCTAACTGCATCCACCTAGTAGGTGTTTTAAATCCAATTTCCATAAAAGTGGTGTTTTATACCGTTCCATTCACATGATGATAATGATGCACTCATAATTGGATAAACGAGAGAAAAATAAACATGAAAATGATTTTGATGGTCTTTACTCTCTTTACCCAACCGCATCCTTTGGATCAAAATCTATTAGTTAGTATTTACTACTCCCTCCGTTCCATATTAAGTGATATAGTTGACCCTAGAAAACATACCAATACATATTTTTTTATCTTTAATATTTTTAATTCTCTATTAGAAAAAAAAATTATAAAAATTTTATATATTAAAAATATTCATCGAGACAAATTCAAGAACATCTTATAAGATATTATTTATCTTTATATTTTAGTAGAAAAATATGGTCAAAATATATTACGTCAATAATGCACATTGTCAAACAAACCATCTATTGTGGGAGAGGGAGTAGCATTTGTTTTTGCATCCTCGGTAGCGTGTGATAATTTTTAAAAGTCAATTAAATGAAAAGAACATTTATTTTGTACCAATATATCATATCAAAGAAAAAAAAATAAAAGTGGCATAGTGCTAAGAGTTCAACATTGAATGAAGATGATTTTGAGATATGTTTATAATTCAGAGCAATTCTCACTTTATTATCGATTTTGTGGGGGTTGTATTAGACCTAACCTTCAAGACCCGTTGAATCACATGCTATCAAGTTTATACATGATCTAGCCACCATCCATGTATATAAAGTTCAATAGTGTTGGGCGTGAGGTAGGTGTTAAAAGCATCATGTTGGATGCGAGATATTCATGAAATTTTAAGACACAAATTAGTTTTATGGGATTGTGTTAGACCTAGTCACAGATTTTAAGACATAATAAACTATATTCACACAAAATTTTAGTTAAAATTTCAGTCCTTTTAATTTCTTGGTGAAAAATATGTGTTTTGCGGCTAAAATGATATTGCTCTTTCAACTAAAATTAGTTTTTCATATTCATCTTTTTGTGTAGCCACAACTTGTTTGTAGCATCTAGCAAGCTTTTGAATGACATAATTTATTTTGTGCCATCGACATTTTAGTGCCACCGGTTTCCTCTCTAATTATAGTTCTTGTTATGATACATGTTATAAGCTTCACCAATCCTCATACAAAAACTATCTATCTTTTTATCAACCCCAACAATTGGATCCTTTCAAATGTTGAGCCATGATTGCATCACAACTTCATTATCCTTCGGTTGAAATCTTCCTTTAATTTGGTATATTCACAACCGATGCATATACAACTTTTTCATTTTAATAATTTCCAAGCCATCTTGAGTGAAAAATTATGGTGTTTAGGGCTCTTGATCATATGATTGCACACCACTATTATCTATTTGAACCCAATAAGGCATAGTGGGGTTAGTTGATTTAGATAGAAATTGTTAATATTTGTTTGATTGAGCTGACATATGTATTAATTAACCACATGAGTTTTTGGAATTTGGATTATTAAATATCTGAATTTTCCGTATTTAAACAAAAATTTAAGGGTTTCTTGTCTTGATTGCACTCAACAAATGTAACTGTAAATTTTGGTAAAAAAAAGAAAAAGAAAAACGTAACTGTAAATTGACAAAATTTGAGTCCAAACTCTTTTCCTTCTCTGTCATCGTAGGTGGCATTTTGTATGGAGAAGTTTTAAATTTTCCAATCACGGTCCAATTCATTTTTTAGCCACGCCACCGTCATTGTATTCTCATGCAATCCTACGTCAAGGACAAGCAACAATATTACTATAAGTAGAGGGTTCCGTCTACGGTGCATGATGTGAATAGGTCATGTACCCGTGAGAGATGTAATGCTAGTTTTTTTTTGTTTGAAACATCTAATGCTAGTTGTTGGATATATTATAAAGTAATGAACGGTTATGATTGAATTTAAGAGTTACCTGTTAAAGTGGTATTGATGAGTAATTCTCCTTGTTTATTTATATACATATGTACCTTAATTTCTAATAATATTATAAACGGTGTTTCTGGAAATGATTAAAAATTTATGAAGAACCCTTGTGCAATTGGATGGAATATCCCATAAAGTAATTCAGCGTATTAAATTTCACCTCAATTATTTGATTTACTGGTTGATAGAAAATAGCCATGCATTCTTATACTTAAAATGTTACTAAAGGGGTAATATATTTTTTGTTCAAGTAACTGCAATAGTAATATGATAATACAAAAAATCTTTTTATAAAGCACATATTGTGTATTATTAGGTGGTATTAAGAAGTAAGAGGAATTGATACATTGATATTCTTAAGTGAGATGATAGTAGATCAAGGGTTTTTATGTAGGGAATCACTGTGATTGTGAGTAAGAGGAATTGAGTAGGGAATTTCATATCTAGGACTAGGAGAGTCGTAGGTAGAAATTACACTGGTAGTGATTAAGTGAGAAGATAGTAGACCAAGGGTTTCTATGTATGCTTTGAATTGATACTACTATAGTGAATTTCCTTCCTGGATTGTGATGAGTCAATAATTAGTGTTTTAAATATATTATTCGAGTCTATTTTATTTAAATTTTATTTGTTTTTATTTTCTTTCTAGAACTATTTTACCTCAATTGCAAGTTATTTAATTTCAGGAACAAATATTCTAAAGATTGAGTCTTGGAGCAAAAGAAAGGGATTTGAAGCTGATTCGGGTTGAAAATACGAAGATTCAATACAAAAATATGACTCCCCCAAGTCAGAAGCTTGGCACGGCCTGTGCCACCAGCCACACGGTCGTGCCAACTCTCAGGATGCCTTTTGCTGCTTTCTGCTTCATGGACAAGCTACCTATTAGTTTATTCCTGACCTAAAAGCCCATGGTTTCTTGTGGAACATTCTAGTGATATATTTCTTAGGTCTTAAGTCATTGTAAACTATAAATAGAGTAGCTAGCAGCCACAACAAATCATCTTTTGTTCTCTGAAATAATAAGTGACAATTGTTTATTTGAATAAAAGTTCATCTTTATTTTCTTTATTTTATTTTATGTTCTTCTTCTTCTTCTCTATGTCTACAATGAACGTTAGTGAGTAGACTTCTTTGTCTTGGGATTGTTGGATGAGTCTAATGACCTAATCCTGATCAAACCAAGCCTCGAACCCTAATTTTATGTAAATTTAATTTCTAATCTAATTTCACCGTTTTTATAATGAATTAAGAATATTCAAACTCATAAAGCGACAACGGAGGGTTAATACTTGTTAATTCATCATCACAAATATCAAAGTGAAGCATCAAAAGAAGAAGTTTTGATATTGAACAAGTGAAATTAGACAAGGACTACAAAACATGAGAATAGTCTATCAAACCTTGAGACAATAAATAAGTTTCGTTCTTCAAGGATTCTAATAGCAATCAACCATGAGAATAGGCGTGGTTGCTAGAGGAACACACTCACTGAAACCGACAGGAGATGTGATAGGCTTAAGAGAAACTTGTATTTATAAAGTAGGTCCAACATAAAGTTCTAGGTTTAGGGTTTGGTTTGTGAAGGGTTTGTCACCATATGAACCAATAAATCCCAATGCGCTTTTATTATTATTATTATTATTATTTTCATTCAATTAAAAATCCAAACTTTTTAATCTCAAACTCTCAATCTAATCATTATTTAAAGTTAATTGAATTCATAACTCACTGTCGAAACGATACTCTTTTTACTACTTCGGTAAACCGTGCACTTGCGGATTTACTACATCAGCTTGGTAGCCCCAAGATGTAGGTGATGTTGCACCGAACTGGGTTAACAAACAACTGGTGCCATATTACTTTATGCATCATTTACTTTCATTTGTTGATTGTTATTTGTGTTATCACGATGTCTTGACATCTTTCTTGACATCACACTTGTCTTGACATCGTGTATAACATCTCTACTGCGTGCCAAAATTTCAAAGTTAATCTTAGTAAGATTATCATAGATAAGAATCTTAGTTCTTTGGAAGATTATCATATAACATAAGTTATAGGCGTGGCAACAAAATCCATATCTGCGGGCATCCGTCTGAACCAAACCCAATTTGACGGGTTTTCCCCGGTTTGACTGGGTTTGGGTATGAGTTTGGGTTTTTCCCGATTTCAATACACGGGTATGAGATGGGTAACGAGGATATATTTATCCACCCCAAATTCATACCCAAACCCATCCTAAATGTAGAAAATCAATTTATTACCCCTTTTATATAAGAGTTGTGTTATTTGAACAACTATTTTTATGAGTAAGGTAAAAGGTAAGTATATGAGAGTAGGGCATGGAGACGGTGAAGGTAAAACTCGTCCCTGCTCAACCCCATTGCCGCACTTATTAAGTTAGTCTTAGTAAGATTCTCATAAATAAGAATCTTAGTTCTTATGAAATTCGTGTAGAACGAAAGTTAGTCTTAGTAAGTAGCGTAGTTGTGTTTGGATAAAATTCAATAAATAAGGGTATATAAATACAAAAAAAAATGATACATTGATATTCTTAAGTGACAATTATTTCATTTGATGTTGATATTCGTAAGTGTCAATTATTTTGAGACAAAAAAATTCTTGAAGTGACAATTAAAAACAGACGAAATAAATAATAAAAATTAAATTAATATATTAAAGATAATTTTGTTGATAAAAAGGATAAATGTAGAATAAAATGAAATATTAGTATGATGAAACAAATTTTTATCAAGAACGAAACAATTTGTTTGTTTATTTCTTAATATCACCTAATACATAATCTGTGCTTTATAATTTTTTTTTGTATTATCATATTATTATCACCTTAGTAACAAGGTGAATTACCGAACAATACCACTTTAATAGGTAATTCTTAAATTCAATCATAACCGTTCATTACTTTATAATATATCCAACTGCTACCATTAGATGCTTAAAACAAAAATAATTAGCATTACATCTCTCACGGGTGCATGACCTATTCACATCATGCACCGTAGACGGAGCCTAAGTAGAGAACTATAATACACAGTCCCTCACGTAACGTGATATAGCACATATAATTTGAAACACATGAAAGTGGAAAAATGGAAGTAAAGTAAAAAGTAATTTTAATCTTCATACATTTTCAATGTAAAAAGTGTTATAGACCTAACATATTTTTTTTCATGTTCTATTGACGTGTGGGTTGGCTCTCCATCATCTCATTTTTTTTTTTTTCCTTCCTCTAATTGCAATGGAAAGAGCTTGTGTGCTGGAGAGAATTCCAATGTAATCATACAAAAGTGAAAAGCAAAACTAAGATAACAAAGCGTGTGGAATTGTTGCTCCTACAATGGCATGGCACGGAAACTAACCAAGAAAATGGTTACATTGAAATCATATTAATTGAATCTTTGCGACAAACATGTGGAATTATTTGAATTTTGCAAGCAATAAAAAGTATGGACCACGGTGCTAGATTGAATGGATTGTGGATGCCTCTGGCGGGAGACCTAATTTATTTTTATTTTTTAAGGAGACCTAATTGAAAAGACAAACACATGGGTCCAATGCCCCTTTATTCCTAGTATCCTACCTTCCCACCCAACATAAATTTGGTATGCACATCCAAAAAAATCACTAATTTTGTACTTTCAAAAACATGGAGATTTTTCGGTAGTACACCATAACATACTGGTAATTGTTTTCATGTGAATTACTGTAAGTATATTGATATATTTATGCAAGTGATTACTCAATAATGTATCATGCATGTGGCCTAATTTCCTAAGGTACAATAAACCTAACACTGGATAAATATTATATTGGCAGTGATGGGAATGATAACTGCATGGGATGACTTTAGATGATAAGAAAATTTCATGTAAATTTTATTGTGAGTTCGATATATAGTCGGTGCATATGAAAGTATATCTATTGAAAGAGGTTAATCTCTTACATGAATTCACATATCTCAAAGAATTAGATGCTAACTTTTGATTTGGAAAATCCTTATGAGAAAAAAAATTATTTGGCTAAGTAAGGAGACACACTTTCTTATTTCCATTCCTTCTTTTAGTCATTTAATAAAGTAGAAATTGTTGTCTATTGCTACTTGAAAATGTCTTTTGGGTTAAAAATATGATAAAACTACGTATGATATATCAATTGGCGGGATTCTTTTCCTGCGTATGTCGAAGTTTTAGTATACTAGATTGACTTTTTAATATCTATTGCTAGAAAGATTTATAATCTTTTTAAAGAAATATGAAATGTCTAATTAAAAGGATACATGAATAATAACTTTGTATAAGTAGTTCATTACTTTAAATTATTTTTTCTAACAGAAAATAGTGGGCAAAGACAGCAAACTAAAACATAACAACTATGTTGCACCCTTTGGCAGCCACCCTATTAAGTGCAATACTTAAGAAATATTATTAAAATAAAAATAAAATAAAAAAAGATACAAATACAAATGTATTTGGAGGGACTAGACCAAAACTCCACAATAACCAAGAAAATTCAACATCTACCTTAATAAAAACCTTGTCAGAAAAATTTAGAGGAACAAAACATGTCAAGGGAAAAAAAAGTACAGAGCAAACAACAGAAACAACAAGAAAGAAAATCCTTGGTGAATTCCTCAACAAAATAAGAACATCGGTGAAAGTTAGGTCCATTTGTTTTAGGCAAATGAAGGGGGGCTTAGGAAGCTTGGAAGTTAGCAAATTCTAAATAATTTAAAGAATAAAAACTCAATTTGGTCCTCACAGTTTTTGTATGGTCTAATTCAGTTCATCACAAAAACTAATATTTAAATTAGTCATTTTATTATAATGAGTCAAAATCAACAGAGTGACTAATATGTCGCTTTCATAAAAATGTAAGAGACTAAAATTGCGAGTGAATTCTCTAATTTAAATTAAAGCACTTTGTGGATTTAGAAGATCTTTGTCTAATTATGTTTTAGCAAATGTGACAGCGACATTCTTCTGTTGGTCCCAAACCTACCTACTGTCTAATTATATTGGTTTTTGAGAGTGCGTACTTGGTAATCAAAACCTATAACAATTGCACTATAGCAGATTTTCAGATTTAAAACTTAGTAGTAGTCATGAAATGTAGATACATGGTAGTAATATTTAGTATTTATTGAAGAGAAATAACCAAATAGCAGTTACCAGTTAAATAATGTCAATTTGAAATATAAAATCTAATACAAACAAAACTAAAACCTACTACCTAAACTCTTAGGCCTTATATTACCTGAACCATATTAGATGATCAACTTCATTTGTCCTCAGCATGACACATAATAATTAATCTTAATCTCTTCTCATTCAACTATCCAATCCAATTTCTCTTTTCCTTCCTACTGAAAACCTCCATTCTTGTTGTTGCATCACTTTTGTTGTGTTTTGCTTATTGTGTCTATGAAACCATTCTTTTTATTTAATTGTCTTTGACGTCACAAAACTATGAACTGACGCATGCCCAAAAAAAATAATAAACAAAATGCAATATATATGGTCCAACATTAAGATATCTTTTTTTTGATAGAATCAAAACTAAGATATTTCATATGAATATGAAAGGAACAAAAATATCTCTCTCAACTTCATGTCTTCATCTGATTGTTGAAGTCTTTTTTTTTTTGTGCTACACCAAATTGGGACATTGATATTTGATAGTTTAGTTCAAAAGCAAAGCCTAGCTGCACACCCACCTTATCATATCATATGGTCACAAGAGTAAAGTTGTATCTTGGTCTAAAAGGTGCTTTAAAAAATACTAGGTAAAATGAGCAAATGCAATTTTGCCACTTTCCACTAAACCGACCTCTTATTACATGCGCATGGACAATAATTCATTTTCAATTCACACATATACTCTCTCATTCAATTTGGATACCATGCATTGTATTCAACGAATCTAGACTATTCGATCAAAATCGAACGCTCTAAATTTTAATACAAACTTTTATTTTTTAAAAATATCTAAAATACCAAACTTAAATCTAAATCGTCTAATTTTGATCAGATAATCTAGATGTAACGTGCACAACTTAGATTTTCTCTTTCTCTTATTATCATTCTTTCCCCACTCCACAAGTTTTACACTTCACGGAAAAACAGCATTCTACTCCACTCCACACGAAACAAACCCTTCCATTTTTATAAAAAAGACCTACCACACTAGTCACTATATATCTTCCTTTCCCTTAAATCTTACATAACTTACATTCTCCTTTTCTCTCTGTCCCATACTCATTAAACTCCTTCCATTTTATTATTATCTCTATGATCTATAGTTGGTATTGTTTCAACAAAAATGGGTAATGGATCATCTTGCATCATAGCATGTACCATGAGAAAACATGTTAAAGTTGTCAAAGAAGATGGTAAGATACTAGAGTTTAGTTCACCAATCCATGTGAAAGACATTTTGATAAATTTTCCTACTAATGCTGCTATTGTTGATTCGAAGAATGCAACAGAAACTCTATCACAAGATCATGAATTGAAGGGTGGAAAATTGTACTACTTGATTCCACATAACAAAGAGGCAGAAGAACAAGGTGGTGGTGGGACAAAGACAAAGAGGATCAAAGTTTTAATAACGAAACAGCAGCTTCAACAGTTAGTGACCAAAGAAATGTCATTACAGGAACTATTATCAGTTGTTAAAACAGATGGTGTTAGTTTGACATGTGATCGGAAGCCAATATTGGATTCTATACCCGAAGAAAACGAGTAACTTATATAACTATTTATTTTCTTCTGGTTGTTTGTTTCAACCTTTGGTTTCCTAGCTTTCATCCTGTCTTAATGTGGTAGATTTTAAGGTTTTGTTTTCGGTTATATAATTAAGGACTCACTGAAAGAAATTAATGTAAAGGCAGAAATATAACCTGATATGAAATAATGACTTAGATACAATATGCAGTTTACAGATATTGTAGTATTGTATAATTCATTTTGACATGTTTGAGTGCTCACAGATAGAAATCGACTTTGTCTTATTCGGTTGGTAAGAAGTTGACTTATAGCCTATGCAAGCGAAAGTTCAATTTCTGCAGTTAGCGTAGTGCTCTTTTTGGTGGTTAATCGGTAAATACCATGTTAACGCTCTATCTATGAGCTTTAAAATCCGTCTTTGATAGTATTTGAAGTTCAACTCATATAAACTTTCATTCATCCGAAGAAAATGATTTTAAATTGAAATTAAATGTCCCCTAAAAAATAGATAAAGATTAAAGTTAAAATTTAAAACTTTTATGTCTGCAATTGATTTTTAATCTTGTAGATTTTTAATCTTAAGTTTATTGTTCAACATAGTGTTATATGAGTGTACATAAACTTCCCTTTTAACTGTACTCAACTTCAAAATAATTGATTAATCCAAATTCAATCAACATTTGTTATCATAGAATTATATAGATGCTAAGGCTCTGTTTTGACAAGCAACTTTATTTACAATTTATAGCACAAACAAGCTATTTCTATAAGAAGATAAACAAAGTTAAATTTCCATTAAAAAAACAAAGTTAAATTGTTTTTCTTTTTTAGAGTTAATTAAATTATTTTCTTATAAAATTATAAGCTATTTTGGTAAACTAGTTTAGAGAACTTATACAAATAAGTTAAAACAGTTTATCAACATGTCATAAATTATTTTCATAAATTCTTTCAAACAAACTAACAAAGATCAATACCAAAGAAACCATACCTAAATATATAAGGAGAAGTAGACATTTGCAAAGTAGAAAAGTATCTTATTTATTTTTAACTTAATAAAAACATTGTTACATGGTAGCAAAATATATAAGCACACCAGTTGAAGAGGACGCTATAAAAAGTCCTCGCATGTCACTGGATTTGAACGTCAATAACCTTGCGTTCAACTTTGGTCTTAGGAACAGTGATATAAAGCACACCATTTTTCAACTCTGCCTTAACCTTATCCTTCTCACAGTTATCAGGAAGCTTGAGCCTTGTATCATAAGAACTATAACTCTTTCTTGACCAAGAATCTTCTTCACCACTTTCCTCCTTATGCATGTCACTTTTTATGACAAGAACATCATTCTCAACCGATACCTTAACATCTTCCTTGGAAAGACCAGGCATGTCAAAACGCATTTTAATTTCATTCTCTTCATCTTTGATGTCCCAAGGTACACGGATTTCACCTCCACCAAATGTCATTGTATCTTCGAAGATTCGGTCCATTGTGTCTAACATTTGACGCATGCTTCTCATAGGCGACCATGGGTCCAATAAACCTATAATAGGCCACACAATAAGTTATTAGTAATCTTAATTAACCACTTAATTCTAAACAACAAACATATTTTTTTCCTTCATGAGGGAAATTGGATTAGGACTTTCCTTTACTTATTCTTAGCATTTTAAAAACGTAAAAAGAAAATTCCATGATTGTTATGTTATTGAACCATATAGTCCATCTTAAAAATTTAAAATATAAGTATCAAGCAAGGCTACTATGAAAAAATTGCATTGATCAATGTTGAAATGAAAAATACAAGAATCACACATTAAAGATTTATTTTTCATCAAACATATATGAGACGCGCGCACCTGATCTAACAAGAATCATAAATTTTAAATTTGGTATGAGAAAATGTGTTGCTAGTATTCTTGGTGTTGATGAAAAAAGAGATGAAAACTCACCAAATGGTGAAATCATGTCCATGGAACCTCTACGAGGCTTTCTCTCTACAGCGGAACCATGACCTTGATCACCTTTGTTAACATGTTGAACTTCCACAGAATTGTCTTTGTTATCACCACTAGCTTGAGCTTGAGCTCTCACCCTTCCTAGTCCTAGCTTTGGCAATTGCCTCCTTAATGGAAATGAGGCCATGCAAGGTGCAGTAGTCTTGTTACGTGTTTCTGCCGAGTACCCTGCTTTTGGGGAAAGCATAGGTGAAGTAGTTGTTGACAATGACACTGCTTGAGCCATGGCTATTATACGTAGGAAAGTAGAGTAGAAAAAGGATGAAGAAATGAAACAATTAACAACAAAGATTAGTAGCTTGCTAGATAGAATCAGTTGCAATTGTTGATGATAGGAGTGGGAAGTGAGAGTTGTGAATATATAGAGTTGGTGTGAAAGGTGGAGAAGGGTCTTGAGAGTTTGAGAGAAAATATGAAAGTTCTGGACACAACACTTGTCTCTTGCTATATGTTTTTGTTTTTATCTCACTCTCATAGTTTCGGGAACGATCTTCGAAAGTGATTTCACATCATGTTATGTTCACTCTTTGTTCAAATTTTCGATTCTACACATAAAATCTTCCAAATAAAATTAGAATTTTTTAACAAATTAAGTATGAATTTTTATATTTTTTGCAGTTAAAAATTCATATGTAATTGATGTTTTATTAAAAAATTTAATTTTTTTTAGAAGAGATTTTTCTACAATATTCTACACATTTATGCACAATTTCATTAAAAATATACAAAAATTGACTTAAATGAAAAGTTAGTATATTTATAAGAACCAAAAACATATTTAACCCTTATTTCAATTATGACCGCATGTTACATGGTTAGAGTCTGTCAACAAATATGCATTTAATTTTATTTGTATATTTCTCATTTTGTCAATAAAAACTGATCATATTTTAATTTAAATATACGATGAACCATTTTACTAGTGATGATTTCATTTAGAAGAAACTAGGATAGCACGGGTTAATGAGATTCATGTTGAGGCAACATATGGACTTTGTTTTAAATGAAAGACATTCAATAAAAACGCCATAAAATATATGTCAACTTCATTACAATATAAGAGGATAAACATTTCGAACACCTCTTTGTAAACTACGTTAGAGGTTACATCTATATCATCGCCTTCTTCATCAATCAACAATATCTTCAACCAATTTCTTGAAGTAACTCTGGACATGGCAACATATAACTGAGCATGAGAAAACACTGAATGCAGAAGATATACCCCAACATGATTAAGGGATTGTCCTTGGCTCTTGTTAATGGTCATGGCAAACGAAACAGATAACGAAAATTGTCGACGCTGAAAATTAAAAGGAATCCTCTCATCTGATGGCGTCAATGACAATTGTGGGATGAAAACTTTATGACCAATATGCCTCCATGATATAACTTGTGCCTCTATAACATATGTCTCCATTTTTGTAATGACCGGTTGTGTTCCATTACATAGCCCCAGTGTCTGGTCAATATTCCTCAACATCATAATTGGAACACCTACTTTTAACCTTAGCTTGTGTTTTGGAAGAATAAGAGTTTCAAACTATAAATAGAAAGCTTCAAACTATTTGATATGCATGTCGAAAGAGTAAGAGTTTGATACTAACCTCATGCTGCTCAAATTGAATGAATGTGCTGCTCTTGCATAATATGTAGCATTTACAATTGAGGTTTGTATTTGACCTTCCAGACCCTTATTTATGTGATGGGAGCAGCATGCAATAAACTGACAACAATGGTTTGTAAAATCAAATTAACTGCATAAAGTTTCACATAATAAATGTATTGTATTTTAGAATATCAGAGTTTTTGTCGTCAAAAAGAAGATAACTCCAAATAAGAGGAAGGCACTATAGTTCCTTCCTCTCACCTTGAGAGGATATGAAAAACAATAGCCATAGAAAACAGACAGCAACCAAAATTACATTTCACAAAACAATATTAGCAAGCCTGGGAACAATAAATCCACACAAATAAGTACTCAACCAAAATCCATAAAAAGAAAACCAAGTTACAGGATATGAATGCATGGATAAGAGACAACCTGAAAATCTGGAAGAAAATGGGACTGAATTCGGTCAAATTTTGTGATATCACAAAATAGGGAATATAGGCAAGAGAAAAACGCTATACCTAAGTGAGATTTCGAATTTGATACAGATGCTTGACGTATTTGAGCTGCTCCAATACAATTGAACCTGTCAAAATCACACGCAATGAAGCTCCCATGTTATGCTTTATCGTCATTTCAACCAATATAAACTTCAAAATTAAAACAAATATCTAATTTTCATATATTATTTATGCTAACACGGACAAAAGGATCACACATACAAACAACTTACAAACTATTAAAACTAACATAAACCCTGCAATTGAGGCATGCATCACTTAAAAAATATCTCATGTTCTAGCTTTTATGATAGCACACCAATGTAGCCGAAGCAAATCGAGTTAACAGATTGGTAACACAATGAGCCTGAGCCCATATAGAAAACCTGAAAAAGGAAATAATAAGATAGTGTTGAGAATAGATAGTTAGAGCATTTGACATATAATAACCTTTGTTAAATGGTAACCATACAAAAAGTAAAGCAATGTGACTCACATTATGTGAGGAAGAAACCAAATTTAATTATCTATATCTCTAGAGTATCAATATCAAAACATACTAAACTCAGCATTATCATACGGTTCCTTAACAATCCAATAGTTTGCTCAAAAACAAAAAGCAAATAACAATGATATTTTAGCCACAAATTCTCTTCATCAATCCTTGAATTACCTCCGAACATTTCTTCCATATGTTGTCATATTGCAAAAGCCTTGTGCATCACACGCCCACAATTTTTCTGCAGTCCATACACATGCCCAAAAGAAAACTTAATCATCTTAAAAACAACCTAATCTTTTATTACCATGTCGATTTATTTCTCTATTGAAACAAATGAAAATTATACTCAAAGTATGTGTGTAGGTGTAAAACATATGAAGACAGTTTTCAAATTCTTGATCCAAAATTTCAACAGCAAGCAAAATCAAATGAAGGCAAGCCACCGAATTTATTCATCTATGTATCTATAGCAAGCAAAATATAACGAATCATTAATCAATCATTACCTTAACTTTCTTTGATGCGGGATTCTCTTCTCACTCTCAATCTCACGATTCTCCTTTGAACTTATCACTATAATAGATTGATCACAAATCAAGCAACACAATCATGAAAGAAGATTGTGGATGGCTGAAATGATTTAGAAACAGAACCCAGCAAGCAAATTAGAGAGAAATGGAACCCCAAATGCTTGAAACTTACCACCAATCACACTATCGATCTATATGATCAGTTTACCTATTCTAAGAGGCTACAGCAGTTGAATTCAAGTTAAATTGATCGAGACCATGCTTTATGTTAGTGTACACTCGTAATAATACAAACTAAAAAGTGAACCAAACTTGTAACACCAACAAGGATGTAAAATTGTTATTGACAAGGAGAATCAGCATTGAAAGATGTAAGGGAGAAAACAATAGTTTCTGTAAATTTCAGTTACTTCACTAAAAGCAATAATAGAGGTACAAACAATATATTCTGGAGAGAGTAACAAAAGAGTGCTAACTAAAAAGTCATTCAGTTAACAAAATCTAACTATCTGACAACATTGGTGCTAATGCTGAAATAACTATCAGTTAACTACATATACTAGCATTCAGTGGCAGTTCCAGCTTGCTGATTCTGATACATTATGACGTACTCGCGGAGTCCCTCGGCTTTTTGTCTCATGGAATCAATGATCTCTTTCGTTTCATCATGTATCTGTTTCGGCAAACAAACTTCCAAGAAATCAAACCACTCACCTAAACTAATCTTCTCCAAATCAGGCCAATTCTCATCCCCAATCAAATTCTCCTTTTCATTCACATCACAATTCTCTTTACCATCTCCATCACCAACACACTCTTCCTGTGATTTCTCCTTCTCTTTATCTTCTTCACCAGCAACACACTCTTCCTGTAATTTCTCCTTTTTTTTATCTTCTCCATCATCAACGTGCTCTTCTGTTAACTTGTTCTTTTCTTTATCTTCTCCATCACCAACATGCCCTTCTGGTAACTTGTCCTTTTTATTACCATCTCCATCACCAACACACTCTTCCTCCAATTTCTCCGTTTCTTGAGCATCATGACAATTCTCTTTACCATCTCCATCACCAACAATCTCTTCCCGCAATTTCCTCTTCCCCTTAGCACCACCCCTCGTTTTCTTATTCTCAACATTCTCCACTCCATCCCCCAAGCTCAAATCTTCCCCAATCACAACCCCTTTATTCTTCATGTTCCTTGTCATCCTCACATTCCTCGGCTCCTTCACACCATCGAAATCCCCAACACTCAATTCAGAAGTCCCCATTTTATTCATCTTATTCCTCAAATTCCTTGTCACCCTCACATTCTTCTTCACTTCCTCCACCTTCTCTTTGACACCCTCCAAATCCCCATTACTCGAATCACAAACCTCAACTGTATTCTTCTTGTTCTTCGAATTCCTTGTCACCCTCACATTCTTCTTCACTTCTTCCACACCCTCCATATCCCCATTATCACAAATCTCAACTGCATTCTTCTTATTCTTCGAATTCCTCGACACCCTCACATTCTTAGATTCTACAGCAGCATCCAAATACACATGAGTAGAATCAGAAACAACGTTCCTGCTCCGCGTATTCCTCGTAACCTTCATCGGTTGAGGTCGATCTACAATTCCACCAGATTCATAATCACCATTCAACATTCCATCTTCATGAACCCTAAATTTAACAGTTGATGAAATTGACTCGGATGGAAGTGACTTCACCGATCTTAATGGTGGAAGCATAGGTGAGATGAAAAGGGGTATTTGGAGGAACGGGTTTGTTATCTAAAACGGTGCCGTTTGAGGAATCGAGATATGTGAGAATCCAATTACAGGACGAATCGAAATGGATAGTGAGGTGTTTGGTGGAAATACCTGGATCTTTGATGGGGAGGTTGTTGCCGCGTATGACCCGACCGATTTTGATGGTGGATCCAGGTTCGAATTGGTGGGTTTCGCCGTTGCGAGGATTTCAAGTGTGAGACTTGTTGTTCTTCCATTTTACTGATAGTGAGAGAGTGAGTTTGGAAAGGGAAAGGAGAATTCAGGTGATTTCATTTGTTACATTTTGAACCAAATTTTGTTACTTAGAATGCATCGTGGTATTCTTTCTGGAGCCGCGGCTGCTTGTTTGTCAGGGTGCGGTGACATCGAGACTTTTTTCAGTCAGGTGGTTTGCAAGCAAGGCGTTCTTTTATACAGCTTGTTTGGCGTGTATCATATGAAATGACCGTAATCAAAAGTTGTTTAACAATATAGGTATATCAGTTGTTGGATAAAATAAAGCGGTACTCTCTTTAGTGATTAAAAGCTGATAATGTCATTTTTGTCTACGATTTTAATTTTTGATGGTCAAGTCCCATGACATGTTTGGAAATTGAGCTAATAACTTTGGCTTTGCATCACTATAATTATTTGGGGTCTCTGGACACGTTGTACTTTGGAGATTAATATATATGTCCCATTTTTTATTGTTCTAAAAAAGTCTTATGATTATAGAACGTTCCAAGTTTTCAATAAACCAATTACTCAAAAAAAATCAATAAACAAATAAAAATTATCGTATACAGTGTTGTTTCCAATTTTTATTTGTTTTCAATAAACAAATAAAAATTATTCCTGCTACAAAACAGCTCTTTTTTTTAATATAAAATATATATATAAAAAAAAAAAGCTCCAGTAATTTTACATATGGTTTGGACATGCCATATAATTCTAATAGTACTGCCAAATACGATACATATAATTTGTACAAACTCCTTATTTAGAAATGTTGCAAGTACTTTTATTTTGACTCAGATATCACACCACCGGTTTAGGCACGCTAATTTCATGGTGTATATCCTCCACCACCAGGATATCCACCATAAGCGGGTACATCTTCTTGGAATAGTTTTCTCCCTGCACCATATATAAAATTAAGTCAATGATTTAATGAAACAAGAAGAGGAAAAAATAAACCAAAGAGAGTATCATATAAAACATGGATTCATTTATAGAAATCATCAATGATCAGCCTCATATTCAAAATAGGGACATGATTACAAGAAGTCTCGAATATGCATATATGTATATTGTTATATTTTGAATCCATGTATGTATGATTATCACAACTTTTAAATTACTCTCACTTATCATTAAAAAATTATTCATGGACAAAAATCCAACAACCACATATCCCACTTATCTTTATTAATTAGTAGAAAAATATGGTTAAAATCTGTGAAGCCTGGATACGAGATATGATACGGATACGATACTGCACCGATACGTCGATACGAGAAAATTTCAAAAATCAAGATACGATACGGCTGAGATACGTTAATAAAAAATTATAAAATTTAATGTATAATATAATTATAACCATTTTTTTAATAGGCTTAATTGCACTTTTGGACCCCTATCTTTCCAAAAGTTGCGGTTATGGACCCCTAACTAATTTAAATACAAAACAGCCCCCTATGTTTTGATTCTTTGGCAGTTTTGGACCCCCAGTCCATTGTTGACTCGGTCAGCGCTGACGTGACACCCTAAGTGAGGTGCCACGTGTCAATATTTTTTTTTTTTTGCCTTGGGGGTCCAAAACTGCCAAAGAATCAAAACATAGGGGGCTGTTTTGTATTTAAATTAGTTAGGGATCCATAACCGCAACTTTTGGAAAGATAGAGGTCCAAAAGTGCAATTAAGCCTTTTTAATATCCAAATATATTAACAAACAAAATAAATCATAGGCTGTTTTCTATATAAATGTTATACTATATCCAAAAGGAATATTGTTAGTGCTATACTATATCGATTCAAAAAAGAAGCAATATACTCAAGAGTTAAGTTATTTTAATTAACATTAATTGGGAAGTATTGGGGCAGGTATTGGTGCAGGATAATTATCGGATACTCTCCTGATACGTATCGGATAATTATTTTTTTTAAAAATAAAATTTAATTTTCGGATACTCTTCTGATACGTATCAGGAAGTATCGGGCAGGTATCGGTGCAGGATACGCAGGGGATATAATACGTCATCTATTTTGAAGTATTGGAGCTTCACATGTTAAAATAGGTTAGGTAAAAAGTACACACAATCAAATTAGTCACTTATTTTAGAATGGATAGAGTATTATATATCAAACGAGCAACATACCGTGTTTGAAATTGGATTGGGCAGAACTAACAATCATAGAGGACATGATAAGTAATAAAAGTAATGCTAAATGATTAACAAATGACTTCAATTTGGAGGCATTGAAGATAGGCGCCATTTCTAGCAAAAAAATAAAATCTATGTATGCAGTATGTAGTTTAATTGCAAGTTTAGGATGAGAAGTACATAATATCACTTGAAGAATATGTATTTATAGAGAAACATGATGTTTGGAAGCGTGTGATCATTCCATAGCTGACTAATTCTTCCTCAAATACATTACAATTAACAGTGACCCGAGTAATTAATCAATGGGATATAGCATGTCACATGGAATTAAATAAAAGTTCTAAATAAACTGTGTCAACAACTACTCATATAATTGAACCGTTTAAAAACGCAATGAATCATACTATTGGACCAAATAGCCAATCATAAAAACAAACTAGTTGGAAAGTCAACAGCAGAAGGTACGACTAATATTGCTAACAGATTAAACTAATCTCAAACCATACATACATTGTTGTAAACTTCAGGGTCAAAAGTAAAGAAATTGTAATGTGTGTTGATCGTGATTTGTATTTTTTTGTCCAAGTTAGATGATGTTGGCCTAAAACGAGTGATCAACGAGTTGTATATATTTATCTCGCTTTTAATTTGAAAAGGTCAATGCAACAAAAAATCTCCAACTTGTGTGTTTGTCTAAAATTGCTATGAGTTTAGTCAAGCAAAGCAGGACTGTGTTTCGCCATGTATGTGGCGCCTAGGCACGACGACATGTCGCGTCTAGGCACGACGATCAAATGAATGTTTATAAGAATTGATTGAAATTTATCTAAATCAACAAGATACAACATACTAGTGGTTTAGGACAAAAGAGATCGACACGCCACGTTTGATAAAAATATGTTACTAGATCAACAATAGATTAATGAAGTGATATAGTACTAGAACCGTTTAAGTACGTGGACAAGAGTTTGATTCTTGAGTCATACGTATAGAAAAAATTTGGTTGGAAGAAGATAGTCCATCTTATGTGCGTCACAAGTTTCTTGTCCGAGATTAGTCACTATTAAACAACGACGGAAACTCCATATCTATATCATAGTAACAAAAAAATTGTTAAAAAATTGTTACTAGTTAAAATTAAGTAATACTTAATTGAAATTGTAAAACATCATATAAAATTGAAATTTTTTTTTCTCAAACAACTTTTCTTCTTTTTAAACAACTTATACTCATTTATTTTGATTTTAAGTGTGAGTTGTTAAATCACACATCGTTTTTGAATGAGTAAAATGCAATATGGTTGAAGAGCTTGTTGTATGATTTTTGACATGAGAAAAAGAGCATTGGACCAAATAAAACAAGCTAGCTTGGCAATGTCAACAACACAAGGTATGACTAATATTGCTCAAAGATGAAATCAATCTCAAACCATACATACATTGCTGTAAACTTTAAGGTCAAAGCAAATGAACTGATATATTTGTTGATCGTGATTTGTATTTTTTGTCAAAGTTTGATGATGTTAGCCTAATAAAAGTAAACGAGGATGAGTTGTAGATTATGTCACTTTTAAGTTGAAAAGGTCAATACAACATAAAAGTCTTCAACTTGAGTGTGTTGGTCTAAAATTACCATGACTTTTCTCAAGCAAATTGTTGTGGCTCAACGAGATACAATAAATTAATGATCTAAAATTACAAAGATCATAACTTTATAATTTTATTTAAAATTTTAAGGCATTAAAAATAAAAGTTATCTTTCTTATATATTTATTTGTAAAAAAAAAAAAAAAACTTTTTATATATTCAATATTAAACTTGTTTATTGTCGAACCACGAAAATATGGTGACACAATATTTTCACTTATAATTTGAGGACATTGAAAATATGAATCAAATTTATTATATATTCAACGTTGAACTCTTTTATAGTTGACGAGACTAACATTCACAATTAAACACCAAGTTCTTCCTGCTATAATCAAAGTCCTGAGGCAGCATTAAATATTACCTGCTATAAATATTACCTGCTTCTCCATTGAGCTGTGCATGGAAGTCTAACGCATCATTTTTACTTTACCTCCTCAATCACATGATTCATATACGGATCATTTTGCTCCTATGTTTTTTACTCCATGCACCTGCCCGCTTTTCTAATTTATCGTGTAAACACGTGTAAATTATAAAAATGTTTTTTTTTTTTAATTTTGATTAAAATTATAGGATATTGATGTTTGTGACTTTCAAATTATAATAAATCTTATCTTTCTCAAAGACACAGACAGCATAAGATTATGTTAATTTAATTTTATTGAAAATATGAGTAAGTTTTATTTAAGGGTATTTTTTACCAAAGAAAAAATTCAGCCCAAAAATTTGTATCCCTCTATGTACTATTACGTTATGTTATAGAAGAATAGATTTATCAAAATTCTTTTTTTTTTGGTCTTAATTTTATCAAAATTCTTAATGTCGGTAAAAAAAAATAATCTTAATATGCAGATGCTTTCCTTGACAATACCAAAAAAAAAAAAAGAAATCTCGCATACTGGGCAATGAAAAATCTTAACCGGCAGATGCTTTTATATTTTAAATTTCCCTTGGGTTAAGAGGGTCATATTACCATACATACAAACCGGAGGATTAACAACAACAAAAATAAAACTCCTTATTCTAATAGTACAATGCCAAATAAGATACAAATAATTTGTATAACTCCTTATTTTGAAAGAATTCATATAAGCTATATATTGAGTACTAATTAGCAGCTCCAGTTTAGGCACATAGCAGTTGGGAGTGATTATTTTCTCCACCATGGAGCTAATAATTTCATGGATATTTATATCCTCCACCACCAGGGAATGAACCATAAGAGGGTGCAGAGTATTGTTGGAAAAGTTTTCGCCCTGCGCCATATATAAAAAAGATAAGTGAATATAATTTTATGAAACAAGAAGAAAAATAAGAGATCATGATATAAAAACAACAACAAGGTATATACCGTGTTTGAAATTGGATTGGGCAGCAATACCCATGATAGATGACACGAGTAATAAAAGTATTGCCAAGAGAGCAACAAATGACTTCATATTATTATTGGAGGCACTGAAGAGAGAAGTCATTTCTAACAAAAACTAGTAATCTATAGATGTAGTTAATTGCAAGTTTGGGATGATCATAATATATCACTTAGGACCAGGTATTTATAGAGAAACAGTTTTTTTTTTTTTTTGAAAAGTTCATAGAGAAGCAGAGATGTTTACAAGCGTGTGCTGACTAATTATAATTTTTACAAAAAATAATAATAATAATTCATACATATATCTTCTTCCTTTTTTATCAAGTAGTCTAATGATTGATGATCACACATTTTAAATGTGAAAGAAGTGATATATTATGCAATATCCCTACCAATTGAGCAAAGTTCACAGAGACTATATATACCTTCTTCTATACGTATATATAACGAGATATTGCTTAAGCAACTAAAAGTATTAACTTTTGTATACAAACTTGTGTAATATTACTTTTAAATATGTTAGATTTATGTTTTCAAGATAAAATTTCTTATAATAGATTCCTTAAACAATGTCTTTAGGACACTTGTTAGCATAACCATAAAAATATTGATAGTGTAATTAATGTATACATTTTACGTACAACTAGACTAAATTACCATTTGTATGAATGTATTTATAATTGACTTTTTATATTCTAGAAAAAGGATATTAATTAGGGTTGTGTTTGAAAAAAAAAATATTACATGTGTCCTTAATTATAAGATCATTTTGAGAAGAAAAAAAATTGTCCCTTTTTATGAGAATAAATTTGTAAAAAGATCTTATATTTAGGGATGTAGTACTCCCTCCGGTCTTATTTACAAAAAACAATTTACTTTTTTGATACATTAAATAATTTATGTATTTAGTTTAGGTTATTGACTAGATACATACATTATTCAATGTATCTAAAAAATTAATTTTTTCTTGTAAATGGGACCGGAGGGAGTAATAAATAGATCTATTTAGGGACAAATTTTCTCTCACAATTAGTGCTTATAATTAGGGGTGGATATTTATTTAAATCTGCGTGCAAGTGTGCGTGTAATACTACTATAGCTAATACTCCCTCCGTTCCAAAATAAGTGATATTGTTGATGGTTTTACACATGACATTGCAACTTTTTATAATTTTAATTATATATTAGCAAAAATTATAAAAATTTAGTATTTTAAAAATATTCATCAAAACAAATTCAACAAGCTCATTTTTATATAATAGTGAAAAAGTATGCTGAAAGTTCGATGCGTGAGCAGTGTATGTAAAACTATGCCACTTATTTTGGAAGGGAAGGGATATATGAAATCAATCTCAAAGTCAAACCATGCACAAGTTGTGTAAACTTTAGGGTCAAAGCAAAGAAATTAATTAACACGGGTGTTGATATTTGTGTATCTTTTTTGGTAAAAGTGATTGCATGACTTTTCTGTGGAGGTGCCAAGTCTCCAACCAACAACACAGCCTACTTTAATATGTGTATTGATCATTTGTGTTTTTTGTCAAAGGATAGATGTTACATATTGGCCTACAAATGTATACAACAGTTGAAAGGTCAAAAACAAAAAATCATCATCTTGCCTGTTTGTGTTGAATATACAACGTTCATACCATGACCAGTTCTTTTCCAACTACTACTAAAAAACCAGAATTTCAGTTATAATAATTTGATAAATACCTGCAAGCACATTGAGCTATACATTAAAGTGTAACGCCACATTATTACTTTACCTCCTAAGCTACAATGATCCATATACGACTTATTTTGTTCCTATGCATCACACTTCATAATTTTCATGGCATCATTTGCAGCAATAACACTGACAAAGATATTCTTCTATCATTCAAATTACAAGTAACTGATCCAAACAATGCTTTGTCCAGTTGGAAACAAGATTCTAATCATTGTACCTGGTATGGTGTCAACTGTTCCAAAGTTGATGAAAGAGTTCAATCTCTAACCTTATCAGGACTTAAACTCTCTGGTAAACTACCCCCTAACCTCTCCAACCTCACTTACCTTCATTCACTTGACCTTTCCAATAACACTTTTCATGGCCAAATTCCATTCCAATTTTCTCATCTCTCACTCCTCAATGTCATTCAATTAGCTATGAACGATCTCAATGGCACACTTCCACCACAATTGGGTCAACTCCATAATCTACAGAGTTTAGACTTTTCTGTCAATAATCTCACAGGTCAAATTCCTTCAACCTTTGGCAATCTCTTATCTCTCAAGAATCTTTCCATGGCAAGGAACATGCTTGAGGGTGAAATTCCAAGTGAATTGGGCAATCTCCACAATCTTTCAAGACTTCAACTCTCAGAGAATAACTTCACCGGCAAGCTTCCTACTTCTATCTTCAACTTATCTTCCTTAGTTTTCTTATCCCTCACACAGAACAATCTATCAGGCGAGTTGCCACAAAATTTCGGCGAAGCTTTTCCGAATATAGGGACACTTGCTTTGGCAACCAATAGATTTGAAGGGGTAATCCCTAGTTCCATATCCAATTCATCACATCTTCAAATTATTGATCTTTCTAACAATAGGTTTCATGGGCCAATGCCTCTTTTCAACAACTTGAAAAACCTCACTCATTTGTATCTCAGTAAGAATAATCTCACTTCCACTACATCATTGAATTTTCAGTTCTTTGATTCCCTTCGAAACTCAACTCAGTTACAAATTCTTATGGTCAATGATAACAACTTGACCGGGGAACTTCCAAGTTCGGTTGATTATCTTTCAAGCAATCTACAACAGTTTTGTGTTGCTAATAATCAGCTAAATGGAAGCATTCCTCATGGAATGAAGAAGTTTCAAAATCTCATATCCTTCTCTTTTGAACAGAATTATTTCACAGGAGAGTTACCATTAGAATTAGGAACACTCAAGAAATTGGTGCAGCTTTTGATACACCAAAATAAATTGTCTGGTGAAATTCCAGACATATTTGGCAATTTTTCAAATCTGATTACTCTTGGAATAGGAAACAACCAGTTCTCAGGTAAAATTCACGCGAGTATAGGACAATGCAAGAGATTGAATTATCTGGACTTGCAAATGAATAAGCTTGTTGGTGTCATACCAATGGAGATTTTTCAACTCTCTAGCTTGACAACTTTATACTTACATGGAAATTCTCTGAATGGTTCGCTTCCTCCTTCGTTCAAGATGGAGCAGCTAGTGGCCATGGTTGTTTCAGACAACATGCTGTCAGGGAACATTCCTAAAATCGAAGTTGACGGATTGAAAACACTAGTGATGGCAAGAAACAATTTTAGTGGCTCAATTCCAAATAGTCTAGGTGATTTAGCATCCCTTGTGACTTTAGATCTATCATCAAACAATCTCACTGGTTCAATTCCCGTGAGTTTAGAAAAGCTTGAGTATATGATGAAATTAAATTTGTCCTTCAACAAATTGGAAGGGGAAGTTCCTATGGAAGGCGTTTTTATGAACCTAAGCCAGGTTGATATCCAAGGTAACAACAAACTATGTGGCCTTAACAATGAAGTTATGCACACGTTAGGAGTCACATCGTGTCTCACAGGTAAGAAAAACAATTTAGTCCCTGTCATACTAGCAATTACAGGCGGTACTGTTTTATTCACGTCAATGCTCTATCTGCTGTGGCTACTTATGTTCTCCAAGAAGAAGCGCAAGGAGGAGAAAACAATTTTGTCATCAACCACTCTATTGGGGTTGACTCAAAATATATCCTATGGTGATATTAAGCTTGCTACAAACAACTTTTCAGCTACAAACTTGGTTGGAAAAGGAGGGTTTGGATCTGTTTACAAAGGTGTGTTCAACATAAGCACTTTTGAAAGTCAAACAACTACACTTGCTGTTAAAGTTCTTGACCTGCAACAAAGCAAAGCCTCTCAGAGTTTTAGTGCAGAATGTGAAGCTTTGAAAAATGTTAGGCATCGGAATCTGGTAAAGGTGATCACTTCTTGCTCCAGCACTGACTACAAGGGGGATGATTTTAAGGCCCTTGTTTTGCAATTCATGCCTAATGGTAATTTGGAGATGAGTTTATACCCGGAAGATTTTGAGTCAGGATCTTCTCTAACCTTGTTGCAAAGGTTAAACATTGCCATTGATGTTGCATCTGCCATGGACTACTTGCACCATGATTGTGATCCACCAATAGTCCATTGTGATCTGAAACCTGCCAATGTCCTACTAGATGAGGATATGGTTGCACATGTGGCAGATTTTGGATTGGCAAGGTTTCTTTCTCAAAATCCATCAGAGAAACATAACAGCACTCTAGAACTGAAGGGATCGATCGGCTATATCGCGCCAGGTACTTACTAATGATTATTCTCCTTTTATTTTCACTTTCTTTTACCTTCTACCAGTGGTATCAACCACAAATTGCAAAAAATAGCGGTTTGTTCCAAGTTTTGTGTAATAATAGCGCGATGTTCAAATTCCGCTATGCTATAGCACCCCTATTTTACAACACTACCTTCTATTATATATATATATAGCTATCTAATACTGGGGTACCATGTTTCAGAATATGGTCTAGGAGGCAAGGCTTCAACTAGTGGTGATGTGTACAGTTTTGGGATCCTACTATTGGAGATGTTCATAGCCAAAAAACCAACAAATGAAATTTTCAAAGAGGAATTAAGCATGAACAGATTTGCATCAGACATGGATGAAAAGCAATTATTGAAGGTTGTTGATCAAAGACTTGTTAACCGTTACGAATATATGACACAAAATTCCAGCGGTGATAGTCATAGTAGTGAGTCTGGCAACATCAGTTACAGTGATGATAGTAAAGCACATTGGATGTATAAAGCTGAAGAATGCATAACTGCTGCAATGAGAGTTGGCTTATCATGTGTAGCACATCGTCCCAAAGATCGGTGGACCATGAGAGAAGCCTTATCAAAATTGCATGAAATTAAGCGGTATATACTAGGCTTGTGAAGTTGGTCTGATGCCTGCTATTTGTAATAAGCCTCATGTGGTCCCTTAAAAAAATTATACATAAATAGGAATCTCAAAAAAGTTATGAGATGTATTTAAATTCACAAACAAAATAATTTTGTTCCTCTGCTAATTTTTTCAGGGGTGAAAAATGTAAAATAAACATGCTAATAGCTTATTGATAAGAAAAGAACATTGTAAGATGAGTTTTGAATTTTAATTCTTATTATTTAGCTACCTTTTATTTTTGCCGAAGTTCACTTTTTTCCATGAATTTTTGGATTAGAATGGATATGCAGTTGTATAATAGCTTGGTTCTTTGTCTCGAGCAATCAATAACTTTTTCTTTAGTATTTTTACTAGAGAAAAGAAAATAAGATAATTTCATAACCTGTTCTGATTCTTATCATGTGAGAGACAGCAAGCTAGCTCATAAGATGCAACAAAGTTTGATGATGCCAGTGCAGAAACTTCTAAATCTGTGAATACTTTGTGGTATTGGATGCAATTATTTTATTCAAAGGTGATGTAACTACACTGCAACAACAACAAAAACAAATACCAAAAATCCTTAGAGAACAAAACTACATTTGAACTTATTAGAGTTTTTGTCAGCAAAATGTTCTGATCATAACTCAGATATTATCAAGGAAGACGACGGAGCTCATATTGATGGTGGATCGGTGGGATAAATGCCTGAGAACAGTGGCATTCAGCTGGAATCCACGGCAGAGATGTTGCCAGCTGGTAGGGTGTTCCTGAAAACACTCCGACACTCAAATTAGTATATGATTGGGTTTAGAACGAGACATACCTTGACAGGTGATGATGTGAAGCTTATAGCCTAAAGAGGTGGTATTGGGCTTGAACCAGCCCAAAAGTTCACTCTTGAATACAATATTGAGTTTGATTTAGGTGGTTTAGTTTAGGGAATGGTGACATATTGGTGGGAAGTCAAATCTGCTAAAGTTAAAGTATGAAACTAAAAATTGTGATAAAACAATTACATCAATTCTAATCAAACTAGAGCACAAGAGAACACAATAATTCCTTCACGTCTAGTCTTGAATGCATAGAACAATAGAGCAAAGTATTTAAACAAACTAAAATAGCAATAGAAGACTGAAGACAAAAAAATAAAATAATATACAGAACAAGACTTAAGTTGGTTCTACACCAAAGACAAAAAAATATTTGTATTCTAAAGGAGACAAAGTCTGAGGGTTTAGGTTTTAAAATTGTAAGTCATATATTGCATCATCACCTATGGTTTTGTTAACTGATCATCCGTATACTTCTATGATATCCTAAACCACTTGTCATTTTTGAAATGACTCATTTTTAGACTTATAATAGCATATACCGATCAAAGTATGAGGTGCTAATCCTAACCCCATCCAAAATCAACTTTACATGCCAATGCCCTCAAGTACCACTTTCCATACTTCTAATTCTCATGTAATTGATAAATTTTCAAACAAGAATTGAAAGCATATTATAATAGAACCTCTCGTCATACAGCAATCATCATAATCATATTTTTGCAGGCATATATAAATTGTTAATACTTATAGGACATAAAAAATCGTTGATACACAAAACCAAAACATGTAATCTCGATAACATGTTGATCATTCACAGAAACCTTTAACTCTTCATGATCAATGCTTTAAAATAAGTAACTTTTGACTCAAAAGCATCCAATGTTGTGTTTTCTATTGAATAACTAATGATGTCTATTATTTAGTGAATAAGCATAAGATCTAGACTTCAGCACAAACTGTGGGAAAATATTAAAGGATGAAACATAGCTAAACTCAATTAGCCTTTAGTTAGTTGCTAACCAACTATAGCTTACAGGCTGAATAAGTTTCAGGCAACCAAAATAAACTGCATTAAGCACCAATCTCCCAAATACATCACATAAGTCATAGAGGTACTCTTGTTCCAACTAATTACAGAACTGCAGTTGTATAACAGCATCATGAATTTGCCGGCGCTTGAGATAATTGGCAGAAAGTGTTATTGCATAAAAAAAACACATCAGTACAGTCATTATAACAAAGCAATCACCTTTAAATCCCGACCAAGTTATTAATGGTTAATTTGACAATGGACAACAACTGAATTGTTTACAGCATTCGAAATCCTACTGCAAATAAATTTGGCAGCATGTTCAAAGTTCTTGAGGATATGCTAGCACACAATTGCAAATACATGCATTATTCCAAAACAAATCAACCTTGATACCTGGGATTCTCTACTTGATAAAGTTCCCAAAATCTGTTATTGTTGCCACTAGTTTCTATCCTGCAACCAAAGCATCGATTAAAGCGCAATACAAATAAAGCTTGAATTGCAGATGACCAGGGAATTCCATCTAATAAATCTTGAAGTAAATTACAACCAACAGATTGCATATCATACACCAAGAATAGGTTTGATAATTGTTGTGAAAAGATCATATTGCCAATTAATTTATTAGAGAATATAAAGCAAGATAGGATAGGATATCTATTTGCAGAAAAATCTTTACTTTAGGAAGGATGGAGAATACTTATATAAAATACAGTCTCATGAGCTTTGAATCAATCAAAAAAATCAAAGGGGAAATTGAACTATACTAGAACCCAATAATTATGCATTCCATAAAGATACTTACCAGAAACCCTTATCAGTAAGCTAATCCAGCAAAGGCATATGCAAAATAGCATTTAGGGAGTAGGGTCATCAAAGCACAAAAGATACTATTAGAATAAGAATTCACATTAAAATTGCATACAAGGTATAATCATCCATTGATTCCTACCGTCTGATTTGGGGGTTCAGATTATGAAAAAAGTTCCATCTCGCAGTGATTCAAATTTTTATTTACAAAATTGAATGTTTGTTGTATGAAGCAGAAGATTGAAGGTTCTTGAGTAATCAAAACGAGAAATAAAGACGAGTAGTAGTGCATGCAATGCAACTATGCATGGAGAAGAGAATTTATTTTCCCACCTTCTCTCCGAAATTCTGCCATTATTTTCAGCTTTTGTAATATAAATGCTTAATTAAGGTTTTTCAAAATGCCTTTTTAATCAATTTGTTTGTTTTTTTTTTTTGGAGGAAAATTCGACTCTGTTTGGTAAAAACAGCGGATAGCTGATAGCTTATAGCTAATAGCTGATGACTGATAGCTTATAGCTGATGACTAATAGCTTATAAGTTAATTGAAGTGTTTGGTAAAATTAGCGGTTGAACTAGCTGATAAATGTAAAATGACATAAAAGGGTATTATTAATATGTAATAAAGTTTATATAAATTGATATGTAAAAATAAAATAAAAATTGATATTAAAGGGTTTTATATGTATTATTAACGATAATTGATAGTTTCCTAAAAAAAGCAATAATTGATAGTCACAATGAATAATATCTTCTTGATTATTTTTAAGGGACCTTCTTGAAATTTATTTGACTGAATTATTAAATCAATGCATTATCAATCATAGATTTTTAAAACAATTTTATACGGTTCAAAAGAAGGCAAAAAAAAAAAAAAAAAGTGAGGTATATTATCATTTAAATAAAAACACACAGTGGGAGGTATGTATATATATATATATTTTTTTTTTAATTTAGCGGAGGTATATATGTCACATTTGTCCAGTAGCATTTTTTCTTTCAAAGTATAATAAATTATAAAGGGTAAACATGGATTTTAATTAAAATAATAAGGGTAAAAATGAGATAAAATATGAGAAGCTATAAGCTCAAACGTTACTTGGAATAGCTTCTGAAAAATAGCTTATAAGCTCGTGAAATAAGCTATAAGCTCATGGTGAAAAAGTATTACCAAACAGAGCTTTTTTTATCAAACGAGCTTATAAGCTATAAGCTATAAGCTAATTGAGATGTGTTACCAAACACACCCTTCATTTGAATTTTAAAATCTGAAAATATAAACACTTATGATTCATTTAATTTTCCCATGAATTTTCGATAAAGATGAGTTCAAATCATGTATAGGAGACATTCAAATTAAAAAACCCCATAAAAACAAAAACAATCATTTCAGATTTTATAATCCAAACATTCCTACAGATATTTCAAACCCGTCTTATGCCATAAAATTGGTGAAAAATGAGAAATTTGATTTTCAAATGGAGTATTAGGGTTATAGAATCTTTGTGATCAGTAAAAATTTATTTTTCAAATGGGGCATAAACAAAAATTTATTTTTCAAATTCATTAAACAACTAATGTATAAAAACATGATAGCAATCAATTTCGGCATACTCGCCAGCATAGTTTTAAAACTCGGCTCGGTCATCGACTCGGTAAAGGTACTGGGTCATTGAGTTAATGGTCGAACCACTGAGTCACTGGTTGAACCGCATGACTGAATCGGATTAAACCGAATAACTCGGCTAGATGACTCGGTTTTAAGATTTAATATTTATAGGTAATTAACCCGATTAAATCGGATTGAACCAATGACTCGGTCACTTAAAAATAAAAAAAACTGACATATAATATGTATAGTTATATTTTGATGTGTATATGTTTTCTAGGGGAGAGATGATAAGATATTAGATATTACTATTATTGTAATTTGTGTAAATAATATATCTAATAATGAAATACTTACCATAAAAGAAAAATATTATCTACTTAAATATATATAATAAATTTCATTTAAAAACAAAAAACAACTCATTGTTGTGGTGGTATGTTCCCGCTTATTCCTTTTGATGTGTGTGGTTCGATTCCCATAATCCCCAACATTTTCAAATTCTGATTTTTTCTACAAAGTTTAAAAGACTGAAAAAAGTCTGACCATTTACGGTATTAAACAGCATTATGGATCATTAATAAATTTAATTAATAAATAATTATGATAAAAAAATAATTGAACTGGGTTAGCTCCGAAAACCGGCCGAGTTGCCGGTTTAATCCGGTTTTTAGCGAGTCTTACCGGTTTCTACCGGTTTATTTACATAACCGATCCAATGTATGGCTCAAACCGGCATAGACACCGGGTCCAGGTCGGACCGGTTCGACCGGCCGGTCTGAGCCGGTTTTTAAAACTATGCTCGCCGTGTCTCACTACAAATAGCCATACATGATCTCACTCACATACTTGCTATTGGCTCACACTAAGTGTCTTAAATATGGTTAATCATGTTTAATTTCGTGGATAATGAAATTATGCCAGTGATTAATGAGTTTCGATGTCCAATATCCATTAACAATAACAATATATTTAACATAGCTTTTTCTTGAAAGAAATATATTTAACATAGTTAACCACACGATTTATTTGCACTTAGAGTTAAATTGTTGTAAAAAGATATCAATTGGTGGTTATAGAAAAATCATTTCTCTTTTATTTCTTTTTGAAAAACTCTATCAACTAAAGTCATATTGCTCACAAGTGAGAGATTGTGGCTTTGAATTCATATCCTAAGCAGGGATGTGCATGGTTTAAAAACCAAACCAAACCAAAAGCGATTAAATTTAAAATTCTTATATACATCCATAAAGGCATGTTTACATTTCCCAATCCCATACTATCCCTCATATATTTCGCTGAGTAATTTTGAAGGACGAATTAATGAGGAGGAAAGTTACACCTGCTACGACCATCTCCAATCATAAGTGGCTGTGGTAATGATATTATATTTGATATTATATATTGTTATACTACTAACAAATAAGATAGAAATAAATTGTACAACTCCATAATTAGATATATATGAAAAGCTATATAATTTGGCGGAGACTAATTCTTCTTACATACTCGATTGTACCAGGAAAGTAGATATTCTCGCATATTACATATTAAATATGATATGATCATGTTGAAATTGGACTTGCCAAATTATTCTAATAGTACAATGCCAAATAAGATACAAATAACTTGTATAACTCCTTATTTAGAACTATATAGCTATAGACATAAGTACTTCAACACCTTCCACGGGACTTAATATTTCATGGATATCCTCCACCTCCGGGATATGGACTATAAGTGGGTGTATCATCGAAAAGTTTCCGCCCTGCACCATATATATATAATTAAATGAATCATTTAATCAAACAAGAAAAAAAAAAAAAAGATCATGATATACATATGGTTATATATTTTAAATTAGTGTATGTATGATTGTCACAATTTTAATATATAGGCCACTAGGGCAACATACCGTGTTTGAAATTGGATTGAGCAGCACTAACCATCATCATAGATGACATGAGTAGTAAAAGTATTCCTAAAAGAGCAAAAAACGACTTCAATTTAGAGGCATTGAAGAGAGTCGTCATTTTTAACAATATGTATAACTTGTTGAAGAATATTGTATTTATAGAGAAACGTAGATGTTTAGAAGCTGATGATCATCCCTTTGCTGACCGATTCCTTCTCAAATTACATTACATGACTGTTGTGCATTACAGTTAGTGACATAAATAAATAATTACTCCAATTGAGAAGTATATATGTCACACGTCAAATTAATTAAAAAATCTAAATAAGTTACAGCTGCTCATTTAATTCAATCGCTTAAAAACGCAGTAACTAATAGTAAGATACTATTGGACCAAATATGCAATCTTAAAAACAAACTAGCATGGCAGTCAACAACAGAAGTTAGACTTATATATTGCTAAAAGATGATATCAATCTCAAACCATGCACTGTTGTAAAATTTAGGGAACTGATATGTGTGTTGATCTTGATATGTATTTTTTTGTCAAAGTTAGATGATGTTAGCGTAAAATAAAGTAAACGAGGATGAGTTGTATATTATCATCTCACTATTTTTTTTTTTTTTAGGGATTTCACTTCTTAGTTGAAAAGGTCAAATATACATACAAACAAAAATTTCAACTTCCTTAAAAAAAATTTCTTCAACTTGTATGCAACTTCTGTGAATTTATTTAAGGAAATGCTAACAAAACACTTGTTAAAAAAAAGAAGTCTAAAGATTTTTTTTCTTTCTTAGGATTTGTGTATCCAACGTATTGATATTTTAAAAAGCAACTTTTCATACATTAAATTTGTAAATTATTTTCTTTTTTAAATTTTTGCCAAGTATCTTAAGGGCATTTGCTAACATAACATCTACTCAAGCAAAGTTGTTCGACCGTACATATGGGTGTCGTGTGCCTAGGCACAAGGACAAAAGAGTGATTGTCTGTGAATTATGATCCTAAGATGCATAGATACGAGACTATTTTTAGTTGTTGAATGGTTATATTGGATGGATGTTTTTAAGAATTGATTGATACTTATATAAACCAACAAAATCCAACAAGCTAGTGTGATTTAGAACTATCATGAGATCGAGATACAACATCTTTACTAGTAAGAAATATGAGTCTAATCTCCTAATATATAAAATAATGAACTTATTCTTAGTCCATGTTTTTATGATTAATATGTAACACATGAGTTGGTAAAAACACACCAACACAACATTGGCCAACCTATTGGAATTGATAAGAATGGTGATATATTCTTTAAATAAAGATGATGAATTAGTTTAGTTTAAGAACACAAAAGATTCAAGAACTTTGTGTTAAATGAGCTTATAAGAAGGTGGCCGAAAATTATTCCAAATCAGAATTCAAACTTGGATTTTTCTGAAGAATATATCTTTAACCAAAGTTCATTAATAATAACTTGAGTTCAATCATTTAAGTATTCAATTGAGATTTATCACACTTTATAGAAAAATTCACTGTATTAATTTAAATTTATGTCTAAAATATCACTATTCTAAATTAAATTATGTAAACTACAAAATACGGCGTTTGTCAAAATTGGATTGGGCAGCAATACCTATCATAGAAGACAAAGTAATAAAAGTAATTTGGAGAGGTGTCATTTCTAACAAATTAAAATCACATGAAGAATAGTTATTTATAGCGAAACATATATGTTTAGAAGCGTTATCATCCCGTTGTTTACTGATGGCTTAATTACTTTTTTCGTCCCTTAACTTATTTTTTGGTTTCGTTTTGGTTCCTTAATTATTAAAAGTTTCGTTTTGGTCCTTTAACTTACTTTTTGGTTTCGTTTTGGTCCCTTAACTATTAAAAGTTTCGTTTTGGTCCTTTAACTTACTTTTTAGTTTCGTTTTGGTCCCTTAACTCTTCCTCCGTCAACCACTTTGGACTTTTATGTTAGGATGAATGTATTAAAGTTAAGGGACCAAAATGAAACCAAAAAATAAGTTAAGCGACCAAAACGAAACCAAAAAATAAGTTAAGGGACCAAAACGAAACTTTTAATAGTTAAGGGACCAAAAGAAAACCCAAAAATAAATTATGGGACCGAAACGAAACTTTTAATAGTTAAGGAACCAAAACGAAACCAAAAAATAAATTAAGGGACCGAAAGAGTAATTAAGCCTTTACTAATTCTTCCCCGTGGCCCAGACTAATTCTTTCTCACATACATCACTAATAATAATAATGATTAAATTTCAGTTAACCGTGACAAAAGTGCTTAATTAGTTGGGTAGTTTGTCACATCGAATTAATTAAATATTCTAAATACTAATTAGACTCATACTTTATTTTGTACCAAATAATCAATCATAGAAACATACTATCTCCGGCAAGTCAACAACAGAACCTACGACTAATTTTGCTCAAAGATAATGTCAAACAATAATACATATATTGTTGTAAACTTTATGATCAAAGCAAATGAAATAATATGTCTATTGATCGTGATATGTGTTTTATTGTCAAGGTTACATGTTACATCTTAGCCTAAAAAGTATATTCAAGTAAACGATGAGTTGTGTATTATCACACTTTTGAGTTGAAAAGGTCAAAAAAATTCTCAAATTTTACCGCGTCCAAATACAAAAATACTATGACCAGTTCTTTTCCTACTACTACTAAAACCAAAGTCCAAAGGCACCATTTAGCAGACATCAAATATCAAACAAGGATTTCAGTCCTACTACTACCAACCACATTGAGCTATACTACTATCAATATGATCCAAATACGACTTATTTTGCTCCTATGTTTCCTACTTTCTCATTTCCATGTCATCATTTGCAACAATAACACAGACAAAGATATTCTTCTATCATTCAAATTACAAGTAACTGATCCAAACAATGCCTTGTCCAGTTGGAAACAAGATTCTAATCATTGTACCTGGTATGGTGTCAACTGTTCCAAAGTTGATGAAAGAGTTCAATCTCTAACCTTACGGGGACTTGGCCTCTCTGGTAAACTACCCTCTAACCTCTCCAACCTCACTTACCTTCATTCACTTGACCTTTCCAATAACACTTTTCATGGCCAAATTCCATTCCAATTTTCTCATCTCTCACTCCTCAATGTCATTCAATTAGCTATGAACGATCTCAATGGCACACTTCCACCACAATTGGGTCAACTCCATAATCTACAAAGTTTAGACTTTTCTGTCAATAATCTCACTGGTAAAATTCCTTCAACCTTTGGCAATCTCTTATCTCTCAAGAATCTTTCCATGGCAAGGAACATGCTTGAGGGTGAAATTCCAAGTGAATTGGGCAATCTCCACAATCTTTCAAGACTTCAACTCTCAGAGAATAACTTCACCGGCAAGCTTCCTACTTCTATCTTCAACTTATCTTCCTTAGTTTTCTTATCCCTCACACAGAACAATCTATCAGGCGAGTTGCCACAAAATTTCGGCGAAGCTTTTCCGAATATAGGGACACTTGCTTTGGCAACCAATAGATTTGAAGGGGTAATTCCTAGTTCCATATCCAATTCATCACATCTTCAAATTATTGATCTTTCTAACAATAGGTTTCATGGGCCAATGCCTCTTTTCAACAACTTGAAAAACCTCACTCATTTGACTCTTGGTAAAAACTATCTCACTTCCAACACATCATTGAATTTTCAGTTCTTTGAATCCCTTCGAAACTCAACTCAGTTGCAGATTCTTATGATCAATGATAACAACTTGACCGGGGAACTTCCAAGTTCGGTTGATTATCTTTCAAGCAATCTACAACAGTTTTGTGTTGCTAATAATCAGCTAAATGGAAGCATTCCTCATGGAATGAAGAAGTTTCAAAATCTCATATCCTTCTCTTTTGAACAGAATTATTTCACAGGAGAGTTACCATTAGAATTAGGAACACTCAAGAAATTGGAGAGGCTATTGATATACCAAAATAGATTGTCTGGTGAAATTCCAGATATATTTGGAAATTTTACAAATCTGTTTATTCTAGCAATAGGAAACAACCAGTTCTCAGGTAGAATTCATGCAAGTATCGGACGATGCAAGAGATTGAGTTTTCTGGACTTGCGAATGAATAAGCTTGCTGGTGTCATACCCATGGAGATTTTTCAACTCTCTGGCTTGACAACTTTATACTTACATGGAAATTCTCTGAACGGTTCGCTTCCTCCTCAATTCAAAATGGAGCAGCTAGAGGCCATGGTTGTTTCGGACAACAAGCTGTCAGGGAACATTCCTAAAATCGAAGTTAACGGATTGAAAACACTTATGATGGCAAGAAACAATTTTAGTGGCTCAATTCCAAATAGTCTAGGGGATTTGCCATCCCTTGTGACTTTAGATCTATCATCAAACAGTCTCACTGGTCCAATCCCTGAGAGTTTAGAAAAGCTCAAGTATATGGTGAAATTAAATTTGTCCTTCAACAAATTGGAAGGGGAAGTTCCTATGGAAGGTATTTTTATGAACCTAAGCCAGGTTGATCTCCAAGGTAACAACAAACTATGTGGCCTTAACAATCAAGTTATGCACAAGTTAGGAGTCACTTTGTGTGTTGCAGGTAAGAAAAACAAGAGAAACATTTTACTACCTATCATACTAGCGATTATAGGTGCGGCTGTTTTGTTTGCTTCAATGATCTATCTATTTTGGCTGCTAATGTCCTTAAAGAAGAAACACAAGGCAGAGAAAACAAGTTTGTCATCAACTACTATAAAAGGGTTGCATCAAAATATATCCTATGGTGATATTAGGCTTGCTACGAACAATTTTTCAGCTGCAAATATGGTTGGAAAAGGAGGCTTTGGATCTGTTTACAAGGGTGTGTTCAACATCAGCAGTTATGAAAATCAAACCACCACACTTGCTGTTAAAGTTCTTGACCTGCAACAAAGCAAAGCCTCTCAGAGTTTTAGTGCAGAATGTGAAGCTTTGAAAAATGTTAGGCATCGGAATCTGGTAAAGGTGATCACTTCTTGCTCCAGCACTGACTACAAGGGGGATGATTTTAAGGCCCTTGTTTTGCAATTCATGCCTAATGGTAATTTGGAGATGAGTTTATACCCGGAAGATTTTGAGTCAGGATCTTCTCTAACCTTGTTGCAAAGGTTAAACATTGCCATTGATGTTGCATCTGCCATGGACTACTTGCACCATGACTGTGACCCACCAATAGTCCATTGTGATCTGAAACCTGTCAATGTTCTACTAGATGAAGATATGGTTGCACATGTAGCAGATTTTGGATTGGCAAGGTTTCTCTCTCAAAATCCATCAGAGAAACATAACAGCACCCTAGAACTGAAGGGATCAATCGGCTATATCGCCCCAGGTACTTACTTACTAATGAGTCTTCTCCATCGATTTGTACTTTCTTTTACCTTCTACCAGTGTTATCAACCGCATATTGCAGAAAATAGCGGTTTGTTCAAATTTCGCTGTGTAACGATAGCAATTTGTTCAAATTCTGCTATGCTACAGCGCTATGGCACCACTATTCAACAACACTTCTTTTATGCATAACTATATATTTGTGTATATATAGCTATCTAATATTGGGGTGACATGTTTCAGAATATGGTTTAGGAGGCAAGGCTTCAACTAGTGGTGATGTGTACAGTTTTGGGATCTTACTACTAGAGATGTTGATAGCTGAAAAACCAACAAACGAAATGTTCAAAGAAGAAGTAAGCATGAACAGATTTGTATCAGACATGGATGACAAGCAATTACTAAAGGTTGTTGATCAAAGGCTTATTAACCAATACGAATATTCGACACAAATTTCAAGCAGTGATAGTCATAGTGGTGAGTCTGGCAGCATCAGCTATAGTGATGGTAGTAACGCACATTGGATGCACAAAGCTGAGGAGTGCATAGCTACTACTATGAGAGTTGGCTTGTCATGTATAGCCCATCATCCCAAAGATCGGTGTACCATGAGAGAAGCCTTATCAAAATTGCATGGAATTAAGCAGTCTATACTAGGCTTGTGATGTTGGTCTGATGCCTGCTATACTTGTATAATCTGTATACCGGTTCGATCTGTAAATATTTGTAAAAAGCCTCATGTGCTTCCATAAAAAAATTTGTATATGAATAGGAATCTCATAATAGTTATGAAATGTATTTAAAATGACAAACAAAATTGCATCAGACCAACTTCTATTGCTAGTGGCTGAGGAATTGTCTCGTAACAACAGACTATCTCTTCCCTTAGTTTGTGTGTGAATTTTGCATTCCCTTTAGTGTGTAATTCGGTTTCTGTTGTAAACATATTCTACCATCAATAAAAGTCAGTTTTCACAATTAAATAGTAATTTTGTACCAGTTTCTAACAATTCACAGAAAAGGATTTAAAATGCATTCTCCATATTCAGAATTTGATCAATTAATAGAAATTGATGTCAGTATGTCACACATGCTAGTTTATCCATCACCAAACCAAGGGATAAACTAGTATCCAAGCTAAGAGTCCATGTGATACTTCAATATTGGTGTCGTATCCAACAAGAAAAAGAGGAGGAATTAGAAGAGTTTCCCAAGCTTCCATATGCTACATGCCATTAAGTAACACTTTCCCTACTTCTAATTCTCATGTAATTGATCAATTTTTACACAAGCTAACAGAACCTCTTCTCATATAGCAACTATCATAATCATGTTTATGCAACTATCATAATCATGTTTATGCAGGCATATATCAGATGTACATACTTATGGATATAACAAAACTTTGATATACAAAACCAAAGCTGCACTATTAATAATAGACTATTATATACCTCTGAATCTATCCATGTCCACCAAAATTCAAAGGGGAAATTGAACAATATTACTAAAACAGTACAGTCACATTCTCATGTTAGATATTATGATTTACGAGAATTAGCATACACCTCTATCTTAAATTTGAGAGATGAAATCACAGAGAAAATATTTCTACTTGCGGGTGCAATCTGTAAATACTTGAAATTGCATTGAAGGCCTGAATCAAACCTTTACATTATGAATGAAGAGTTTGTAATGCATTTTACTTTGTGGTCATTGATTAAAACAAAGTAAGCATGTTTGGTATCACGGTGAGTTTGTAAAATTTGCCGAAATGATTTCGCCAACCCAACTAAATGGCAAATATTCATTTAAGTCATCAATCTTTTCATACCGTCGGATTTGGGGTTACTAGAGTCATATATGCTACCCTTATCAATTATGAAATAAGACTCCATCCCGCACTGATTCACAGTCTTGTAGGGTTTATCATTACCCTGTAAAATTTTAACTTACAAAATTGAAGGTTCACTTTTATTTGAAGCAGAAGATTGAATGTTCTTGAATAACCAAGAACACGAAAATAGGTAACCCAACATCATTCCCAATAGGCATCAATTATAAACCGTTAGTGGAAACAACGTGGGAAACTCCATTATGGTAACAACTAACAAATGTAAAATATCTTTCAATTTTTTTTATGCCAAACAGGGTCTTGGCAGAGAGTAAGTTTCTCACGTTTTCTTTCTTTCAAGCAGAAGATTGAATGTTCTTGAATAATCAAGATTCAAGAATGAAAAAGAGCATTCATCAACTTAAATACGGTGGAATCAAAATTCCAAAATTACCGTAGCGAACAAAAAAGTTTATATTTCAAAACATTAGCATAAAATAGAGTCGTGGGACTGTGCACGGTTCTTTTCTCAAATCTGAAGATTGAATTTTGTTGAAAAATCAAGAATGAGAATATGGGCATATCCCAACATGTATGAATGCAAATATGTTGGAATTAAAATTCAAAAATTACCGTAGCAAACGAAAAAGATGACTGAGGGACCCAACATTCGTAAAAGTTTCGATCAACATTCGTATAGTTTTGTTCTTTTCTTGTAGAAAAAATAATGAAACCTCAATAACAGAAGGATCTAAAATGCAGTCTCTTTTAGAAGTTGAACAGATGTCACACATGTTAGTTTATCCATCACCAAACCAAGGGATACATATTCTCTGCCCAGAATCGAATCAACTTCATGTGAAGTTTCAACATTGGTGTCTACTATCCAACAAGAAAGAGTGGAGTAATTAGAAGAGTTCCCCAAGCTTTCATATGCTACATGTAATTGATCAATTTTCAAACAAGCACTCAAAGCATAATATAACAGAAAGGCTGCATAACCTAAAGGCTGTACAACTACCACATACATGATCAGTTCATCAATTGAAATTTTTGTACCCACTTATAACAGTTCATCAAAATAAAATACAGAAAAATGAATATCCTACTATTCTCAGAGCTAATATCTTACAGAGCCATGATGATGCCCACTGCTCATAACAAATTGATGACTAAAGAGTTCATAATGCATGCAGTTTACTATAACGTCATTGAGGAGGCATCCATCCCTAATCCCTTACAAAATATTTATGAAACGATGTATGTGCATCAATTCCTACCCTCAAAATTGAACGAGGGACCCAACATTCAGATGAATGTCACTGCAAGATTTTTTGATGTTACAAAATTGAAGGTTCTCTTTTAATTGAATGTTGTTGAATAATCAAGAAAGAAGAATAGGTATCCTAGCATGTATCAATGTTTCGAAACAAAATTACCGTAGCAAACAAAAACATTTATGTTTCGAAACATTAGCGTCAACTGAGCACGGTTCTTTTCTCAAGCAGAAGATTGAATTTATGTTGGAGTATCAAACGAAAAAGATGATCGAGGGACCAAACATTCGTAATCGTATGGTTTCTTTCTTAAAGAAAAAATAATGAAACCTATCAAACGCATTAGCATTGTAAGTTCGAAGCGTAACATATAAGCAAACGTGAATGACTGTGCTATTTATAGAGATGCTTTTCTTATGGGCTTTTTGCGGCCAACTACCTTTTTCTTTACGGTCATTGCTTTATAAACCCCTACCATTATTTTAAATTTTAAATTTATTGAATGCATAAGTATTAAGAGAATATTTCTATTTTTTGGTTGCTTAACATGTGCTTTAGGACACAAATTAGCATGACCTTTATTTTAATATTGTAGTGGAACCATATTTTTTTACTAATGAGATGCATAGTGAAATATTGTAAATTTATTAGTTTGAAGTATAGTATAAACAATATAGTGTTTTCATCAACAACAAAAAAAAAAAAATTATAATTTAACTTAGATGTTAAACTCATTTGCATTTGACACTTTTGACTTTCTAGCATCAAAGGTAATTTGACATTCTACATAGAGTTTAAATGGTCATGCATAGAAATGTAATGTATCCTAGATCCATAAACGTTGTGTTTACGATGATTGATTTTATCATCTTAAAAGGCTAAGCGACACAACTTTTTATCCTTCTGCCTTCCATAGAGAGTTGCTAACTTAGACCAAGCTAAAAACAATAATGTTTAAGTTAGCAAGTGCGTACATTTTCATTTGGACATAAAAAATTCATTGTCGCTAGTTTACACCCACTTTGCTAAATTACACCAACTTTATTTATGAACCAAAAGAGTTAATGAAACATATTTGTATACATTTGTGTTTATTTTAACTTGTTTCATGTTTATAATTGTGTGTTCCAAAACATAATATCCGACCTCCTATGGTTCACTTCAAAACTGAACCGACGTAAACTGAATTGCTTTATTTATTCTAGTTTTTAATTTTGAGATATAAAGAACTGACAAACTAATGTTAATACCGCTATACATTTTATTAATATCCCTCCTCACACATTCTCACGCTTAAGCTTCAACCAACATTTTGTGGCTTGGAAAGATAAATAATGAAATGACACTTCTACGGTGCAGTCAGGAAACTAAATTTTTTTAAAAAGTTATTTTGTTTAGCCATTAGGATAACTGTTAGATGCCATGTCAGCTAGTGTATTGATGGTGGACCATTGTAAGTTTAAACTTTTCCTTACTACAAATCAATCCTCACATAAAAGAGTAATTACTTTTCATTTATGAATTTATTTTATTTATTAATTATGTATAAAGTCTATAATTAATTTTAAATTACAATTTCACTTTCCTCTTTCCTCGTCTCCATTACTGCAGAAGGAGAGGTCGCAAAAGTGAAAATTAAGTTTCCAAACAAATCCCAACTCTTCTCAATCTCATATCTCTTCATACAAAAGTATAGTTAGTTTTGTCTCGGTTGTCCTTCTTCATACAAACATGAATTCACACAAAAGTGAAAATTTAGTTTCCTTCGTGTTCGCTTTCGTTCGTCCTTTTTTTTTTAAATTTAGCATATAAGTATCATAAACCCCGACACAAGAAGTACCTAAAAGGGTAAGGGAGCTAACACCAAAATAAGAAAAGGCATGACAGTAAAAAAAAATGCCATGACAGAAAATTGAAAATGAAATAAACATGAGCACAACAGAACAATTACAGCTGCAAGCCCAAAACAACATCCAAAAAACTTGACCTCTCCTCAAAACAGACAGCACCAGCACCCGAACGCACCAACAGGAAAACAATAGCAACTGCCGACAGTAACAGCAGCCACAACCGCCCCAATCAAGCCCAAAAACGGATGTGAAGATCGATTTGATTAAGCAAGACGGTGTTAGGGGTCGAGAATATGAATTTTGGAGAAGATGAATTTTGATTGAGCAAGACGGTATGGTTTGTGTTGGAGCAGATGAGTTTTGGAGAGAAAGGGATGAACAAAATCGATGATGGATAGGGATAATGAAAGCTGAAAAGTTTTTCCCAATTTTGATGAATAAGATTTATGATTTACAAAATAAAATAATAATAAAAATGTTTAATTTTGATTTAATCAGGACTCAATTGCAATAAGTAAAGATATATGACACACCTTATGAGTAAATATGCAATACACCATATAATCCGATGTGACATAGATTAAATACACAAATGCTCAATAATAGGTCATATGGTTAACTTCATCAGAAAAGTCATTCTCACGACTTCACGATAGAATTTTCCATAATGAAAACAATCTAAGGTTAACATTAATTCAATATATTCAAATTGGAAATAAATTCAATGGTCTATATTCTAACCATGTGTTTATTTGATTTTAGCATAGTGAATTTGTGATGCAAGTCAATAAAGATGTTTGAAGTTCCCTAAAAAAAAAATTGAAGTTGAAAGTTATTTTTTTTATCAAGTCATTTGAGTGTATTATCAAGTCATTTAAGTGAACTTCCCAAAAAAAAAAAAATCATTTAAGTGAACTATTATTTTAATTTATATTAAAAATTTATTTGGTATAATTTTAAGTGAACTATCTGATTTGTAATTTGAGATTCGAAGTTGTACGTGCTAAAGTTTGTAATTCTGAGATTTAATATGCAATAATATGTGTAATTTGAAATTTAATATGCAAGTATGTATGATAGTATAGGTGCATGTATTATAATATGCAGTGATTATAAAACTGCATGGTATGCATGATGGTAAAAACTAAAAATGTAGGGGTTAAAGTATAATGAAACTGGTTTAATATGCAAAGTGCAAGGAAATTTATAGTGCAGTAGAAATATTTTAGGCATCTTTCAAGAAAGATGGCACCAAATTCATATTCATTCTTTAAATTGGAATCAACTATGCAAGCAAAAATAATTCAACTCCACAACCAAATTAAAATCAAATATATGTTGCTGAAATGACTTTTGTCTCCTCTAAATTAAAATTAAATCTATACATACTGCTAATCTACTTTGTTTTTTTTTTTAAGGAACTGCTAATCTTCTTTGTTAATTACAATTTCTGTTTGTATAATAATATGATAAAGGAAAGTAATTTGTCGGTGTTTGATTGACATATTTGCGTGGAGCAGGATGGTAACTAGTTGGTGCTTGATTGACAAATGTGTGCGGGACAGGATTCCAAACTTGCGAGTATAAACTGAAATTAAAAAGACAACAAGCACCAAAACATGCATAAAATTTCAAGTATCGTGACAAAAATTAAGAAATATGAATTGAAAACGGATAATAATAACAATGATGAATAAATAGATATTGTGTTATTATGGTGATTTGTGGTTAGGATTGATCACTGATATACTTGTGCAAATTCAGAATGAAGCACATACACGATACCGACATATCAATGCTTATAATTATTTGAAAAAATAATATAATTGAATACAATCATGTGTATAAATATTGTGTAGGTATGACGTAGTCAACATTTTGATAGATGAGACTTACCTTAGGTTTGAAAAGATTTAATTCAAAATGAAAAATACAATTATATTTCTTTTAACTTCAAATGCAAATAATAATTTATGTCTTTCATAAAAAAAAATTATGTCTTTCATCTATTTTTTCTCTGCAATAAATAACTTAAGGCACTAATAACAAATCAATCATTAATAATGTATTGATCTTTGAAAATGAACTACAAATAAAACAATATTTCTTTACAAGTAAAAAAAATCTGCCTCAATATAATTATATCATATATTAAAGTACAATAAATAAATTATATTTTGCATGTTGTGGGAGACATATTTTAGAAGGAAAAAAAAAAAAAATTGTATCACGAAACCATTATGAAAAACATAATAAGTTTATGGGTTAATCATCCTTAATTTTCCAATTTATTTTTCATATTACCTTGTAGACGGCCTGTACTGATTATCGATTACTTGAATATTGTGGTTCCAACACTTCTGATCAATAATCTGAAAACAACATAAAAATAACTTAAGTCTTGTGGTCATTAACATGATAAGCTAACACGTATTAGTGAGTTTTTTTTTTCTTGCGATTTTAAAAATTCATGTAACACCAATATGGCCAAAACATCCTTTAACAACTGATCATACAACACAAATAATGATATATGGCCAAAATAAAATTTACAAAATTCTGAAAACCTTATCAAAATTTAAGATGTTATTAATTTATTATAAATAAGTTTTGCTAACACCAAATCCAACAGCTCTACGTGACGGTGATTTTTTTTTTTTTTTTAAGATTTTAAAAAGTTCAAGTGAGTTGTGTTTCGAAAGTTCACTAGAGTTGGCAGACTTCAATTTTTTTTTTTTTAGTAAGGGCGGGCATCAAGACTTGACTAACATTATTAGAGGTTCTTAAATATCATCTGGCAAATAGGTCTGGCGGTGAATTCAAATTATAAAGGTAGACAATGGTATGTACCAAGAATCGAGAACATAATTGAACATTTAGTGATTTAGGAATAAAATAAAATAAAAAACAGAAAAAATTACCTCATAAGTAAAATAGGATTCTGGCTGAAAAGATAGATACTGCTTTTCTTTGGTAGAATTAGTCTCATTATTCATGGAAGCATTGGGGTCCCACTCCCAACTCCATGGTGTGAGAAAAGAATTATCTTTCTCAAGAAAAGATGTAAATCTTGCATCAAGCATTGTTACCTCAGTAGCATGATCATCACTAGTAACAACCATATCAATGGATTCACTTTCCTCCGTCAAAGCATGTTTGCGCTTCATCATTCTTGGTACGAGTATTGTATTCTTTATCAGATGAATCAAATTGTGGAGTACTGTACTATAGCTTGGTTAGTCCAATACAAAATAATTGGTAGGCACGTATAAATATAGTGATACTGTTAATTAACTTTCAAATATCCAAAAAGATTAGGTCAAAAAATAAATCGAAAAAGATAAAATTTGTTACAAATAATAATAAGGATTTTGTCAAAAAATATATCTAATAGATTTTTCTTTTACAGAAATATTATCTACGATTTGTTAAAAAAAAAAAAAAAAAAAAAAAGATCTACGAGATATGATTTTCTTATAAAGATTTTGAATGCAATTGTAAAAATAATAATAATCTCTAACAATATATAAAAAGGATTTTTGTCTTTCTACCAAAAAAATAATATAAAAAGGTTAGTACTTAGTATACTTTGGATTGGCTTTTTATTTGTTTCAATCATGTCATTCATTAAACATTTTTGTTTCTCATTTTATCTTTTTTATAATACAACAACAACGAGACATTTTTTCATTAAATGGGGTCGGCTTCATAGAGATTCGACAAACCTTTATGCTGACTGTTAAGACGTAACACAAATTTCCTCTTTCATCCAGTCTTTAAACCTGCATTGCATATCAAGGCTATGCCTAAGCTGAGCTTTTTATCATTTTATGGTATTGTTTAAAATTTTGATTAAAAAATTAGTTAAAACGCATGACAATAGAAACAGTTTGAAATAATACCTTATCCAAAATAAGAGGAACAATAAGGGAGCTTATTTTGATTTATTTGCGGAAAAAAAAAAATTAAGCCAAAAGAAGGAGTGTAGCTTAGATACTACAACTCCAAATATATTGATCAAAAGGAAAATAAGATGCAAAGAGAAAGGCAACCAAATCAAAACTTTCTGAATAGATAATAAATCTAAAGTTAGGAAACACTAATTCATTCCTTATGGAAGCTTCTCTAATAACCAAGGGTAAATCATTCCATGAAAACAAAAGAAGTTAAATTAAGACCAATATTAGTTAAAGTGGCTGAAACTTGACCCATAAAAATGTGTGTGACTAAAAAGATCATATCTCTCTCTAAAAAGGATCCTACAACTGTTCCATCTATTTCTTAAAGGTCAAGTAACCAAATTAGAAGAGTTGAAGGATAAAACCACCAAAGTAGAGTCAATTTCAATCCACAAATTTCTGCAATTTATCTCATAAGCTATTTCATTGAGGAGATGGATCACTTCTTGAAGGAAAAAAAAAATGCAATTCTAAGTTCTTTAATTTTTGTCTCTGTACCATGTCTATCCTAATAAAACGTTCAAAGTTACATTCCAAAACTGAAAATTAATCTAAAGTTACAGTCCAAACTGAAAAATAATAAAAAAATACAGCCCAAAGACATTCAAAGTTCTTTATTTATCGGCTAATAAAATTTCATTAGTTCCAATTCCACACAAGACGAATCCGGAATTGGTAAAAAGATACTGACCCGTCACATGCTAGGGAGCATCCAACTGATATTGAAGCCAAAAAACTAAACTAAAATGCTTCCAAACAGAACCAACTCAATACAACATAATAACAAAACACTGCACCAAATTTAAAACTGCAAGCCATAAACACATAAAAGACACAGCAGAAGACAAGCCGCAAAAACTGCCGACAAAACGATACCAAACCAAGCCATATATAGGTTCAATCAGAACAAATTGCCATAAGTTAAATACTAAATTGTTATAGTACAGCAATGCAGCAGCACTAGAACCTTGATCTTGATTAGAAACTAAGATACATACTCCTACAAACACTAGATAGCAATAATTTACAAACTCCCAATACCTTCAATTAGAATTTAGAACAACTCCACAGGAGACAATTTTTCAAGTTAATCCATTAACACAATCCCTAGATACACCATACTATATATCACAAACTATGTGTGAATCTGTCACAGATTGCAAAATCCTGATCAAACCAAACCAAATTGCTGACATCCACGGTTTAGAAACCACATTAAATGTGGCATACAAGCAACAACTTCCAACTCAGAAAAATGTGGCCCCGACTTAAATAAAATGACTTTGGACTGAGTTCATTAAAAAAACAAGAAAAAAAAACAGAAATGGACTTTATGAATAAAATTTATTTGGACCTAATTCATTAAAAGAAATAAAATAGCTTTTACTATTCTTACCCTATGCATTTCTGCGTCTTTATTTTTTCTTTCAAAATATACCCTTTGTGATTTTTGGATTGTATAATGCAAAAATCTCAAGGGCATTTTCATAAAAAAAAAAAAGGGTGCATAGAAAAAAACATAGAATGAAAAACAGTATTGGCCACAGTTCGAAGAAAACAGCTCCTGCAAAATATTTTACTTTTGAAAATAGTCCCTGGAGGTACTATTTTAAAAACAAAATATTTTGCAGGACCAAAAACAACAAAAAAAATTTACAAGGACTAAAACCAAAACCATATTTTAGCCTCAATTTAATAACAAAATAATTGAGTTTAATGTCTAGTTAAAAATTGGAGAGGATGTTTGTGTTGTTTAAGAAAACCTTATCAGAGGTTAGTGTAATTTACCTTTATAAAACTAATCCTACTGGACTATTATGGAGTTATTTGGATAAGAAAAAAGAGAAGAAAAACAAACAGTTTTTCGATTCACTATGGTTATAATGATATAAAAAGGTTACAACAACTTGAAAAACCTCACTCATTTGACTCTTGGTTATAACTATCTCACTTCCACCACATCATTGAATTTTCAGTTCTTTGATTCCCTTAAAAACTCAACTCAGTTGCAAGTTCTTATGGTCAATTATAACAACTTGACTGGGGAACTTCCAAATTCTGTTGAATATCTGTGAGGCAATCTACAACAGTTCTGTGTTGCTCATAATCAGCTGAGTGGAAGCATTCCTCAGGGAATGCAGAAATTTCAAAATCTCACATCCACTTCTTTAGGACAGAATTACTTCACCGGCGTGTTGCCATTAGAACTAGGAACACTCAAGAAACTAGAGAGACTATTGATGTACCAAAATAGATTGTCTGGTGAAATTTCAGACATATTTGACAATTTTACAAATCTCTATATTCTTGCAATAGGAAACAACCAGTTCTCGGGAAGAATTCCTGCCAGTATTGGACAATGCACGAGATTGAGTATTGTTGACATGGAAATGAATAATCTTGTTGGTGCCATACCAATGGAGATTTTTCAATTCAATGACTTGACAACCTTGAACTTGCAAGGAAACTCTTTGAAAGGTTCGATTCCTCCTGAGTTAAAAATGGAGCATCTAGAGACCATGGTTATTTCGAACAACTGGTTGTCAGGGAACATTCCTAAATTAGAAGTAATTAAGCGGATTGAAAATACTTGTGATGGCTAGAAACAAATTTAGTGGCTCAATTCCAAATAGTCTAGGGGATTTAGCATCACTTGTGACTTTGGATCTATTCATCAAACAATCTCACTGGTCTAATTCCTGATAGTTTAGAAAAGCTGGAGTATATGGTGAGATTAAATTTGTCTTTCAACGACTTGGAAGGAGACATTCCTATGAAAGGTGTTTTTATGAACCTAAGCTAGGTTGATCTCCAAGGTAACAACAAACTATGCGGCCTTAACAATCAAGTTATGCACAAGTTGGGAGTAACTTTGTATGTTGCAGGTAAAAAACACAAGAGAAACATTTTACTCCCTATCATACTACCAATTACAGGTTCTACTGTTTTGTTCACGTCAATTCTCTATCTACTGTGGCTGCAAATGTCCTTAAAGAAAGAAACACAAGGTGGAGAAAACAAGTTTGTCATCAACTCCTCTAAATTGGTTGCCTCAAAATGTATCATACAGTGATATTAGGCTTGCTACAAACAATTTCTCAGATGCAAACTTGGTTGGAAAAGGAGGGTTTGGCTCTGTTTACAAGGGTGTGCTTAACATCAGCACTTATGAAAGTCAAACAACGACACTTGCTGTTAAAGTTTTTGACCTGCAACAAAGCAAGGCCTCTCAGAGTTTTTGTGCAGAATGTGAAGCTTTGAAAAATGTTAGGCATCGGAATCTGGTAAAGGTGATCACTGTTAGAATATTTTATTATTTAATAATATTCCAATATCATTATGTGGGCAAATATCGTAATAATAATTATATTAGCTATTTATCAATTGTGAGCCTTAATTGATTAGTGATCAAATTAAGTAATAAGGCTAATTAGATTTCTATTTTGGATAATTAATTATTTAATTAGTTGATATGGACTCAACATGAGTGGATGTCCGGATGGCCCATTAACGGAATAATGGGAAACCCTAATGGCCATCCAATATAAAAGAGGCTATGGTCCCCAATACACCGTACACGGCAATACTCTCTCTTCTCCCCATCTGAAGAGAACTTGAGGCATAAAGGTACCGGTTGAGGAAGAACCAAATCAGCCACCGCTAACTCTATTGTGTGTTTCAGATCATCTCCTCTCTTTGGTTATAGTTGTTGATGAGAGGGCTGCCTTGAAAGCTTTATCCAGGTATTCCTAATACCCTAATTCTTAATACCCTTGATAAATCAAACATGTCGTAGATCCGATCATAATCAGGTTCAATGTTTTGTTTGCTTCCGCTATTGATTCACAATTGTTGAACATGTATTATGAAATCTATTTATATTAAGACCTATATTTCCAACAAGTGGTATCAGAGCGGTCTTCATGTTTGATTTATTAGGATTATTTTGTTTAAAATCACAAATTTTTCTTTGTTCTTCCATCGCTTGAACCCTAAATTTGGTTAATTGGGGATTTTTTTTATGTTTGCCTCGTTTCGGCATGAAAACGTGAAATAATTTTTTTTTTTTATTTGTTTTGAGAATAACCGTAACAAGCAAACCATGTCTTATGTGTATAGTTGCTTACTAAAGGACAACAATTTTTTGTGGATGATTACTTTTACTTTAATCAATTTTTTTTTATGCGTGTTCCAATCGGTTCTTGTTTGACCTTTATTTCAATTGAATCGGTTTAATCAATTGATTTCTTCTGGATCCTCCTTGTTGCACGCTGGTGATTCATTAGGCATGAATTTTATGAAAACAAATAATTTGATTAAATCTTGTGTCCATGAATATAGATAATTTGGTTTGGCTTCTTTTCAAGATATCAATATTGCATCCTTTGGGTTGTATTTTTGTCCTTTTAGGAATATTCTTTTACTGTGAATATTTGGATTTTGGAAGAAATATTCTTTCAGTATGAATATTTAAATTCAAGTGTATGTAATTTTGTGAGCTATATTTTTTCTTTTTGGATATGAATTTGGTTTGCTGCAGCTTTCGAAAGCAAGATACATTGATGAAATTGAATTCACATACTTGAAATTTTAGAAGTAAGTATTTTGCATATTTCAAATTTGTGAAATCAATTGTGTCTGCTCTTGACTTTATTTGCATTTGATGATTTGATTCTATATTAAATCTTTTGGTCAAAATAATTTTCCAATATTTTTTTTTTATCATATCTTCCAGTTTAATTTCTATTTGAAATTAGTATTTATTCACAAAGATTTTGTACATGGAGATTATTTTGAGAAATAAGGCAAATTAAATTTTGTTATATATATTTGGTTGTTGTATATATTTGTGGAATATGTAAGGAATCTCAAAATATTATGAAGAAACTTTTAGTACATGAAGTAAAAATTTTGATTCTTTAAAGTTTGAGAAATAATAATTTTAGTATTGTTTGTTTATTTATAAACATAAAGTATATTTCTTTATTTAGGAAATAATTGAGTCTAGAGTTATTCATTATTTTATTTAAAGAATCATTTGGTATATGTGAATCAATTGTCGCATGAATATTTTTTTTTTGTATATATAAGATTCAATTTTTTTTTATTTGAAATTGAATATTTGGTTATAGCATGATTATCATATTAGAGTTTATTGTTATTAAGTTTTCTACAATAATATTTTGTCTTATCATGCATTTTGAATATATTTCATGCTATGTTTGTTGCTGCTTTTATGCGATATATTTAAATTCATGAGTTTGTCTTCACACTTAAAGTATTGTCATACACACATTGGTGTGATTTGTGACTTTCATCTTCTTTCAAATTCGTGAATTTGTCTTCACACTTAAGGGTTGTCAAGTGACCTTATGGTTACTTAGCAACATAATGGACTAATTCAGCCTACATTATGTCAGTAGTGCTTTGTAAATTTAAGATCATTCCCATTTAATTTGTTGTGAAATGTCTAGTAATTGCGGTTGTTTTGGTTGAAGCAACATGTTGCCAAAGTAACCTCTGTTGCGTAGATTTGATTCAACTGAACTTGCAAAAGACGTAGTATGAAATTATCCATGTGAGTTGTCGTCGGCCCCAAGGAAGGCACAACTTGACCGGATAATTACATACATATGATAGTAAATGTATGGTGATTATATAGTAATTATCCATGTGAATAATAGGATACCTGAATGTGACTATTATTTGACAGGATTTATCACCTCATTTAATATATATTAAGATTATCTAGTAACTGCAGTTGAGTCGGTTGAAACAATAATGTTGCCCAAGTAACCTCTGTTGCGTAGATTCGATTCAACTGAAGTTACAAAAGATGTAGTGTGTAATTATTTATGCGAGTTGTCGTCGGCCCCAAGGAAGGCACAACTTGGCCGGATAGTTACATACCTGTGATGGTAAATATGTGGTGATTATAACGTAATTATCCATGTGGATAATAGGATGTCCAAAGGTGACTATTATTTGACAGGACTTATCACCAATGTTTGATCATTACATTGAGAGTACCGCTTGCAATTAATTCTTAGCAATCCAAAGATTGTGTTTTAATGGTGCGCTTGGTATCTTGTTAAGGTCTTTTATTTACAAATAAAGAAGCATGTTTCTTTAATATTTTACTGACATGTATGTTGATGTTGTGTTAGTGTAAACTTATTTAATTATTTAAGAGTTTACATCCACACCTATGATGGAAAACAATTGACAATTATAAGAATTTATTCTTTGTCAAAGTAAATTGTCATTGTTTGATCATTGTTATAAAATACCACTAGCAATTGATATTATTTTTTAAAGACTTGATATTGATGATGCATTAGGTATTTTGGTGAGTGCTTTTGCTACTCTTGTTCTCTTTAAACTAATATAGTTTATGTATCTGCTAATCTGAGTTGAATTTTTAAACTCTTAAAAGTTCTAACTTTTAGGAATTGAAGTATAATATTAACATTATTCTTGGATCTAGACCTTAGATAAGGGTGGTGAAACTCACATTCTCTCACATATTCAGCATCTAATTTGAGAATCAAGTTTGACAAGTGAGTATACACCAAATCTCATAGGTCATATGTGATCATAAAGTTAAAATCTCATATGCATTAGAGGTATTGTTTAAGATGACAATTTTTGTCATATTTTCTTTGGTTAAACTAAGGTGCTTTTAAAGCAATATAGAGAAAGACAAACTCTCATTGGAGAGAGTGTATTTCATTAAGATTATTTGGCAAAGAAAATGTAAGAAGCACATCATGTAAATATTTAATCTTGCTAAGACACTATAATTTCGACTATCTATGACTGGTTCGAAAATTCAGTAATTTCGACAATCATATGACTTGTTCGAGAATTCAGTATTTTGTATTATCTTTGCACAGTTAAGTTTATAACTGTTACAGTTAGAAATGATCGTTTAAATGATCAATTCATAAAGTGTGCAAATAAGGAAAGGCTGAAGCAAGAGAAAATAAAATGGTGCTCATTTGGAAAATACCTCATAAAAGATAAGGGCAAAAGAATGGTAGTCTTGACTGACTTATGTCCAATGATGTTGAAAGATACATCAATTAAGAATGGACAAAGTCGATAAAGATTGCTTTATTCATTTTTTAAACCAATTTTAGATTGTCGTTACTAGTTTATTTTTGTATTTAAAAGACATTTGGTGAATCATTATTTGAATGAATTTTTGTTTTAATTTCTCTTTGAATAAATCAAGATGTTTTGAGTTTCATTTGCAAATAATGATTCAATATGTCTTTTAAATTCAATTATAAGAGTCAATTCAGTTATGACTTGTGACATTCTATATTGTTTAAGGTTTTGAATACTATAAGTTTTTCGTCCCACAAATTAAGAAATTTTTTTTTTTTTGAGACATAAATTGTTAAGCTTTCTTGAGGATATTGAGTTTGGGGGAGAGATATGGTTTTTTAGAACAAAATTGAATGAGGAAGAATTAGTTCTAAACTAATTCATATAGTTACTATTAGTATAGTATATTTGGATCCTCGTGAGGACATTATTGTTCTTTCTCTCAATCAAGTTAAGAAATTAATTCATATAGATCAAACTCAACACCCTCAAGAAATATGGCTTCTAGTGTCATTAAGAATTGACTGAAAAGAGAAGTTCTATTTAGTTTAATTGAAAGACTCTATTAGGAAAGTCATGATACTAGTTTGCTGATTATAATTTTGGAGCTGCATAAGATGGATTATAATATAGTGTTTCTTAATGGTGACATTAACGATACAATATGGTGCATGTGAATAAAACTTTTGTGTCAATTGATACAAAGTAAATGGTTTGCAAAGTCATGAAATCCACTTATAAGTTAAGAAATTTGTCTCTTTAGTGTTACCCAAAAATTCTCATAAAGTAATTGTCTTATTTGGTTTTGAGATAATATTATGGAGAATTGTGGACTTAGCAAGTTCAGTGGGAGTAATTTTATATTTCTAGTTTAATATGTCAATTTTATTTTATTCAGTCAACGATGATATATGTTTGTTATGTGAAACTAAGGAAATCTCTAACAAAAGTTAGTGATGTAAGATCCTAGGGACACCTCTTTTGTATTAGGCATTTCAATACTTAGAGATTCTTCTCAAGGTATTATTCGGATATCACAAAAGAGTTATATCAATAAAGTTGAAAATGAAATGACGTAATTTTTGGATGACCTCAATCACCGAGAGAGACTTTTCAGTCTCAAATATTGCCCATTAGAAAATTTATGAATTCATAAATTTAAGTATTTTCCTACACTTTGTCTATAGGATTTTTATGTATAATATTATTATACGCATTTTGAAATGGTGTATATAATAAAATTGTTTGGCAGATATTTTAGCAATTCAAAGTTTGAATTGTTTAAAAAGCAACCATAAGGATTATTAAAGAGAACAAGAGAGCTTATGCTCACATCAGAAATCTGACAATTTGGAGATCATTTATGTGTCAGACTTTGGCTTTTGGATGTAAGTAGATAATACACATCCTAACTCAAGAAATGACTGTAAGTATTTATGTCACTTGGTTGCATATTGTTAAAGGTATTGAAAGACCGATCAAGTTATATAGTGACATAATTCAGTCGTATAGTTGTTTAACAACAAATTTCTAAAAATTCATTACCTTATAGATTATTGTTGTTAAATGATAGAACATGCAGAGACAAACTTTATGCTAACTGATCCACTAATCAAAGACATGACACATAAGGTCTTTCATATGGTTGTTGTCATTAAGGATGTCTTGGATTAGTGGGAGTCTCTTAGTTTATGTTCTATACTTTTAATTTTTGGAATTGATACAGACTTTATGTTATGATTTTCTGCAGAAATAAAGTTCATGAGGTTATTTTTTGTTATAACCATTTCTGTATCATTTTGTGCAAATATTGAATTTGCATACTTCAGTTCGATCTCACTAAAGTTTTAAGTTGGATCAGTTGGAAATAGACATGATTTAGAGATCACATTGCATGAAATTTCCATGCCACTCATCCATATCGATCTATGTCATCAAGTGCATTGATATGGTGGTCGTCGGGGTTCCGTCACGTTATATGTCAGTGACGACAGCCGCGGTGGTCCCATTATTAATGTACGAGGTGGACTAGATTGTAAAAGTTGAAATCTAAAGATAAATAGCATTCAGACGCGCGCCTAAAGAATTATGATATAATTATTAAGATATGTAGCCCAAGTAGGAGATTGTTAGAATATTTTATTATTTAATAATATTCCAATATCATTATGTGGGCAAATATCGTAATAATAATTATATTAGCTATTTATCAATTGTGAGCCTTAATTGATTAGTGATCAAATTAAGTAATAAGGCTAATTAGATTTCTATTTTGGATAATTAATTATTTAATTAGTTGATATGGACTCAACATGAGTGGATGTCCGGATGGCCCATTAACGGAATAATGGGAAACCCTAATGGCCATCCAATATAAAAGAGGCTATGGTCCCCAATACACCGTACACGGCAATACTCTCTCTTCTCCCCATCTGAAGAGAACTTGAGGCATAAAGGTACCGGTTGAGGAAGAACCAAATCAGCCACCGCTAACTCTATTGTGTGTTTCAGATCATCTCCTCTCTTTGGTTATAGTTGTTGATGAGAGGGCTGCCTTGAAAGCTTTATCCAGGTATTCCTAATACCCTAATTCTTAATACCCTTGATAAATCAAACATGTCGTAGATCCGATCATAATCAGGTTCAATGTTTTGTTTGCTTCCGCTATTGATTCACAATTGTTGAACATGTATTATGAAATCTATTTATATTAAGACCTATATTTCCAACAATCACTTCTTGCTCCAGCACTGATTACAAGGGGTGTGATTTTAAGGCCCTTGTTATGCAATTCATGCCTAATGTTTCAGAATATGGTCTAGGTGGAAAGGCTTCAACTAGTGGTGATGTGTACAGTTTTGGGATCCTACTGTTAGAGATGTTCATAGCCAGAAAACCAACAGATGAGATTTTCAAAGAAGGATTAAGCATGAAAAAATTTGTATCATAAATGGATGAGAAGAAATTACTGAAGGTTGTTGATCAAAGGCTTAGGAACCATTATAGTGATGGTAACACAGATGGGATGCATAAAGTTGAGGAGTCCATAACTGCTGTAATGAGAGTTGGTTTGTCATGTGAGAGGCCTTATCAAAATTGCATGGAATTAAGCCATCTATCTTGGCTTGTGATGTTGGTCTCATTCCTTCTATACATGTTTAATCTGTACTAACCGATGCAATCTATACGTGTTTGTAATAACTAATAAGTCTCATGTGCTTCCATATAAATAAATAAAAATATACATGAGTACCGATCTCATAATAGTTATGAAATGTATTTTAAATGACATGATAATTTTCAGGGTTGAGAATGTAAAAAAATATGCTAATTGTTAGCGGCCAACTCTCGGGTGGGATTTAATCCCACATCGGATAGATAGGAATCTTGAGAAGAGTTTATAAGAGGAGGCACTCTTCACCGTACAAACCGATTTTATATGGATGAGTTAGGCCTCGATATTCGTTACACTAATAGCATACCGATAAAAAAGAAACATAGGAGAAATCGAAGTTAATTACTTATACATACCTTATTTTGGTCACATAGTTTTCAGCCTAATCAACTTTACCAATTTAAAACTTTAGAAGGTTTGGACTTAAAAGCTTATCACATTTGAGTTTCATACCTAAAGTCACTCTATGGCTTTCATGAAGCCAAACTTAAGAGACTTATCATGATTTCAAATTCTATGGATCGAATTCCATGCAATGCATCTGTACATATTTTTCACCTGTTTTAAATGTTACTTGTATCATATTTCGAATTTGGAGTAGCACTGTTATACCTCTTTTTAGGCTTAAACTAAATATGCATTGGAACCTGAGGGGAAATTATGAGTTCTATTGCTGCTTATATTGGTTCTTCCACTTGCATCCAAGTTTAATTTCACCTATTGGGATTGATGATGAAGTATAATTTCTACATCAGATTTGAGATTTAACTATTTAAGCCAAAATTTAACTAAATCGACAGATTCAGATTGGACCGATAATCTATGTATGTACGTACCTGGTGTGTGAAAGGACCATTTGGAGTATGAAGGACAACCTTTAATTTGATACAGAACCGCTCACAGAAATTATGCAAACAGATCAACGATGAGATGCATTAGATAGTTCATATATAGAGTTCATCACATCCTGCAAAAAAATTAATTCCAAAACCATATATTTAATTATTTCCTCGTTCTATAGTAACACAACCAAATATATCTGAAATCAATGCGAACTTTGCTTAAACAAATGCATCACCTGTTCTGATTCTTATCATGTAACAGACAGCAAGCTAGCTCTTAAGAAACAACAATGTCTGATCATGCCAATGCAGAAACTTCTAAATATGTGAAATACTTCAGTGTGGTATTGCATGTAATTATTTTCTTCAAAGGTGATGTAAGTACACTGCAACAACAACAACAACAAAAATACTAAAAATCATTAGAGAACAAATGTGCATTTGAGCTTATTAGAGATTTTGTCAGCAAATTTTCTGATATTCTTTGCAAAAAACAGATATGAATTTTTTTTAGAGAATAGAGATACATTTGAACTTATACTCTTTGAAAAATGAATGCATGAATTATATCAAAGATATGTTACAATATATGAAGAGCTTTTCTCAATGCAAAATGTTCTGATAATTACTCAAAGGTGGTTCAGGGAATGGTGAAACATTGGTGGGAAGTCAAATCTGCTAAAGCTTAAGGTACCGTTTGGTCCGGCTTTTTTCCAGCTTCTCTACGTTTTTAAGGAGAAGTTAGGCCAAACACAATATCAATAAAGTACCTTCGAAAAAAAGTACTTTTTTTAGAATGCATAAAATTGAATGAAATGAGCTTTAACCAAAAGTTGTTGAATGCTACTTCAAAAAACTACTTCTCCCCAATTTATTTCACAAGCACCTCTCTTCAACTCACGCTGGCAACCTTTTCTTTTATTTTTTCAATATATTTTTTTCTTCCATTTTATTTTATTTTAATTTTTGAACCGATCCATTTAATTTTTTTTAATCACGGTCCATTTAAGTTTATTATCTATTTTTTAAGGAATTTTATTATCTTTTTATCACTTATATATTAATTTCAATATCTTTTGATTATCACAACCTCGCAAATATTTTTATTCACGCTGTCAATGAATGACACCGAATATTTTTATTCCCTTTCTTCAACCTCGGAAATATATAGACACGCATTAGCGTTTAGAGTAATACTTTATGTTCGTCGGTTTTTTTTTTGTTACGCTAATGCGTATAATTTTTTTTAGTGTTGCGTAATGCGTATAATTATTTTTATAAAATTTTGATTTTAATTAAAAGTACAAGTGTAGTTGCCTACAAAAATTATACTTATATGTATTTTATACATTTGTATTGTAACAAACTATACATATCTTTTTCTTATTAAAAAAATTAAACATATATTTTCCAATGACACCAGCAATGTAACAAATATAATATTATATAATATAAATTCTTATCTTTTTGACTGACACTAAAAATATGGTATTCTTATAACAAAATTTGTTATAGAGTATAATTGGAAAAGAAAAAATCAATTATTCTCATTATATATACACACACATATACATATTATAGAGGTTATCTTTGAATATATGATTGAGCGTAATGAAGAAAGCAATATAAATGAAGAAATCAGTTGATATAATCCAGGAAGAGTAGAAGATGGAGACTACATGAATAAAGTTAGAAATTAAATAGGAGTTGTGTTGATAGAGAGTAGAAATGTTTGAGTCTGTGATGATTTATGTTTTTTTTTTAAAAGATGATTATTGTTTTTAATTTTCTTTGATATTATTTATGTTATTATTTGAGCCTCCTTAAATTATTTCTCCTATTCAAATATTTAACAAGTCCTTTATATAATGATACAAATTTGTATTCATGTTACACAAAATAAACGTCATTGAGTAAATATAGTATTTGTAAAAATATATCTTTTATATTTTAAACATTTTTTCCCTTCAAAAAATATTTTAGACATTTTTTTATTTATTATGTTAATTCATAATGAATTCAAAGTTTTTTTTTTTATTTATAGACAATGCATAAATATATGCAAGGTTCCGGATTCGAATCCCAGACACCACCAAAAAAATAATAAATTTTAAGTTTTGTACAATATTTTGCCAAACAACTTTTAACTTAAAAATAACTTTATAACTAAAAAAAATAAAGAAACCAAACAGCTTTAGCCTTTTTTTTAAAGGGCTTTATTTAAACTTTGTTTTAAAGTAGCTTTTAAACCGAAAAAAAGTCTAACTAAACGTTATCTAAGTATGAAACTAAAAATTGTGCTAATACCATTTCATAAATTCTAATCAAACTAGAGCACAATACATCCTTAACTTCTAGTCTTGAATGCATACAACTATAGTACACAATTTTACACACACTAAAATAGCAATGGATGGCTGAAGACAAAAAATAACTATACAGAACAGACTTAAGTTGGTTCATTACATAGATAAAAATTTGTTCCTACATTCACATCTTGCCCTAAATAAAATATCTATGTTAAACACATAAGAAAAATGAACCCCTCAAAGCCCACCCATCCCAACATCCTCTATTTCTTTCTTTTTTTCAAAACCCTCCTCTCCCTTTCCGTCAAACTCGCAAACAAGCCTTAGGGCCTTCCCATCACCTGTTTTATTCTCCCAGTTCTTATCCTACAACCATAGCATCAACATTCCAGCCACAGTCTCTCCAAATCTAGGATATAGTGGTCTCATAATGAATCTAAAAGTATGACAAATTAATAAACTGCGATTTTTTTAAACGCAGCAACCAAATTAGAAAATATGAATTATGATGATAATACCTCCGAATTGCAAGAATTTAAAATTGCTGGATCATATAACTATATGGCGTTGGCATCTTGACTATTATCTCTTCCACCTTTTGAAGAACTCCATCAAATCCTTTGATAAGGTTTGTCAGATCTTGTACTTACTTCTAGTATGAGAAACTCAGTACCTATATAGGCATGAATCATGATGTCAACTGCCCATAACAAACTCATATTATTGATTATTCGATAGATATCCCACATTTCTATCCTCCACGCTATATAACAAACTGCAATTAAGGCAAAGGCAACAACTAGTTTTGACATAGGCATCATCTAGCATTTCGGGTTACAAAAAAAACACGGAACAAAGTGTATCCATCCCTCACACTATGAATAAAATTTCATATTGAAATTGCATCGAAGGCCATCATCCATCCCTTACTAGATTTAGTTCTCTTGTGTAACCATGCGACGTAGTTACAAATCTCGACCTCTGAATATTGAATCAATAACAATTATCATTTTAAAGTTAATTTCTTGAATCTTTAATTTGAACTGTCCAATTTAAAATGATCAAGATCGCCTATATCACAGTCAGTCACTCGTTTAATAGAGAGAACTTGACTGAAAAAAATAAGGTGTATAATGCTTTACATGTTCTCCTACTTCATAAAACCAACACTTACTCGGGCCTACAATGAGTTAACTATCGTTTGTCAACAACAAAAAAGAGTGCATTGTTGTTGCTTATTGGTCGGATGAATGGACATCAACCTTACACTACACATGAGTGTAATGTAACAGTATTGAACTTGATCTTTCATTTAGATCACTTTTGCTGCTTCCTTCTTCCCCGACTTCAAGATAAAGAATATCATGTGCCAAAAGATTTTGTTAATGTGTCTTTCCAAGGAGACAAGATAATATTTCACATGTTCTACTATATATATGAAAATGATTGATCCTCCAGTATACAATTTGACATAACATGGACATAACTGAAACCCCACCACCTCACCTCACCCCAACCACACACACATGTTTGATGGCTAGGATTTTTGTCGTTACAGCAAAAGCTAAGATTGTACTCTCTCTACTCACAAAGTCACAATGCTTCAGACTTCATACATGTTTACTTAATGCTTATTTTATATATTTTAATAGTACATCAAAATCAGCTAGGTTCCAACAAAGTACGACCCATGTTAATTATTTGCAGAAGTCACTTTCCATAAATTAGTGTAATTTAAACTATTCTTTTAACAGGTAAATTTTTCCAAGTAAAAAAGACCATATTTGGGACATTTATTACACATTTAAATTGTTGCTATAAAAAAAGATACCAACAAATATAATAAGTATATACGCAGAGGAAAATGAAAACGAGTAGGTATGTTAGTACTTGATATTTTGCTGGGAGATAGAATATATAAAGATATTGTTGGGGGATAGAGAACAAAATAGTGGAACAGGTCTATGGTTGACATAGTCAAAGTTAGATCTATGATCTTATCCAACAGACAACAATTGGATCAGGACCACACAACAAATAACACTATTGTTTTGGCATTCATTAATTGTTAGTATTAGTACACTCTCACAGTCACAGGCAGAGACTAGAGATGGAGTACAACACGACACAACATAGCAAAGAGTCTTATTCACATAAAACAGAAACACTGGTTGTTGACTTGTTGTTTCATCAGTTTTTCTTCTACTATATAATATAACAACAAACATCACTGAACAATAGGCTATAATGCATAGTTGAATTTTGATAAATATGCAAGCACAATAAGATTACATTACAGAATAGAACAATAATCTTAGGTTAAATGAAACTTAAAATCAGAAGGTGCTAATTAATTAATTTACATATGAAATATGATTAAACTTATTGAGTAAGGCAATTTCAGAATTAGCTCTTGATGATGCAACATTTGGACTGCTATTACCACTACTATCAGAAAATGAAGCAAGTGTTTTATTATGCAAAACACCAGATGGAGAGGATACCATTCCTGTTCCTGAAGTGCCAATGGATTCGACACGATTTGTTGTTGTGAGAGGTGAAGATGGATTAGAATTTGTTGCATCACTGATGGAAGTAACATTGCTTGGCCTTAGAACTTCAGCTAGTGGACCACCAGGTGTTGAACCTAACCAAGGTTGTGCTGAATTGAGCCAATTTGATAATGCTATTTTAGTACTATCATCGTCACCCGCAGCATTCATTTCAATAGTACTCATTTCTTCACTCACGGCACTACCTCCCATTGATAGATCAAGTGATGAAAGGGATAATTTACCAACTGATGCAGAACCATTGTTGGAGGTGGTGGTGGTGTTGGCATTGTTTTCCACTGTCTCTGTATTAGACCAAGCATCAATGAAACTAAAACCTCTTGGTTTCTCAGATTGGAGAGTTTGCATTGGAACAACAAGGGGATTAAGTAAGAGAGGAAAGGGTTTTTCATGTTGAGCTAGTTCAGAACTGTTATATAGTGGAAATGAATTCAGATACTGAGATTCAGTGTTATTATGATAAGAACTTTCATTGGTCATTCCAAGTTTGTTGTTATGCATCAGAGGGTTCCATCCTGAATTAGAAGCACCAAGGGAAATTGGATCTCCATTCAGCATCCACTCCAAGCCCCTTTTCATTCAATTCACCAAATCAATAACAAACTAGAAAAAGTCCATATTATTAACAACATAAAACAAAGCATTTATCTCTGAAGAGTGAATTTAATAGAGGAAGAAAAAAAAAATCAAGCTTTATTATGTTGATTTTGTTTTTGTTTTAGAGTTTAGAGTCTTTAGACCAAATCACAACAAAACATGAAAGTGAATAAGGGAAAATCAGATAAACTAAATCAAAAGTACAAAACAAAACATAGGCATAGTACATGTTTGGATTCATGATAAATTTAGAAGAATCACAGATTTTAGCAAAAGCTATACTTAGAAGCTTAAGCCTTCAACAAAATCACATTGGCAACCTGATTTCATGAAACTCATATGATATGAATCAAAACATGTGATTCTAAACAGATATAGCAAAATACAGATATAAACTCACCTTGGTTGCTTATTTGAACCCTCAAAGCTGCTATTATGCAAAGAAAGGGAAGATTGGAGATAAGGATGAAGGGGAGTAGAAGCAAGAAAATGTGATGAAGATCCATATTTTCTTGTAGTTGGATTAGGAACAGCCACAGTAAAATCAGGCACAGAAAAAGGGTTAGAATCACAACGAGCCTTTTTGATTTGATGATGACTATTGCTATTGTTATTTGTGTGAAGTTCCACAGGCTTTCTTGAACGGGGACGACCTCTATGCATATGCCTTTCACAATACCTGTTATTAAGAGCTACATCTTTAGAACATCTCCATTTTTTACCATCTGTTCTTTTGCACCTACCAGCCTCTGGATCAGTATTGTTCCTATTTGATAGCCTCAAATTGAAACCACCATCCACTGCTTCAACAAGTTCAAATTTCAAGAAACAGTAAGAACAGAAAGCAACACATGATGAAAAAGGCCACACATTGATTCAATGACAAAAGGTAAATAGAATGAAAAGTGGTAAAAAAAATACAAACTTTTGACTCAAAATGGACTTAAAAAAGTAGAAAAAGTTAATGGGCTATGTTATTTTCTTTGTCTGTACATCAAAATATGAAATTAAGGAAGAAGAGAGAAAAGGGCCATACATGAAAGAAGATGAGAAGGAACAGGAAGTGAAGCCATCAAGTACTTGTAAATCATAGCTTGTCTTTCAAGCTCTCTCCATTGAGCACTTGTGAAAGGAGGATACCCTATTCCTATTGAAGCCGCCATTCCACCTGCTGTGACAACCACAAACACAAGTATGTTCAGACTTCAGAAACTTGTACAGAACTTTTTTTGTTCTGACCACTACTTATGTTTCTATATATTATTGATTGATGGAAAACAATAAGAAATAAACACAAATTAACCTTTGAGGGTTGTGTTGGAGGCAGAAATGTTGTGAAAAGGTTGAAAATTTAAGGATACACCACCATTATCAATGATAGCATTAGCACCTAGAGCAGAAGAATCACCCCCAAAAGACATGTTGTATGTTGTGGGACCATAACCATCAGCATCAGCAGCAGAAGCAGAAGAAGAATCATGATTATGAAAAAATGAACGGTGGTGATGATTATTAGAGAAACCTTCAAAACTCTGCACCGACCCAACAACAATGTTGGTTTTTTTTTTAGGTTCCTTGTCTTGAACGCGAAACTCACCCATAACTAATTAAAATGAAACCAAGCACACTTTGGTGAAAAAAGAAAACAACTTTGTTTGTTGTAATGTTACTTACTTTTACTTGTTATATTATGCCAATAGTAAAAAGAATCAACCACCAAAATTAACTTTTTCAGGTAAGGAAGATAGTGCTGTTTCTAAATAGGAGTAGGGGTAATGAAATGATAATGCATATGATATGGTAATATATAGTAGTATAGTAGTACAGCAACAAAGGCTAGGCTTGAGGCATGTAAAGAAGACAGGTGTTGGAATGGAGAGATTTATGATTGTGTTATGGGTTGCCGCCATTCTCGGCCTTTGATTTGCTTCCATGCTTCCAACATTCGCACCAATCCACTAGCAGACAAATTGATAAAAAAGAAAAAAAGGTGAGTCTGAGTGACTTGTTTCTTTCCTCTTACTATTTCTCTCTCTTATCCATTTTTTCATCTAACATCATTATTATGGTATCTATCTATCACTTTCTATATGTAAGGTTAAAATCAATATAGGACACAATTTTAGGGGGTCTAATTACAGTTTACTCCCTCATATTTTAATCTTTTCACCAAACTTGCCTCTCCAATTCAAAATCATCTAGTTTTGATCTCTTCTTAGATATTTGGGCTAATTTTCTTTTTAAGCTAAACAACAAATGAAAAAGAGAAACGATGTCAAACCTCTTCTCATTAATTATTTTTAATAAATTACTACCATCATCCGTTGTTTCAAATTCAGATTGTAATTAGATGACATAATCTATAAGTTTATACTGTAATTAGTTGTAGTAATAAGTTCATATTGTAATTTAGATTGCACCAATTATTTGATTAACTTTATCATATGATGTATTTATTCATAAATCAATGCAATACTCATCTGGTGTGTTTCTTTTGTTGTCACTTCTCTTGTCATGACTAGTTGATGCCTCTTATTTACTCATTTTTTCTTTTTACCCGATGTTTCAGGTTCTTGTGATAAAAAACGTTGAATAATGAATGTGATAAACCCAACCCAGGATGTGTGCGTTTGCTGGTACACCTTGATGGAGAAGTGAGTATACCAATGTAGAATATTGATCCTGATAGACACTCTTACCTTGATTTGGTTGACGACATCGCGGTGTTGGCTATTAAACGATGTTAAATTTATAGGGAAAGTTTTTATCTATTTTAAGAGACCTCATAGGAGGTTATTGTCTATTATAAAAATAATGGAGGTGTATGTGTCATTTAAAGAAACATAAGGGAGGTGGGTGTATTTTTCTCTTAGAACAGCTGAGTGAATGAGAGAGTAAGGTGTCTAACAGTAAATTCTAAAGGCGCACACAGTTCTACTTCACTCAAATTTCCAAATGTACACAAGAAGAATTCAATGTCTTGGTGAGCATCTCCAAGAATATCCTTCCATGCAATTCCATCCAGCTAGCCACTTATTTAAAATAAACGTTTTGGTATATAAGGTTGAGGCATGTGTCTAAAGTTTGACTTATGAACAATAGTGTTCTTGGCATACTCACTGCCATGTAGACATGTGATGTTCACATGGAATTCATATGAACTATAATAATGTTGGCTCAGTGTATGCAAGTGTTGTTTTTATAGAGCAATTAACTAACGTAGTAAATGGTGTGTAGACAAAGACATTCGGACACATGTAACATCAGGATCAATTAACGTTCTTTTCTAATCAACTGTGTTATTAAATATTGTTGGGGAGTGTGGACACAAACCTTATCAAATTATGACGTTACTTTTGTTTTTTTATTTGATGAATATGAGGTTATTTTTCTTTTTAATGAAACCAATATATGACATTAAAAATATGGGTTTCTTAACGATTGTTTCTGAGGTATTTTAAATATTACAAAAGAAGAAATTATTTCATAAAAAAAATTTAAAAATTTTAATTTTCAATGCATTGATTACAATAATTTTAAAAAAACGTCACCTCTTAAAAAAAAAATCTTCAAAAGAGACACTAATTATAGAAGTTGATTAGTGGTATTTCACGTGACTTAAGAAACTATGAAAGAAAAATATGGGGATCAATTAAAATATTGCCTTTATTTTACTTTTATATAAATCAATGTATCATCCGCAACAATTGTTAAGGTTAACCTCTCAAATTAAAAAATTGAGATCAATTAATTTTATGTTGGTCCCTTCCAATAAATATATCTTCAAACGTATCCGGCAAATACCAAACTCTAAACCAAATATCTAGGCTTGTCAAAAAAAAATTATATATCCAAGGACATCAAGTATCTCTACTCTTCCACCAAATATATTTATTGATTACACCGTAACTTTATATGTTGTCACACTATATTGGTTACACATGCCTTTATTGAAATGTGAAATGAGAAAAAATGAATTACTTCATTAAATTTGATCACAATGTTCATGGTCTTCTAATAAATGTGACGTAAAAAAAAATGTTATAAATTCGAAACCATGCACAAATGCACACATGGCTAATATGGCTTTATTGAAATGTGAAATGAAAGAAAATGAATTTATTGGATTGATTCTCAATGTACATGGTCCCTTATATATACACAATACATGGATAGACAGACAAATAAAATTGTAAATAAAAATAGGATTTTTCTATCATGTGTAAATTTGCACATGTTAAGAAGTTTAAAATAAAAATTTTGTATTGGAACTTGTACATTTAATATTAAATATAAAACTTTTAAATAAATAATTATAGTTTTCCAAGAAAAAGTTACTACTATTAGTTGTTTTAACATGTGCAATGTTGCACATGTTAGACAAACCCATAAAAATAGATGTCATTTAATTTGGGAAAGCAAACTTCTTTCTCATCATGGGAAAGTAAATCTCAACCATTAAATTCAAGAGGAACATTGATTTTATCATAGTCTTTCTACATTATATTTTTTCCCGCAGATAGAATGAGAATAACACAGTGAAACATAAGCCCAAACTGTCAATTTAGACATTGAAGCTTAGCTTCCCTTTTTCTTTGGCTGAATATAATTTTGAACAGATTATGTTGCACGAAACTTGGAACAAGCATGAAATCTCAGCTACTAAAACACGTATCGTACTAAATTGTTTGTAGAAAAGGGGTATAACTAAGTGCTTGTTGATTCGTGGCGAGTTGACAAAATGACAACGAATCTCTTTGATTTTGCAAAATTTACACTTCTGAGATTCAACAAAGTGGAAAGGATGTACAAAGTCATATTTATGTTTTGTATATGTAGTTATCACCCAAATGCAGAAAGCAGGAATTTTCCACTAACAGCAATGTTTTCTACAAACAACAACAACCTCAACATCAAAATCTTCATCAATCCCTTAATTCTAACTTCCATCTTCATAATCTCATAAATAAAATCAAAAAAATTATATGTTGGAAAACCCAGAAATAAAAACCCAGATCAAACAGAATTCAAATTAAAATCGATTCTCAATAAACTTGCAAAATTGTAAAAGAGAAAATTTGTGTATCTATTGCCTTCCTCTTCGTTTGTGTGTATTTGAGTTTTTTTATTTTTGAATTTTTATTTTGATTTTTGGAATTTTGGGTTTAAGAGATGAACAAAGATGAATGAGAGTTTTTATTGAGGGATGAAGAAGAATAAAGGGGAAAAAATATAATGTAGAAAGACTATGATAAAATCAATGTTCCTCTTAAATCTAATGGTTGAGATTTACTTTTCCATGATGGAAAAGAAGTTTGCTTTCCCAAATTAAATGGCACATGTTGCACATAAAAATATAAACATTAAATAAGACAAAATTGCAACTAAAATAGTAAATATTTATCATTTTCTACAAAACAAAATTTATTTCCATGAGTTCTTTAAACAATACGGCTTTATTTCCCCACTATTTTTTCTTATTTTTATAATAAGTTTTTGAATGATATAAGGTTTATCTTCATTAAGAATTAAGTGTTGCCCCACAAAAATTTATTTATTAGCAATTTATATTTTTTAAATTTAATCTATATTGTTATAATATTTTTAAAATAAAAAATATATCATTCACAAACATTAATTTATCATTCTCGATAAAAAAAAATGTAAAAAAATTCTCAATTTAATTTTTCTCAATGTTTTTCATCATCAAAGCCCCCATCCCTCAGCTCTAAACTCTAAAAGAAAATACAAAGGTACTTCTTAAAAATGACCTCTTAAAATGTACTTTCACTTTTGAAATAAATAAATTAAATATACTTGTATGCACTTAGTTGATTTGTTCATGTGCAGGTCCAAAGGAGAGTTGCATGCAAAAGTACTTAGCAACACCTCTCTCGTTTATCTAACTAATCAACGTTTACTTCTGTCTGCAACCATTCCCAATTTGCAAACCGTGAATTGCACTCCAATTCACTTCACTTCCCCTCTTCCATTCCAAACTCTATTATTTCAAATCTACTCTTACACATACACATGCATGGAGTGAGTATTATGGAGTAACCATGACGCTTAAGAGCACATGAATATCGACACAAATTTTGTTTTCACCACATGGAACAGTACTTCTCTTATACGTACCTTCCGCGTCTTATACGCTATTGTTCTTTATTGGTCACTATGTTGTACTAGAATTTTCGATTACGATGATAGATTGGTTGTGGTTTCCCCAACCTCACTTTGGAAAGGTTTTGAAAAATCCGTTTGAGAATTACTATTTAGTATAAATAATATAATTCGAAAAATGCAAAGAAGTGTTCTATAAGATTAGTTAAAGAAATAAATGTAGTAACACACTAAGTTTGGAGAGTGTTGGAGAAGTTGACACATGTGAGAGATGATGAACAAATAAACCAAAACAATAAACAATGGCATGGGATGCTTGGGACATGTGTGTTCGGTGTTATGCTATCTATTCTTGTTTGCAATGGTCCCTCTCCCTATCACCTTTGTCATTTTGCTTTGATTCCAAAGCTACCACCGCCAAGGAAACACCGACTTTGTAACCTAAATAAAACATTTTAGTTATTTTACTTTCTAGCTTGGATTATTCCCTTTTGCCTACTCTAATTCAATAATGTATTGTGGAACTTTGCTTTCCCAAAAAAAGAAGGACCGTGTCTATTTATATCATCTCTACATATGGGTTTCCACCTCGTTATAATTTTTTGGTTAGAAATAAAGATGGTGGATTCATGAATCTCGATCGAGGGTCCAATTATACGTACTCGTCGTGTATTATAAATATTATTTTTTTAAGAAATTATAAATATGTTGTTACTCATTGGACAAAATATAAATATGTTGTTACGTTGTTACATGGTAAAATTTCAGATGATGATAACTTATGAAGAATCTTTTTTTTGTTTACAAAGTGTTGTTTCTCATTGAACATTATCATAGTTTTTTTTTACAAAGTGTTGTTTCTCATTGGACATAATCATATATATGTAATATGTGGCTAATAAATATGTAGTTTCTTCAGCAAAAAATCTTTTTTCTTCAAAATGTTGTTTATCAACATATGGAAGTATTGTAAATCTCGAGTGGATAGCATGGAAGTATTGTTCATTTAATTCAACATTAAGGTTTCAATACATGTAAGGTTGCTCACACCCTTTTTTTTTTTTTTGAAGAATTTAATGACCACCCATGTAGAGTGTGAGCAATCTTGTGTTGCGTATCTTTAGACGAATTCAGCATGAGAACTTTGTAATAAAAAAAAAACGACATAAATTTTTTAACGGAGATAAGTACATGTGCGGAATAGAACTCAGATTATAAGAAAACTCACGGTGAGGGTGGATCAATGGAAGAAATGCTCTCTAAATGGAGGTGGGGGACGATGAAAGAAAGTGTCTCTGCAAACACTCTGATGCACAAGTCAAGTATAAACTTAATGTGCGTGATAGGTTAGATTGAAGCGTCACTAGTAAGGTTGTAGCATTGTGTTTATATAGACAATTAGTGTGGTATTGGACTGAGAAGTGATATTAAACTTGGCTCTGCCCAAAAGTCCAGTCTAAAGTAACACCAAATTTAGATTTATGAAAGTGTGATATTGATGCTGTGAGCTACCATCCTGCACTCTATCTCAAAAATCACTTTTATCCCACTCGATAGAGAAGTTGCCCATTCCATAAGACCTTTTTTTTGTTAGGATAAAAAAATAAACTTGTGTTGTTCTTGGTTAAAAAGAATATGCTAATCTTGAAAATAAAAATTTGAGGTTTTTCAAGTAATTTTCATAGTTAGATTACCAAGTCTTCATAAAAACAGAATCATATATAAATGTAATTTTATGTATTTTTTTCGTTACAAAATTTTTGAGGTTTGGTTGAATTATGTTCTAAATTGAGGCGTCCAAATCACAACTGAAATTGAGTACCAACAGCTGTAAATGTGCACTGGCATTTTTCACCAAAATAATGTGTACCAAGTCCAACGGCATTTGAAAATAAAAAATGTGCATTAACAAGTTGTGTTTCCAATTTTTAGTTTAGTGGACGATATAAATACTTCGAATAATTTATAGTAGAGGTATATAATCTACTAACTATCTTTATTAAAAAAAAAAAATCTACTAACTATCTATCAAAACTCATACTTTATGAATTTCCAATTTTACCTTCAAAAGGGACAATTTGATAAATCCAATAAACCTTTAAACTTTGGGAGAGTGCCACCTCATCAGTATTTGGTCTATTTATATGCAGTATTCTCAATATTTCTCTCCCACATTACACCTATTTCATCATTCATAGTACTTGGAGAGATATTTAATCCAAAAACACTATTTCAGTTTCTTCTTCATCACAGGTACCGTTTGTATTTTCTGTTTTCCTTTTGATTTCGTGTTAAAGCTTTGGTTTTCGCTTTTTTTTTCTTTTTTGATTGTGATTGGATTTCAAAGAAAAGATTGTTTTGTTGCATGTTTGTCGAAAGATGTTTTCTTTGCAGAAAGATACTTTTTTGACCTAAAGATATCATCTTTCGTTGTTTGGTGTTGCAATTCCGATTTTGCATTTTGGACTTTCTTTTCCTGACCTAAAGAAATGCATGCATGTGAATTTTGGTGATTGAATTTTGGAAGATGCAAAAGCTTTAAAACGCCTGCTATTTTTAATCTCTGGTATTATAGTTGATCCTGGGTTGGATGAATCATAGGTTTTTTTCCACATATTCATAAATTTTTAGTTTTTTTTTTACTTTGCAGATCCTGGGTTTTTCATTTATTTGAATTTATTGTTCAATTTCACTTCAAATATATTATTCGAACCAAACGAAATTAAGAAATTGATTTGGAGGTTTTTAATTTACAAGTTGAATTGCTTCTGAACTGATTCTTAAACCACCATTTAAAAAACTGCTTGGTTTTATGGTATTGATTTAACCTGTTCAGAATCTGATTCTTTGGTTTCTGAACTAAATTTAACCGGCATTTTGGTTTCTACTTGAAGAATTCACAACCTAAGGGTTTCAGAAAATCTTCTTTGTTTTTATTTCTTATTTTCATTTTTTATTACAAAAATGCCACGTTGATTTCACTTGCCTTTAATAACAACATTTTTAAATTGCGGTATTTTGGTTTCTACTTCCTGTTTCAATGTTTTAGCAAATGAATGTGATAAACACATGTTCAGTAAAGAACACCGAACCAAATCAGAATTGTTGATATACGGTCGGTTGTCAACAAGTTCAAGTCAGAACATGTTGAAATGGTGATTATGGATGCTCGGGTTTGCATCTAAATATCACTTTTTGGTTTTGACTTTACTCATCTTATATGTCTATGTTAAACTATTTGTGAATTATGCAGAGTGATACAATTCACCTTAAGTTGCCTAAGGAAATCATCGCAGAGTTTAAGCCTGTTCTGATGTATAGCAAAACTTATGAAATGGAAAACTTCAAGGTCAATAATAATGACATTATAGTAAAAGCAACAAATCATCAATACTGACTTGTCACAGGGGGCTACGGTCATCACTTCTGAAGAATTTCCAAACATTCCTATGACATCTCTCCATTTCAAAAGTTTTGAAGAAATACTTGGAGGAAAATATAGAACTGACTTGATTGTTGGTTGGTTTCTTGGTGAAACTGATCCCTTCTTTAAACTTGACCTTAATTATCTACTTTGCTCATTTTTTTACCCTTTATTTAAGATGTCATTGGAGCTTTTTATGATGTAACTTCTACAAATAGAAGTGGATTAAAGATATGATCAATCACTTTTCTTCTCAAAGATATCAAGTATAACATTCTATTTCCTTTAATAGTTCATATATATGTTCATTATAATGCATATTGTGTTAGACTTCTGATGTTCTCACCTGTTTTGATTTTTAGTGCCAACATGTTTCATATTTGCATTTGGGATGACTATGCAAAGCAATTCTGTGATGGGTTAGCTGCCTCAAATGATGCTCAATAAGTTTACATTGTTCTCAAATATGTCAGAGTCAAATCACCATAAGGTATTTATTTTACACAGGTATGATTTATGTTGGTAACTTATTTGTGTTTGTTATACATATATGATCTTAATAGTTGGATTATGTTTTTTAGGAAATTATCCTCTTTACTTTACTAATACTTTGATAAATATTGGAAATATTCCTTACATTTCAAAGATGTCTATGTCTACATCACAATTGCAATGGCCTTTTAAACTTACCAGAAGGCAGCTTCCTATCATTATTTCATATGCAATGACTATAATTTAATTTTAAAGTATGCAGGTTTATAAATGCTTGGCAAACAGTTGCGTTGTTACTTCAAAGTCTGCCTCAAATAAAAGCGCAGCGAACTACTAAAGCAAAAAACCCAGGGTGATAACAAAGTAGTAACAACAGATAAGTCAAATGGATACTACAGCCTTTTGATGTAGATGCATAATAAAGTAGTAACAACAGATAAGTCAAATGGATATGCAAGAGAATGAAGATGATGATGCAGACATAGCTTCAGATCAATTGCAAGGAGACAAATCAAATTCCACAGTTGTTGCTCATATGTTAGCATAATGAGTCACATTCATATTTATCAGTGAAAACCAAAAATTAGAAACACTTTAAATAACTTTAAATAGTGGAGGGAGCCGACCATAAAAAAATGTAAAACCATGCAAATTCAGAATGGATCACAAAGCCGCACACTTATTTGCAAGATTAGATTGAGTTTCGAATCTCTTGGTCATTCTTAGACGGATGAGTTTCAAACAATCAACAACCAAAAGAAGAGACCTCAAAATCCAACCCCTCGGTAAAAATTAGAATGTGCTCACACAAAAATTCATAACGGAATGGATAGATGCTCTGGAACAGAAAACCAAAACTGCAACATCAGTACAATTTAATCATATAGTGATCAGTAACCTTCATCCAAAAATAGTAGAAATTCATTATTATTCATTTTATGGTTTTTTGGTTTTTCAGTTGGTCTAGGCTGGCATCATTGAAAGTGAGATATATCCAAGGTGGTAGTAACTTGATATATCAATAAGACAGGCTCTGCCGTGCATCTGTGTGGAATTCCACTCACCAAATCATCTTGTAATCCTTTCTGCTCATTGTCAGCAATAGCTTCAGTTAAGATGGCTCTACTTCTAGTTTTGAATTTCCAAAGTTTAGGGTTAGGCTACCACAGATTTCATCCCAGTTGGATTGGAGTTGGCTTGGCACGGCTTGAACTATTGTACTTGTTTTAAATTACTTCAAAGCAGTCACCAATTCAAGTTGTCAATTACTTGCAGCAAAATGGACTATGGATCATAGTACTTTTTTCTCTATCTGAAAAGTAATAGATTTGCATGACTCTTTAACAATTTTGTATGACATAGCTTGTGTTTTACAAGCAACCCAACAACATCAGAGTTGGTATTCACCTGCATATCTGATGCTAAAGAGATTCTGTTTTGTCCACATTCAAAGTTGATCCATGGTTGCTTTTTCTGTCATACACAGAACCCAAGTTGATTTTTCTTGCTCACTGGGTTATTGAAAATAGTAACATGATGAAAGTAATGTAATTCCATATAATGTGGTCCGTAGATAGTCATTATGAATAACCCCATTAATCAGAATTAAAACTACAAGCAACAATCTGTAACTTGCATTTGACAGACACCAAAGAGAAGCATTTAGTTCTCTTCCAAAAAGGTTTTTAAAGCCTCAAAGTCACATGGTGAAATTATTTTCTTTTCATTGCTACTATTTCATTGTTTAAAAATAAAAAGGTTCAGTATTTTGAATAAAATTGAAATGAGGTCAATCAAAACAATAACTAAAAAACAAACAAGCTTCACTGAAGTTTGAAATTTAGAGTATGAATTGCAGAATAAGCAAGCATATTCAATAAGCCAAATACAAAAGGCAAAGCATGTTATGTCAGTTTGAATAGATTGACAATGGGAAAACAGCAAATTTAGAAAGCATCAATAATTGACAAGAAAAATGCCACGGATTAATAATCTTCATATTCAAATATAAAAAAAAAAATCACAAATCCATAAAGAAACAATAGCACCAATAGCCATGGCGAAAAAGAACAGGAACCGGTCATCAAAATGCCTAATCTACATCTATACAAGAAAATACCAGCTTCCTATCCCTCTTCTTCACTTGGCTATCAGCTTCCTCCCATGCCATGCAGATCATCATGGAGGTTTATGATGAATGATCAACAAGATTAAGTAGCCATCGAACTCATCTCTATGGAGGTTTTACACCATTCAATTCAATTCCATTTATATACAATACAGGAACACTATTAATCTCTTAAACAATTGAGTTGCAATTGATGCAAAATTGACGAACCATTTCGTTAACACTTTGGTCGAACGAGTGGGGAGCATTTCAGCAACAACCCTCAAACCCGAATTTAGGAATCATTGAAAAGCGAAGGCGAAGAATGGCGAAAGAGATCATAAGGAGCCCATAAACTATCCAACGGACACGGCTTCTTGGAATCAATTCTAAGCCAAGGCTTCCCTTTCCCACTCCAATGCAAAAGACTCACCGGACCAGGATGCAAATCACGGCAAAGACCTTCCACATTATCACCACCTAACCCATGCTGATTCCATCTATGCTCCACTCTCTCAACATCACCGGCGAAAACCAAAAGAAACGGCGGAAGAGATCCAAGCTCATAGATCCGACTCCGTTTCTGAATCCGCATCCAATTCTCAAGCTTCTCCGTGTATTTCCCTTCACGCCATTTCCATAAATCAATCACCATCACTCCAGTGTTAAAGTAACACGCTTCGCGTCCCTTAAACGACGCCGAGTAACTCGGATTCGACCAGAACCGATGCGTGAAGTAGGTAGTGAAGTTCGCGTGACAATACTCCGGCGCACCGAGGACATGATTTCCTAAATCGATGCTCCATAGTTTTGCCACGTCATCAACGACGATGAGATCGGAATCGAAGTAGATGATTCGCTGAGCGGTTGCCGGAACTAGATCGGCGAGGTACATACGCGCGTAATTGAGTGGTTGATCGAGTGCGCGGCGGATTGAGTAAGAGATCTTTCCGCGAACGAGATTTGAATCGAAGTGGTAGATGTGGAAGTTGAGGTAAGGGAAAGTTGAAATGATGATGCGACGGAGCTCTTGACGTCGACGGTGTGTGGTTGTGACGAAGTGGAAAGCGATGTTTTCTGGACAGGATGCGTGTTGAAGGACGGAGAAGACTCCGGCGGTTGAACCACGGAGGTAGGTTGCGTCGAGTGTCATTGCAATGTGGATGATGGATGAGGTTTCACGTGGTGGACATTCACGTCCGTTGCGGAATGCTGGTGCTTCTCGGAACGTTTGAACTTCGCCTGGAAATGCTGCATCCGCCAGTGGGAAATAAGCCGCGGCAGAGAATATGAGAAACACGACGGCGCGTGAGAGTGTCGGCTGCATTTTGTTAGTGAAGTGAAAAAAATGAGTGTGGAAAGTGAAGTGTGTTATTGTGGAGGATAAGGGTAGATTTGGTATTTAAAGTTTGTCTGGATTGGTGTGGGTCCCATAGGATGGAACAGTGTGGTTGGTAAGAAGCCAGGCTGGAAAGAATAAAGACGGGACCCGAGGATTTAGCGTCGTAACGCGTGCGTTGTTATCGTTATTATGGATCTTGCGGTTGTGTACTGTGTCGTCCGTGACTGATGCGGTGAATTTGATGAAATCAACGGTTGTTATTTGATGTGGGTTTGAAGATTTGGATAGGGGCAATTGTGTCCGGTGGGATTTGTCTGCTACTGATTTATTTATTTTGATTTGATAAACTCACATTAATCTATGGTTGGTGACAAAATTGTGAGTTAGACAATCACTATATAAAATTGAATAAACGTAAATCAAATGTCCTTAAACCATTATTCTCACTTCAATTTAATCTTTAAATTATGTAATACTACCTCCGGTCTTATTTATAAGAGAAATTTAGGTCAACAAAAGTGAATGTATTTGGAGTGAATTTTTAACCAGATACATCAACTTTTGTTGACCCAAAATTCTCTTATAAATAGGACCAGATGGAGTACTATGTTATTAATACTATGTTTGGTTAGCAAGAAATAGAGGCGAGAGAAGTATTGAAGAGAGAAATAGGGAGGAGATGTCCAAGTATTTTTTTTATAAGTAAATATGAAAAGAGCATAGGATATTCTCGTTCTATTTAAACAATAAACAACTTCATTCATTTGTTTTTTAATAAAATCCATCTTAGAGTTTGTGAAAAAATATGGAAAAAAATTGTCGACAGTTTGGTTTTCAATTCTTGAGAAAATATAACAAGGAGTATGCTAATTTATTAAACTTAGAGATGAATCACCACATGCTTATTTAGTTTCCCTTTACCCACACATATACAAGAATAAAAATTCTCTATCCTATACGTAAAAAAGCAAGTAGAATAATTGTTTTGAAGAAGATTGCCTTATTTTGTGTTTGTGGTTGATGGTGGTGCTTTGATTATCATTCATGGATTGTGCATGGTCGGAAATCATATACATATATAAGCTAAATGACGTTTATTAGAATAAACTAACTAGAGAAAATGTATTTCTAAAAACCCTAAAGACCGGCAAGGAAAATGTATTATGAGTAGAACATAAAAGCTAATTATTTACCATCCTCTTCTTATGTTCACTGAAGGATCTGGTGGATTACTAACTAGAGCATGATTGAGAAGGATTTGGTGGATCACTATGACCTCTCCCTCGACCGTGTCTAATTCCTCGACTTGATTCCCTCGTATTGTTGGAAATTCCAAAACTGACTCCTTTACATTTTCTTATGTCGTATGAGAACCTAGCTTCTTCCGTTTTCTTATGCCAAAGCTCTTAGCTTTTTTGTTTTTAGTTTGGTTTTGCCTTTAGAATGATCCCAAGTGTCTTATTTATAGTTTTTTCAGCTCCTTTTTTGTCATCTCTCTCCAAAAATCACCACTAATTCATATTTCATGAAGATGAAGCTTTATTGGATGATGCATGCTTTAAACATTGGATTTTTTTCTTTATGCATATTTTAAATGAATTCCTTTTGTTTTTATTGAAGCTTCAATGGACTTTTTCTATTTCTCCATATATGTAGATGTTTCATCTTTTGAGACACTCAGATTTAAATTTCTCTCTACTTCTTCAATTATTTTGTTCTTATTGAAGCATCATCATCAATCCACTAACCAACAACATGAATCCAGAAAGATGAATGTAACAAATTCAGATAATTATTTTGTCACTTTATCTCTATACAACCAAAGTAACCAGTACCGCTTTCTCTCTCTAAAATCAACACTGCATTTTCCTCCCTCTTTTCTTCTCTAAAATTGGGTGCTGATGAAATTTAAAACGATAAAAAAATGGAATTTGATGGATGATTACAAATCTTGATGTTGGTTGAAACAAGTAGTGGTTAGGTAGTGATGGCTGAAAAACGGGATGAAGAGAGAGAACATAGGAGAGAGTAAAGTAAACATAATTAAAAAATATACAAGGTAGGAAGTCTATGATGGCAAATAAGAATAAGCAAATAATACAAGCATAATTCAGCTGTAGTTAACTACTATCTATCGGGTCAGCGGTAATTAACTGCTATCAGATCTTCAACAGTAGTTAATTATTGTAAAGCAGTGTATATTTGTTTTCCAAAGAAGCAAGAGCCTTACACAAACTGAAACAGGAAAAAAAAAATAGCCAACTAAATAATTACTAATAATGTTGGCATGATGACTAAGGAATATGTAAAAGAAATAGTTTTTTTTTTTTTTTTGTGACAATAAACTCAAGGTATTTTAGACGCAAATTCCATTTTAGGTTTGGGAGGCTGCAGATTGGAAGAAAACCAAATCACTTCAGTTTGGTTTTAGTAAATAACACTCAAGATTATAAATCAAAGGAAATATGTTAGCTCCACACATCCGAATGAATTAAAAAAAATTATAGACCAAACTCAAAGCATCCACAAATTCACAATGGTTGATGATATACCTATTTAACACCAAAGAAAATAAGCACCTTGGTTGCGGTTATAATTTCAGATGTTTGTATAGAGCGGCAACTATATTAATACTATAAGGTTAATATTGATATTTTAAATTAATTTAAGGATAATTGTGGCAATGCAATAAAATTTTAACGAGATTTGCTTCCTCCCCTACCTTTCTACAGATTGAACCAAACACATCAAATTAAAAATATTCTCTCCCCTCCCCTTCAAAACTCTCGAACCAAACGGACCTTTAGGGTCAAATTTGACCCGAAATCACCCATCTGAATTGTTTTTCTTTTAGTTAAATAGGTGATTATTCACGTATTTTCAGCTTTCTTTCGTTGGTTTTGTGATTTTGTCGTCTATCACGACTTTGTTTATTTTGATTTTTCGTCTCTGTGCGATGAGTTTTTTATTTCTCATCTTAGTGTGGTGTTTATTTGATTCAGATTGAAAGATTTGCTTTAATCAAGTGCAGATTCAATCCTGAAACATGAATATTTCGGTGACTTGCATATAGTCATATGAATGCATATGTACTCTGTCGTTTTATGTTATTAACATGGTTGTTGTAAGTTTGTTTGCAGATTCACCATTTTTGTTTTTAGCAATTTTAAATTTATATTGTATCGATATTCTCTGTCAATTTGAATGAATGAATATCATTTATTTTTATAAAAAAAAAATATTTTGTTTTACGTCAAAAATTATTAGTTTTAGGATAAAAACACGAGTTGATACCAAACTTGTAAAAAATATGAAAATAGAGGATACAAATTTGGTTTTTTCTACGTTACCCTCTCTTGTTTATGAGGTATTTACCCCTTCAAGATATCAACCAATCAAAATGTAATATACAAATGTAACATTAAATGTCAATTGTATTTAGGTATACAATTTTAATTAATTTACACTATAGGGCTTGTAACAATTAAAATTTCACATCAAATTCAACCCATCATGGTTGTGTTTGGTAACACGAATAAGCTAGCTTATAGCTTGTTGGACTAGCTTATAAGCTTGTTTTGATATAATAAGATGTGTTTGGTAAAAAGTTTTTTTCACTAGCTTATAACATTTTTTTATAAGCTATTTCAAATAGCTTTTGAGCTTATAGCTGGTAGTTTTTTTATGTTTTCTTCAAATTTTAACCCTATTAATTTAATTTAATTATTTTTTAATAAAACATGTTCATGACTTAAAAAATAACGGCCAAGTTCATAACTTATTTTTTAATAAAACAATTGTCACGTTTTCTCCTATGAAAAAAAATTGTCATGCTTTATTTTATTTTTTAATGAACGCTTTATATATATTTCTTAAAAGAAATACTTTATATTTAACTATAACTAGCCTACGGTATGTTGTAAAATTTTATATATTCTTGCTTACATTTTTTTTCCACTTTCCTCTTATTTTTGGGATTCATAAAAGTAGAGATCAATGAGCTTTTGCCCTCTTTTGTACAAAAAAAAAAAAAAAAAAAAAAAACAGAGGTCAAAATTGTTGGTGAAATTTTATTGGAGACTAAAACCAAAAGTTTGAATATTTACAAGGATCCAAAACATAGTTAACCAGAAATTAAAATATTAAAAAATAAATACATTAGAAAAAAAAAAAAAATATATATATATATATATATATATATATATGCATGTCTTTTTATGTCATTTTATACTTATCAGCTGCTTCAACATCTAATTTTATCAAACACTTCAATTTTAACAAACCATTTTTTCAGCTATAAGCTATCAGTTATAAGACATAAGCTATAAGCTAGTTTTTCAGATTTCAGCTAGCTTATAGCTTAATTTTACCAAACACACCCCACATACGTTCATAAATTTTAGAGAATTGATGTTTACACATTACATAAGGTTGTGCCACACGAGTACTTTACAAAAATGTCATTCGGCAGTTAACTGCCGAAGTTTTAGTAAACCGGCGGCAGTAAACTGCCGAGGAAAACTTCGGTAGTTAACTGCCGAGGAAATTTGATTGCAGGCAGTGAGCTCTGCATCATTCTAAAACATTTCCAAGCCTTTTTTCGGCCAGTTTTTACCTGTAATTAAACCAGAGCATTTTGAAAGGCAAAACAATTCATACAACATTGAAACTCGGACATAAACAAGATAAATACAATATCTTTTACAATTGTCCATAATTAAATCAAACCGACATTTGGTTCAAATTACACTAATGTTTGAAATTTATCATAACGGTTCAAATAACAAAAAAATATTGGTGCAAATGCACAACTTACCACCATCTCCCCTCCGACCTCTACCCCTCTTTGGGATGTGGCCGCTCTGCCTCTCCCTCTGGTGGCTCTGAGTCATCGTACGCCTACCACCAATCATCTTAGATGGATCAATGGGGTCCTGATCGGCCATATCTACACAAAAAAATAATAAAATTAACATCATTTCCATAACCTAATCAAACACATTAAACCTAAACTAAACATAAACATAATCAAACTCATTAAAAGTACAACAATGAACATCATTTCCATAACCTAAAATCATTCAATATAATCATCATTACAATAAAATTTATGTCCATCATTTCCATAATAACCTAAACATCATTCAATAATTAACATACACTTAATCATTTCTATACAACTAAATCATTTGTGTCCATCATAATTCTCGTAACCTAAACTAACTAAAAAATCAATATACACTTAACCAAACTATAATTAACATCATTTATATCATTTCCATAACCTAAACTAACTAAATAATCAATAAAATTGTCATTGAGGCATTTTATCAAACACTTTGTGTGCAAAGTATAAAATATATTCAAATTGTGTTCATTTGCCACCATTCAAAGCCACATTATGATTTAAACAACATAGGCAACAACTACATTCATTTATCAATTCCTAAACTACACATGCAATCATCAAATTGTCAATTTTAAAATCAACCCTAACCACATACAAACTACTCTAATTTTTTTTAAAAATCAACCTAAACAAATTAACATTATGATTAAAATGATGGACACAACTTACTTGTGATAATGTGCAGTTGATTTGCTTGCAATTCGTGAAAGAATATTTGGTGAAGATTGGAGAAAATTTGTGAATTTTGTGAAGTTTTGGAAAATGGGGAAGTCTGGTTCTGCGTTCTGGTTTAGTTCAGATTTCCTCGGCAGTTAACTACCGAGGTTTTCCTCGGCAATTAACTGCCGCCGGTTTACTAAAACTTCAGCAGCTAACTGCCGAAGGGCATTTTCGTAAAATACTCGTGTGGCACAGCCTTATCAAATGTGTAAACAACAATTCTCTAAATTTTATTTCATTCCAAAACCTAGAACACACATAACGTGCAATTTCTTCTTCATTCTTCTTCCCTTCTTGATTGTTCAATTCTCTCGTTTCATAATTATCGTCGTTTTCAATTATCGTGAGAATCGTTGTCGTCCTTTTGATTCCAAACATTGTGAGAATCGGTGTTGTTTCCATAATCACATCAGGTATGATGACTTGATTTTTCTTCTAGATTTGATTTTTCATTTTCGTTTCTTTCTCACTACTATCGTGACTTGATTGCAACCGTTTCACACTTGTAATGCGACAGTGGTGACTTTCAACTTTGGCATGAATTTCAATGATGCTTCCATTTTTATTTGGGTTTTGAGTTTGATTGAGTTGTTTGAGATTATATAAAATTGTATTTTATCACACATATTTTGAGTTTGATTAAGATAAATGGATCTTCAATGTGTTGATTATTAATTTTATTTTTGGTACAATATTGATTATTAAATTTACTTTTGGAATTTGTTTTATTCAAATCATTATATTGTGTTGTTATGTTGTTTTTTTTCCTGGTGTATTTTGTGTTGCAGAAATGAACATTTGTTGAGATTGTGAACACGGTGTGAGGTCGGTTAAAGCTATGGAAGATAAGACAAAGTGAAATAAATAAATAAATAAATAATGTTAATACAAACATGAATTTCACAAGGTGAGCATTAATTCTTGGATATATCTTTTGGAAACAATGCCGATCTCACGATGTCTGGAATCAAACGGACGGCAATGATTCTCACGATAATTGGAAACAACGGCAATTCTGGAACGAGAGAATTGAACAATCAAGATGAGAAGAAAAATGAAGAGGAAATTGCACGTTATGCATGTTCTAGGTTTTGGAATGAAACAAAATTTATGAACGTATATGATGGGTTGAATTTGATGTGAAATTTTAATTGTTACAAGCCCTATAATGTAAATTAATTAAGATTGTATACCTAAATATAATTAAATAAAAATTAAAGGGTTAAATATGTTTTTGGTCCCTATAAATATACCAACTTTTCGTTTTAGTCCCTCTAAAATTTTCCTTCAACTTTTAGTCCCTATTTTTAAGTTATAAATTTTGTATTTTTTAATGAAATTGTGCAGAAATGTGTAGAATATTGTAAAAAAATTCACAAAAAAAGTTAGAATGTTTTAACAAAACACAAATTTAATATGAATTTTTAACCGTAATAAATATAAAAATTCATATTAAATTCATGTTTTGATAAAAATATTCTAATTTTTTTAAGGAGAGATTCTTATAATATTATGAATTTTTCAGAAATTTTTTATTCAAAAATATGGACTCACATATGAGTTTACTTTAAAGGGGAATGTTAACCGGTGCCTCCGGGGCATTGGTTACACACCAAATGAAGTAAGTTTTTATTAAAAAGTAATGTAATTATTACTTAATAAAAAGTGACGGTTTATATTTCCAAGACAGAAAATTCTATTAATAGATTCCTTAACCAGTGCCCCGGGGACACCGGTTAGACCCTACTTTAAAAGAGGGACCAAAAGTAGCGATTGAAAGTTTTATAGGGACTAAAAGTTGAAGGAAAATTTTAGAGGGATTAAAACGAAAAGTTGATATATTTGTAAGGACCAAAAACATATTTAATCCAAAATTAAAAGTTATCTTATTAAAATTGATTTTTTTTTTATAGAAAAATTGACTCATTTATTTGACATTTAATGTTAAATTTGTATATTGCATTTTGATTGGTTGATATCTTGAAATGGTAAATACTCCCTGAACAAGAGAGGATAATGTAGACCTCACCTACAAATTTTGATTTTGAAAAAGGAAACTATTATCGTTGGTTTGATAAAATGGGGTCCAAAAGAATATTTAGTAGTGACACCTTGTTGTTATTTAATTTGATCCTATCCCAATTTTTTTTTTCCTAATTAGTTTATTTGTTGATACAATCCCAAATTTTAAGGACAAGATACTCGAATCGGTATATTTTGTTTTGTTAATTTATGATTTGATTTAATTATTTTCAACAAATTATACAATTTATTTGTTACGCAAAATCATACTCTTTTTCTCTTTTTTTCTTGAACCAATCCGTGAAACAACATGGTTGCAACTCCAATTATTCCATCAATTTGCAGTAATAAAGGATGTGGCGTCATTGATTCTGTCGGGGTCACTAATATATGTGCAAAGTGTTTCAAAGAAAGTTACATCAATAAAATAGTGAAAGCAGAATTTGAAGGTCGTGTTTATGGAAGTCGCAATATATACCCTAGCCCTATTGTCGCTGCTGACTCTAAAAGACTCTCAAGCATGAAGATGAATAAAAAGTAGGTGCATGACTTGCAACAAAGACAATTGGACTAGCATATAGGATATTATCAATGTTTTCTTTTCTATGGTAGTAATCAAGATTTGTATTCCCCCGTTTTTAAGAACTTCTTACCCAATATTAGTCATCGTACATTGTTTATTTCTTTCTTATGTGATGTGATTTGATGTGATTATCTTAATGCAAATATAGCACTATTGATTTTTCTTTTCTTTCTTTTATTCTCTAAACCTTTTGTTTATCTAAGTTTCCGGACAGTGAGGGAATTGCATTCAATTTGTTTTCAGCCGAAATCGTATACAGGGTTTAACTCGTCGTCGTCAATTAAGGCTGACGATCAGAAATTGGTATTTATATCTCAAATTATTGAGAGCTTTCTAATTCAATTTCAGAAATATTTTTGGACTCGTTTCGTAATTAAAAAACCATAAAACATTTTAATTGAAAATTTCGAATAACAATGAAACTAATCTGCTCTACTTTACCTTAATATGCAATTTTGGTTAGTTGATAGTTTTTATCATAGCTAAATATTGTGTGTTGAAGTAATCGTTTTATTTCCAAACCATTTGCAGTAACTAAATAGAAACGCAATTCCCAGCTTCAAATATAGATAGCAAATGTCTCCCATCCCAAATGTTCATTAATCACCAAATGCAATGGCGATAAAAGCTATAAATTCACTTAGCTAAAATAATAATCCAAAATACATTTGTTCAAAAAAAAAAAATCCAAAATACATCCGGATACAGAACTGATCCGAAGACTTTATGGTGACAAGTTGAGGAAGCTAAGATGCCATAAAATGAGTGAAATAGAACTTCCAGCTTCCGCCTATTGTGAAGTTTCAGTTTGTTTCAGTTTTTCCAGGGAAGAAATTCGACTGTCTAGTGATTCGTAGAGACCATTTACCTGCAGAAGAAAAGAAAGTTCAGTACTCAAATGAAGCACCACACAAACTCTTCAAACAAAGCTCACTCATTCCCTCCATGCAAGAAAAGGAAGGATCAAAGAGACAGTTGCTAATAGTGAAGAAAATGAAGGATTGAAGACATATTTCACGGTTCAGATAGATTGATGCATGCCTAATTCTAAGTTAGTCGCAACTACACAGAGCAAGCTTTGACATTGTGCCATGCAAATGGAAATTATAGAAACAAAAACGAACACAAAGGAATATTTTTTTCTTTTTTTTTTGGTCTTAACAAAGGAACAATTTTACTTATTGATTATTGAAAATAAGAAATACAATTCTCCTTCAAAGGTTTTTCCCTTTTGGAACTGAACCACTGCTGTATTTTTCCGAATTAACAAATCTTCATGTTTCCTTTTTACTATTTCCCCCTATTTATTCAATCAAATATCCTCAACTAATTACCCTAACTAATTCTCCAAAATTACCCAGTACAGTGCCCCTCCTCTTCATCCCTTCAACAACCAGTTTAACTCACTACCATCGCTTTACTGTCTAAATTCTGGGTAGGGCCAGTTGTGCTTTTGGTTGGCCCCAATGAGGTCCAACCTTGAATTGGACTGGGTGAATACACACAAGTTGTTCCAATAGCTATCAATTTGGCAATAATCTCCCTACCCGAGTGTTTGCTGAAATATAATACAATAAAATTGAATATGGGACCTGATGCAATCATGCAATCCCTAAGGAAATTTTTTGCTCAAGTCTTTTGGGGCAGGGGGAGAGGAGATGTTGGATGATCCTTGGGGGCCTGGCCCCTGCTGTTTTTTGAACAGCCAAAGTGGAAATGGAGCAGCGACTCACTGTGGAATAAAAGCTTGAAAATAAAAATAGTACATACATATATCAGAGAATAAATAGAGACCAAAACATTTTTGCTGGTCTATAGACGAAGTGTCAAACACCACTATAAACTCACATACAAAGTGGAAGATCCCAGGCTTGAACCCGGGATACCACCGAAGATATCCGTCCTAACAAAGTCGGTATTACCGGTTGTGCTAGGCCGTACAGATAAAGTTTTGCCACCACACAAGATCATGTTATTGTCTTGGGAAACATGTATCCAAGACGTGTCAGTGCTGAAAACTTTCTCTAATGTCTTACTGCTCTTAAAAGCATAGTCTATTAAAGAAATAATTAGATGCATAGACAATAAGACTAGACTACCAATTTAATGCCCTAATTTCCCTTTCCAACTTCGAACTTCTTCCTTCAGTTAGTTGTATTCCTTAGTTTTGTCTAACACTCAATTTACCCCGTTTCAATTTCAAATGTCTTTAGAAAACTCATACTTATTATCTTCAATTGCAAGGATTAGGTGTGCCTCCATTTCTTTCTCTACCCTTCATTGTTTTTTATTTTTTTTCTTGAATTATATTGGGCCCTCCCATCACTCAGTCCTAGCTCCTCCCCTGCTTTGAGGGACCTTTGATTGAGAGATATTTGATTGTGGGATCTATGATTGGGAGCTGATGCTCAGGAGCCAATGCAATATTCAGCTTTAGGAAGAAATAGAAACCATCTCCTGTTTCCTAATTGTAGTCCATTTGCCTATAGGCTTCAGCTTGGCAAGTTTAAATATTAACCACAGTTGACAGATTTGCAATGCGCATCTCTGTGTACATGAACCTAAATAATGACACCAATTTGGGGCCAGCCCATTGGGAATCAGATCCACTTTGCAGGATGCTAATGCTAATTCTGCCCCTCCATTTATCTCCCTCTCCAGAACCAAACCACCGTTGCCACTAAGGCTATGTTTGGGAGTTTAGGAGGGGAGGACTTTCGGAAAAGGGGAGGAGGAAAGGAAAGATGGAGGAATGATACAAAATGGAGGAACTCAAAAAATGTATTGGAGGAGGATTTTTGAGAGCTTAAATAAATTCTTCAAATTCTTTCAATGATTTTATAATACTCTCAAAATTAAAGATATATTAATTATAAGCATTTTCTTCTCATTCTCTACAAAACACTCTCTCAATAAGGCGAAAGATTTCTCCCTTTTCCTCTCCTCCCCTCCCCTCCCCCCAAATTCCTCCTGTTCCCTCCCCTCCAAACTCTTAAACAGAGCCTAAGATGTGTTCCTATCTTACACACCTGTGGCAGTTTGCTAATGCCAACCTGTTAGCCACAACAATATGTCAGCCAGTGGCTGGTGGCTTCAATGGCAGTGGGGTTAGTGGTGCAGCTATAGTCCATAAAACCTGGATCTCTAAGGCAGCTACTGCTTGAACCAAAGCTTGTATAAGAACTTTTCCGTAAATGAAGAACCATAAATTATTTTATAAAGAAGTCCTATAATCTAGAAGATAATCAAAACTGGGCTACATTATGTTTCAAGTTCGCCATAGTATGAAGTTCTTTCAGCATCTTCTCAAAAAGGGTTTGTGTTTGTTTAATGCACCAGAAAGAGTTTATATTTGGTTCCAGCAAAAAACAACTGCCGTCAAGATTGGGAATTTCAATCTTGTTTTCTCAGAGCAGGATTCTTGGTTGCTAGTTGCTACACACCTAATTGAATATCCAAAAAAATTCCTATTGTTGCAACAAGGCCATCTCTGGAAACGGTCATGTCTCCAAACTTTTCGCCTCACAATCATGAATCTATTTTTTCATCCTCTCAACCAATGTATGCTTGATTCCTCCCATCCCTTCAATACTCTTGATTTTAGGGGGTGATGTCTCCTACCTTTTTCCAAATCAACTTTACGTGCAAATCAATACACTATACACACATGTTTCAATAGCATTAAGTGTGACGAGAATTATGCAGCTAAGACAAGTGAGGAAGGAGTTGATGCCATCATTTTCCACATGGTAATGTGATTAAGGTTAATTTCAAACAAGCAACTAACTGTGAATCATGAATTCCACACAAGAGAGTAGAAAGAAAAAAGATTATTACAGAAGTGTTAATAATGCACTATCCCCAAATAGGACTGAAGTGAAGATTACTATCCCAAAAGTTGTATGTAAAACATAATGTTTTGTTGTATAATATTTTTTGTGGTGTGAATTAGAAATAATTAGGGGGGTGGGGACACCAACTGGATTCCCTTTATTTGACAATGAAAGACCACATTCATTAGGAGATGACAGAAAATCATTAAGCTTGTTAGAAGCTCTCAATGCATTTTGCACTCAAGCTAAACTCCCATGCATGACTAGAAATGTACATCGATAACAACAACTGAAACGCTCACACCCTAAGACTATAAGAAAAGGATATTTGTATTATTTATCTAGAATAGAATCATCCCGAATGAAAAGTTCCAAAGAAACACCTTTCATGAAAACTTTGACTATTTTGTTTGTCTAACAAACAATACAAGTTTTATAAAAGTCAACAAAAATAAGACCAATTACCGTATATCCAAGAAGGTGAGAAACAAAATCGCCGGGTCCAAATTAAGGAAATAAAATAAATGCAGTAGATGATAAGAGAAGATTTTGCAATGAGCAAAACAAGTCTTAAAGATAAGGAATTTTATGAGACCATGCACTATTTGAAAATGGAAAGGGAGAAGCATAACAATTTCAAGAGCAATATATATACAACAAAGAGGGAACTAGAAGCAACAGTCTTAAAGATACTGCTCAAATTAAAGGCAAGCTCAAAAAAAAATAAAAAAAAAAATGCATATGACAATTATGTTTTGGATGTATAAAGTAGGAAAGAGAAGAATGATCTATCAAATTTTGGTTTACCATAGTGATAGGAACTTAGGTATGACGGGGTGCCCAAATCACACATCGAGTGGTATGGGATGGAAGGCATTTAATGATCTTCCCACTGGATAGCTAACTTCTTAGGCTCTGTTTACGAGTTTGGAGGGAAGGAGGAAGGGAAAATGATAGGCTCCCAACATGAATGGGGGTTTGTTTTTCTTCATAACACAAAATCCCCTCAAAATCAGGGAGCTCAAAAATTATATAGAAGTAAGGTTTTGGAGGGTTTAGATAAATTCTTGTAATCTATGTTGTTATAATACTCTCAAAATTAAAAATATATGAATGATAAACATTCATTTATCATTCTCTGCAAAAGCACTCTTTCAAAAAAATGTGAAATATTTCTCTATTTCCCCTACTCTCCTTCACCACCCAAAGCCCTCTCTTACCTTCCCCTACAAACTCGCAAACAAAGCCTTAAGGAATGTTCCCTAGAAAAACAATTATTCGACTAAAAAAATGATTATCATAATCGCATCAGTTATGTTCCTATTTCTAACCAAAAATCCAAAAGCTAAATCATCTTAATCTAATCTAATCACTGCATGTTTCAATTAATAAATATGTTAATCGACGTGATTAAGTAACATGAATCTTGTGGAAGAATGTTGGAAAATACCTGTTGAGTATGGGATTGGTGAGCAAGCTTGTAATCCCTATGAAGGATGTAGAGACCAGCGAACGACGCCGTTGCAGCACCGGCGAAGAACGAAGCTAATCTCACTCGAAGCACGTACCCCATTTTCTTTCTCTCGAGATTGATTGATTACAGGAAAATGCGTTAACCCCTTTCTTCTTCTCACGATGCTGCGCAAAAAAAAAAACGATGTCTCAAAAAACTACAGTGCCGAACGCGCGTGCCTACATTCGCCCTTTCTTGCAGCGACGTCGTTTTTGTGTCCTTCCTCTTTAATTTTAATTCTTTTACACTATTTATTGTTTTTAGATAGACGAGATAACAAAGTCATATAAACTCACAATACAAAGTGTAGCTATCGGGGTTCAAACTCCGATCATACGTTCGGCCTAACAATTTCGGTACTTTTATCAGTTGAACTAGAACTTATGAGACTTACAGTAAATTTTTTAAGTTAACTTTTCAAAATATCTGCAAAATAACTATAAATATTTTTCCTAAAAAAAAAAAACTATAATATTTTAAAACAAGAATGCACATGTACTATTGTGTCAAAAAAAAGGTTAAATATATTTTTGGTTCCTATAAATATACCAACTTTTTGTTTTAGTTCCTCTAAAATTTTCCTTCAACTTTTAGTCCTATAAAATTTTGAATCACTACTTTTGGTCCCTATTTTAAAGTAAATTTAAATATTTTTTTAATGAAATTGTACAGAAATGTGTAGAATATTGTAAAAACATTTCCCAAAAAAATTTAGAATTTTTTAAGTAAACATACATTAAATATGAATTTTTAACCATAAAAAAAATATAAAAATTCATATTAAATTCATGTTTTGTTAAAATTTCTAATTTTTTTTGGGAGAGATTCTTATAATATTATGAATTTTTCTAGAAAATTTGATTCAAAAATATGAATTCTACATATCAGTTTACTTTAAAAGAGGGACCAAAAGTGAAGATGGAAAATTTTTAAGGGACTAAAAGTTGAAGGAAAATTTTAGAGAGACTAAAACGAAAAGTTGGTCTATTTATAAGGACCAAAAACATATTTAATCAAAAAAAATGCAAATCAGCACCTGCATTAAACTAAAAACTCACTGCTTAAAGAGCCTTAGGTTAGATTATTAGCTAATGATGCTTTTGGACACACAAGATATTTTTCTCACGTATCATTTTAGAATTGACTAAGAGATAGGACAAAAATAGGGTGAGAGGATGGTCAAAAATTCAAAATTTTATACTTTATTAAATTTTGGTTCAAAAAGTAGTTTAAAGATGAATATCTTTTAAGTTTTGTTGAGAGTTTGGAAGAGAGGGTTTTGGAAAAAATGAGGTAGTTGGTGGAAGAAATAGAATTTTTTTTATCCATAATACAAAATTTCCCTCATTTGAAGGAACTCAAAAATTATATTGGGGGAAGGTTTTAAGGGTTTATATGAATTTTTCAAATTTAATATATGTTGTGATGATATTCTTAAAAATTAAAAATATATTAATCAATAAACATTAGTTTATTATTCTCGAAAAAATTGTTCTTTCGAAAAATATAAAAGATTTTTCTAAATATTCCAACCCTCCATTCCCCTCCTCTCCATACTCCCAAATAGAACCTTGCTTACCAACTTGGGTGAGTAAATTTCATTACTTGATATCAAATAGGTACTCTGATTTAGAAGAAGAAAAAATGGGTGTTGTATAGAAAATAAGAGTTTTTTTAAGCTCTCTTTGTGAATCTTACATCATTCTAATTTAAAAATATTAACATTTAACTATATGAGATTATTGATCTATAACATAGCATAGAGTTATTAGTGACATTCTTGAATATTTTTTGGGTGCTCGATTGGAGGGATATGGTGTTTCTTATATCTCCCCTCGATATCTTAGCTCCCTTATGGGTTCACTCTTCTCCCCCTTATTGTATATTGTATTTCTCATTTCGCTCAATTTCTCATATCTCTATCTCACTCTCTCATATATATCATATATTGTAGTAAATTTCGTATTATTTTGTTTGCGATGTCCATTATCCGTCAAATACATGACAAAAATTTGTACAGTATGCTTATCTGCTATATTATGAATGTTTATTGTCAAATTTGTTCAGTATGTTTATCTACTCTATTATTAATTTTTATAGTTTTGCATGTCTATAATGAGGACAATCATCGTGCAAACAAGTTTGTTGTATTTAGTCTTGTTAATTTAGGAGATCATTGGTGGAATTGGTTCATTCTTTTATTATTCTTTCTTTTCTTATTAACCTTTAACTCGAATAATTCTAAATTACATTTTACATATCCTTGGACCTTGAACGATTGTTACCATTTCTTTAAGATTCATTGTAAATAAATAGCAAACAAGGGAAATGCTAACAAGTGTCTTTGAAACACTCGATAAAAAGTTTAGAATGAAAAGTTTATTTTAAGATTTGTATATTCGACATATTGAAACATAAAAAAACAATTTTTTTGTGCATAAAAATTATCAATTATTTACATTTTTAAATCTTTAGCAAGTGCTCTAAAAACCATATATGTTTTGAATTGTATTATAAACCCCGTTCAAAAACAATGTTACACTAAACTCTGTAATTAATTGATAATGTAAAATATTTGTATGCTTTCAATACATTATACATATGAATTAACTTCATATTTGTATGTAAAATATGTGTACGTGTGTGTGAGAAGGGATGAGTGTTTTTGTGAAAAAGTACCAAATTTAGAGATAGTCATGTTTAGAAAAGAAAAAACAATTTTTAGAAATTTTTATTTGTTTGTAACATCTATTTATAAAAAACAATATATAGTCTACGAAAAAAATATATAAAAGCATCACCTTAAACAAACAATATATAATTTCTACTTTTCTTCATAAATTTTTATTACATTTCAGTAAAAAAAAAAAATGAATTTTTAAAATATAATCTTATTAAATAGCACAACTAGTGTTCTTGTATGAATAAACACGAGGAATCTTACATGAACCAATGATGTAAACTTCAAGTCTTTTTTTTTTTGTTGGTCGAAATGTAAACTTCAAGTCTTGATGTTGGTGATCACCATGTCCTCTGCTCATACGCTTTTTCTCCAAATGAGAGAGGTGTACCTATTAAAACACTCTTATACCAAGGTAAGTAGGATGGGTTGAATGGTCATATATGAGGGAGGGGTATTTGAACTTCTATGTGCTTTAATTAAGATCATCCTGAGGTAGGTGTTAATGTTATACGTTAGTGTACTTGAAACCCGTGATAGACGACGGAGGCCGCTTATATGAGAGTTAAGCGGATTTCTTGATACGTGGAACCATATAATCACATTGGTCCTTGGTGAATTTTTACCATTTGATGATGTTGGGAATAACTTTCTCGCCATGCCACCACCCTTGTCCCTTTATATGATGTACCCATGTCTAGTTTCTTCCTTGTTGGGCTAAGCAATTAGATCTTATTTGTTTGTGCTGTGTGAATTATGTGGTGTTTGACCAGACCATTATTTCATGACTGCTCTTTTGGGGTTGAATTTGTTCTTTAAACCTATTAAAATAACGTTCAAAAGATACCAACCATACCATTACAACCATTTTCTTATAATTCTTTTTTAAAAAGGAATCACTTTCTTGTAATAATCTCTACAAAACTCCATCCCTTTAAATTATATACATTTTAAGTTATATTTTTGTTATTGTATTTTAATATTTTAATTTGCTAAAGATACAACACTTATTTGAATTAGGGGTGGCAAAAAAAATTCGTGCTCGCGGATATCTGCGTATAAAATCCTTCATGGGCACGAGGTGGGTAGCTAAACGGATACTCGTGGGTATAATAAATGGGTATTTAATTACTCGTTACTTTATGAACACGGATTTGATGGTACCTGTACCCGCGGATATCCGTACTCGTTAATAAATTAATTAAATTACTAAAATATTCATGTGTGTGTGTGACGAAGGTGGTGAAGAGTAATGTTAATTAAAGAGTAATTACTAAAATACTCGTTAATAAATTAATTAAAGAACGTAAAAAACCATTCAGATTTGGCTGTCAATGTTAATGGTGGTGAAGAGTAATGTTAACATAAATGAGGTGGGTGGAAGACGAAGGTGTTACTGTTGAGGAAGATGAATATTTCATGAAAATTGATTGAATAGGGTGAGACACATGATAAGCTTTTAATCTGGTCCATTCATTTTTTATCTAAAAGGCTGATAAGTGTTCTCACCATTCTCACATAAGTTGCCCATTCTCGTGTGATATGCCCCCTATATATAGATATAGAAAGAGTTTGAAAACATTAAATTTAACTCAATCTTGAAAGATATGGATGGTGACATTGATATAAGCTGTGAATGACATTGTTAGTGAATGCTATGAGATTTTATTTGGAGATTTCTATGCTTTTATTTTAGATGTTTATTTGGATTTGAGTATTTTGATTTTATTTCAACTGTTGCTTTTTGGATTATGGTATGGATTATGAAATTTGAGTGAAATATGTTTATGTATGCATGTTTAATTGTCGAAGTTTGTAGGTAATTAAAAAATATTTTATTTGTAAAAAAGTAAAATAAAAAATTCATGAGTATCCGCGAATATTCGTGGGTATCTAAATACCCGTGGATTACCCGCACAGATATGGAGACGGGTATAAGTACCATATTTATCCAACTGCTCGTACCCATAGATACCCATTGACATCCTTAATTTGAACCAAGAAAAATATTTCAAAAACACAACCTTAAATCAATATTATTTGAACACAATTAATATAATACTTCTTATATTTAGATTAGAACAAGAATAAACTTAAAATGAATAAACTTTTTAGATTAGAACACAATTAATGGCGTCAAAGGCCTAAAATTTAACAAATGAATAAACTTTTTAGATTTATTGAATGATTAATGTATTTTGTTGTAAATATAAACTAAATCCCATGTCTTTATCAATTGAGTTTCTCATTATTTAATTGAATTGAATTTTTTAATTTTTTGTGTGTCCAAATAGTTTGATTGGGCTTGTGCCAAGTAAGCATCAATATTTTTTCTTTTTTTTTTTTAAACAAGTAAGCATCACTCTTAAAACCAACGCAGAAAGAATAAAACAGCGAAAAGTGCACACATTTGAACTCGGAAAAATAGTTTCAGTGCAAGAAGAACAAAAACGCTAGGGTTTTTGCGTTTGATTTGTGTTTTCACTTTCGTTTCACACTCTCAACTTTTTTTCAAGAACCTCATGATGAACGCTGATCCTTCTCTCCCCGTGTTAACAACCGAGCAGATTCAAAAGGTGCCAACTTTTTTCCTTTACCAATTTCTCTTCTTCATTACCCTTTTCCCTTTACGTTGAATTTGAGGTTGTAGATTCATCTTTACGCTCATTTTCATTCTGGGATTCGAAAAAAATGTAAACTTTCGCGTTTTTTCAATCACCCATTTTTTATTGTCTCATTCACGTTTAAGAAAATGTCACACACATGTGTGACAGTGTGTGGTGTTGTTTTCTTTTGCTTTCCTTGTGCCCTAAGCTATTAATTTGTTTTTTTCTCTTTCGTTAAATTTTTCACAATCATTGAATCCAATGTACGCATAAACTTCATTTATTAAGTTATTTCAAACCGGGTCATGTTGTTATTCATCAGTATATGAACTTTTGTGAATCAATTTGATTGAATGCATGATGCACTTTTGGTGAAAAGTTTGGAACTTTAATTGAAATAAGATTTAATTTGTATATACTGACAGTGTAAAACTTTTTTTTTTTTTTTTTTACATGTGCATCCAATCAAATTATCATAATGATGCCATTTTTTTAGATTAGTTTCTAAGATATCTCTAAAAATATTTACTTGATGTGATTTGATTGAAGTAATTATGTGTTACCTTACCTGAGTTTATCCATGTGCAGTGCTTGGAGGAGAATGAGGAGTTGATAATGAAAATACTGGAAGGTCAAAAGCAGGGGAAGCACAGCGAGCTCGGACCGTGAGTAGCCTTTTTTTTTACTGTGTTTAATTTGTATTGCTTTTGTTTGTTTCTAGGTATTATCAAGTGGTTTAAATTTCAGTTGCATTATCTTTTCTGCTGTCATGGGTCTGAATCATTTTGTTTGTATTGATGAATTTTATTGCATACATTTTAGTACTCTGTGGTAGTTAGTTTGGAAACCCTCTACTTTACATAAACATGTTATCCCTTTTTGGTTGTTTTTTGTCATAGATTATGTATCATTTCATATGGTCATTAGCAGATTTATTACTGAAGCTGTGGTTCAATTGACAAATTGCTATTTGTGCTTTGCTAACCCTTGAAAAGAAAGGAATATAAGTTATGGTTCTTAATACTATTAATGTGATCTGATACATGAAACTTAATTAATGTGAAAGAAAGAATCAATGAAGAAGTGTGTAAAAGTAGTATGTTTCATAATTCATATGCAGCCAACATTTAATTGTATGATGAATCTAGAAGCTAAAGTTTTAATACAAAAGGTTGCAATTATGAATTACATCATCATGAAGCACATGGTAGAAATATTGTATCTTTACATTTTAACCATTATATCCTTTTGTACCTTGTTCATTCTTGCAGTGGTGAATTATCTGGTCCTAACCTAGTTAAATTATATGAGTTATAGGAAGAACACCATTTTAGAAGTAGCTTAAACTGATGCTAAAATAGATTTTTTGTAACAAAGTGTAGTGTACTCAAACTAAGTGCTCTGAAAAGAAGAGGATGATAGATTTTTTCTTTCTTTGATGTTGAGGATGATAGATTTTACTACATGATTTTGGCTATAAATGCATATGTATTTTATCACATTATCACCCATTCAATCAACAATTTAAATTGGTAACTCTATGTCTTCAAATGAACTTCTCACTTTAGAAGAGTTAAATCCATAGAAAACATGTCTGGTATTTATTCTTCTTATTCTTTTTGTGATATGTGCACCATGAGCTGATATCCACTTGTTTGAAAATGATTGCGCTGTCAAGTATTTGGGTTGCCTAAGTAAGTGCTCTAGATTCTCATATATTTTATTATAGCCTGTTACATTAAATTGTAATTACTGACGCCATTTCACAAAACAGAATAGTATTTATGTTGTCCCAAATTATTCGTCTTTCCGGTTGAAAAATATAAGCTAATGTTTGGCAGACAAGTTAGAACAGAACAGAAAATGTTCGATACGTGTTAAAAATAAAACATGACTTGAAGAAACGGAGTGCTTATACATTTTGACTTCATTGCATAGAACGGAAGCAAAGATATCAAGTTCCATTCTTTTCATATGCCATACACTACCTTGGTTGTATTTGTTATTTAGTTTGAGTTTGTTTGTTGCAAGTGTCATTTATTTACTATATGCTGTGGTTGCCTTCTTAATTGTTATCTATGGCTAATGGCTTTATCATAATTTGTATCTCTGCTAATAATAATCAAGCTTGCACACTGGCTTCTTTATGACATATTCAATTAACATGATACAGATATCAAGCCAAGCTTCAGCATAACCTGACTTTTCTCGCCAAACTGGCTGATTTTGGACCCCAGGCGAGGCCACAGGCACAAACACATTCTCAGGTTGTTAAGATAATGATTAACCAGCAAACCTAGGTTTGAATTATAATTTATAAGATTTCGTCACTTATGTTAAAATTGTTCCACAGGGGCAAGGCATGCAGCAGCAACATCAAGTACCAATGCCACTGCAACGACCAGACTTTGCTGTAAACTCAGCTTTTGATATGAATGAGCAGCAGCAGCTGCAACAACAACACTTGACAATGTCTTTACAACAGCCTGATCTTTCCGCTTCAAAGTTTGCTTTCCAGATGAATGAGCAGCAGCACAATAAGCAACCAACTTTCTTCCAACATCAACTTTTTCCTGAAGGCATGAATAGCTTTACTGGTACCAACAACCGTGGCATGCAAACAGGAAACAACAATCTGCCAGATATGCAATCATTCGAGTACCAAATTGGATCAGACGTAAGTCCTGGTTGGTCTTAGGAGTAGTCTGAATTTGGATCTTGTGAAAAACTGGACATATACAAAACCATGAAATGTCTCTCAACTTCTGAAATACTATATGTGAGACTGTCTTTCAAACTTTAACAATGATATTTTTATTTGATATTGAAATGGGAAACGTTTATTTTAGTTGAATTAGCTGTTATTTTTAGTTTCTTTTCGAAGTTCTACAATGTTAATGCTGTTTTTTTAGTTTTTTCCTACCTGTTATGATATTCATTCCGTTATGTAAAATGCTAGCGTGTAAAGTAAAAGATAGGGTTAATAGTGCTTTACCTCCAATATAGGTCATTTCTGGTTTTTCCCTGTAATTTTTTTTTTACTTCGGCAGTAAACTACCAAGGAAAACTAAAAACTCCGGCAACTGCCGAGCAAACCTCAAACCTTTTTTTTTTTTTTTTGACAAAAACCATAAATTGTCATTAATAATATTTATTGATTTTGAATGTTTCAATCATTATTTTGGTACGTTTCAAACAATTGCAGTATTATACTTATGTGTATATAGCTTAATAAGAATAACATTTAAATAAGTGTAAAAATTAAGCATTTGATTATTGTTTTGCACATTACTTAAATACAAATAATAATAAAAAAAATCGTTAAAATAATTGTGCACAACGATTTTTTTTTAAGGTATAATATGTTGTTATATTTTTTATATTAAAATAATTGTGCACAAAGATTTTTTTTTATTTAAGTAATTTGCAAAACAATATTCAAATGCTTAATTTTTACACTTATTGAAATATTTTTTGAGGACTTAAATGCTTTTTATTTTTTTGATCAAGATTTAAATTTTATATATATATATATATATATATATATATATATATATATATATATGCATAAGTATAATACTGCAATTGTTTGAAATGTACAAAAAAACATTCAAAATCAATAAATATTATTAATGACAATTTATGGTTTTTGTCAAAAAAAAAAAAATCAGGTTTCAGGTTTCCTCGGCAGTTAACTGCCGAAGTTTTCAGTTTTACTTGGTAGTTTACTTTCGAAGTTTTCCTCGATAGTTAACTGCAGCCGGTTCCATAATTCGGCAGTTAACTGCCGAGGAATATTTTAGTAAATTGCTAGTGTGACACAGCCAATGCATATGTGTCAACAACGATTCTCAAAAGATAATACATTCAGCTCTTCAGAAAAGAAAGATAATGCCCATCCAATTGTTCGATAATATTATTATATGCTTTTCTATACCCTTACCAACATTGGTGTGGCACAAGTGGGAGAAGTTTGAGTCTCTTTAACTATTTGATTAAGGGTTCTAAAACATGTGTTGTGAAAGTTCAACACATGTTAGTCTCTTTAAAAAGTCTTGGTCACATTTTAGTATCTGCCGTTGTTCGTGGTAGACATCTTAGTTTTAAAAAAACATACGAAATTATTAATTCATAACTATGTTATTTTCATTGGAAAAAGTTGGTTATTTACTTCAACATTTTTATATAATTTGCTATTTTTGTATTTCTTACAAATTCAATGCATTTTACTTTAAAATGATTCATTTATGTTGTAATTAAATGATTGATCATTTTAAGAAATTATAAACCTGTTTAAAACCGTGCAAAGTAGATTTGTGAATATAGCTTAAATGATAAAAATTTGTAGAAATATTTGATATGTTGGGACGTAGGTTCGAACTCTCAACTCTTCACTCATCAACACTTGGTGTTTAGTTGGGCAGTTAAGTTTTTTAAAATAAAAATAAATAAAATTTGTGTAAACTAGCTAGTGTGTTATTAATAGGGTGGCATTTAGGGTGGGAAGGGGAAAGATTTTCCCACCATGGGCAAGTTGATTTTAGCCATTGGATTAAATAAAGAACACACTTTTATCATAGTCTCTCTATACCAGATTTTTTTCATCATCTTCTTCAATCACCAGATCTGAAAAATTGGTACTCCATGTTGATCCCCCATCGTCCCAACACCTAGTTGTGTATTTTTCACATCAAAGGAGCCCTTCATACATTATCGGCTACACGTATATTTAACTACAAACATTGAATATTTTAAATTCACAGCTAACTGCAAGCACTGTCCCACCATACTTTTCTAAAGAAAAAATTTAAGCTCCACAGCTTGGATACAACAACCATGGAATTGTTTAAATTTTGAAATTATCTCAATGAATTAAATTTAAATTCCCATATCATCTGAAAGTGCATCATTCATTTTCTTTCTTTCTTTCTTTCTTTAAGCTCCACAGTTTTTTTTTTTTTGTTACCTTTGAGCTCCATAGTTTGAATACAACTATCATGGAATTGTTTCGATTCCCGTATTTTGAAGCTCCATAACTTGATCTCATAAAAAATGAAGTTGATGAGAGATTGAAAGAGTTGGGAATTTGGACACATGGACTTGGTGGTGGTTTGCTCGTGGTGGGTGAGTGGGGATGGAGGAGAGAAAAGGGTGTGGGAGATAGTGTGAAAAAATCTAGTGGTGAGAGACTATGATAAAACTATACTCTTCATTTGATCCAAGGATTAGAAATCAACTTTCCCATGGTGGGAAAATCTTTCCCATCCCACCCTAAATGCCACCTATTAATAGTGGTAGGGTGGGAGAGGTGGGTGAAAGGGGTTTAAAGAGATGGAGATGGGAGAGTTGAAGAGATCTCCAAACCATCTATCTTCTAATAATACAGTCAAAATAAAGAAAATATTAATCCAAGTCTTGTCATTTCCCACTCTTACAAGACACTAACCCAAACAATGAGTTTCTGGCTCCATTTTGCTCCCTTCCGCTCTCATCAATGCTCTCCCAAACAAAGCTTTTAAGTTTTATTTGAATAGGAAGAATATGATGTAATGAAGTAATACGAAGTATGGATTTTAGTGTTTGGATTTGTAAGAACAATGAATTTCATTCCATACCACTTGATAGAGTTGGTTGAAACTTGAAATGAAACATCTTGAAATAAGTCTCACATTATCTAAGAAATAGGGGGCCAAAGTTATATATATTAGCACAAGTCTTTTGTTACAGAATGCACCAATAAAAAATACTCTAAGTTTGTATTTGATTTTCTTATTTTATCCTATAACACTCTTTTATTACAATATTGAGAGATGTAGTTAGATATTTGTTTTGAAGAGTGTCGGCGAACGGAGGATTGTGTGGTTCTTGAAACAAGTCTACATGTTGTAGATTTTTTTGCATAATGTTATTCTCTAGATGATATTCGTCAACAATTTTTTTTCTTCCTCCAGTTTTAGAATTTTCCAAGCTATATCTGTGTTGTAATTGTGTTCCTTAATTTCTCTATGTTGTTTATTAGAGCATTGTTTGATCTCTCACACATAAAGAAGAAGTGTAATACAATGAAAGTATTGTTTTGAAAAGATAGGAAAGACTTGGAACTTAAGTATGTCCACTGTGACCTGCCTCACTTTTCTAAGAACCTCTATGGTGCACAATTCACGGTAGGAATAAAACTGCAATGTCAAATTATGCTGTGAAGTTTGTCCTAGATAAATTTGATAGAAGAATTAATTTTGAATTAAGAAAATTCAAGTTCATAGTGTATTAACATGAAAGTTGCACCATAAATTTTCAGCATCATTTTGGCATGCAAAATTTTTTAGAGTGATTTAGCATCAAGTGAAGTGTGTTTTTCATAGTGAAATATGATAGTTCTTTTCAACTATGATTGTTGGTGTAGACAATGAAAGGATGTTGTTTTGCTTTTAATATATTTGATCGACTTATTATTTACACATTTTTAGTATAATCATTGGTTATGTATAGAAATGGCAGATGATGTTCAACATTTGGTCTTAGAATTTGTAGTTAGGTCTAACACAATCCGACAAAATCGAATTGTGATGTGAGGATTGACTCCACTTATAAACACTTATCGAGGTCATCTTTCAACCGAAGTCGGAGGTGAGGATTACCCCCATTTATTTAGATCATGTCTCAACTGATGTAACCCTCTTTAACATTAGGAAGTTACTACTATGAACATTGTTATTGTTACTTGCACTTGGATTGGGTGTTGAACCAACAAACTTTCGTGCCATTTAATTTGGGAAAGGAGACTTTTTTTCCACCATAGGAAAGTTTTTTTGGATTATTGGATTATGCAAGGAACATAATATTATTATGGTCTGTCAGTACCAGAAATAACCACTCATCCTCTATTATCATCTTCTTCTTCTATTCTTCTGACGCCTCTTCCATGGCAGTTGCCGCTTACAACCACTGTTTCCGTCGCCGTATCTTCCTCTCTCACCTCCATACTTCCGACGTTGGCTTCACAATTGTGGATACTTTTTACTCTATCCTCTTCACTATTTCTTATTTTCCAAAACCATGTATGTGTTCTGTTTAACAATCGAAACTAACTACTTCTGATTTCAACTACACATCAGGCTCATTCTTCTCCTTCTCTCCATCATCACTGCCGACCGCCGTCTATCCTCTTCCTCACGTTAGCGCCGTGACGATTCTTCCCCAAAACAAAACAAAATCAAAAACTAGAAACAACACAACCTCAAATCAATCTTTCAACAGCTAGATCTAAGTCTGAAATAAAATAAAAAAATATCATAAAGTCATTTATCAAAACAATGATGAACAAATTATCAAAAGGATCCAGAATCAAATTCTTTGGAAATAGATTTGGCAACACAAACCAGAAATAGAAAACAACAAACGCGTTTTTTGAATAATTCTGTTTGGGTTAACAAGTTGTTGATGATGGTGTTTTATGAGTTTGTAATGTTCACGGTGATGATGACTGCGTGAGAACATAGAAGAAGGAAGCAAGCTTTTGTTTGGTGGTGGTGATGGTGGTGGTGGGTGGGGACATGGAAGATTAGTTGATTTCCTGTGTAAAATTCCAGATCTTAGAGGATGAATAAAGTATGGGTGGACCATGATAAGATCAATACACCTCATTAATCTAATGGCTAAATCTAAATTTTTCCATGGTGGAAAATAACATTCCTTTCCCAAATTAAATGGCACCACAAACTCTACATCATTGAAAAACAGTAAAAATGGTGGTTAAAAAGACACGAATAAGGGTCAAATGCATTCATAAAATATCTCCTTTTTTTTTGTAGAAAAAATATCTCCTTTATTTTTGCTCAATTATACTTTTTGCATTCATTTTAAAAAATGCAAATATATACCCTTTGTATTTTAATAGCCAAATACCTCACTTTTGAATCAGTCTATAAGGTGTCCAATTAATATCATAAATTTGAAAACATGTGGCTCTATATTCTTTATACGCCTGAAAATTATAGTAAAGAAAATCAAAAGAAGCAAAGAGAAAATAAAAAAATAAAAAACAAGTAATTGTAATTGGCGTCTTAGTTTTTTTGAGAAATTGAGAGAAATCTAACTTCAACAATATAATTGATTGGTGTTTCTTTAATTATAGTGACTGCTTTAAATCTTGATAGACTCAATCTCATCCCAATCTACAAAAGAGAAATAGTTCCTATGTAATTTTCACATGGAGAGATTCATGAATGTTACAAATGTTGGCATGTGAGAGCGCCCGAGTAAAGATTTTTACACTAAAAGTACGATAAAGACGCCCGGATAAAGATTTTTACACTACAATTTGTACAAATTTTTAACTTCATTCTCTTAAAATGCTCATTGAAATTGTAACCCATCTTAACACGCCGGTTGTTAATAATCAAATACGCAGCGATTAAAACACAAAATTTGCACGGTGAACCAATTTTCATGGTGAGTGATCACACTTTCTCTAGTGTTAAATCAATTTATGTGGTGAAAATTACATCCAGAGGTTGTTAATTTAATATGCTCAAGTACGCAGCAATTAAAACACACATGAATAATTCATTAATTTTTCAGAACATAAATAGAATTTTAAGCAAGAAATCTTCTAATAAATTTTTGGAATTGATCCATCCTTGCCTCCTACGATCTTGCTACAGGCAGACCAATTTACCAAGAAATAGAGAACGGACAAATGGGGCGTTGGCAATTAGAAAATGATAATTTCATTGATATTAATCTTTCAAGCATTCACAAAAAATCAGTCAAAAGATGCAATGCAGGCATAAATATCAAAGCACCAGACCCAAATTTTCGGAAGCACACTAAATTAAAACCGAAGGGGAGATATAAATTACTGCAGAATATGGGGATAGCGCCGACAACTCAAATCATAGTTTGCTTGAAAACATTCTCCCGCAAACAGGTAAAACAGGACTATATATGTTTCCATCCTCGACCTGGCGACACAGGTTAACCTATGCCCCTCCACCTTCCCTGAATATAAACAGCAATTGAAATTATGAAGCATGGCATAATTGATACATATGCTTGAGCTATTCAAAATGCCGAAAATTTGTATTCAGTAAAAAGTATTAATACTATATTTGTTCAGATAAGATAAATCTTCACTACCAAAAAAAAGATGAGATAAATCTAAAAAACGGCACGATTGTTCCCAGACAGAAATACCAGAAACACATGCATGTATTGTTGTATTCTTAAATTAGAAATCTGGGAGTGACGACGGAGTCATTCAAATGCAGTTTTTTCAAAAGAAACTATATACTAGCAAACATAAATAGATCAATGAAAATTCAAAGCGAACATAAATAGCATCTTAAGTGTCAGTAAGAAGACTCACTATCTTCGAGAAGGGTACGCAGCGGCAGTTGACCTGTTTAAAGAAAAAGTTAAGTATGATTCCATATTATCATTTCAACAGCCAATGTATATTATCATTCAGCAGCCAATGTCAAACTGGGTCTGCTGTTTAGAAATGAAGTTTGAAACTAACCTTCCATTTACTGGGACTGAATTTTGAGCACTGATCATACTTAGTCTGTCAAGACTTCCCCCGTTTCCAACAGATAATTGTGCAGAAGGCTGGACATAACTATTTTCAGGAGAATCCTTGGGTTTACTCAAAATTTTAACATTCGTAAGACCTCCAGCAACACTGAAGCACGCCCCATTGGAGTCAGTTGAAGGAGATTTCTTTAAGCGGTGAGATTGAGCCATTGGAGTAACTGCTACAGTAGGCATATATGAAGAATAAGGAGATGATGCTGCGGCAGCTGCAGCAACTTTTGCAACAGCAGCGGTTGCAGCAATCATTTTGTGTGCCCCGTCACGGAGTTGAATAAAGTCACCCTCAATCAAAAATAACTGAAATGATAAGGGGAAAAAACCCATCAACCTCTAATCAAATATGTTGCCGGTGAAAAATGTGAAATTGAACAAGCAGACAACTCAATGAAAATTGCTAGCCAACCAAAAATATTGACAGACAACTTGGCATGCAGTTGTCTTGGATGGATGACCAGATCCCACCACTTCATTGCATCCAACAATCAGCATTTAGTTTCAGTGTTGTCAATTGTGAATCGTAAAAAAAAATAGTGGTTTGTTCAAACTCTGCTACACAACATTGCTATAGTGCAACTATAGTCGTTATTTCACAATATTTTGTAGTAGAAAGTGTATCGCAGAACAATAAGGGTTTGTTCAAACCCCGCTATATGCAATATAGCGCCACTATAGAGCCTTATTTGATAACACGGGCTGATTGGTCTAAAATTTTAGCAAATTACATCCAGTTGCATATCACTACACTAAATTCTATCTGTCCAAACGGTAACTTCTAAACTTACTTCAGGGTGACTAGTTACAAAATCTTCCAGCTTCCCAAATTTTCTTTTGTAATCATGCCAATGTAGAGGTGCAAGCATTTTGCCCAGTCTGTTAGGGAGCTGTTTTTAAAACACAAACCAAATAAATTACACTAAGGTAAGCAGGGGAAGACAGTATCTTTCATAAAATGTTAGATGGTTCACACTTAAACCACAAACACTAACCGTTGAACTGATTCGAATTCGTCCAGCAGCTGGAATAGTGCGCACAATGCATGCTAACAATGACCTTTCATCAAGAAGAGCAGCATCTGGAGCCTTTGCAATGGTTGTTGAAGTTGTCTGCACAGTCGAGGCGAATGCTTCAGGCAAGACAATATCAGAATTGTTCTGAATCATTTCACCAACAGAATGACTTGCAACAGATGATGTATTTACAGCAGAACTTGCTTGCTCAGCTAATAATATTTGGCTCGCAGGTCCTTCATCATTAGATGATGTCACTGGATTCTGCTCATGTGGAAGAAAAAAATTGTTAGCTCCCACCCTCTCAGCTGTAAAAGCATTATTCTAATTGCTTTTTTCCTTAAAAGGCACTTCTAAAATGGGGGAAAAAAAAAATGATTTGTCATTGAAGATAATAAGGGTGCGTTCAAACTTTGATGTTAATAGGTAAAGAAAGCATTTTGAATAAAATCAAGGGTGAATATGCCTTTTTACCATCTTCAAAACAGTCTAATATTTTCAAAAATATTGTGGTGATTCCTGAACAAGCTTCAAAAGCATGAAGACTCTTTGAAAGCTACTGTGCGCTTTAATTTAGTAGGAAAACCAAAATATCTTGACATCTTTGTAAATTAACGATTTACAATGAAACACAAATAACCACCATTTAAAGTAGCATTTGAAACCACCCCCCAAATGAACTTTAGTCTATCAAACAAAGAAAAACAAGTAAAGCATCAAACAGGGCGGAAAATTCCGAACAAACCTTCATTTCACCATTTGGTTTAAAAGAGTTCAACCTCAAGGCCTCAGAGAACTGTGAAGAAATCTGTTGTAAGCTTTGTTGGGAAGCAATAAGTAGATCTTTATCAACCGACTGAAGAACCTTAGAAAAAATCAATTATTCATCAGCTGTTATATTTAATAGACAAATATTGGGAGAAAAAAACCTTCAAAACCAATAGTCACCAAACCTGTGTTTCCCCGGTGGATGATGAAACCACAGTATGTGCCTCCTCGCCTTGGTGAACATGAGCATCCAAGTAGTCTCTAGTAAGAGTTTGCCCATTAACAGACATGTCATAATTAAACTTTGCATCTGATCTGATCAAATTTTGATCAGCTTGGGATGAGGCGGCATTATCCTGCATGGATACCTGCAAACCCTCTGAAACAGCCTGAAAAAACAAGTATAAATTTTAAAACTCCAAAAGTTAAAAAGAGAAAGAAAAAAATAATAATAATAAGATCTGGCATATATGTAACACTAGATACCTGTTGATTTTGCCACTGTTGCATAGGTGACATTGTGGGCACTGGATGAAAATGTCCAACATGAGACTGAGGGACATGTGATGCAACAGAGTTGGGCACTCCTTGTTGATGCATAACAAATGGATGCAAGGCAGTAACTTGACCAGGTGGAAGGTACGGGTGGGGGACAATCAGAGATGATGGAGCAATAGCGACACCATGAGTATGATCAGTCTGAAAATAACCACAACAGTATTGTAAATGGGTAAGAAATGTCATTTTCCAATCTCCTGACAAAACATGTCCATCAAATCTTATATCAAAGTAAAAGACATGGATTACAAGTTTACAACATAATAAAAGTATTGATCAAAGTCAAAAGGTATAACCCACCTAATAACATGGGACAATCTTTGATGTACTTAGAAAAATTAAAAGTAAATATAAGTTCTATAAAAATTAACTCCTTATTAATAGGGCTGAGGCTGTGGTATGTACTATTAATTAACATCCGGGTTTGTACTAAAAGAACTAGTAAGATACCATAACTTCCAAGCATTGGGGGGGATGGGTTGCTCACTTGGTTGAGCTAAGGGATTAAAGAAGTTAAAAGTTAAAGGTTCAGGGTTCGAATCTTGGCAAGGGAGAAAATACTAACATAACTATCAACATACTAACATTTGTCATTAAAAAAAAAAAGCACCATCAGTTTGATCCTCGTAAATTATCTCATCAGTCAACCAAAAGATTCAACATTCCTGTTTAACAACTATCTCAATCTTCAAATCAAACCATTACATGTATTGCATTTTCAATAGTTTGTTTTGAAAAGATATCAATTATCACTTTGAACCTCCTAGTCTGGGCACAAAATTTTCAATAGACCGGCACAAGGCAGAGCTAAAGAACACCAACAGCCATGTATAGCTACTCAGTCTCAAATTTTGTATTCACTTCAGGAGGAGACAGGAGTGAAAGCCATTTAATGAAAATAACAACAGCTGAAATTAAGTGTGTATAACATGTATGTCAAAATATAAAATTGTTTAGATCTAAACTTCACATTGATGGTGTTAGCATCTCACTTCTTCTCTAAAGCTCCTCATTTTAAAGGAGCAGATTCCCTTACATTTGGTTCATGAGAAGATATACAAACTACTCTAGTGCTCCGATACCTTTCTCTAAAGCTCCTCATTTTAGAGGAGCAGATTCCCTTACACTTGGTTCATGAGAAGATATACAAGCTACTGTAGTGCTTTGATACCTGATGAAAACCCACATGGCACTTTACAAAACAGTCATTCATAACCTATGTCATTATGAATCTATGATCTCAAATGACATCTTGAAAGAGTTGTTTTAGGTATAAAATCAAATGGCATGTAAGACGCATTGCAAATAAAATTTCTGGGAATAAAACAAAAGTAAAATGCTTAGCTGTTTATCTATAATTCATTAAATGAAGCACTGCACCTGAATTGACGGATTGCCTGAAGTTGAAAATGGAGGACCGTTATCTGAGTTCTCATTTGTAAGGAGACCAGTATTTCCACCTGAAGCATTGCCTCCATTCAAGTCAAATTGATTTCCATTTTCCTGTCCATATGGAGCTACGTTACTTTTCGAATTTACTTGGGACATTCGAGAGTCATCATTGTAAGTTCCAGTCCTCTCTCTTGCATCAGCTAGCTCAAGCTGTAACTGCTGCATAGCATGCAAATGATGCCTCTCCATCTCTGCAAACTACCGCCACCAAAAAACAAGTATAGAGTTAAGCAGCATCCATCATTATTTTAAGTAATGACATGACATACTATAACAAACCAAAAAATGCTTATAAAGCTCAGAAGTTCAAATTCTTTGAAAATAATTCAAAGAATCTACAAAACCAAATCACAGCTGTGAATTGAATATCTATTTCAAAACGGTGCAAACAAAGACACAAGTACAAAAGGACATACAACAATATTTGGGGTAAAAAATGAAACATAATCCTCGTAGAAGATAAGAAATGTAGATCAACCTGTCTCTGTACATTCATCCATAGCTGATTATATTGTTCCGTGCGCTCTCGCAATTCAGCCTGTAATGACTGGTTTGTTGTTGATTGGAAAACATCCATCTCACGAACACGGGTTATCCATGCTTGAGCCTCTCTAATCTGTTCCTCTTTAAACATAATTGTCTCCTGCGCAACCCTATTCTGAAAGAAACATCAGCTGGCCACGTAAGCGAATAAACTTTAAATAAATTATTTTCAAAAGAAATTACATAAAATACAAGCATGCTACCTGTTCCTGCAACTCAATAAGTTGTCTATCTTTTTCTTGAATATGTTCTTGCAGATCATGTATTTGTTGTATATGTTGAGCTCTTTCCGCTTCTGAATGATCACGCTCCCTTCTGCAAAACGATTTGCTCAATGAAGCAAGCAGCGAAGGATGAAAGCAAAACTTAAAGCATTGCATAAATATGGATAAAAGAATAACCTGAAAGATGCTAGTTCTTTGTTTTGCTCACGAAGAAGGTCTTGTTTAGCCCACGCCTAATGAAATAATTGAAGAGATTAGCATGAAATCAAGAGACTAAAATAAGATCCAGAAAACCGAAATAAGATAGTTAAGAGGCATTCAACACACCGCTTCATTATCTAGTTTAATTTTATGTAGCTCCCTGTCTTTCTCTTCCATTTTCCTTTCCAGCTCATGAATTGCACGCTCCCTTTCACAAAGTTGCTCCTGCAAGGCCAGATAAACAGTTTTTTTTAAAAGCGACCAACAATTCTTAACCAGTAGGAGGCTAGGAGCAAATCTTTAAACTTAAAAGTACGGTAACTTAAGGATAAAGTGCCCCTTTAAGCCATCAGAATATAATAGTTATGTCTGCTACACCAGTGTCACTAAAATTGTTATAATCTCCTAGGTGTTGTAAAGGATACAATTAAGCATCTAAAAGTTTGGTTTTCTTTTAACACCTGACCTGAGGAAACCAATTTTTTCAGAAGTTATAGATCAGCCTAGTCTTGAGTATCCAAATATACGTATGAAATGTTTAAATGTACACCTGAAACTTGCTGGCATTGTTAGCATGCTCCTTCAGTTGAGCATCATAGGTGTTTCGCATTTTCAACAGCTCAGATCTGGCGATGATTTGAGCTTTTAGTTCAATCTCCATTTGAAGTATTTCACGCCTTTGACTAACAGCACTAAGGATCTGCTGCTGTAAAATATCTATGTCTAGTGTTCCATCCATTGTCATCGAACAAAAATCAACATCCAGGGGCTCTCTTCCTTGCTGCACCTTGAAAAACAGTAAGAGATTATCTTCGGGATCTAGATCCCTTAAAACTTAAAGGCAGGTTCTCACACCGAAACCTTACCTCATATATGGTTCTCTCGTCCGATTGCCCAAGTTTTGGGTTTTCTAACTCCTGCACCCCAAAAAAAGCTAATCAACAACCAAATCAACCAAACACAACAATTAACAGCAACAACAAAATCAAAATTAAGCTCCCTTTTACATATCTTACACAATGGTAAGCTATCAAATATTTGGTACTCAAATCTAAAAATCTTTACTCGGTAAATGAAACCATAAGTTCAAACTTTATGGTAACCTTAAACTTCAACAGCAAAAGTCTGAACTCTAAGCACATTCAACTTAAAAATAGCAATCAGACTACATTGTTCAAATGGCCAGCAACTTGAAAGTAAAGCACATTCCAATCTCAATTAAAATTTGGATTCAATGCAAGCAACCAAAAAAAAAAAAAAGACAACTGAACCCGACAGTAAAACTATAATCTTCGCTCCAAACATCATGTGACATCGATTTTCTGATGCATAAGTCATGGAAAAGTAAGAAAACTCGCTGCTTAAAACGACAACAGCAAAAAAGCACTGCAAAAAATGGTAAACCCTAATCATCATAAAATGGTAAACCCTAATCCCAAATCAATGCCTAAAAACACCCAAAAACCCAAATCAACTACGATTAACTCCAATTAAAAAAAAACGCTTTTCTCTGCCACGCACAAACCCACACTACAAAAAAACAATGTGAAGTGTTTTAACATCAAATCAGTACCTCATCATCAGGGTTTCTCGCAGAATGATGATGTTCAGCAACAGCACGCCATTCTTTCCGTGGCGGGGTCTGCAACTGAAGAGCAACGCCGCGAGCGGCGGCAGCTGCGGCAGCCGTGGCCTCCATTAAACAACAACAGTCGAAAGTGCCCCAGAAGGGGGAAAATAAATAGAAAATTAGAAATCCCTAACCCTAGAAATTGAAATTGAAATTGAAAGAAGAAGAAAAAAACAAACTTCAAAGTAGAAAACGATGCGATTAGGGTGAAGAGAATGAAATGAGAAAAAGGGTTTTTTGGTGAAAGATGATTGGTTGTGGCGAATTTCGACCGGCACGGTGTGAACACCATTATATACACCTTTTTCACTACGTTGTTTTACTTACATTTTATGTTATCGTCTCACGCTACTTACAAGCGCGTGCATCGTACTCTGCTTCTTTTTGTCTGTTTTCTCTTTGGGCCTTCTCTATTGCCCCCACTCATAAGTTTCTTGAGTTACTTTTTGCACCTTGTTAAATAGCATCACTACCAACGTGATTGATTCCCGTCAAATCTGGAATTAAAATGAATAAAACGGTTTTGTCATTGAGTCATGCTTAACCCCAACACAAGTTTCATGAGATTTCACAAATTATTCATTCGCAGTGTATAGCATTGCTCTAAAAAAACATACATGTTATTTTTCTCATTGTAGTTTATGTAGTTATTTCAATAGTATTTAAATATATGGGTTAAGATCCTCTTCATTTATGTGTTTCTCCATTTCTTCAATTTGGAGAGATAAAAACACATAAAATCTTGAAAAAAAGTAAAATATAATTAATGATGGTGGGACCCACTTAGTGGTAGGACCCACAATCTATTTTTTGTGTCTTTCTCTCTCCAACTTGCAAAACTCCATTTATTTTACCAAATGGAGAAGATCTTCACCCTAAATATATGGGTGAAGATCCTCTCCATTTGACAAAATAAATGGAGTTTTGCAAGTTGGAGAGAGATAAACATAAAAAATAGATGGTGGGTCCTACCACTAAGTGGATCCCACCATCATTAATTATATTTTACTTTTTTTCAAGATTTTATGTGTTTTTATCTCTCCAAATTGAAGAAATGGAGAAACACATAACCCCAAATATATATATTCGTTGAAAATGAATGTGATTTTCATTTTGTTACATAGCATCTCTGCCAACGTGATTTCTGTCAAATCCAAGATGAAAGTGCATGAGACTGTTTTTTTATTGAGTTATGTTTAACCACAACACAAGTTTCATGAGATTTAGATATTGTTTTATCCCAAAACTGAATTAAACCGAACAAACTCGATTATTATTGGTTTAAGTATCGATTTTACATCATCGTCAAACCAAATATGTTGTATTTATATATTTTTTAAACAATCTTACATGTTACTTTTCTCGTTTATGTAATTATTTCAATAGCAAACGTGCTTTGAGTCTTGAGACTTGCGCTGCCCCTCATGAGCTCCTGTTACTCGACTAATCTAAACTTTTTCTCATAAATAATATTCATAAAAAATTGAATCGGAGCAAATTGTTCTTCATTGATTGTATGGGATTGAAAAGGTTACATTAGACACATATTCTATGTATGTCATTGTATTACTCTTTGGTATTTTCTCGTGGTGAAAATGGTTTTGAGAAATAGGGGCAAAGCCATGCATGTTATTGGGGTAGTTTTGGCTATAAAAAAAAATAAAAAAAAATAAAAAAATAAAAAAACACGAATAATTTAGTATGTTTTTAAATTAGCTACCTCAATGATATATATTAAGCTACAACAGTAAGTTTATTTGTTAAAAATTAATAAGTCAAAAGATATCCATTTATTTGATAGATGTACTTCATCTTATGTTGAGAGTGAAAGAGAGAGCCTCGTCGTTATACTTCAAAATATTTGTAGAAGGTTTTTTTTTTTTTTAATACTCTAAGGTTTTGTTTGAGAGTTTTGAAGGAAATGAGGAAGTGGAAGAAATATAAGACAGTGGGAGAAGCGGGTTTTTGAGGTTGAGTTTTTATTCATAATACAAAACTCTACACATGGAAACTCAAAATTTATATTGAATAGGATTTTGGGGGGTTTTACGAGCTTTGTATGAATTTTTCAAATTCAATATACATTATTATAATATTATTAAAATTAAAAATATATTAATCATAAACATTAGTTTAGCATTCTCTAAAAAATTGCTCTTTTGAAAAATGTTAAAGATTTTTCATTTTTCTATATATTTATCACCCTTCATAGCTCTCTCTTCCCCTCCCCTCCCCTCCAAACTCTCGAACAAAGTCTACTTGATGTTTTGTTGGAGCATACTCAGAGGATCATAGTTATTAAAAAGGTTAACTTTGATTCCTTCTTGTTGGATTGTCTAAACGAATTATGTAGACCAGACGATGATTATGATCTCTTAAGGTTTATGTCATTTATATGATTGCTTTAATTTCCTTCAGAGCGAATCTTCTAAAGCAACGTTTGATCCATATGACATTTTATCTTTTTCCTCTGACTTTCATTGACCCAGAGAAAATTGCATCTTTGATTCAGCTTGATCAACTCCATCTTGATCTTGAAAATCCTCTTCGTTCATTTAGATTATGAATAACTTAGATGCTATGTCATTCTTGGATCTCCTAACAATCATGAATTCAACTTGAGAATGTAATCATGCACACTTTAAAACAATTTGATTATGTTGCCACCAAATAATCAACAAGCAAGCCATTTGCATCAAATGAAGAAGCTCCATTGTTTTTTTTCCCATGAGAAACTAAATCTATAAACTGTGTAACATGACTGATGTTGCTGTTCAACAAACCAAGCCAAGACAAAACATCTGACCATAACTTAGATGTTAATATGTTTAAATGTTTCATTCATAATACATAACTCCTCACACAAATGGAATATTACATTCTCAGCCGACTATCTCAACTCCCCTTATCACTTTTATCGATGCTACAAATGTCTCTCCCCCACAACGAATCTCTACTTCCTTCCATATTTACCATCCCATTTATTTACAAAGTTTTTATTCTAAAGATATTCATCTTCTCTCCTTATTAACCTCCAACACCACTTTTCTAAGAGATCAAAACTAAAAGCTCTTGAATTTCTCACACTCAACCACCTTTCTCTTTAGGTAAACACATTTTGTCCCAATGAACTTAATGAGTTTTACAAGCTTTCTCACTCCCACGCTATAAAAATTCTCATGCCACCCTTTCTAGAATAATCAACTATCCACTTGCTTCCATATCATATCTATCTACGTTAAAACCTCCACATACACATCAAGTCATACGAGAATCACCTACTACCCTATCATATAATTGTTGCCATAAAAATATATTTTCCTACAAATCATAATGATTGATGTGGGTTGCAAATATACCTGATACAATTAATGTGTTATTCATATTATAGAAATATTTCGCAACAAACACAATTGTGTCCCATATATTTGAGATACCACACGATCTCCCTTCATAAGGTTTAAAGGAGAATTGAAAGTCTTTCGACCCTCACGACATTTTACACATGAGCTTCTCAATTTTCGATGTGACTTATATGCAAATGAATGAGTATTGGTATAGTTGATAAGGAATGACTTATATGCAAAGTCGTGAGTCCAACTCTCACTATCGATGTGAGGATCTATTTGATAAATGATATGTAAATATCTCTATAAGTATGTTTACTCGGCTAAAGTGATTTCTCGAAGTCTAACTCACGTGTGTGTGTGTGTGTATTGTAAAAATAAATAAAGGGAAAATTCAATAGATTTTAAAAAGAGAAATACATATTTGGTTCTTCTTCGTTTTGGTCCAATTGTTGGATTGATTTTGGTTTTCTCGGATCTCAGGTCCTTGTAATCGACATCCATGAAATCCATCTCACAGTCAAAGATGTTCTCACCATTAATAGGCAGCGATCTATATCTCTGCACACCCCTCTTCCTCAAGCAGTAGTGAATTTCATCAATAACGCCAACGTCAGATTCAATGATGCAATAAAAGATGCTTTTCTTTGACCGCTCAACAAGAATGGAGTATATTCCACCAAAAGCGGTTAAACTGGCTCCTATATATTCCCGGAACAGACACCGTCACCAACTCGCCTCTCTCCTGGTCTTGGATTTGGAGACTTAAAATCTCGAAAAAATACAAGTCTCTCATTTTGGCTAGCTTGTCACAATGTTGTCCCCACTCTATCTCTACTTCACCATAGAAATATTGCTCCTTCATCGATTTGCTCTCGCTGTGGAGTGCACGAAGATACCCTTTTCCACTGCATTCATGACTACATGATTTCGAGGACCATTTGGCTTCACTTAGGCTACACCGATCCTTCCTTCCTTGCCTATGATTGTGTGGTGGGTTGGCTAAAGGATGGAACGAAGGAATCTAATGCTATCACTTTCTTAGTAGGTTTGTGGTGGACTTGGAGATGCCGCAATTCAATGTGTTTGAATGACTCTTAACCAACTGACATTGAACATCAAGAATTTAGCGGAAGATATCAGGGGTTAAGCTTCTCCCCTTCCAATCCAGTTGTACCTCTCGAAAGGCATATCAGGTGGAATAACAATAATTTTGATTGTGCAATCCTCAAAGTTGATGGGAGTTGTATTGGCAGCTCGACTTGAGTAGTTTTTGGTGGCATTATACGTAACAACACATGCTTAATCTAGTAGGGTTCTCAAGTCGAGCTGACATCAATTTTTAATGGACTCTCCATGGCAAGATAGATGGGTATCGCTGAGTTGGTTTGTTATTCAAACTCTCTCCTCTCTATCAACCTTATTGTTGGCAACACCTCAAGGTTCCATGTTCACACGATTCACATCCACGAAATAAAAGTGCTTCATGCCCAAGCCAACTATGCGCTCTAGCACACGCTCCCTGTAGGCAATCAATGCGCAACTTTTCTAGATAAGCGAGGAGCCTCTTTAGATGATGGTTTTGTTCTTCACCCGTCTCCCCCAAATGACCTGCTTCCCTTGCTGAGGAATGATGCTACTGGAACTTTGAGATCTTAGGTTCTTCTTTTTGTTTTTCTTGTTTTTTTTGTTTTCTTTGCCATTGTAACCAAAATATAAAAGAAATGCACAAAAAATGCATAAAGTCCGATGATGATAAGATGACAACGTAATTCGGCGATTTGTTTCAGTCAACGTAGATGCATGGTCATAAATTCATACGTAGTATCGTATTTTTCTCTTTTTTTAATACTACTACTTGTCTCGTCAACCCTTAGACCATATAGTAGAGATAGAAAAAGTAAGCACACGGAAACCATTTGCAACACTACAGAATTATATAATATGGTAGCACAAACTTTTTCAGTAAAAGGAAAGAGAGCAGCACATACTTTTATATATAATTTGAATTATACTCACGGTGTAGTATTTAATCTAAACTTATAACAAATGGTTTGCAGGAATTTCATGGCATTCTCTCAAAAAGGAATTTCATGGCATTAAACTACTAATTTTGGTGCGTTAATTTTATCAAAATTTCAGTTTTTAATTTGCTTGAACCGTAACCCAAAAGAAAGTTGTATCCAAGTGCCTTGCCCCTTCTGCTATTGCAATTAATGTAGTTCAACAACACCAAACTCAAATTTCAATGCATGTGGCATTATTCAAAGAGGAAAAGAAAAAACCGTAACTAGACCGAAAAAGGGAAAAAAAAAAGACCACATTATTCAGAAAAGTATACCACAAAATTGTTAATGTGATGCCATTCCTTGATCAAATACCAATAGTTTCAGCCAAAAGACAATAAAGTTGATCTTGAGAAATGTGGTTTTCTTTTCTTGGCAAAATCCTCGAATATTCCTCTGTCTTCCAAGGTAATACTATGTTTTTATCTCATTAGCTTTTTTGACAACAAAATCATAATTAAATAATCATTGTTTCCAAGCCCGTACAATTTTCCAAATTTGATTAATCTTAGAATGTGTTTGGATGGGGAATGTAATCTTTTTAGGGAATTCAATTACTTTGAGGTGAATTCTACTCTTTGAATCCACTTAAAGATAATTGAATTCCCTCAAAACATTACATCACCTCAAAATATTCCCCCACCCAAACACACTATTAGGTTATTTCAAAACAAATTCATACTGTAGCAAAAAAACTAATTTCCTCCAAAAAAAAATAACTAATTCATTTTTTTTAAAGAAAAAATAAATAACTCATATTCTGTCCTTCTAATTTTTGAGTATTAATTTTTTTCATTCGTATTTTTATACATTACTATTCAATGAATCTGGTGAATTTTTCAAATATGAATTTACCTGCCATACACATTTTCAGTTTTTAATTATATATTATAATAATAATTAAATATTCTTTTATCTTTGTTTATAATTTTTAATTAATTTTTGTTGACTAATTTTAGTGAAGTTTATTCGGAGATAAGCAAATTATAAATTCCAATAATCCTACAAAATCTCTTTATCAAACAACCAAAAATAACTTGCAAAATTTTCTATAATTTTTATTTTATTTTTTACAAAATATTCTTTATTTAATTGAACCTCATCCATTTTATGTACATATATTATTTGTATTGCACCTTTATTTAAAAATGAAATGAAGTATTTCATAAAAAAAAATATCAAACAAAATCGTTTGATTTCTAAAATTCGAGATCATTTGTAAATTATACAAATATTACGCAACATAATTTCAACAATTATTGTCAGTGCAAATAATTGAATATTACGTTTACACTCACAATAAGATAAGAGATTCTATGCTGTATGTATGAGGCGTACCTCCCATATCTAAATTTTCTATTATGGAAAAGACACATTATTTTGTAAAAAAAATAAAAAAAATGATATGCTATAAAGAATAAATCAAACCAATAAATTAAAGTAAGATACATTAACAAAATAACATGTAGAATAAAAACATTTAAAATCCAAATTCAGATATACTAAATTGCATAAAAGATCTAAAGAATGTAGCCTTGATAACACTTCAAATAAAAAAAGACCCGATAACACTTGAATAAGATGATAAATAATTTTTTTAAAGAATTTTTTTATCAACATTTTAACTAGATAAATTAGTATATACAGTTTTGCAAGTAGACAAAAAGAGCCAACCAACTAACGTAGGAAGCAATTTAGTTTCACACATAAATGAATACAGTTGGACTGTGTCAAAAAAACAAGTCTCTCTCTCTCTCTCTTACAACTTCATAAAAATTTAACTCATTTATTTGCGTTCTGTCTTAATAATTTTTTTCTTCTGCTACTACTTTCTCTTTCTCTCTCTACACTATTTTCTCTTCTCTCTCAATTTCTCCGGCGACATTTCTTCTCTCTATTTGACTACCACCGATAACAATCCACTACCGCCGACCTACGCTACCTAACCATGGGTCATTGCTGCAGCAAAAGCATCGCAGTCGACAACGAAACCGTCGCCACCGATCACCACCACAAACCACCACCGCACCACACACCATCACCGCTTTCGGTTTCTCAACCTGTTTCCGGCGTCAGTGATGCTACTCCGGGAAGACAAACTCCGGCAACCTCTTTCTCCACAAGTCCTTTCAATAGTCCTCTTCCGGCAGGTGTGATGCCGTCGCCGGCGACGAAGACTCCGGGGAGGAAATTCAGGTGGCCACTTCCTCCACCGTCACCAGCGAAGCCTATAATGGACCTTTACCGGAAGATGAAACCGAAAGATGGACCTATACCGGAGGAGCATGGAGAAGGTGGTGGTGGTGGAGAGAGAACGTTGGATAAGAGTTTTGGGTATGGGAAGAATTTTGGGGCGAAATTTGAGCTTGGGAAGGAAGTTGGTCGAGGGCATTTTGGTCATACTTGTTGGGCTAAAGGGAAGAAAGGTGAACTTAAGGGAATTTCAGTAGCTGTCAAAATCATTACCAAAGCTAAGGTGAAAATTAAGATCATACTATATTGTTTATTTGTTTTTGATTATATGATTATGATTATGATTGCTTTAAAATTTGAAGGTCAATTGTTAAGATAATTTTATGCGTGTTTAGTACTCTTGGTCAATTTAGGATCAATTGTTGACTTTTCTGAGTATTTTTCTAATTGATTTGAATTTTGTGATCATATTGTAGTGGGAAATGTAATATGTGAATAGTGTTTTCCATTTTACTTTTTGAATTTGGAAGCTCAATTTAGCGGTTAAGCACTCTTTGGAAAACTATGATGCTGAATTTGAATTTGTTTCGAGTTTAGTCGATATATTCGGAATGGATATCATACCAATACCATTAACGCGTTACGGAATTTGGTAAGGTAGTAGTTTTGCATTGAAGTTTGAAATGGATTTATTGGTGATGTAAGATGTCGTTTTCCATAGTGGCTGCTACTATTGTGGTGTTGCGTACCATATAGGCGCTAAACGAGAAACTCCAATGCGTTACATTTTTAGTAGCGGCAGTAGCAGCCGAACAGTTGCGTAGTTACCGTTACAATGAAGCTCCCGCGAAAATCCGAACATGCCGCCAAATTATAGTCAGTGCCTCCGCTTTTTTGCTTTCGAACTTGGTGGTCATTTTACCTTGAAACTTAATCGATTCAAATTGGTTTGAATGTTGGTAACAATAAATTTTGATTATTAACTATGAATATGTCTTTAATTTTGCGTTAACTTTCTCTATTTTTTAGCGTTTGTATGTGTATGGTATATATTTCTTGTACTGTTTCATTAAACTTCAACGTAACGGCCATACTGCTACCCGCCATACCACTATAGTGTTTTGGGAGTTAGCCGCCACACTCCATTATCTGCCATGATCTACGTAGATGCTAGTACGAGAAAGGAAAATGCTTGAAAACCTGTTTTTCCAATAAAATTTAAAAGTATGGAAAGCCAAACATTGCAGGATTAATCATGCCAGATAACACCTACATTTGGCTGAACCGGTTCTTTATCTCTGGTTGATTTCTTGGGAGCATCGCAATAAATTGTTGAGATTAGGGTAGCAAAATAGTCGGAGTTGTTAGTATGAGACTAGAAGTAGAAAATCATGGCTCTTAAAATTGGGTTTCTGCATATATACTTTACAAATGCAAGGTTAGGTTGCTTACAGTACACCTCCAAAGGGTCCAACCCTTCCCTAGATCATGCTGTGGTGGGAGCTTTGTAGCACTGGGTGGCAAAAATTGTTATATGGCATGAGACAATTAAGAAAAATGTGAAGTTGCAACCTCTATAGCTAAGGGCAAATCATTGCATTTTTGGTTCTATTTGTGCCCAATTAGTAGTGGTTCAACCGGTACAGGCTCCTTTGTTTGTGTAGTGGCGCTCATTATCCCTTTGTTGCCAAAACACATGGATGGGCGAAACCGTTTTGTTTGTGCAGTGAAATCGTTTGTTTGACAAAAGCTGTTTTAGGCTTCTGGTTAGATCATTGGTAAACATATTGGTGTTTAGTAAAAACCGCATATAACCAACCTCGGATTTACAATTGTTTTTCAACTCCATTATGAACTGAATTGGAGTGTAGCATATATGCTTAATAAGAAAAGAATGAGAGGAAAATTGAGATCACGGAGAAAGGGAACAAACAACACCTTTCTTATTGATGAACATTACAAGAATTGTACATTGAATCAGACAATTTAGAACTTTTACTTTAGCTACTTGGGCTCTGATGGGTGACGTTTCTAGGACGAGCTTGAACTAAAGCTTACTCTATACTCCTGCAACTTTTCATTATTCTCTAAACAATCAAATTGGTGTCTGAGAGTAAATTTTAATTTAGGGTGGGGGAATTACTTATTGTTATGTTGTGGTTGTTTGTTGCTTTATTTTTTTTATGACATATATCAACATGAATTGATATATGATTTAATTTTTTTTGCTTTCCGATCTCACACTGTAATTTTTGCTTTGTGATGTTTATTGCGATTAACTGATTTTCATATGGCAGATGACTTCAGCAATAGCAATTGAAGATGTGAGGAGAGAGGTGAAAATGTTGAAGGCCTTATCTGGACATAGGAATTTGGTCAAGTTTTATGATGCATTTGAGGATGTGAATAACGTCTACATTGTGATGGAGTATGTATAGAAACAACTATATCTGAAAATTGCTTTCAGTCTTGATAGGATTTTATTCATTATCAACCGGTTGATTTGTGTTCTCATGAAGTTATTGGGTGTAAAGGACTTCATCATAAGTACATGTTTTCAATATTGTTCACAACATGAACCGATTTTGCAGCTGGGTAGTACATACAACTGTTAAATCAGTAATTTATGTCGAATTAATGAGATATTCTTCTTGTCAGGTTGTGCGAGGGTGGAGAATTACTGGACAGAATTCTAGATAGGTAAAACTGAAAGATTGTTTTTTTATTTATGCTATCTGTTACTTTGTTTACTTTTCTTGCAGAAGTTCGGTTTTTAAATAACATGATGGTAATTGGATTCTTTTGATGTTAATTATTTAATGAAGAGGTGGAAGATACACAGAGGAAGACGCCAAAGTTATTCTTCTACAAATTCTGAATGTAGTTGCCTTTTGTCATCTCCAGGGAGTTGTTCATCGCGATCTAAAACCAGAGGTACGGCATTGTGAAGTTTGAACTACTTACATTACTTGGCCACGCCTTTCAGTGAACAAGGAATTATTTTGTTTGTATAATTACTTCTCTAATCTATAAACTTGTAACCCTAAATGTTTTGCCTATTTTGCAGAATTTTCTTTTTGTCTCAAAAGATGAGGATGCTGTTCTGAAAGTTATTGATTTTGGTCTATCTGATTTTGTTAGACCAGGTAATGTGATCGAAACAACCTAACTTTCATGTATTTAAGTTTCTTCCTAGTTTCAGCTCTAGTATATTATGCACTTGCATGGTAGAATTCTCAGTTCTCACATTCAATTTTTCGTAGAATAACCGAGGAATAAAATAGCACATGTTTTGTGCAATATGGTCTGACAGTTCCTTATTTTGTGGGATACCTACACAGTACATTTTAGGAACTGTGATATTTTACCATATTACAATTCATCAGTCATTAGTTTTGTGATGGACAGATAAATCTAAGGGTGAGTTTGGAAGGGAGGGCTTTGAAAAAAAGGAAAGAAGAAGTGGAAGAAATTGAAACTTTTGGAGGAGGACTTTGAGGGGTTTATTTTTCTTTATACTACAAAATCCTCCCAAAAGAAAGTAACTAAAAAATTTTATTGGAGGAGTTTGGAGGGTTTATATAAATTCTTCGAATCCAATCTATGTTGCTATAATACTCTTAAAATTAGTAATTATAAACATTAATTTATCAATCTCTAAAAAAACACACCATAAAAATAAATGTAAGATTTCTCTATATTTTCTTCTCAATCCCACCCTACAAAGCCCTACAGGCCTACATCGATTTGCTTGTCAAACGATTTTCACTAATTTATAGGCTTAGATGAATCTCAGGAATGCATTAGTTCTAGGTTTAGGACTCCCTCCACTGTTCAAAATAAGTACTCCTATATATCATTCATTCTGCTTTATGAACATTTCTGTTCTCCTATTGATTTTTGCACTGATAGCACTGACTTCTTATAAACATGCAGAGCAGCGCCTCAATGATATTGTTGGTAGTGCCTACTATGTTGCACCTGAAGTGCTCCATAGATCTTACAGCGTTGAAGCAGACTTGTGGAGTGTTGGAGTTATATCGTACATATTGTTATGTGGAAGTAGACCGTTTTGGGCACGGACAGAATCAGGAATTTTCCGGTCTGTGTTACGAGCAAATCCTAACTTTGATGATTCACCTTGGCCATCAATTTCACCGGAAGCTAAAGACTTCGTGAAGAGACTTTTGAACAAGGACCACAGGAAAAGGATGACTGCTGCTCAAGCTTTATGTATGTTTCATTTGAATATTTTGCTCAGACCATGCCTAACTTAATGGTTAATTGTTTGTATTGAATTCTCTCACACACAAACACTCCTAAATCTTATTCCGTGATTTGTAATATTAAATTGCCTCCATATTTGCAGCTCACCCATGGTTGAGAGATGAAAAAAATGTCGTTCCTTTAGATATTTTGATTTACAAGTTAGTCAAGTCATATGTGCGCGCCTCGCCATTGAAACGTGCGGCACTGAAGGTAGTCACCTGTTATGCTACCATTATTACAAATGCATTTTTATCCTCCCCTCCTTTTCCCTTTGTGAGGTCTGTGGACAATGAAAGAAGAGTGATGTTTTATGTTTTCAATTTTCTCTGTATCTATGCAGGCTCTCTCAAAAGCATTGCCGGTGGACGAGGTTACCTACCTCAGAGCACAATTTAGCCTCTTGGAACCTAAAGATGGTTGCATTTCACTTGAGAATTTCAGAGTTGTAAGTGCACGATTTTTTTGCGAATGTATTCCTTCTATGACATTAAGACGTGTTCTTAAACAAACAACCATAATCTCTAAACTGAAATTATAATAAATTCAGGCTCTCATGAAAAATGCAACTGACGCCATGAAGGAGGCAAGGGTCCCTGACATTCTAAATTTGGTAAGTCGTATTTGTTTTGTGATATATATCATATATGTATTTATATTTCTTCAAACTTCATCCATTTGCTCCAAACCTATCATGTACCATGTCTTGATTGATTCATATGATAAACTTAAATGAAGTTGGATGATATAAGGGGCCACTGTGATGAATTAAATGTTGTAACCTTTAAGTCTTGCTCATTTTCTTGACAGAGGTATTTAGTGAAAACAGGTGGTTGGAAGTAACTATAATTTGTTTATATTTTAAAAATGTTCAGATGGTATCAGTATATGATCATATTTGGATTTTATCATTACGTGAACTATTATACATTTTGTTGTTTTCCTTAAAAGCATTTTTCTTTTCTTCTTGAATGCAAATCTAATATGAAATATCTGAAATGTGTGTTTCTTGAAATAAGATGGATCCACTCTCCTATAAAAGATTGGACTTCGAAGAGTTTTGCGCTGCTGCAATCAGTGTATACCAGCTGGAAGTTCATCCAGAATGGGAAAGAATTGCCACCACAGCTTATGATTATTTTGACGAGGCAGGGAACCGTGTCATTTCAGTCGAAGAGTTGGCACAGGTTTGCACATTCGATTTGTGTTAATTTTATCTAAAACGCCATAAAATAACCTACTTAACACGTCGAGATATTGTGTTTTTTCAGGAGATGAATTTGGGTCCTTCTGCTTACTCTCTAATGGGTGATTGGATCAGAAAATCTGATGGAAAACTCAGCTTGGTCGGATATACAAAGTATTTGCATGGTGTCACAATTCGTTCAAATACAAGACACAGATAGCTATGACGATTAAAAGGAGATTTTATTGTTATACTTATTGAAATTGAAATTAGTTTGTGTCCTTTTCTTTTTAAATTTGAATTGAAACATTTTTCTTTTTGAATTTGAATTGAAAGGGAAATGGTACAGAGGGTCTAAGCAATTTTTTTATAGGGACGTTGGAGATTGTATCATGGAAAAGTATAGGTAGCTAGCATATTGTTTTTGTTCCTCATGTGACTTGTGGTGCAAAGTAAAAATTCTCCCATTTTCCTTGTGAGCACAAATGCAACTTGCTTTCTTGTAAGATTTCGTGTGAAGATTAAAGATACTTCTACTATTTGGGTCAAAACTTTATCATACGCCAGAAAATGTCGCACTTTGTTTTGTTTCACAAGAATATTGAGGCAGAGAAATGCGGCAATTAACATGGGCCATGAGCAATGTTAACGTGTGTTTGGTCTAGATCCTTGTTTGAAAGGATACACATTATTCTTTGTGGCACTGGTCAAAAACCAAAATGAAATATAGACGCGCTTGTATTATGTTCATAAACGGTTTACCTTTTTTTGTATAAGCAAAATTTATCAACGACGATTCGTTCTCGCGGAAAGAGATACATACTCACAACAGGACAAATCAATATCCGAATAATGGCTAGAAGAGTTATCAAAATAAAGTGTCAATTTACTGGAGGAAACCTATGATAAAAAATGAGAGTAATCAATTTACTTGATTGCTTAATGCTTACTTCTCTTGGACTAATATTCCATTCGTCCGATACAGTTGGGTTCCTTGATCATTTGATCAAATACTCGATTCATAGGCGGTGCATGTGAAAAAATTTATGTTGGAAGATGTCAATTCTTTAAATGTATTTCATTTACCTGAACAAATTAGCCTTCAAATTTTCTTGGGGAGATATAAGAAAAAAATTGAATAGTACGTTTTACAAAAGTACTCTAATCATTTTGGGATAAATTTTATTTGAAAATAAGTTGATTATTTGTGGGATAGATGAAGTACTATTTTAACCAAAAGAATCAATTCTACACTAATTAAAAAATTTAGTGAACATAATTTATTTTTCTAAATATAATAGCAAGTGTTTTCTAAATTATCATTTGTCATTATTTACTTTTATATAAGAATTTGGTTCATTGGAACATCAATTCAAGGATTAAAGGTTTTTTTTGTTGAAGAGTAACGTAAATATATTGAAGTTAGTTGACATGTATTTATATCGAAGAATCTATCAAATAACACTTGTTTTCTATGTTCTGTCAAAAGAATAATAATGATTTGTTTTCTGTGTATAAAGAGAGGAATAAGTAAGTATTGACATTGTATTTGTCCCAAAAGTAGCGCGTTGAATGACAAATAATGGGAAGTTAAAATAAATACCAATTCAGCTCAACTTTGTCATCAATATTTTATAAAGTTTGAATGGGTATGAGTTTTGAATTTTGATGACAAATACGTTACGTTGAGATTAATAAAATAATATGATTTGCAGAACATGCCGGATTAGTTGTTCAAGGCTGGATTGACTGCCGAAACAAGTAAAAAGCTGCTGTTTAGTGAAGGCACGATTCATATTGGAAGGAAGGAATTTGGACAACAATGTATGTATGAATATGAAGACTCTCTCAACACAAGCATTATTTAATAATAGTTTCTCATAGATACTTACTTATTTATTCGCAGCTTAAATATGATAATCGTCCCTATAATTTGGACCAGTTTTAATTTTCGTTCATGTAAAAAAAAATTTTGAAATACATTTATGTAAATTTATTTTATTTGAAAAAGGTCTCTGATCCCACTTCATGTCTGATTTGGCATGTTATTCGCCACGTGTCAATCCACGTAATTAAAAAAAACTAAAAATAAAATTCTGAAAATTTATTTTTTTAATTTAAAAAATCTGAAAAAAAACTTCGAAAACTTAATTTTTTGACATAAAAACTATTAAAATTAAAATTTGAAAAAAAAATGTGAAATTAAATTTTTGAAAAATAGATTTTTTTAATTTGAAAATTATATATTAAAATTTTTTCAAAAATAATGACAATTATATTTTCAAAAGTTATAAATTTAAAATTTTTGAAAATAAATTATAATTATAATTTTTTTTTTCTAATTTCTTGTTCTTTTACGAAAATTTTAATTTAAAAAAAAAATTTCAAAAATTTAATAATATATATTATTTTGAAAATTATACAAAAAAATAAATCAGAAAATTATTTTAATATTTTAAAATTTATTTTCAGTATTTTAAATTGTTTTTAATTTTAAAAACAATTTTTAGATAATTTTTTTTAAATGTAATATTATGTGGCACGCCACGTGGCAAAAGTTGCACAGTCACCAACTGCCACGTGGCCAAAACCATACCAAATTAGCTGAATAGTAGGACCAGAGACCTTTTTCAAACAATTTTTTTTTTTACAGGGATGTATTTCAAATTTTTTTTTTTTACAGGGACGAAAATCAAAACCAAATTCCAGAGACGATCCTTTATTCTTTTCACAAATCAAGAACTATTAAACATTTTATTTGATCTATAACTTAACTATTAAACATTTTATTTGGTCTATAACTTTGGCTTCCTAGTCAAGTTAGGTTACAACTACTTTTTAAATAGGAGAGAGAATCATAATTCAAAGACAAACTTGATAGATTTAAAAAGAAAACTATGAATCATTTTTATAGTTTAATGATCAAATAGAAGATATACCGATAATTTAGATATCAAAATGAAGGTTAATTTTGATATAAAAAAGTTGTATTAATAATGATCGAAAATATTGAGCTTGAGTTTGATCCCTAAAATAATCATTAGCCAAACTTTATGTACTTTAAACGAATTCCAAATTTTCAGAACTAATCTTCCCTCAAATAACATATAATTATACTAGTACAAAATAACTGACATCTATATGATTTTTTCTTAAAAAAAAATCAACTGATGACAGCCAACAACCTCAAAAAACGAGTATTTTGTAAGATTAGCATTTCCTAACATAGTGATTGGTTTAGATTTTTTTATTTTTTTTTCAAAGTCAAGATCGCCCATATTCGGAGGAAAATGTGATTACCCAATGTGGTTGTTGACGTAATGATGATGAATATATAAATTGGTTAAACTTTGTCAACAAAAATATGCTTGATATTTATATCAAAATAAAAATATATATAAATTGCTAAACAATATAGAGGACAAATGTAATGACTCAATGAGTCGACGCATACACGCCAAGTATGTTGAACCACAACTATCCCACCAAACTTCCTAGTTGCTACATATTCCTTATCATCATAATCATAATAAAACCCCACCATTAAGAAACCAAAGGCAAAGCAACTATACCTTATTACATATAGAAAAAATTAATTAAACGGAATATATATAATTGCTGAAAAACAAAGGCCAAAAACCCTTTCGTACGTCCAAGTCCTCCTTAATGCGGTTATTGTATGTAATAATAATATATGCATATATTAGATTTCTTAAAGTTGATATTTCTTTTGCGTAGGGCCAAACTAAAAGGGCAAAAACGAATGAAAAATAAAGTTTATCTTTATCTTTATTCCAAATTCCAACCGTGTCTTTCACGCTAGGAACTTCCAACAGCTATCACCTTTTTTTTTTTTTTAATTAAGAACCTCTATTTACTTTAAAGTGTTCACATTCATCATATAAGATTGGATTTTTATTTTTTGGAATGTAAGACTCAAGTTTTTTATACAATCATAAGATTGAAATTGCAAACAGATGGATACACACACTACACACATCATTATTATTGAATTTGATTGAGAATGCTTGCGTAAAATAGAGGTTTGAGGATATACATACACATAATTGTTTTTCATGGTAAAATAAACACAATATTATTCACACCACAATATGATTCTCATTCGATTTTTCCCATTGATATCACACAATTATAGGAAAAAATAACTCTACAAATTAAGATCCAACATTTTTGTTACTTAAAAGATATCAACACGAGAAAATTCAGAGAAAAATACACATAAAAGTTTCATGCATACATAATGATTTGCTCAAGCTAGTAGTAATAATAATATTGAATCAAACTTTAAAACACCAAGCATGATGATGGTGGTGAGATTTCTCCATATCAATCATTCCTTGGACGGTACGAAACTCTTCGACCTGGCAGGGAATGATGATTGGTCCTTTGTGATCGAATCCATATTCTTCTTCAGCTTCTTTCAACAATTGCATAAACAATGGATGGTTTATGTAAATGACCGGGATCACAAACTTTTGTTGCTCTTCTCCTTGTCCCACCATCACGGCCAAACACCCTTTTGGAATGTCCTTATTCTTTTCATGGTGGTGATGAAAATTGAGGTGAGGAATGTGCAAATGAAAACTCAAGTGATGGTTATGATGATTACTACTAATCCCCATAATTAACAAGAATAACAAACCCACAAAGTTGAAGGAAACAACAACAAGAAGTGTATTGAATGTACTTCAAGTAGTGGTTAAACAATGATTAATTGGTTTTGGGAGGTTTTTTGTTATAAGAAAACAAAAGAGAAAGGCCAAGGATCAGAAGATGATATGGTGAGATTGAAGAGAGTTAAGGAAGAGTCGGTGAGAGATTTTGGGATATTGCTCATGATAGATGGAAAACAAAATACATAACAACAAAAAAGGAATGATGAAGAGGATATGAGAAGGGTTGTATATATAAGGTCGGGAAAGTATAGGTTAGGTTAGGGTGTACAAATATTGATGTTAGTGGGAAAAGGGTGTTATTGTGTTGTGGTGGTGGGTCATTGATATATTATTAATTAGTAATATATTAATATTATGATGATGATGATTCTAGGGTTTGCTTACTGTGTACACAAAGATTTGTTCTCGAAAGGAAACAGCTAGAGAAATAATCCCAAAGAGATTATCCTTAAAAATAAAATTCCCAAAGATTAGGAGAGTCGTTTTTATTTTTAATTCACAGCTGGAAATTTGAATTTGGTACGGGAAGGTTAACATAAATTGTCAGGAAAAACACATGGAAAGAGTCGCAAATTGAATTCAATTAGTATTAAAACTCAACTCCAAAACTTTCAACAAAAGAAAAATCAACTCGAAATGTAAATATCAATCAAAATCATTTTACTAACACCTTTAACTTTTTACTGTTTATTTTTCATATTTGTAAAAAAAAAAAAAAGTTTATTTTTCATAAAAAAAACATTTTAACCGTTTTTGTCGGCAGACACCTCAAGTTCCCGGATTGTTCCAATTCCAGTTGACTTGCTTATTTTTGTTTTTATGGGAAAACCTATTTCTAAATATAGTATGGAATATAAAAAATGGAATAGATCACGGCAGGCTCTCCATCTACAATACAAACCATGTTTTTATTTTATTTTTTCCTTATTCGCAAAGGAATTTATGTTTGAGGCAAAATCATATCATATATTAAACGTGAACATCTCTTTTAATAAGAATTTTGAGTTTTGAATATCTATATATGTTGTGGAAAACTAATTTCTTTTGTTATGTTAATTAGGCATAATTATAAAATCTAATGTGTAAGCTAATCAGTCGGCCATTTACGTCGGAGAGACTAGCTTACTGCACTATTTTCCACATAATGACATTCATTAGGGGATGGACACTATCTGTTTTGGGCCAAAAATCATCATCAATCCGAAGCAACCCAAAGATGGAAAAGCTCAGCCGACCGTCGTCCGCTGGTGTCTAACTGTATATAGTTACATCGGGTGACAGCTTGAACGTGTTTCAGTTTAGATGTGTGCGTTCATTTTGAAAATTCCATAAGCGACAACCTAAAAACTTCATCAAGACTTGAAACAAATGAAAAAACTCAAGAATATATATCATATCCCACTAAAACACCTCTGTTCCTTTTTTTTTGTTTTGTTCATGTTATGTAAAAGAGGCTTATATAGTGAAGAAGAGACAAGGTCTAAAGCATTGAAGACTATAATTGATGTAGAGGAGATCGACCTAATCATATATGGCTTGGTTTAAAGAGTTTGCAGCTTTGTTGGTTCACCTTTGAAGATGAGAGGTTGAGATAAACAGGATGAAGGGAAGAAGAATAAGTGGATAAATTGTGATAGCAGAGCAACCCATTACTTGTACCTATTAGCTATCTATGAGCCCAACATTACATGACATAACTTTACCCCTTGTGTATTAAGATTTCTCAATAGGTCCCTTCAATTGCTCACATGCCTTTAGAAATCATGAAAATATCCCTATTGGGAGTTATGAGCCCAACCTATCGGGGCATAAATCTTGATCGCTTTGGTTCGGGGGTTACGGCCCGATCAACCTTAGACTAATATGACACCAAGTACCAGCATTCTCATATGCGTTTTCCTCGACCATCATTCCAAAGCCTTGGAACTTGAAAGTGAACCAGGGATGAAGGCTATCAGAGATGGGCATATGACTAAGTGTATAAGAGCTTATCATTTTACCTCGTTTGATGCATCATCATATTTACTGATAAGAGTCTGCAGTACGTCGACGTGTTGTACCTAGAGCACTTCTGGGATCTCACTACAATTAATCAGTGGTCATACAGGGATTCCGCTGTAGCCTACACATGGGTGAGGTGACTAATCCCCATAGAATGCAGTTGACTCAATACTTGACTCTCATGTAGATAATTATTTGTTTGTAATATTTGAGATCTCTAACATTTAATATATGTGTTTGTAATTTAATGTTGTTTGTTTTTTTAGGCTTGGGACATGGAGAATTTTAGACACACACAGATATACCTTTGTAATCGACTCCAACTATATTGAGGTCGAGTTGTGTGCAACAATGTTCCTTCCTTGAAAGGGCCATATGTGGATGATTTTACCTTCCCCTGCGTACCTTGGACGACACCTAATAGTTCAGACATTCCAAGATTAATTGTTGCATATTTTTTGCATTCCAAGAATATTTTTGGTATTACAAGATTACTACATCTTTTTCAAATGGATTAGGCATTTATAGATTACTTGTTGCATATTTTACTTGAAGACATACAACGTCTATTTATGAAGACATGGTGGTAGGCCGGTCCTGGTAACATTTTCTAGTTCTACAAGGTTTCGCATCCCATGGTATTACCTATTTAGAGGGACATCCGCCTTGGCCGATAAATATGTAGGTTTTGATAGAGCAGAAGAATTGAAGTGAAATTTCTAGATACTTTGCACTTATGTAGTAAAGTTTGAAATATAGCCTTCGAAGGGACGGATAGTAGTACATAATACGATGATCAGTATTCTACTATGCAGCAGAACGTCTAAGAAACAGAGCCGACCATCCATTATCGAGTGAGGTCTAGAAGGAGGTGCTACTCATAACTTGCACACAAACAAACTCAATAGTTAATTTTTTGTTTGTTTATGTATCTTGGTGTTTTCATGACATAATTTTGTAGATTAGTATTATAATATCATGACATTGAACTCGTTCAATTTATGAATTTTATGCCATAAAACCGTTTATGAATATTTTGTATTCTACCAACCATCGGTGTATATGAATTTTATGCATGAATGATATTGGATTCTAATGATACAATTCTACATGAATTTCATGCACTCTGAATGATACAATTATATGCATCAGACGTATCGGTTCTTAAGTCTCGATCTAGGATCAAGGCTTATTCCTTGAGATGATCGGTGGTTAACTCATTAACTACAACGGTTGGGAGTTAGGATCTGATGCTGTTAAACAACTAGAGCATTTTATAAAACTTGAGGGGCCTGTGAGCATTTTAATTTGAGGGGTCTGTAGAGCAAAATCTCTTGTGTATTGTTGTTGTATCTCAAATCTTAAATGATTTGGGCCTTTTCTCTCTTTAACTGATCTTCTTGTTTTTATTCCAAAAAAAAAAAAAAAAATCCCTAACAACAAGCTCTTTTACAAATGCCTTCACATATTTTTTTTAGGCATCCTCCCTATATTTTTACTACAAATATAAATTAATTTGTAACCACGAAAGTAAAATGTATCGTGTTGTAATGAATCTCTATTTTGTTTAATGAATAGAAAAATGTTTCTGATATCTTACAAGAAAATAAAGAATGGTAGGGGGTTAGTGGTTTATTGTTGTCTGCACTATTGTTTTAAAAAACCAGCTTATACAGTACATGTTAAAAAATCAGCAATGGTAAGGAGATTAATATTAAATAAGGAGAAATAAAAGGAACAAGTGTGTTAAGGTGATTCAATTGCCATTGCAAATGAAATGGAAGACGATTGTACATAAAAATGGAATGAAAAGGAACGTGCGCGCAGAAAAGATTAAGCTTAGAGACATCCATCATACTTCTTTACCTTTAAATTGGTTCTTTTATTTAATATTTGAACCGTTAGATTAATCAGAGCTAAAATTTATGCACTAGATATAGCTGTGGATATAAGAATCCATTAATGGGAATGGATGCTCTCAATTTATATTAATAATCCATCTCATCTTTTTCTATTTAACGAGATTGATAACAATTGTGGGATAGGCCAGATAAGATTGAGAAGATCCATTCACTTGATTGATTGTCGATTTGTTTGAATCTCAATAACATTTGTAATGCAATAATACAAAAGCTATATTTTGTAGCTTCTGTCTAAGCTAAGCATAGTATATATTGAGATTGAGATGATTATTTTAATTTCATGATTGATTTTTCGATCATCATCCTCTATGGAGTGGGATACTCATAACATGCGTTTGGTTTTGCATTTGAAACTCCAAAAACACCTTTAGTTAATTAAGCTTACAAATGAGTAAAAGTGTCATGAATCTTGAGCAAACGCAGAAAATCGGCCTTATAACCAAACATATATAGGCTTAATTAGTACAATAAGTCAAAAAGTGCATATGTACAACTTGAACAATGAAGTTGTAGTGCTTGATCGTATCGTATCATACAAGAATAACACAGTAAAATTAACTAAATAAATGAATGAATTATATACAAACAACAAAAAGAATAATACTTTTCACCCAAAAAGTAAAGAAATACCAGTTCAGATTCATATTACAGAATTATATAGAGAGAATCATCAATTTTCTTTTCTTTGAAAATAAATAAATACATGTAGCCAAAAAATCCTCCCTCAGCAGGACAAAATTACCACCCTACCCTCGAGCCACACCTTCCTCTAAATCCACCATAGCAACTGTCTCCTCCTCCATCTTCTCTTCCTTCGCCGGCAACGAATCTTGACGACGTGTCGGCCACATACAACAGTTTCCACCAGCAGCCAACGCATCAGAAACAGGCTTAATTACCAAAATACCCTCACCAGCAACAGCACAGAAAAAAGCACAGAAAAACACCACCAATGAAACGACGCCGTAAATATCATCTTCAGGACTCCATAGAACGGTGAAGGCCAACGACACAACCTGAAGAGGAAGAGCCACCAAAACGACAGAACCCAATGCGTAGATTCGAATCCTTAATCCTTTGTTAATCACCAATGATAAAACCTTCCAACATGAGAACAATAACCATGCACAATATGCAGCAGAGAATGCCGCGAACACAACGCTGTTTAAGAACGGGTAAGCACAGAGAACGGTGTCGTCTTCTAGAATAACAAATGTTTGTCGTAACAACGCCGGAACACGATGTTCCAATGGATTGAAATAGACAAGTAAACCTTGAAGAATACCTAATGGAAGACACGTGCTAAACACAAAGGTTACAGCCCAACCGTCGTTTGGTGTCTTTTTTCTGATGGAAGCGTTGAGGAGAAACAACAACGTTAAGAGAAAAGCTGGTTCAAAGAATCCAAGAGAAAAAACAATGTGGATTTTGCAGAGATTGGCTTGTTGAGTAATATCTAGGGAGGGTGAAAGTGGATATAGATATTTTCTCCGGAAAAAAGGTAACCGGAAAAGTTCAATGATGCACCAGAAGAAGATGAAAAGTACGAGGAGGAAACGTACGGTCCAAAGAGAGTTAAAGCCTTGAAGATAGGTTAAAGATTTTGATTTCAAACGGAGATGGAAAATAAAACAAAGAGATAAAACAGAGAGGACAATTAAGGAAGAGATTAATGTTACGGTGGTGAGGTCGAAAGCTGAAGTAAGGATTGGTGATAAAGTATTCATGAACAACATCGATCAATAACAATATTTATTTATTTATTTATTTTTATGTAGTATCTACATAAATCATTGATAATTAAGATTACCACACAAAAAGATGTTGGATGGTGGGTGGTAATAATATATAATTACTTGGAGATGGAGATGGAGATGGAGATGAGGTTGATGTGTTGTTGATTCAGGTGGTGGTGGTGGAACTGGTGGTGGAGAGAGAGTGAGGTTAAGCATGGGAGATGAATAAGAAAGTTGTTATGAGAATGAAAAGAAGGCATAGATAGGGTTTAATTATGGGCCGGATGGGACAGCGGGGATAAGAGGAAACACTTTGATCAATGATTAAATGTGTTTTGTTTCTCTGTCTCCCCACTACTCCCAACCGGTGGGAGAGAAACAGCTGCGAAAAAGATTTGGGTTTTTTTTTTTTTTAATTTTATTTGATGATTAGAGTTAAAACCTGGCGGAGAGGATTATGATGAGAGTTTAGCAAGCAGATACCAACAGAGAGAGAGAGAGAGAGAGAGGTTTTTTTCTTTTTCTTTTTCTTTTTCTTTTCCTTTTGGATCGGAGGAAGAAAAGCTGGCTTTGTGGTGTAATGTGAAGGATCCTTTATTTTCGGTATTTTGCGGTTAACGACAACTATATCCTGCCATTTCTTTTCTGGTTAATTAATTAATATAGGATAATTAATGGGGTTAGTGGGTTGTATTGTTGTAGTACTAATCGTATAATTTATATTAATTAATAATCTTTGTTTTCCAATTTCTTTTTGATTTTTACAACCTCATATTTGCTGGCTAGTAGGACGATCGTCAAAATATTGTTTGCTTTATTTTGGTTATATTACTTTTATTTTTTGTCCTATATAGGGTATGCTATATTATATACGAATGAATATACGATGAAATTCCATTGATTTATACTATTAATGGTTGTTAATTGTTATGTATCCTAATTATTACCATTGTTTTGTTTTTTGATGCACAACATGCGCACTAGGAATAAACTCATAATAGCATTAGTTTATTGTTTTTTAGGAGAAAATTATTAGTTTATTGTTATTTTGTTTAATTCCAGTTCTTAAATTAGGGAATTAAGCATTTATGGTCTGATTTGGTGGTTGATTAAGTAGGGTGACGTGTGAAGTAATCTGATTTGTTGACTCAAATTGAGTTACGAAACAGATTTTGGGATTTTTGTACTCAATTATTTGACGAAAAAATAGTACTGAAAATATTGGAATGACAACTAGTGTTAGACAAAAGCAAAGCAAATTCAATGCTTTGCTGTGTTGTGCTTGTGTATGTTACGCCTGTTTGGGAGCTCAGGTGCTAATATCAGATACAGTTATATGGATTGTTACTTCTAAATAAGTTACTGTTAAATGACTGCTATTTTTTAATTACAATGTTTAGTTTTTTTTTTTTTTTTAAAGGAATGATGTTTAGGTTCCGTTGCATGGAATTTGGATTAGGCTTCTCTATAAAATGGTTCTTTTTCCCATACGTTATAAAATACCTTCCTTTGGTAAATTTCGGGTTATTTAGAATAAAAATAATTTTTATACTATTTGTTTCATTGAATTTGACATCATGAATCTTGAATTTGACCCATGAATTTAAAATTTTCCATTTTAAATTTAATAATATTTTTGTCGAGATTCAAATTTTACTTTATAAAGGAGAAGTGATATGTAACTAAAAAAAAAAAAAAGGAGAAGTGATAAAATGATCAACATGGCATGTATGGAAAGTCTATTATATCAATTCATTAATGTCACCCACAATTTTTATTGGCGGGTAGAGGCGGAGCCAAATCATGGCTTAAACTTTTAATTTTTTTGTGTGGTGTAAAAAAATTCCGGGGTTCCAATTTTTTTTTTTTTTTTTGAAGTTTAGGTTTTTATGGTAGAATGTCTAGGGGTTTAGATGAACTTGGCATTATGAACAATTGTAACAGCCTAATAGATTTAATTTTGTTGTGTTTCTTTGAGCAATTGATGATCATGGGTAAAAGTCTTTCGAAAGGCTTGTAATCGCTGAGTATTTCACGAGTTCATTAACACCTAGAATAAATTTTTTTGGTGGTGAAAAAAAATCGTGAGTGCTCACTTCGTTTACGATTATGGGTATCCTAACGACACTTAGCGCCTGAAATTTTTTTTCTTCTTTTGCTGAGAATTGAAAACTCTAATCTAGCCTTAATGTTTTTAAGAAAAATCAAGACAACATTCTTGTTGAAAGACAATATGGTTGCTAGAAATATAAGGCTAGACAAAGAGCTTGAAAAATGAGAGTAGCCTACATGTTTTGGCCATTACTTTTTCCACTCTAAGAGTTCATTAACGTGTTTTTGGAGGTTTTTATGGGGTGTTTATGTCGTTCGAATTCTATAATCCAACCTGCATAGGGCGCGCGAGAAACTCGTAAGATGGAAAAAGAAACAATCAAAATGTTTTTGGAATGAGATGAGTAATATGGTCCAATGAGTCTTACCAACATAGAAACCATGAAAATATGGAGCTATGTTGGTATGCCACACACCTTGTTTCTTGAAAGAGGACAAAAAATATTTCGAGTTACCTCATTTTTAAGCAAAGATTTCTCATAACATTAGAAAATATTCCATTGCAGTGATAAACTCCAATGATTCCAATACACTTTATTAATTTGCATATCTTCGGAGCTAAATCAAACATGAACTCTAAAAACAATCAAAACAAAATCTAGTTGAACACTTGGGCTTTGTTTGGATTGATGGAAAGTGATGGAATATAATGGGATGGAGTTGTAACGCCCTAGTCGTTATTTTATTTATTTATGATTTATTTAGAGTCTTTATATGATTTTAAATGATTTATGTGGATGTTGTGGTGTGTTATGTTTTATTATATGATTTATTTTGATATTAATTAGAATAAGTGGGAATTATTATTATTTTGGAGTTTGAGGATTTAATTAGAATTAATAGAATTAAGAGGGGGTTAAGTGAAATAAAGGGGGAGTTAAGTGTTGGGAGTTAGGAAAAGAGAAAGTCAGAAACTGTTTTACGTACAACAGAGTTTTGGGAGAAAAACCAAGAACAGGGGAGAAGAGCCAAGAGAACCAGAATCCTGTAGAATTTGTTCATCTGATTTAAGGTAAGGGTGAGGTTTGCTTTCAATAGTGTAGATTGTAATTCTGATTTTGTTTTAACATAGTTCTGGTTAAAATTTGGGAATTTGGGTTAGATTATGATTCTTTGATTTTTGGGTGAAAAGAGTGTAGAAACCATTGTTTTAGTGTTAGAATTATGTTCTGGTTGCATACAGCATGTTATTACACTTCTGTAAACTGTTTTGGGGAGTGAATTGAGAAAATTGAGATTTTTGGGGAAAAACCTGCATTCTGTCCGTACAAAGATTCATCGCTCGCCCTGGCGAGTAGTCTGTCTCGCCTCGCGAGTGAGCAACCTTCTTGGCTCGCCTCGCGAGCAGAACCACTCGCCATGGCGAGTAAGTGAGTGAGAGATCATGATTTTTAGATTGTTGTTATAAGGTATAAGTTGGATGGTTTTGAGTGCCTGGATATTTTTAGAGAGGTCTGGGACAACTTTTAGATTAAAAAGATGAATAGGGAGCTTAAAAATGAAGATTTAGTGAGAAAAATGTCAAAACTCCCGAGAGCACCCTTTTTCTCGTTCGCCTCGTACTCGCCACAGCGAGTAACCTTTTTCCTGAGCTCGCCATAACGAGCAGAAGCACTCGCGAGGCGAGTTGCCCAGTATCTGAAGCTGTTGATACGTAATTGAATAATGTTGAATGAATTAGATGTAGGAGCATGATTATGATTAATTGTGTATTTTTCTGGAATTGTTGGATTAATTATGATGAGTTATTGCTGGCTGTAATGTATATTTATATTTAAATAAATTATACATGTTGTTGAATTCTTTTCAAAGGTTGAAGTATTATTAATTGGATTGTCGAGGTGAAGTCATATTTACATATATGCATTTAAGAGTAGTGGTTGTCGTTGTATGCATTGTCGAGTTGTATGTAGATATACACAGGTGGAGTCTTTGCATAATCATATAAAGTGGGAGGGCTCATGCCCTGGAACACCCTTGTCGTTCAAAGCGAGAGGGCTTATGCCCTGGAACACCTTGTTGTTCAAATTGGTGAGGGCTTATGCCCTGTGAATGCTTTAACCATTCGAATTCGGTGAGGGTTTATGCCATGTAAAATGGTACCACATGCATGTGCATAGTCGCAGTTGTTGAGGAGTCTTAGTGGTGTTGTCATGTCATTGCATGAGTCGTTGTTGTTGGTTGAAATTGTCATATGTTGATAAGTTGTTGACTATATAAATATATATATATATATATATATATATATATATATATATATATATATATATATATATATATATATATATATTTATATTGATGTATGGATGATATTTAGGGTGTTAGATTCAATTGATGAATTATATATCTATTATTATTGTTTGTGAATCTCACCCCTTCTGCTTGGAAATGTTGCCCTTCCTATGGGAAACTTGCAGGTGATGAAGAATAGTAAAGTGGTGGCTCAAGTGTCTAAGGCTCTGATACGTAACGAGATGGGAATTAGTTGTTTATTTTCATTCCTTATGTATCAATTTTGGAACATGCTGATGTAGCCTTTTATCGTTGTTGAACAATTTTGATGAATATCATGTTGAGGCCTTTGTGCCAGGATTATTGTTGGATGTTGATGTTATTTATTATTGAAAATATTATGCGGCAAATTATTGGTTTAACTATTAAAGTTGATGTTATTTAAATAGTATTTTATTCTATTTAAGAATTTTGAAAAGCAGTGTAGCATGCCCATTTTGGTGATAAACTCTGATATTTTATTTAATATTTAATTGTTGGGATAACAGGGTGTTACAGGAACCGTATGGAAACAACTTCCCTTTAATGGTGGGAAACAACTTCCCTTTCCCAAATTAAACGCCACCATGGAATGGAGTTCCATTGTTTGGATATTTAAAAAATGAGTGGAATGGAATGGTACATGATGGAATCTATTCCATTCCATTCCATCATCTTCCTTCATTTTTCATTCCTCCTAATTTGGGATGTATTTAGCTCAGTTGGTAGGGATATTGCATATTATATGCAGAGGCCGGGTTTCGAACCCCGGACGCCCCACTTCTCCACAATTAAATTGTGTGAGTTCTTACCACTAGGCTATTTGACAAAAAAAAAAAAAAAAATGGAATGAAGTCTCCTAATTAGACAATTACGTTTTTAACCCAATTCTTCTATGCTACCATTTCTTCTTCGTGAGTTTATGACAAACTGCACATACCAAAAGCATCATCAAACTCTACAACACGTGATCATGCAGCTCCTCAAAACCAATATTAAAGTTGTCCTGAGCAATAGACATTCAAATACATCAAAGCACTTCCTCTAAAGATAAACTTGTCGTGGTCAGTGGACCTGCTATTTAATCTAATCTAAATAAATAAAATGGTAGAAAACTCAACGAGTTATGGAGATGTTGGGGGATAACGTGATGGACAATTTTACAAACAAAATTAAACCATTTTTGGGCTACTATTTTATTATAAGCTATATAATATGCAATTCCATATATGATAGTATTTTAAAATAAGGGTAAAAATGGAATTAAAAATTATAATGTATACCATTCCGTCCATTTTCAAACAATGGAATGGAGAGTTTGTTCCGCTCTGCCATAGAATACTCAAATAGTGGGATGGAAACTCTATTTCATTCCGTTCCGTTCCATCCCACTCCATCCTATTACGTTCCGCTCCATTCCGTTCGTTTTAAAATATTCAAACATAGCCTTAGGCGAAAAGGTACATTGATAATCACAAATTCATGAGGATTAATACTTTTTTATTACGATGATATACTCGTGCACTTGCTGCCGTATCAATGTCTATTGAGATGGTGCAGGAGGTCGAATAATGTGCTGCATTGTATGATAAGATGAGGAGTGCACAAAGTCGTTCTTTAAGATTCAAAAGTCTCAGACAAGCCGTTTTAGTTTTTGAATTGTTTCAAACAAGTCCTTTTAGAGGATGATGGTGATGATTTAGATGATAGCAACAAAGAGCATTATCCACCATTTGACATGCCTAAAAAGATGACTAATTTTAAGTGGGTGTTAGGAGCCAGATTTGGTGTCAAAGATGAGTTCAAGGAAGTAATTACCAACTATACTATCTACAATAGGACTTGTTTGAAACGATTCAAAAACTAAAAGGACTTGTTTGTGACTTTTGAAACTTAAAGGACGGCTTTGGAAAAAATGAAAAATTTAAGGGACCTTTAAATGCATTTGAAAAAAAAAAAAAACTAACTCATACTATAAAAATTGGAATATTTTTTTGGTAGCATAGCAATTGGATTTTTAATAAAAATTGTAAATTTTAGTGGGAAAAGGCAAGGAAAATTGAAATCGGGTATAATATATGATTCTGCCAAGAAATGCATACCATAACTATAAATTTTCAGGAATTACTTTCTTAATATTCAAAAAAAAAAAAAAAAAAAGGGGATCACTTTCTGTTACACCCATTGTATTATTCTAAAAAACTTACATTCCTCTCGTGCGTCTGTTGCACACCTGCATCCCACTAGTAATAAAAGTTTTCACATTTTTGGCACTTTAGTCAACCGTAATTCAAATTTAGTGGTCCAATAATTTTGAAATAAAATGAGTTTAATGGGCATACCTAAATATATATATTTTTTTTGATAAAAATAAATGATATTCATTCATTCAAATTCAAATTGATAGAGTACATCGATACAATGAAAATTCGTTAAAAACGAAAAGGATGAATCTGTGAACAAACTCACATCATCCATGTTAATAGCATAAAACGAGAGAGTACTAAAACCTACACATATGACTGTATTTAAGTCTCCGGAATACCCTTGTCTCCGGATTTGCAACTTTTGATGACCCAAAGTCATTGATTTGATCTGCACTGGATCGAAGCTGATCTGACAATCTGAACCGAACAAATACCCAAACAAAACAAGAAAGACAAATAACGTCGCAAAGATGACGAACAAAACAACGTCGCACAAAGACGACGATAAAAACAACGTCGCACTAAGACGGCGAAATCAGGAAAGCAAAAACGAAATATATGTGAAAATCACTTATTTCAATAAAAGGGAAATAGAAAAAACAGGTTAGATGGGTGATTTTAGGTCAAAAATTGACCCTAAATCACCCCTCTTTGGTGGATGAAGATGAAGAAACTAGGGTTTTGGTGACGGCTCCAAGAGAGAAGGGGAAGAGAGAGAGCTTAATTTTTTTTTAAGAGGTTAAAATGGAACAAACAATCAATCTGAAACAATATTCTAGCACAAGAGTCAAGACGTGCCAAGGAACAAACGATCAATATTTACAAAAGGGAAACGAAAACAGCAAAAAACAAAGCTGAAAGAAACAAACAGTCAACCATAACCCAACACTGCTAAGGGATTAAGCCACCATCCATGATAATTGAGGGAAAATTGAACAATTTTTTTCTTCAACCACGAGAAAGAAAGTAACTTAATTTTGTCCATTAAACGCATAATTGGGCACTCTTTACCATTAAGATCATGTTATTTCTTTCTTTTCAAATTTCTCACACGGTAGCAAACCATATGACGCTCAAAAAAGAAAGTCGCACCCTTGGGCCTCCACCACCATAACCGAATTGATTGAAGTGATTTATCATGTTATAAAAATCATCCAATAAAAATCATCAATCTAAAAATACAATTTTTTAGAATGGACAAAACTTAAGTACAATTTCGTAGGTGTTTTTTGTATGGTTCTTAACTAAAAATACAATTTTTTTAGAGATAACAAACTTTGAGAGAATTATGGATTTAAGAAAATCACGGTGAATTTAGTTAAGAACCATAAGAAAAGTACCTATGAAATTGTACCTAAGTTTTTTCCTTTTAAAATTTCTTTGTGATTTAACAAAATACAATTAGAGATGTTGATTGATCAAACCAAACCAAAAAAAAAAAAAACCACAATCGATCTAGAAAATCAAAAATAACAAAACTCACTTTTTTAAGCGTTTGGATGTTATTCAAATTTTGGTCACTTTATCAAAATTAAACCAAATCGAGTTAAATCGCAATAGTATTTAATACTCCTTTTATTCTTAGACCCCATTAGGATTGACTTATTTTGAGCTTATGTGGGCTTATCTACTCCCATAAACATTTTTAAAGGTGTTTGGATAAAAAAATAAAAATAGTTTATCATAGTTTCATAAGCTGCTTATGTCATATTTTAATAAGCCTAAATTTTCAGCTTACCCTCATGCTTAACAAGGAGCTTATGAATTTATGTAACCTCCTTCGATTCCCTCTGAATTCAGTTTTTCAAAACATATATTTTAATTATAATGTTAGTTATCTTTAGCGGTGCATGAGTAACAAAATTGTTATATACTTATCTTACTAAATTAACACACGTAACAAAGATTTTTTTCTTTTTTTAAGAAAGATTTTTATTATTTTTTTGTTACATAACAAAATGAAATTAAATATTAATATTTTTCTTATATGAATATTTTTTTTGTTACGTAACTATATACTTATTTAATGTTAATTTTTTCTTATATATAATTATAATTAATATATTGGAAAATGATATTTTGTACGGAAGTTTAGGTACGGAAGTCTACGGGAGCGTGAATTATACTTCAGAAAAAACAAAATTAAATTAAGAGTTGTGATATTTGTACAACCATATGTAACAACTTTAATGACAACTTTTATTTACTCTCTTCCTATAATGTGAGTATGTGAAAGAAAGTTGTTAAAAAGTTGTCAAAAAGTGGATGTACATATATCATTTCTTTTAAATTAAATAAATAATAAAACCTTTAATAGATGAAACCCACCGTTCACCGAAAAGAAGAAAAAAAAAAACTGAGAAAGGAAACCGATTTAGACAGTACAATTGCTTTTCAACGAATTCATCATACCAAAGGCTGCATCGTTACATTTCCAGGAACCTCAAAAACCCATATAGTCATCATGGTAAATGAATGAGTAGATATCAAGTGTGAGATTCAACATAAGAATCACCCTCCATATCATGTGATTTTAGGAAATTCTGAAGTCATTTCAAGCAAATCTTCATCAGTTGAGATTGAAATTATTGCAAGGCCTTTGTGTTCAACATTACTGCAATTCCAAAATCAGCCGCATCTATCGGTGCTTGCACTCATTCCTTACCACACTTTCTGTTTTAGCAAATCTACATAAATTTGTTAAGGAAGGAGATTTGGGTTTGCAAGAGAAGGAACAGGTTTGTTTTCTTTGGGGGAAACGACCAGGGTTGTTGTTCTCTACAGTCTACACAAATTTCCACATAAGCAAGCAAGCTGGTTTTTTTTTTTTTTTTTTTAATTAAAAAAATTCACAAAGTGTAGCGCGTGGAAAGTGAAAGTATTCACGCGTCCGTGAAATTTCGTTGGGTAATTGCCGTACCAAATAGCATCTCTCTAATTTGTTTTTTACATCTTTATTTTTTATCAAAAAAATCTTGATAATTGTGGTTCGATTTTTTGATTTTTTTTGTTAAATTAAAAATATTTAAAATTCGATAATTGTTTATGTAATGTCACATCCAAACACTTCAATTTATGTAAGTACTTTTTAGTGTACATATCCAAACATAAATAGCTTATCAAATATAAGAGCTTATGATATAAGCTCTGTTATAAGCCATAATGCTATAAGCATCTATATAAGCTGTTTATCCAAACGAGGCCTATAATATTATATATTTCAACTTTTTTGTACAAACAAAAATAAAAGATATTAACTAAACAAAGAGTTCTACCCAACACAAGAAATGCAATGATAAAAATCAAAAGTACAAACAATTAATTACAATACCAAATTAATTAACTGAAAAAACAACATAGATTATTATAAGCTAAGAGATACAACCCAAAAACATAATATGATTTAGCCACCAAAGATGAAGATCAAAAGTTAAGTTTGAAATTTTCTCCTTCAACCACCTTATTGATAAATGATAAACTTTATCGAACAAGCGAGATATCGAGTCCTCTGTATACTGAAAAATTTGATTGTTTCTTTCCTTTCAAATAACTCAAACACAAACTAACAAAATCATTTATAAGAAGACCAAATAGTTCTGAAAAAAGCCTCATAAATTACCAAATAGCACAAGATGATCAGACAAGTGTATCGTATTTACTGAGTACACTCCGAGCCATTGCATAACTAGGCCCCATATATTCTAAAAAATGTCGCACCCCAGAACCATATGATCAATACTTTCCGACATCCCGCATCCGCTCACTCACGAAGTAGTATCAAGTGGAATAATTCCTCGCCTTGCTAGCTTGTCCTTTCCGGTGAGCCGATTACGTAGTAAGTGCCAAACGAAAAGAGAAATTTTAAACGAAACTATTGTCTTTCTAATTAAACCGCATACATTTAGATCGGAACAAATTTTATTATGCAAAAGATCAGACAAAGATATCTTTATCCCGCAGACAAGAAAAATAAAAGAGGGTCTATCTGAGACCTCATCAGTACTTTAGGGACAGACTTCTTTTTTTATACATATGTGCCATGAAGCTTTGTCTTTATAACCAAGCAAACTGACAGTCCCTTTATTGAGGCTTGAATAGAGTGTAGCATTATGCATCAGCAAAGCAGCATGATCTAATTTTGAGGAAATTGAAGATACATAAATTAAGCAATGAAAGGGAAAAAGAACGGTGCAAAGGGATTGCCAGAAGTCAAGAAGCTCTCTTTTTCATTTCATTATATTGTGGGATCATGTGTATGTCTGGTTTTGTGTTAGACAAGAATTGAAAAATTGACTATGGATAAAAATGGCTTGAATGTATAATTATTTAGAGCAATGATATTTGAACAACCATTTGCTAACAACTTTCATGACAACCTCATTTTTCTTTTTTTTTATTGGTCAAAAACAATGGAGAGAGAAAAAGGAAGAGAGAGAATAAGAATATAATCTGAGTATGTGAGATAAAGTTGTTTAAAAGTTGTCAAAAAAATGATTGTACAAATATCATTTCTCAATTATTTGTGAGTTGAACAATAAATTTAAGTGTTAAAATCAACCTGAAATCAAAAATCTAATTTTTAACTTTAAGTAGAACCAATTATAGAGAGAAAATCAATTATATTCGAGAGCAACCAAACATTTAAACCCCAAACCTTACATATATTATACATTGTCCCTGCCAACTGAGCTGAGCTCACGATGACCAATTCTGAATCATTTTTTTTTTGTGTGGTGGTTGGGGTTTGAACCCCTACCCAATTTTAAATCATCTAGAAGTGAAGTAAACCTACCTAATATTATTTACCATTTACTAAAAAGCCTATAAATTATATTACTGATAAATTAACTTTATTTTCTAGATAAGCAGAAAATTTTATTTATGATAAATATTAATTCCGTCCTCCTAATTTCCTTTATGAGTGATAAATTGAGACATTTCATGAAACAAATTTATAAATGAAAATAAAAGATAATAAGAATTTTACTAAATAACTGTATCAACCATGTATTCACCATTTACATGAATATACAAACATAAATAATTTTACATTCCACCATGTATCAATTAATAATTTTACAAACATAAATTAATTGGTTGATAGACAAACATAAATTAATTATTAATTTTACTAACATCACTCATGTCATTTAGCATCTCTCATGTGTCAATTAACTGGCTGAAAGAACAAATTAATGTTATTTAAATCATTAAGTCATGGCATTTGTGAACTAGGAAGATTTTAATTTAATTTTTTCACGTATTTTCTCCAATGATGGTTGATCTCATTGTACATTATTAGTTTCTTCTGCTAGGCTAGTTCACGTTGAGATCTATGAATAACATTTATTTTAATCCAATTGAATTATTGGTCTAGTCCAATAGTTTTTCCCTTTTTTTATCTAAACTCTTGCTCTCAAGGGAAAATATGGAGAGTTGCGTCAAGTGATAAATAAAATTTGGTCTAAGAATTAGAGGGATCAAATTTGAGATGTTAATTATTGAGTAATTATTGGTCGACGCTCCTTTTTAGTGTACCACTCATGTACAACTCCATGTGGTATGGATATCTTGGTAATTTCACCTCAAAACCACAACCTTTCTTTCATCCACTACTTCTCTGTCTCATATCCTTGAGGATGGTACAAAGGTGGTATGTCACCTAAGGATGTCAACCTATTACCACTCTAATTATATCTCAATTACATTCTTGACATAAAAGATCTTTGGATTTGATGTATGGAATACTTATGAAGAATGATCCTAAAATATATCAAATAGCAGAACAAGGAACATGAATCAAACAAAATGTTAAACTATACTGTTAAGTTTTTTTTTTGAGACAAAAATGCTAAACTATATACTACATGAGTGATCATACATGTACCACCTCATGTGGCAATGCACCCTTTACACCCACATAAAATTCTGACACGTGGCAACCTGAACTCCACACAAATAAAAGATAAAATGTGGTTGTGAGATGAACTTACCAAAATATCCCTAATACATGGGGTGTACAATGAGGTGTAGGAATAAAGGGTGTTCATGTAACATTTTCCATACTACATATTACTGCATTGACTGAGCAGCACAGTCATCAACAATTATTATTAAAAACACTACCATGAATGCAGACCCGACTTTACCAGCCCAGAAACCAACTCCAAGACTTTTGCCTCGGTGTAACTTAAGTAAGAATTAATCTGGTAATTAACTGTGTCGTGTAACTTAAGAATTTAGTTAAGTGTACTGTAACTTAATATGAATAACGTAATTAGAATTAATTTGTCATGAAGCAAGGGAATAATATATTTATTTAGCAGATTCATAAAGAAAAACTTAAAAGAGAGCTTGAAAAGAAAGATATTTGAAAAAGAAGGCAGAAAGACATCTTCTTTTATAAAGGAAGAAAAGAAAGAAAGAAAAGATAGCAATAAATAAAATAGAATCTATTCTACAGAATTATATGCTTCAACTACTATCTCCTTCAATATCAATGTCTTTCTACCACTCAAATAAAACTTATGTACTACGTACTGATCCAAAAATAATTTTATAATCAATAAAGCTGAGATCAATAGTGCAGATGGGCGCAGGCAAGCCATCAGAACTTAAATATTCTACTCACACCCTTAAACAAATTAATTATCTTGCAAGGAGAAACAAACTTGAAAATCTATATATATAATTGATATGTATGTTTTCAAGATTTAATGAAATATCAAATATATATAGGTGCATATTTACATACCCGAAATGAAAGTGTGAGAAGTCTGTTATATATATGTATGTATATATGAAAACCTAGGAAAACTAATAGCCAGGAAAAAGGATATCATATGATCATACAAGCAAACAGACCTATAAATAGAAGTAAACAGAAACATGAGTACCACTTACTCATGCATAATCATATGAATTTTGGACCAAATTATGATGGACAAGACCCAAAAATAGATGTAGAACTTGATAAAAAATAAAAAATAAAAAAAATAAAAAAACTAATGATGGTTACCTTTTCCCTATTAATATAGCTAGATCTGTTGAAGAGAAGAAGACAAAGGACGTATGTGATGTGAAGTCAAATCTCTTCATCATTAAAGGGATCCACCAGTGAATATCACACACACATACACACCAATAAAACTCCACAAATAACAAATATCTTTGAAAAAATTAAGGATTGATAACTGACCTGTGATCTACCTCATAGAGAAGATCAAGAATTTGTTTAGAAGGAAGCTGTAATTGAGGGGAATGAAGCCTGGTCCGAAGAGGAAACAATAACAAATTCAATGATATTAATAATTCAACTGTTTGTGTGAAAATGGATTAGTTTCCATGGATTGCTTGAAGTAAAATTTAAGGTATAGGTATATATATTGGGACAGTGATCATATATTGATCTCCTTGGACCAGGCAGCATTCCCCACAAAATATCAGAGCTTCCAAGACGATTGATCTCTTTATATTGCTACCTAGCTATCTCATATATAATCTGATTCTGAATATCTTATGAATACTCTCTAGGTTTCGTTTTGCGGTATATTATAAGGAAATAGTGCAATGATGAAGATAATCATTAATTTGGTTTTAATAGAAAAGTAAAAGTAAAAGCTACTCCACAGTCCACACTAGCATCAGCATAAGAGAGAGAATGAATGAGTGAATTAATAAGGAATGGGGTCTGGCGGTCGTGGGCATTTCTAGAACACAGCTGTACTTGTTGGGTGAGACTTAAACTACCTCCTCTTACTCAGGGCCGTCCCTGAGAATTCGAAGGCTCAGCTCGGGAAATGAAAAGAGGCCAGTGATAAAATCAAAATGTCTTTTTTTTTAAAAGAGCGATGTTCTATTTATATTTTTTAAAAGATAAATACAAGGTGCCGTATATATGCGGTATACTCAGAGGTGAAAATGACTACCGTATACATGAGGAACCCCTACTTAACACCAAAATCAATCATGAGGAACCCCCACTCTTGAGGCCCATCCTTGTGGGAGGCCCAACTCGTTTGAGCTGTTTGCACCCCCTCAGGGACGCCCCTGCTCTTACTAGTTACTCCCTCCGTCCCGCAATAAATGACCTGTTTGAAAATGTGCAATTTTGACCTAACTTACTTTGACCATATTTTTCTACTAATATACAAAGATAAATAATATCATATAAGATGTCGTTAGATTCGTCTTGATGAGTATTTTCAAAATATCAAATTTTCATAATTTTTTCCAATATATTATTCAAGATATTTAAACTCAAAATTACGCATTGGTATGCGTAATTGGGTCAACTGTGTCACTTATTAAGGGACGGAGGGAGTAGTAGTTACTACTTCTATCTTTCATTTTATCAGAATTTATTTTCACACGTCCTTCAAAATCATCATTTTATCTTCGTTCGAATTTAATAATTTGCATTTAGAAAGGCATGTTTTGTTCACCAAACTGAAGTTCTAAAACGACAACGACACCAATCAAGTTAGATGTTTCCTTGATCATATCTTTTTAAGATATTCGTTCGGCCTAGGACCTACAAAGAAATTAGGACTTGAATGGATAGATCAAATGAAAATTTAAAATTGCATGATCCATAATCTTGTCGGTGTTTTATTATATTGCTTTACCTTGTTGAAATTGTTATTTTTAATGCATGTTGTTGTATAATTTGATTTAAAGATGGATTTTTTTTCAATTTTTGTGTTCTGCATTGGTTCGAATTATATAATTTGAACCTTCCAAACCTCAATTTTAAACACAATATGTGAACGTTTTTGAAGATATAATCCGAAATATTGTAGCAATGAATTATGAGTTATGAGTGTTAACAAAATTTTTGTCAGTAGAGGCCTTTGTATCAATTATAATATGAATTATGAGTGTTAACAAAATTTGAATTGTATAATCCGAAAAAAGGTGTTCAAATTATATAGTCCAAACGAGGATGTTTTGGAAATTATGGAGGGCGTGTGAGAAGTGATGAGTGTGAAAAAAGAAATTCTCAGCAAAAATATCATTAGGAGTAAAAACTTTGTTCATGTTTGGGCCTACCGGTGAGATTTTCTATATAACACACCATGTAAATCAAGTTTTTCTATACATACACCCGGTGTGAAAAAAATAAATTAGGCCACCTACAAACTTGAGCTCTAGGTCGTCACAAATTGGACCTATGCCTATGGTCTGCCCTGATTAAAAGCACAAACCTCGATAAAGTAAGAGTTTTATGATAATTATGATAGTTGTGTTGGAAACGCCTTAGGCCAAATGGGCTCAAGTTGTCGTTCATTGCAGCGTGACTGCCGCATTGCAAACTAACTATATATATATATATGATTTGGGGTGACGTTATCATTTCTCATTATACGCTTAAACAAATTTGCTTATAAGAGTGTTACATTGTCGGTGTTATTCAAACATAAAAGAATTTATATATATTATTGGTGTCGTTGAAAAGAATAAGTATATTTTGTAATACTATGAAATTGCAAAATATCTATACCTCTAATTTTAATCAAAATCAAAATAATTTTAATCGAAACCAAAATTAAATCATAAAAACTATTATTCGTTATATATATTCATTAGTGCAATAAAAAGAAAAAATATTATCGCTTAAAAAAAGTTTATTATATTAGCCAAAAAAATGTTTTTTTTTTTTTAATATGTAGATCTAGAATAAACAAAAAAGTAAATAAAAACTGTCAACAATGTGATTTCTCCCTTGATATTAATATTAATAATTAAAAAGGGGAAAAACCAAACAACAACAAATTGTAGTTAGGGGTAGGGATGACAATGGATACCAAATGGATAGAGTACTATAGTACCCGTCCCCATACCCTCATTTGTAAAAAATGTCCATACCCGAGCCCGTACCTTCGTGGACAACAACTTTAGTGCCCTTCCCCATACCCTATGGGCACTTAAGTGCCCATACCCGCACCCATTACCCGCACTTTCTCTATGAAAAGACAATAAAAAACATCACAATTGAAATAAAACTATGATCCAAAATTATTTAAATCATCTAATAAAATAGTACGAATCGTAATATTTAGCCAAATAAAAAAACATCCAAAATATCCCTCAAAAATTAAAATAAAAACATTCAAATAATCGTAGTATTTAGGTTTAAACTTAAATAGCTTAGATTTTAGGTTTAGGTTTAGACTTAAATAACTAAATAAATTAAATAATTGTACACCAAAAATAAATAAAGTATTTATTATATTATATAAATATGTACATGCGGGTTGCGGGGCTGAGTAGTATAGTACCCTTACCCGTGTCCATATCCATTAAAATTTGCGGGTAATTACCCTACCCGTGCCCATATCCATGAAAGCGGGGTTTACCCTATCCATTGTGGGTATTTTTTGCGGGTGCCCATCGGGTCTGGGTCAAATTGCCATCCCTAATTAGGGGAGAGAACTTTGTTACTTATTAGGGTCCAATTCAACTCGATAGATTAACTTGTATAATTATCCGTAAATGATACCCGATTTAAAAGAAAAAATATCATTCGAAGTCATCTTCTTTTTAGGGAATTTGTTATTTGAAGTAAAGTTTTATTACACATAACCTTTCATGATAAATAAGGAATTACATATAAAAACATTAGGGCTTCCTTCAAAAAAAAAAAACATTAGACCCTCACCCATTTAATATGGACCAGCTCCAACATTGGAGCCTACTAATTTAAATATATATATATATATATATATTTTACTATTATAAATTTATTTTTTACAAAAAATTTAAAAGGTCCGCTCTAAACAATTTTTACGAAGTTTATATTAGACGCACTCAAGGAAATGATATATATTTTTTTATAAAACGATATTTTTTTCAAATATAATAGTCGATAAATAGCTCTTTAGAAAACAAGTATAGAGTACTTGATCTACTTCAATTTACAGTGCTTCATTCTTTTTTGGAATCCGAGTCAGCTCCAATGATGCACTTTAATAGCCCCGCGTGAAACCATTGATTTAATTTTGCTACAATTTGGCAATGATTTATTCTGCTGCTTAATACTCCTATTTGCCTTCAAGTTGCATCTTTCCCTCTTAAAAAATTTCCTTTTCATATGTATGGTAACAATGATAATGATTATAACATTAAAACACAGCTGAAATCAATAGCATGATCATAGGAGACTGCCTCGTTTTGGGTAATGATTCATATGGACACTTCACTATAAATAAACATCACTAGCCTCATCTACATTTCAATTCAATCATCATATAGATTTCTTTATCTGAATAATTTAGCAATGATGAGATATTGTTTTCTTTTGCTTGTATCACTTGTTATTCTCAACACTTCATTGTCATCTGGATACACATCTAGGGTTGATGGCAAGGAAGGGTGGCCAGTCAAACCCTCATCAGGCTACAATGTATTGACTAGCGGAATCAAACTTCTAATACACGACAACATTTGTAAGTCCTATCCAATTTTTCATTTCAAAATTTGGCTTAAATATATTTTTGGTTGTGCTAGGCGTTAGAGTATCACTGTTTCTCTTGGTTTTTGGTTTGGTTTTATTGTGCATGCATGGAAGTTATTTCGTGTTACACCAGTTTATGTCCGTGTTTATGCCACTCTTATTGAGGTCTTTTGTGAGGTGGGGTGTAATTTGTGGTTAGTGAAAGTAAAGGTGTGCTTTGTTTTTGGATCCGGTCAACGACTAAAAACAAAACTATAGAATTTTATTGAGATTAAATTCTCCTATTAAAATTTAAATTTTTGTTTTACTGTTACTTTATATGATATGATGTTGTTTTTCGACATGCAGATTTCAAGTATAACAAAGAAATTGATTCAGTGTTGGTTGTAAACAAACAAGATCATGATTCATGCAACACCAAAAACCCGATTTACAAGATGGAAGGTGGAGATTCAGCCTTTCAATTGGACAAGTCAGGTCCCTTTTACTTCATTAGTGGAAACGTTGAGAATTGCCAAAAGGGTAGAAAGTTAAACGTTGTCGCTTGGTTTCCACATCGGCGATTAATGTCTCTGGCAGCGGATGCTCCTTCGCCAAGTATGGTACAAGTTCCAGCAATGTCTCCTACAGTCAATGCTCCGACACCAAATGTCATTGGCTGGAATGCTCCTGCGCCAAGTCCTGCCGACATTCATGCTCCATCACCAAGTCCAACAACCAATCATGCTCCGGTACCAAGTCCTACCGACAATCATGCTTCGACACCAAATCCAAGTGGCAATCATGCTCCAGCACCAAGTGCTACCAATATCCAAGTGTCACCGACACCAAGTGCCACCCATAAAAAGTGCCATCGACGTCGGCACTGGGGTCTCTGTTTTGGCTCCAAGTGCCACCGGGATTCATGCTCTGACATTGCGCCATCTCCTGGTCATTCGGGCTCTACAAGGTTGAGTGGTTCTGTTGGTGTCAATGTTGTGGTGGCATTGGTATTAGGAAGCCTTGCTTTTTAGAATGTTAGTTTTCGGACATTCATATGTTGTTACTTTCCTTTTTCTTGTCGTTGTATTTGGTCTTGTTCGTAGTTCATGGTGCCTTCTAAAATAAAACATTTTATTTTAGTTGTTGATTTTGTGGAATATAATTAACTATTACACTGAAATTTTCGCTATTTATTTATTTTAACTATTAATTATCAAATATATTTCCATTAAAAAAAACCATTTGAAGAGGAATGAGTTAATGTAACAAAAAAATGAACTGCCGCATGTTTTTCTAGGAGAATATTAGTTTGCAACAACTCTTCCTGATGTTTATTTATGACTTAAAACTAAAAAAACATTTGAGTTCAAGTCTTCACATTTTGATTTCTCCCACTGATCCATATATCCTACATAACACAATATTTAGATTTACGCAGCTTGCCTTGAGGAATGATAAAGAAACAACCATAAGTTTTTAACAATTTTTTTGAGAAATGATAGAAGATCATTGAAGTTTGAAATATTTTTAGCTGACTTAAATATGGAAATGGTCCCTGCAAATATCTGGCGTTTTGATTTTAGTCCCTATAAAATATTTTTTTGTTTTTAATCCCTGCAAATATAGAATATTTGATTTTGGTCCTTGGTATTTTGTTTTAATCCTTGTAAAATCATTTCATATTGAAATTGGTCCCAATAATATTCATTTTAGTCCTCATTTTGAGGGACTAAAATCAAATATTCTACGTATTACAAGGACCAAATCCAATATGAATCAATTTTACAAGGACTAAAACAAAATACCAAGGATCAAAACCAAATTTTTTATATTTGCAGAGACTAAAACCAAAAAAATATTTTTACAGGGACTAAATCCAAAATGTCAGATATTAGGAGAGACTATTTTCATATTTAAGCCTTTCTAGCTTCTTAACAAATTGGAATAGTTAGTTTCTCGCTAACAAGACCCTAATATAAAGGAAAATGTTAACCAGTGAATGTCAAAATTGGTTTCACCAACTTGATAAAATTAATTGAGAACTTTCAATGATATTTTTTTCTCCATCCATCGTTAATTGATTAACACACATATTATACACACCTTGGGTTTGAGGAGAGTACACCCAACTTCCTTAACCCCAGGAAGCCATGGATCCTTCATGACTTTCACATTTCCACCATCACCAATCCTCCATCTACAACCATGTAAAAAAAACCTTATGTTATTATTTCAATCACTCATGATCATACATTGATGTGTTTTTTTATTAAAAAAATTAAAGTATAAAAGCTTGCACTCAGAAGTTATTGTTTGATGGGTTTTGCTAGAAGCCATCCATGAAGGTGTTTTTTAGCAATCCACACCTCAAGGTATGATTTCCATTTTTTAGTTATAACTTTGCTAAAAAAACACCTTTATAAAAATTAATTGGTGTCTTTTAACAAAGACTCATAGAATAACTTGCTAAAAGACACCTTCATAAAAGGTGTCTTCTAGCAAAACCCTTATTTGATTATATATTCATAAGTTTACCTATTTTCATTAGAGAATTTTGAGGATACACTCAGAAGTTTTATAAAATATTTTACAGTAAATAAAAGACACAATAATAGATCATTAAAATTGTACTAAGTTTCCAGCCGTAGTGCATATCACATGTTGAAATATTTTCATATTGTGCATTGGTAGGTATTACAACATCCAGATCTTGGCTTCGAACTTTAATTACATTGCGTTTGTAGAATATGGCATTTGGTTATCTTTCAATTTTCGTTCCCCTCCTTAATTATCTTCACAACTCAAGATATCATTAAAGAATGATCAGTAAAACAAAACAAAAAATTGAAATACAAAAGCATTTTCTTAAAAGAAAATGTTAAAATATAATATTATCTAATTAGTTGTCAATCCAAGATTTAAAAAAAACTTGAAAAAATTGAAAGCAAAATGGATTGGACCTAAAAACACAACACAAGTCAGACTAGTAACTTAGGTTTCCACAACCAAAGATCTTTATTCCTACACGTTTAAGTGAATAATCAAGAAATCAAAACTCTGATACCAATTGAAGTTGATGGAAACCCTAAAAAGAGGAGGTTTGAATTATGTTGACTATTTAAAAATCTTTCTTGTATTAACTTAGACATAAAAGTCTTTTTGAATTAGCTTTTCTTAAAAGGTTTCGACAGCTCAAATAGCTCTTTATCAACTCATTTAACTTCATTTGAATCCAATTGAGAGCTTGAAGTTAAAACATAAATAATTTGTGCTAAATAAATAAAGAGATAATGGAAGAGATAAATATGCAATAGTTCACATCCAAGGTGAATGCTACATCTAGTCCTCCTACATCCATCTCTTTCGTTCCATAATCAAGTCTTACTTGTGATTAGGGGTAAATTACCCCCAATTCGTCAAGGGGTATTGTATGTCTCACCAATGCTTTTTCCTTACAATTAATTATCATTTTCATCTCAAAAACATCAAACTTTTTCATCTCTTTCATTTAACATGTGATTTCAATATCTTTCACTCCAAAATCGAGTACTACTTGTCAATAGGGGAAAACTACTCTCAAATTATGTATGCCTCACGGATTGACACTTGTTAACGATACCCAATAGGGCACATTGCAACAAAACAATATAGATTGTGACCGTCTGTATTTAAAGTTTTGTTGCTGATATCACATATGATTCCTATGCTATGCATTGCCAATGTTTTCTCCATTAGCTTTGATTCTTTTCACAATCATTAGACGAATCTAACAGTAACACACGCAAAAAATGATTGGAAGACCAATCACTTCATCTTGGACTTTGAGGCACCTAATACCTAACTTTGCTCACCAATTGGTTTGAGGGCCACCCATATGGTACAATTGGCTACGTGACACCTATCCCCTCTTCAAAAGCAAGAGGACCCCTCATGGCCGTAAAAATTTAATAGCTAATGAAAATGATATTCTTTACAATAATAGTTTGACGTTTACAAAAAGACTAGCTTGTGAGAAAATTCATCATACTTGCCCAAACGGAAAGCAAGGCTAATCATGGCCGTTTGAAGACAAAATTGGTGTCCTTTTCATGAAGAAGAAAAAAAGTTGGCATGGATGGTGAATGCATCTCTCCCCACGCAGTTTCTAGCACAAAATAGATGAAAAGAAAGAAAATAGTAGTAGATTTAAGGGCATGATCCTGCCCTAGCTTCCTGGACTTGGACAAGACTCCTTAACTTATCCGACCTTTGAAATTGAGTAAAGACAGGTTGACAATTAAAAAAATATCCAACCGTATATTTATATGGAATGGATATTATTTTATTTTTTATTACCTTTTTTGTCTCATTTTTAGTCGTAATATTAGTTATAAATAGTGTATTTTTATACGGTATTAAATATGTTGTTGATATCCTCTAAAAAAAAATATGTTGTTGATCTTTTGGTGTTCGAATAACATTGCTATTGAAATTTCATTTTCTTGGATTGTGGTTACAATATTGCTTGTGTGCTTTTTATAAAAAATAAATAAATAAATAAATAAATAAGGTCAAGATATCAAAAAGAAAGGTACACAATTTTTTATCTCTCACACATTTGATATTTAAGCTTCGCTTATTTACTTAGGTGTTGGACAAGGCGGACTCACTGCATGGTTGTGTGTGACTATACCCGCACCATATTATTATCCAATTTCTTTTCAACTTAAATAATGAATTATATACAATACATGTTATGTGTCTTTCATGTATTCTTACTTGGCCTAGCGGTTAAAAGATATTTTTAAAACTAATATTGTTAGTTTGTTACTATGACAAAAAAAAAAAAAGCAAGGTTATTTTAATCTCTTCATGTGATTTGGTAGAGATATACTAAAAGGTGTTGGAATATATTTAACAATTTTCCTTTGGAAATTCAAATCACCAAGACATTTGGGGTTTCTAGAAGTTTTGGTTACATTGCATATGTTTATTTCACAAAATGTCACAAATTCAACTCACTAGGAGTACAATAATGATCCTTAGTGTAGGGGCACCTTAGTTTCTGAACGTAGGAGTTTTTGTTTTGCTTGTACATGCGCATGTGACACTTCACCAAACACCAACATAGACAAACCAATTTGCGAATGTAATTAACCGTGGACGGAGAGCTTGATATATATAAAGCGAAACTAAAACATTGTAAAGCTTAATATGACAAGGACATGCAGTGATGCAGCCTTAGTTTTTTGCTATAAAACAAAATCAGTAATCAAGTGGTGTTCTTTAAGACTAATTAGTATGATTGGTAATAAATGTAAAAACTCACTTTCTTTGATTTAACTCCACAATGGGACAATATTTTGTTTGTATTAGGCGACATTATTTGACCCTTATCTTGTGTCCTGTATGCTTGAAAGTGTGCACTATTAAATTATTTTTATCTCATCTTATCTTCTTATCTAACCCTCACTGGATAGCTTCTTTCACTACTTGTTACTCACCAACAAGTTGCAGTAACTTCGGGTCAAAAAAACAATAAATTAGGGAAACTTATGCGTTGAAGAGAGCATGGTGTCGGACTCGGACACCCACAAACGATATATTATTGATGTGGACGTGTCAGAGTATTTTAAAGCCATGTTTATGTTTGTGTCGGTGTTTCATAGCTGTATATTGCGAAAAATATTGATAATGCTGCAACAAACAGTTCATTCTGAATTACTAGCATTTTCTAAAATATCTTGGCTTTTCAAGCAGACAAAAGAGTTGGTCCTAAGCTCAACTTTGTGGACACTACAGGTACAAACAATGTTGAACTAGCTACTGAAATTAAAGGCGCAAAAAATAAATTGGTCTCTACTTCATCTTTCTTTTTTTATTACCTAATTAAATCTTCGTTCTACACTAAATTTATTCTAGTTGTATGAGTTAGAAAAGTTATCATATAAGTTTATAATTAGGAATGGTGACAAATGCAATTCCTTCATTAAACACGTGTACAGAGCAGCATTTGACTGAGCCATCAAACTATGAGTAGAAAGTGTCTCTTGTCCTAATTACATTAGCCCTTTGCTATCAGATGTTTCAATAAAACAAAAAATCTAGTCTCAGCGATCTACATTTCGACACCTAATTAACTTAAGAATAATGACATGAGATAAGGTTTTCTAGTCTCAGATCGAAACAACAAAAGATAGATAGGTCCAACTTTTGACAGAAACATTAGTCCTTGCGTAACAAAGTAACCTCCAATTCAGCTGGAACTTACTATCAAACATCACTTAGTGAGAGTTTAAATTATCATATTAATGTGCTTTAAATGTGTTGCATATTCATAAACTATCTAATACTAACACTTTAGAATGAAAGCGCGTGGTCGTGTTTATCCAAACGATACTGATTTCACATGTTACATTCAATTATTTTATTTTCTTAAATTATACAGATGCGGCGGTGTCGATATGTTAATGTGCCTTAAATGTGTTGTATATTCATAAGTTGTCTAATACTAACACTTTAGATTGAAAGCATATGGTTATGTTACCTAAACGGTACCAACACATGTTACATTCAATTATTTTATTTTCTCAAATTATCCAAATGCGGTGTCGATGTGTTAATGTTAGTCTCTCGATGCATGTATTAGTATTTCGTAGTATATATATGGACTTTGGTTTCTTAGATATTAATATTATTGACCATTAATTAATTATGTATAATCATGTGAGTTGTTATTTTATATTTCTTGAAGGTCTAAAACAATATAAAACATATATACGTAGATATACCCGTTTATAGATATTTTAGATGATTACTTCACACAAACAAAATAATGATACGGCTGTTTACAGCATTAAGATGCATCTAGTCAAGAATTCTAAACATTACAATACGACAATTAGGCACTAATGATGTACCAAAATTGAGAAATTAGAAAGATTTTCCAACAATTTATTCATAATGTGAATTAATTATTTAAAGATGAAATTTACTAATTAGTACTAATAAAGAAGAGAAATGAAAGCAACAGAGACGTGTGGCATGAACGTGACAACTCGTGACAAGTAAAGAGTTCCTTCTACAAATGAAATAGATAAGGCCATTAGATGTCCTACAACAAGTAAACTAACAAAGATAATTTCTTGAGTGCTTCTTTTCCAACTCTATGAGTTTCTCGTGTGTCTTATGCAGTTCAGGTTATATAATCTGAACGATACAGACATTCCCTAAAAACTTCTAAAAATACGTTTGAAATATTTTAGATTTTAAAATCAGAATAGGACGCACGAAAAACTCATAGAGTGAGAAAAGTAACGGTCTACTTTCTTTCTACCTAGCAAATAAAAAGATAGTAAGCACCACACGTTTTCTAGTACCATAAGTCACTATGATCCTTCCTTTACAAGTTCCAATAACGTGATACAAATAACCTTGACATACATTCTTTTTTAGCTATATATATTCTACATCCTATTCCCCCTCAACAAATTTTAATCTTTTTTATTATTAAACAAATCTTCCTTCAAATTCCAAAAATTCAAAACTTAGGCCTTAGCCATATATAATATGATGGAGGAAGAAGAGAATATTCATGAAGGGTTTAAAGGAAAAAATGTTGAAAGCATGAGTTGCTTAGAGACACCTCAGAATTCAAAGAAGAAAAACAAGAAGATAGAAAACAAGAGAAGGTTTAGTGATGAACAGATAAGATCACTAGAATGCATATTTGAGTCAGAATCAAAGTTGGAACCAAGGAAGAAGATGCAACTTGCAAGAGATCTTGGTTTGCAGCCTAGACAAGTTGCTATATGGTTTCAGAACAGAAGAGCAAGATGGAAATCAAAAAGGATAGAACAAGAATACAGAAAACTCAAAGATGAATATGATAATTTAGCTTCTAAGTTTCAGTGCCTTAAGGAAGAGAAAGAGTCTTTGCAATCAGAGGTAAGTTAGTACTTTGGTTCTTGCAATTATATTGTAACATAACTATAGTTGTGTCTCGATAAACAGTTTAATTTAAACGAGTTCAGCTATTCGTGAACTATTCATGCTCAACTCGCAAAATATTCGGTTAAGTTTGTTTATTTATTTACTCAAGCTTCGTATTAGGCTCGATTAATTAAATGAGTTGAACTTAAGCTTAACCGTGTGATTTTTTTTTTCCTCGCAGGTTCAGAAGCTAAGTTATATGGTGGAAACATCTCATGATGGAGGAAGGGAAGCAAAGGAAAATAGCACAGAAGATGGTGGTTCAAGAAATGGATACAACAATAGCAGGTTTGAAGAAACAAAGCAAAGGTTTTCAAATGAGGGTTTGGAGGATAAAGTGGTAATTTATTCAGATGATCAAAATGAAAGAAGCACAACATGGACAGAGAAAGTTGAGGACAGAGGAAATCAACTTTTAAGAAATGATGATCATGCAGAAATTCCCTTGACAACAACACTTGAAAAATGGTACAATGTTGATCCATGTGGTATGTTAGACCAATCATGCAATAGTTCTCAATGGTTGGATTTTTGGACTTGAAAATTGCACCATGTTCTTCTATGTTGCAATGTTTGGTGTTTCCTTGAAAAAGGAACAAAGAATGGTTCAAAACATGCAATTGCAAGGTCAAGGAGAATGTCCAAGCTCAAAAAAATGAAGTTTTGTAGGCTTGATTTGATAGGTAGAGAATTATGATAGCCTCTCTCAATTCATTTGTTTAGAGATTTGGAAGAAGAAGGAATAATGTGAAAATTTCTCTGTTTTGTGCAATGCACACGCTTGCATGCCTTTTCCATTCATTTGCTTGTGTCAGTGTGATGTGTTTTACCATTTCTAGTTTTATAACTTTAGCTACCACCTTGTTAATTTGTATGACCATTGTAACATATATATGACTTGGACTCACACATAACATAGGTGCAAAATAAATATTGTGAATGAGATATTGCTTCACTTTATGAAGAACTTTATAATGGATATTTTCCTTTCTTGTCTTAGTTAGTAGTAATGATCAATTGCCTTTTTACACGGAGTTTGGAATAATTATGCAGGTGATAAATAATTAATCAGTGCACACTTTAACTTGGTGAAACCTTGAGTTAAATAAAATTTATGATCCAATGGAATATCCTTTTGTTTGCTTTTAACTCAACATCATATCCATATCCAATACTTATCCTAATTCCTAGTTCATATAAAAAGCGGTAATTTTCATTACATCATAAATACACACATTAAGAAGTGAAAAAAGTTGGTTAGTTATTTCTAATTGGTCCAACTAGATTTAAAATTAAAACATGTTATGATACGTTCTTTTCTACCAGCAAACATATTCCATCAATCTGATTTGGATCCTCAACAGTTTGAAAAGGAACGACACGACCCTGTAGTTATAACCTTACCTTACTACCATTATTTATCAAAAATAATGTTTGTGATTTAATTCAGTACTAGAAAAAAAATTATTATTTCATTTAGGTCATGATCCTCTATCAAACATACACTTCAACTTAACTTTGTGAAGGCTTTTTCATCGTGGTTCTTGCTTATTCTTAATGTTAAATGGAAAAGGCATGGGGATTGCTTATCGCTCTAAATTGGTTCTGTTTGGATTTCTTGTTGCTATAGCAAGATGTTGTAACATATTTCTACCACAGTCCGGTCTTAAATTGATGGTCGAAATCATTTGCAATTAATTTTATTTGTTCATATAGTATGAACCATCCGATTTTAAGTCAACGGTTAAGATCGTCTGTTGATCAAAACTGTGTGAGTTAATGCAAGCAATTCGGGTTAAAAAAAAAAACGGTTGTACTGATTTTGTTTTCATAGAAGAAAAAGAAATAAAATATTATACCGATTAACAACCAACTCTTGTCGTTCCTCCTTTAGTTAAGGTTAAGACAATCGAGTTTGGACTAGTTACCATGTACTTGATGTTGTAACATTTTGCTTGAAAATAGTACATTAATCGATCAGACTTAGTCGTGATGGCTTCGCAATAATTCCTACTAATTTTTAGCATTTTCCAATAATATACAAGAAAATAGTATACCGATTTATTTCACTGTTATTTCTATTATGGTGTGTACTTTTTCTCCAAGATTCAACAACTTACGGTCTTACACAGAAAATTGAGGAAGCGTGTTACTTAGTTTAGTCTTTAGTGTATATGTATAAAATATCAGACGACATAATCAGCAAAGACAGTTTGGCCGAGTGGTCTAAGGCGCCAGATTTAGGCTCTGGTCCGAAAGGGCGTGGGTTCAAATCCCACAGCTGTCAATTATTTTTTTCATTTTCTTATTCATAATATTAAACTATTTTCTTTCTTAATCGACAAAACTGATCCATAACAGTTAGTTACCACCACACAACGAATTAACTACCAAAACTGATTTTGTGTTATGTTACATAACAATAACAATGGCACTCTCATCTTGCTGCAGTTTTGTTGTTTGTTCCTCAAACATTAACAACCCTTTACCATCTTTTACTTTCAAATTCCCTTCCCTATGGCCATCCACCCAAAACCAAAAGCTCAAGATGGGGCCTCTAAGTGTTTCTCCAATGGGTTTTGGAACTTGGGCATGGGGTAATCAGCTTCTTTGGGGGTATCAAGAATCCATGGATGATGACCTACAGCAAGTGTTTAACATGGCTGTTGAGAATGGTGTTAATCTTTTTGATACTGCTGATTCTTATGGTACTGGAAGGTTTAATGGTCAGAGTGAGAAACTTCTTGGGAAGTTCATTCGAGATTTTCGAGGTTTGTTCATCACACTTTTCCTTTAATTTGGTATAATTTAACTGAACTATGCTAGATGCATGTGCCTTTATATCAATGTAAATATGAGTGTGATGGAAGGGGAAGAGATGATGATATGGATTATGGATTGAAAAGGAAAGGAAATGAAGGCGATGTATAGCTCAATTAAGCACTTAAAACATAAGTGTCTATGTATAAGCTATTTCTATAACAAAGGATAAAATAATGTCAACTTGTTTTGATATAAGCTATTAGTTGTTTTCATAAGCTTAAAACAACTCAAGGACATGTCAATCTGTCGTGTTATTTTTCTAAGCTCTACCAAGCAGTTTCGCAAGTTCTTAAGTCAGTATATAAGTTCTAATAAGTCAATCCAAGCAGGCTAATAAGTAAACTTAATAGACATGGTACTAAATTATTTGATTTCCTATTGTTTTCACTAAATTTTGTATGCACTTCCTTAGAGAAAAAAGGGAGCCAGAATGAAATTGTGATTGCAACAAAATTTGCTGCTTATCCATGGCGCCTTACACCAGGGCAGTTTGTCGATGCTTGCAGGTAGACTTTTGTTGTTGATATGTTCCCATTCTGCCTGAATGATATTACTGGACTAATATACTCATTCTTATTATCAAGTTCTTCCTACGCAGAATTCCATTGCAAATATTTGCTTTACTTATTTGCGTATGCCGTTGAACTTGAATGAAATGAATTTTCAGGGCATCACTAGATAGGATGCAGATTGAGCAAATTGGGATAGGACAACTGCATTGGTCAACTGCAAATTATGCTCCTTTTCAAGAATTAGCTCTTTGGGATGGTTTAGTGGCAATGTATGATAAGGTTACGATATTTCATGTTTAATAGTAGGATCACATAAGGCCTTAAGTGAACCATTTTTTAAATACATTCGGGGTGTTAAAGATTATTTTTTTACATGCAATTTTCATATTTTTATATATCAGATGAGTGTAAACAACGAGTTCAACGGTTCTTGCTAGGAAAAAACATTACTTTTGATTTCTTCAATGATCAAAGTTTATGTCTTAATATTTATATTGTCATCCAGGGTTTAGTTCAAGCTGTTGGAGTAAGTAATTATGGACCAAAGCAGCTTTTGAAGATACATGATTACTTGAAAGACCGCGGAGTTCCGTTATGCTCAGCCCAGGTAGAGTGTTATGCGTGATTGTAATGGTTTTACATTCAAATTTTGCTTTTGGAGAAATGCCTTTTAATGTCAGTAGTGTGATAACCATGGTTTAATTGTCAAATTAGACAAAAATATCCTTGAGAAACTACAACAGAAAAGAAAAACGATAAGGCAGAAGAAATGAACTGAGATCGGTTAAATGAACATGAGTTGCCAGAATAACTAAAAGAGAAGTGATTCCTTGAAATTATGCTGTCAGTATGCCACAACCATTCATTTATTGTCATGGCCTTCTGGTATACTTTCATTAATCTTTGTAATAATTTTGACATTTCAGGTGCAATTTTCTTTGCTAAGCATGGGGGAAGATCAACTAGAGATCAAGAGTATATGTGATTCTTTAGGTATTCGCGTAATTGCTTATAGTCCTCTAGGACTAGGAATGCTTACTGGGAAATACTCAGCATCCAAACTTCCAACTGGACCAAGGTGTGTTGACATTTACGCAAATATTTTAGAACGCTATTAAGTGCTTAATATTATAGCTTAGCATCAATAATTTTTTTTCGGTGTACCTTTGTTTTTAATTGCAAATCACAGGGGATTGCTATTTAAGCAAATACTTCCTGGACTGGATCCTTTATTGAGTTCCCTGAGAGATATTGCAAATAAAAGACGCAAAACCATGTCACAGGTAATCTTTTTCCTATTTTTACCTACTACTTTCGTTCTTTTTTATAAGCCCCTTTAGCGCTTTGTGTATAAATATCGCTCAGTTGCTCGGAGGTAGTACTAAAATTCTCATCAATTTGACTGTCAATTCATTTGAGGCAAATAAATATGTTCCAAGCCTGAAGGGCCTGAAGGTGTACTGTGTAGTAGTATATCTTGCATGAGTGCTTTAGGGCATTTTTTTATCAGTAGGAATCGAACTTGGTATTCTGAAGTTTACAAGTTACAACACTCAGACACAGTGCGCACCAACCACTTGCGCTAGACTTAGGTAGTGGTTTAAGGCATCGGACTATACTTATCTTTCTTTTAATCCATTTTATCTAATGTGGAATTAATCACTCACTTTTGAGTTCCAACAATAGTGGTAGTGGATGGGGTCAATGAATAGATAGTGCTATAAATGTTCTCTCCATTTTGTAGATTTTATTTTCCTCGCAATTATTTGACAAGAGCATTTCAACTACCAAAACCTGTAGTTTTCACATTAATCAACCGCATGCTTACAGTTCCATCTACTATGGCAAAGGTAGGCCCTGCAGGCTTGGCCCATCTTCTGGAGAACATAACTTAATCGTATTCTGCTGTCATACTCAGGCTCTATGCACCTTCCTTCGGGCTTCTGATCCAATCTTTTGTACACTACTAGTACTACTCTGTGTCCTTGTTCTGACCTCCAAATGCCAATATTAAAGACTCGGCATAACAGAAAACTAAAACCAAGATCTGATGGTCATAGAAAGCTTGTGAATAATAGATTATTCAATTAAAGGATTATATGATATCATACGTCATTGATATCTGATGTCACAAAGTAACTGTTTTATCTTGTATGTAACAACATCAGAACTACTCCGACTTCATTATCAGGATCATCCACCAAAAAAGACAAACCTTAAATGTTTTAATGTCGTGTTTTCCAACACAGCTTACTTTTTTAAAGGTTTTAAACTTCCCTTTAAAGAACGACCAACCAACCCACATAACTGTCCATGTCCTAGGTGTGTTACAAATGACAACGTCGATCACTTACTCTGACCAACCTTGCCCGATCAAATAAATTCATTGTCTAATGCATCATTGTCATGTCAGGTTGCAATAAATTGGTGCATATGCAAAGGTACAATTCCAATTCCTGGAGTCAAGTCAATAACACAAGCAGAGGAAAATTTGGGTGCTCTGGGTTGGCGTCTCTCCTCAAACGAGCTACTTCAGTTGGAGGATGCAGCACAGCAATCGCCTCGCAGGATGATCCAAAACATTTTTCAAACCAGGTATGCATGTTATCTAGCTTCTCGATTATAGGCCAGATATTTCAAGGTTAATAAAATTTGTAATTATTAGTGTTTCATGAGACTTCTCTTTCATATGCCAGATGATATTAGCGGCACAAGTTGCACACTGAGAATAACAAGGCAAGGCCTCATGGTTTTTATCATCTTCTAACAAGAAAACCAGAGAAGATTGTTGAACAATTTCATCTATACTCGTCCAGAAGAGATCGTTGTTTTTAAAGTATTGCAGTTACGTGCATATCTTCGTTTTTAAAGTATTGCAGTGTGCATATTGTGAAGAGTTGTGTAACTTCAAGAGCACCAATCCTGATCATATACTTGGACAATCATATAGTGTCATTCATATAATTTTTTGTCACGTATTATGAAGATAAATTTATTGACACAAAAAGAAAGTTTAATTTAAAAATATTTTACTTTTATGCTGCTAAAAAAGCTTCTACTGAGAAACAGCCACACCCACTGACGTAGAAAAATAGTAGGAAAACGAAAGATTCCATAATTGGTGCATCTAAAATTAACATCTAAACAAGTGAGAGGAAAAAATTATCCTTCCTTTGATGCCAGTGTAAACTATTAACATAACTTCTACTAACAAGAAACTATTTCCAATTATACTTCGGATGAACTTTTTTAACAGAAATAACCTTATTTCGTATAATCAATAATAAGAGAATGAATACATGTAGAAATATCCTGAAAGATGCAGAGACTTCATGACAACACCAACCAGCAGCAATGATTTCATAATATGGAGCTTCAAGAACCTAGGGATCTTTTCCAATGTAGAGCCTTAAAAATCATATTCTAACTCCTAAATCAAAAATAAAGTAACTGCATTTCCAAATATATAAAACAAGGTTGTCAACATTAACAAAATGATTAGGATACAAAAATATGATTCACCATTCAAACAAACAAGTCCTAATAATGCTCAATAGTTTTTCTTTCATCTGCACAAAGCAACACTACATTCTTAAGAAAGCAAAAACTAAAAAAGTCCAACCTAAACCGATTGAAGACATATGCAAGTAATATCGATTATATAAGGTATTTACAGATTACGTGTTTCATCGCCTTAAATGAGGATATCCTACAATTCCATGTAGTATACACTATTCAAAGTACTGAAAACAAAATATAAAATAATATTGGAATTAATTTGTTCAATGATTGACGTTTATAAAATGAACTAGAATTTCTCAAGACATTTTAAGACTTGATAGAAGTGGGGCTGAAAGCAAAAATTGCCACAAACCTAGAGGCTGACTGAGATTGGCAGACAATGCATCAGATAGAACAACTGGAGTGCTAACTTTATGCAGAAGAATAGATCACAATCACTTGCGCTAGAATTCTTCTGGGTATGAATATCACTAAACTGCGGTAGTACTAAAATTCTCATGGAAGTCTTTTGACTGCCAATTAGTTTGAAGCAACTAAATATGTTCGAAGCCAGTAGGTGTACTATGTAGTAGTATATCTTGCACAGGTGGTTCAAAGCAATTTTATCGGTGGAAATCGAATTTGGTACCTCGAAGTTTACAACATACATACATATATTGTGCGCTAGACCTTCGTGGTGGTTTAAGGCGTTGAATACACTGGTTGCTTCATTTTGCCTATTTCTATCCGATGTAAAACTAACCACTCGCCTTTGAATTCCAATAATACCCATTACTTAATGAGGTCAATGAATAGATAGTGTTATAACTGTTCTCTCCATTTTGTAGAATTTATTTTCCTCACAATCATCTGAAAGGAGCATTCCAGCTACCAAAATCTATAGTTATCACATTAAGCATGCGCATGGTTACAGTTCCATCTACTTTTGCAAAGGTAGGCCATGCAGGCTTGGCCCATCTTCTGGAGAATATAACTTTATCCTATTCTGCTGTCATATTCAGGCTATAAAGCATCTTTCTTCAGAACTATTCAGCTCTTGTCAAAAAAAAAAAAAATCAGAACTATTCCGACTTCATTATCAAGATCACCCACCAAAGAAGACAACCCTTAAATATCAATTCGTTCGCTTTTTAATGCCATGTTTGCCAACACAACTTACTTTTTTAAAGGTTCTAAACTTCCCTTTAAAGAACTACCATCCAACCTGCATAATTGTCCTTGTCCTATGTGCGCTACAAATGTCAATGCCCATCGCTTACTATGACCAACCTTGCCCGATCAAATAAATTCACTGTCTAATGTATCACATTATCATGTAAAGTTGCAATAAATTGGTGCATATGCAAAGGTACAACTCTAATTCCTGGAGTCAAGTCAATAGCAAAGGCAGAGGAAAATTTGGGTGCTCTTGGTTGGCGTCTTTCATCAGACCAGCTGCTTCAGTTGGAGTATGCAGCACAGAAGTCACCTCCCAGGATTAAAGGATTTTCCAAACCTTCAGTTGGAGCTGCTTGGAGACAAAACATTTTCCAAACCATGTGAACATGTTATTCTTTTCAAAAATTATAGTTCAGATGTATAAAGGTTAAATGGTTAATGAAGTTTGTAGATATTAGTGTCTCACACGACTTCTATTTCCTATACCAGATAATATCTACATCAAAGCTTCGGAAAATAAAGGAAAATAAAGATTCTTCAATCAACAAAATTCAAGGTATAATAAAATTTTCCATTTATTTTCTTTTGAGTGAATAGGCAAAAACCACCCTAATTTTTAAGAAACTTCAAAAAAAAAATCCTAAAATTGTCAAACGTTAGTCAATTACCCCCTCCGTTTGTGTGGGCCGTTAAACTCTGTGACATGACATTTAGATGTACACGTGGACCTTCATGTGGATCAAACCTTATGCCACATCACAGGGGTAAATGACTATTCTTTTTCATTTTTTCATTTTTTTGCTTTTTTCATCTTCTTCCTTCCACTTCTTCATCATCTTCAACATCACTTTTATCAATATTCATAAAAAATCCAGAAAAATATTTAAGACACAACAATCATCAACACCACCACCACCATATCATTACTAAACCTCCAACAACAATAACAATTGATGATTAAACCTCTTCAAAAAAAAAAAAAAAATTGATGATTAAAGAAAGTGATAGATGCAATAGGAAAAGTGAAAAAACAATTGATGTCCAAAGCAATTTGTCGCCATATATTTAAGAGAACCGCTCTCCCTTGTTTCGTGCTTTAACAACTAACATGTTTTATTTGTACTTTTTTCATCCACTTTGTTGTTCCTTCCTTCTCCTTCATCGTAATCTCTCACTCTCATTTGTGAATTTCCTCCAATTTTGAATTATTGTAATAGATCTGTGATGAATGTATTAAAGTTTGGATTTTTAGAATTGGGGCTCAAGCTAAATATTGCATCCCAACTCAAAAGCCAGATAATATTTAGCTTGAGCCCTCTCAACCATTCCCGAACCAAATGATCAAGACAACTTTGAAAAGTTCTTTAAAGTGATTATCTTTGACCCAAAAAATTCCACTTCTTGAAATCAAATTCATATACAGTCAGAGTAAAGTGTTTGCACACAATCAGCAGATTATAGCCATCAAATCATTGGACACCTGCAACTTTTAAAATAACCACTTCTAAAGTCGCACATATGTGATGTGCCAACAAACTTTTTACTCTCACAACAATGCATGAAAATTAAACTCAATTTTTAGGAAAAAGCACTTGTTATTAGCATCCAAGTTTCGTTCCACACATTATCACCAAAAAAGCAACAAAATTATTGTACCAACAAAAAATAAAAAGCAACAAAATTATGTCATCACATATAAGAGTAGCATAATTGATTTAACATGTCTCAATCCAAAACAAAATCATTGACAAAACTGCAAGTTCAACTTCCAACAGAATTCATACTATGAAGCTAATTATCAAAGGGCATTTTCCAGTAATGACAACAAAAAACCTTCCAGCAAACAAAACAGTCTACTTGATCTTCTTCTTTGGCCTCAACTGCAGTACAAAAAATATAATCCATTATGAACTAAATAATAACAACATGCAGATTCCATTCAATAAGACAGGCATAAGTGATAGAACATTGTACCTGGTTGCTGTGTCCGCACTTCTTTTTCCTGCAGTTGACAGCACGAGGGTGTAAACGTGCATAGCACCTGCACAGCATAGTTATAAGTAAGCACACTGGTTGTAAACATCAATGTAGATTAGCCCCGCTTCAAATAATAGATGCCAATTATAATTCAAGTAGTCTGACATTGAACAGAATAACACAATATAACTAGGTAATCATAGTATCACATAAGATGTAGGGTATCTAATATTTATCCTCTACATGCACCCCATAGGCAATTACTATTATTTTGCAAAAGAATACATTTGGTTTCAAAATCATGTGTTTTTGAAGTTCACATGTAAGCAGATATCTAAGGCAATACAATTTATTGATTGAATGCTTATGTCACAAAATCTCAATCCAGTCAGGTTTCAAACAGTAATAGATTTGTCAGTGAAATAACCTCGTTTTATAGAACAGTTCTGAGACAGTTGGCCAATTGTTTGAAGGAAGATGTGGTTCATACACTATGAAGTATGGACACAGACACCAGATACAACATTGACACAAACGCGTCAACGCTGATAAAATTGTGGGAAAATGACCTAATTCAATGTAATCACAAGTTCGGTGTCATGTCGAGTCTGACACGAGTCGGACACAGGGACACGTTTTCAATCAGAATTGTATGTGCAACAGAGTTCATACATCTGTTGTTTCGGAAATATTCTAGCTCTTAGTCTAAATTTATGCCCAGCAAAATATCAACGGAACCAAGTTAGTTAGATATAAAAGGTATTGTTATCACAGAGCGAAGAGAATAACCTAAGTGTATGCCATGCCAAACTGAAGAAAACCATCATTTTCTATGAGGTTTGTGTTCTTCCTATCCCATAAAATAACTATTTTAACATAAAACCTATGAATTTACACTTATTTAGATCCCATAGTAGAAACAGTTTCATAGCACTAGACTGTTATATATATTGCAAAACATAGTGCCAATTGCAAAAAAACAAGTAACCTTTTTAAACATTCAGATGATTTTCCTACAGTTGTCAACAAGGAGCACTAAAATCATGTCAAAAGCACCAACAAGGATGTGCGCCTCAATAAAATATACAACCCAAACCTCAACTAGAAAGTGTTTATTTTAGCAAAGTTTACTAACCATCAATCATCAAACTAGCTATTCAGAACATTAGAACTACATTTGCAATTACTTCTTTTCGAATTAACACAAGAGCCAGATTGTGTAAACTTACTTGCGGCAGATAGTCTTATCCTGATTGTATTTCCTAGCCAATGCCATCAAAGAAGGCTCAATGATTCCACCACGAAGCCTCAAAACAAGATGCAATGTTGACTCTGTAAAATCAAAAAACATATCTCATAAACCTCGCAGTTCAAACAATAGCCATTCATTGTAACTCATGAAATTTAGGGTTCAGTAATAAAAAAACATTCAATTTAAACAAACACATAGCTAATACAATTTCTTCAAAACATGAAATTCAGAAATTAACCTTTCTGGATGTTGTAGTCAGCAAGGGTACGGCCATCTTCCAACTGTTTTCCGGCGAAGATCAACCTCTGCTGGTCCGGGGGAATTCCTAAACAATTGAAAGAAAAAAAAAAACTATTCAAACAAAAACGAATCAAAGGAAAATGAGAACGAATGGATCTAGTTATTGAGTAAGAACAAACCTTCTTTGTCCTGAATCTTAGCTTTGACGTTATCGATAGTGTCGCTTGACTCCACCTCAAGGGTGATAGTCTTGCCGGTTAGGGTTTTCACGAAGATCTGCATATTCTCTTCCGCCGCTCAGTTTCTCTCTTCTCCAATCTCTGCTGTCAAAGTTTGTAACTTTTTCTAATAGGCGTATATATACGAGGTGATGATGATAGATTAGGGTTTTTCAAAGCGGAGCATTTCGTAGCCCATTTTACATTTTTTCTTTTTTTTGCTTAAATAAATATTTGATTTCTATAGTTTCTATAAACATCTCAAATTTTGGTTTTAATCCACTTTACATTTATACTTTTTAAAGGAATCCATTAAGTGTGTGTTTGATCCAACTTTAGATAGATTTTTTTTTTTTAAATGGCAAAAATGAGATATATATTAACACCAAACATGTCGTTTCTTCCGCACAAGGCGTGCAAAAAAAAGAAATCGACGCTAATTACAACAAAAGTTCAATCAAAATGAAAGAAACAAAAAATAGGGGACTATCCTATGCCCAGACAGAATAGGATAGGCTATCCAATTATGCACCCCCAACACATGAACTGCCTTTGCTGCTTTCAACCACCAGTAAGAATTAATTTGAACCTTTTCGAAGATAGAATTGATTCTGACAGAATTGATTTTGAGAGAATTGATTTATGTTTGGATACAATAGTGCATAATTGATTAAACAAACTGAATGTTGTTTGGATAGTTCTTATCAAAATTGATTTTGAATGTATAATTACTAAAATAGAGATAGTTAAATTCAAGTAAATGTGCATAGTTGAATGTATATGTAGATCAATAATAAATGTATATATATTATTTAATTTACATAAATAAATTTTCTATATATTAATTTAAAGCATAATAAATACGATCATTAAACTAATTTTTTTACAAAATATTTGTTCATATATTATATATTTTATGATAAAATATATTTAAGTTAAATGATACTAGAATTAGTTGCAAAAAATGATAAAAGAAAGATAAAAGAACTTGGTAACTCATGACCATAAACATTTTTCGGGGGCTAGCTTGGTTAAGTTTTCTGATTAAATTTGGTTCATCAAATTAATTACAAAGCAAAAAGAAGGAGAATTGGTAAAGGGCAATAAAGGAAAATAATAGGTTGTAATAATCAAAATATTAAATTTAATGTAGAATTGATTCGAGCAAAGTCAAAAGCTAGGAATTGTAGCTTTAAGGAGAATTGTTTTTGGAGGATAGAAGCAATTCTGAAAAGCCAAACCAAACAGCATTGAAAACTCAATTTCCACTTTTGAGGTTTGTAGAAGTGCTTCTTGTTGCTCAAAAGCCAAAACAAACAAACCCTTAACATTTTGTAACAAAAAAAAAAAAAAATATCACATGTAACCCAAAAAAATCCAGTAACCATTTTCAACAATTTTGATATCTTAATTTTTTTCATCACAATTTTGTGTCTCTATTTTTTAAGTTAACTTGTATTTTTTGCGGTGGCCGGAGTTCGAACCTCAGACCTTGCATATATTATGCATTGTTCATACCAGTTGAGTTAAGCTCACGATGACAGTTAACTTGTATTTACCATTTTTGTTTTTGCCTGAATTTTCATGTAAATATATAAAATATTATAACAATCTCTTGCACTACCAAAAAAAATATCTTGTATAAGAATTTTTTTAATAAAATATAAATTTAATTTTAAGCGTTAAAAATAAAAAATTCATATTTAACCTATAACTACAAAAAAAAAAAAAAAAATTGAAGAATAAAGGTGAGTTTGTTTAGAAGTTGTCACGAAAAACATTTGGAACAATAAAACTTGCTAAAAATATTCATAGATTAAAAACAAAATTTGAGATATCTATATGATCCAAAAAATTATTTAACCTTTTTTCTATTGTTTATTTAATTTTTGCAAATTAGATGAGTTTTTGTATTTTTTTATTAAAATAAAAGTTTAAGTCAATTAAGCTCCAAGCGCTCCTCAAGGTCGGGAAAGGCTTTAAGACTCAACGAATTTTAATAGAGCTACTTACATATCATTCAATAGGTCATCGTGTTGAGATGTTCTCACACAAACTTTGAAAATTGATCTCACAACCTTGCAAGTGAGTCAGCTCCAAGAAAAAATATATAGAATGGACAAACTTTCATTAGCTCGATTATGTAAAATTGAGTTATTTTTTGTTTGTATACCAACAAATGTATTTTTTGTCGTTAACATGTATAATATCATAAATCATAATTTTTTAAACCTAATGATAATTATTTTGTTAACAAAAGCTTATGTGGCAAAAGGTTTGATTATGTGGCATTGTATGAGTTGATATGCTTATTTTCATGTGACTATTTTTGTGTTTATTACGCATTAAAAACAAAATAACAAAGAAACAAATGGTTAGACTTAGGGCCATACTTTTCTAAATCGCTAAACCTTTTTCGCAATTCACAAAATGTATGTTATCAACGAGTGTTCAATCCTCCATGAAGAAATTCAGGCAAGACATACTTCCATTGAATACAGTAAGTGCGTATTTTGAAGATGCATTAACTAGAATGTAAACATTATGTTCTTTTTTATTTATTGTTATCTACGTGTTATTCATTTCATGGTAATCAATGTTTTTTCAAAGACAACGATGTTTAAGTTATCTGTATAGGATGAAGAACTTGATGCAAAAGTATGACACATTGTGGATGTTTTTAGATGTTATATGACGATTAAAATATATCCATAAGTAGTTGAACCGTCCTTCAATTGTAAATGTTTTAAAAAAATAGTGTTATCTTTGTTGTTAAAATGTTTTGCGCCAATTATGGTGGTTGATCTAGCTCTCTCCACATATTTAAAACATTTTATAAAAGTGTTTTTTTATACTTTTAACAACTTACATTTTTTTCTCATTTAGATATGAAAAAAAATTCATACAAATTAAATTCAAGTTTTTATAGAAAAATATTATATTTTGATTATTTTTTTAGTATCAACAAATAGTTGGATATTTTGAATCCACAATATCATTTTTAAAAAATAATGTTACCTTTGTTGTTAAAATGCTTTGCACCAATTATGGTGGCTGATCTAGCTCTCTCTCCACGTATTTAAAAGATCTTATAAAAGTGTTTTTTTATACTTTTAACAACTTACATTTTTTTCTCATTTAGATATGAAAGAAAATTCATACAAATTAAATTCAAGTTTTTATAGAAAAATATTATATTTTGATTCTTATTTTTTTTTTTGCTGGGGATTGTTGTATTTGTTGTAAAATTTGTTAACAAAAGAATGAAAAAGTATGATTTAACATTTATTTTATAAAGAATGAGAAAGGAAATGTTGATGTTGTGTGGTCGTTTGCATTGATTCTTGTTGTATGTGTAAATTCTCTTATGTTCATTGTTATTTTGTCTATAGACAAAAAAAAATGAAAACAAATACTTCCTCCGTTTCAAAATGAATGTCGTATAATGTTTTTACACACATATTAAGAAATATATTAATTAAAAGAAAGAGATATGTTATTTTACTAAATTATCATAATCAACTATTGATTTGTTTTCCATTAAAGAAAACATAATACTTTAGAAGTAATGTATATAATATTAATTGAAGGGTACAGTTGAAAAGAAAAAGTTATTATTGCATTGGAAACTAAAAATGACATCCATTTTAAAACAATTTTTTTTGCTAAAACAACAATAATTATAAAATGGATGGAGTATCATTAGTTGGCGTCCATTATTTGAGATAAGAAGTAGTATTTTTTATTTTTAATTAAAATAACAATGTTTAAATTTTTAATAGAAATATCCTAACACCATAATGCTCATATTTAATAGAAACATTATAATAATACTCATTATTTTTCATTTAATATTTATAAACATTCTACAATATTAGCAATAAAATTATTTTTTATATAATTTTCGTAATGTTACGTGACTCGTGTAAAATCATGGATCTTTTACTAGTTTGCATTTGAAGAAAAAAAAAATGACAAAGGTCATGGGTGAATAATGTTAGTAATTGAATTAGGAAAAAACTAAAACATGGGCTTTTGATAACCCTAAATCATGCCAATGATTGCACATGTAACTTTTGTTAAAAAACAAAAATTTCCCTACGTTGAGGCTACTATCAAGTATTTAAATATTAAGATAAGATACAAACTTCTAAATATTGTTGATTGTGTCAACTAAGATAGATCTTGGAATCATTCCACGTGTATTAATAGTTTATTACAAAAATATCTATATTCAATAATTGTTGTAGTAACCAAGTAAACCTAACACATTTTGTAAATAAAAAAATAAACCTAACACATTTCTCATAAATTAACTTCTTTAACAATTTGTTAACATCCCTAATTTTTGATAAAAGTTCCTATAATAAACGACGCATGGAGTATATTCAAATTGTTAAATGTAAATTTTTATCATCCAATTATAAGTGTCTCCCAATTTTATTTTATTTTAATTATAAATGTCTAGCACAAGACATAAGTTTTATGCTAATTATAATTTACAATAAAATTGAATTGAGAAGTTGAACTTGAACTCTTATTTCGACACATCCGTTCAAAATCATGTAGCCGTTTCCCTCTTCAAACAGTTTTGAACACACAAATTCCGTGCAAGTAGAAGAGTTAAAATAAAGCCATTTTTCATGCGATGGTTGATCTTCAGGCTAAACTGCTTCAACTGTAAACAAAGAAGCAAAATTATGAATCAACGTGAAAGTGATTTTCATATTCGTACCATCCTGTGAAACATTGGCTACCATTACATGTTCCCCAATGCAGAGTTTCAGAGGCGGACGAACATCTCTGTCTTTTTGGATTAGATACCATCGATCGTGGTATAAGGCCCAAGGATCAATCATTTTCTTTTCGAAATCATCATCAGTAGCATCCTTAGAATCATACAAATTTTTTTTTAAATCATTAGTCAAAAGATTATTGAGAGCGTTTCAGACCTATCTCTATCTCCCATCTTAGAAGATCTGTGAGTGAAAGAGGATTATCCGTGGAGAGAAATCTAATGAAATTAGGGTTTTTAACTATCCGGTATAAAATTGGGTTTTTAACTATTCAAACAAGTGGGTTGGGTTGGGTGGGGTAATTGGGTGAGTATGGTATACACCTCTATTTGTGTGTAACATGAATTTTATCTATCTAATCATTGATTCATTTTTTATTATTATATTTAAAAAATTTAAACAACTAGTTATGCAATTTTTTACAAATTCATACATCATAGTTTTTGTAATTTTACACAATCGACCGTATGTACTCTTTTATAAAATAGTCACGAGTTTTCAAAATTTTATCATGTCAACTTTCTCGTATATCTACATAAAAGTTGTTTTCGCATATATAAACAAATAAAATTTATCGCTGGTGTGACTCAACTATTAAACGTTGTTTTTGCATATATAAACAAATAAAATTTATCGCTGGTGTGACTCAACTATTTAACACATTTTTTTATGCATAAGAGAAAAATATTTAATAGAAACATTATATTAATACTCATTATTTTCATTTAATATTTATAAACATTCTACAATATTAACAATAAAATTATTTTTTATATAATTTTCGTAATGTTACGTCTCGTGCAAAATCACAGGTCTTTTACTAGTTTGCATTTGAAGAAAGAAGAAATGCCAAAGGTCATGGGTGAATAATGTTAATAGTTGGACTAGGAGAAACCAAAATATGAGCTTTTGATAACCCTAAATCATGTCAATGATTGCACATGTAACTTTTGTTAAAAAACAAAAAATTCCCTACTTTGAGGCTACCATCAAGCATTTAAGTATTAAGATAAGATACAAACTTCTAAATATTATTGATTGTGTCAACTTAGATAGGTCTTGGAATCATTCCACATGTATTAATAGTTTATGGATTTTTCTAACATGTTCAATTTTGCACAGGATAAAGGATGATTAATGCACCACTTTAGTGGGTTTTTTCAAATCTCATTAATGAGTCTCTATTTTAAAAATTGATTTTTTTTTCTCTCCTCAATTAACTATAACACAATTAATTAGCCTAACTTTTCTCATAAACTGTTTCTCTCTCTCTCCTATTTTTTTTTTTCTGCTTTTCTCATGAACACAAGTGCAGTGATGACCATGCTTGCTTTGTTTTCCATCTCTGCGTGTGCAATTAGCCAGGAATGTAAGAGGCTATAGTTGTTTTTTTTTTCTTCACGACATATGGAAGAAATTACGTAATGCTTTTCAACAAAACCAGCACAAAGCTTCATCAAATTAGTCCTATTATCAATTGGAGAGAAATCTGAGAGAGATTGATAATGATAATTCAATATACAAGGCCATTACAATGAATGATAATAAACAAATGATAAACAAACGGGTCATCCCTTATCTACTTAATCTACATAAGAACTAGTTCTTCTCTCTACCTCACCCTCACAAAAAAATTAATCAATGACATATCCTATGATACTGGTTATGGCATAGAAACGTGTCGAGTGGCATAAAAAGCAGCTAAAAAATTGAGTAGAATAAATTGAAAAGAGATAGCCTTTCAAAAAAAATTGGAGAGAGAGACGGTTTATGAGAAAAGTTAGGCTAATTAATTGTGTTATAGTTAATTGAGGAAATCCACTAAAGTGGTGCATTAATCACCCCTTATCCTGTGCAATCTTGCACAGGTTAGAAAAACCCATAGTTTATTACAAAAATACTCATATTCAATAAGTTGTAGTAACCAAGTAAACTTAACATATTTTGTAAAAAAAAAATGTAAACCTAACACATTTCTCATAAATTGACTTCTTTAACACCCCTGATTTTTGATAAAAGTTCCTATAATAAATGACACATGGAGTATTTTCAAATTGTTAAATGTAAATTTTTATCATCTAATTATAAGTGTCTCCCGATTCTTTTTTTAATTATAAGTGTCTAGCAAAATTGATTTATTCAACCTTATTGTATTGTCTTGATTGGTTTTGGGTTCTAATTTGATGAAATTAGGTCACGTAATTTTTTTTTAACAAAATAAAAAAGTTGAGTCATTATTATGAAAAAATACGACGACTCATCATTTCATCATTTAATATTAACAAAAAAACAAAAATAATTTAGATAACCCGTTACCAAACCCAAAAATAAGCGATTTGTCCAAATCGGTCTAATGATGCAACGTGGTTATCTTACCCCATTCAAACCGAAATATTGTATATGTTCAGGTTTTGGGCTTCACAAAATCCAACCCAACCCAACCCATGTACACATATACTATTATGAAATTTTACCTTATACCACTACACATATACTTTCACCCTAACAAATCTTCAAATATTTCAATGTTACCCTTTAATCTTTTACACATTAATTTTTCACCCTCGCTTGAGATTTTTCAATTTAGTACGAGTTCACCCCACAACATTCTGATTTCCGAATATATTTCCCATAAACCACTTTAAACATTTTCCGAATTGTATCTTTTATTCATAAATGAATATCAAACTTTTCAGAATTCAACCAAATTTTTGGAACATTTATGTTTAGGTTTCCAGAAAACAGTTTTTCGGTGTAATATTCCAATGTTTTTCTTAGATCTGGCTATAGCTTTTATCTAACTTAAAATATTATTATATTATTTGTTTTGGCTGAATCCAATTTAGATTAATGTTTATGGAACTTCTACGGTACACCCGCAAATTAAGGTGTACCGGTACTCTCGCTTACAATTTTTATAAATTAACTATCATTTTTTATGAAAGAAAATTGGTGTTTGTTGACATATATATTTTAGAAAATATCATTTTATAAAAAAGAACATCATTCATTTTTTAGAAAAATCATACTAAATTTTTCTACATTTTATTGTAAAAAATAATCAAAATTCTCTATTATGAGTAATATGAATTCAGAAAAATCGAATTTTATTGTGTTTACGTTTTTGGTAAATAAGATTTAGTTATTATAATTATAGGTGATGGAAAATATTTTTTTCCTACAAAAAATAACTCATTTAACTATTAATTTAAGGATTTGGTGTACCAATACACTCAAATTGTTGGGTGTACCATAGAATTTGCCTAATGTCTATCCTCCATTGAAAAGATGCATAGGCTATAGTGAGAATTCCAGCCACGACAACATCAAAACAAGATATAATCATCCATCTCTCAAGTAGTTGTAATCAATCGGTGGTAAACAGTTCCTTGAATCCAACACGGGAAAACAATTTGTGGGAAACTATGAAATCCGCAAAAACGTGAATTCACAACAATTTCGGTAACAATAACGATTCCCGTTGAAAGAATAGATTCCTGTAAAATAAAAACAAAATCGGAACGTTTTCAAGCAAGAAAGGATTCTGGCAACAAGAAAGAATTTAGAATGCACTCACTCTCTGTTTGTCTGAGAATGTTTTATGGAGAAAGAGGGACAAATGAAAGTGATGGCTCGAGTTTTATTTTATATAAAAGGGTAAATTGAATAGTTTGAGTCAAATGTTGGGGTAAATGCATAAATGTAAGGTGCCATTTCACATGGGAAAGGTGAAAATCTTCCCATGATGGACCACATGTGATTATAGGTTAGATTTTGAGGTTGTATTAAATTTTATCATATGTCTCCCACACCATAGCACTTCTCTTTCTTCTCTCCCTCGTTGCTCCCCCGCCAACATCATCCTCATCAACCTCAAACACCTAGAATGAAGGTTGTATCAAATCAGCATCACACATAATTTTTGGGTTTATATTTCATTCTCTTTTCCTTACTGTTTTTATATATTTAGCAGTGCTGCAAATCTTCATTTCCTATGAGATTTCAACCATGGTTGGAGAAAATTCATAAAAACAGCTTCATTTCAAGTTTCAACAACTCGGTTTCCCTTCAATTCAATTGATCACTGATTTTCTAAAATCCTATTATTTTCATTGTGCAAGTTTTCACCATTGTTGACTGATGTTGGCTACAAAAAAAAAAAAGCAACCAGATGTTCGTAATATAGGCAGTTTGTGGCATCTGGAGTGGCTATTCTTGCTTGGGAAGAAGACACCGTTGAGTTAACTCACCACCGAGTCAGTGACTCAGTAGAAATAAAAAAAAAAATCAAACTATAAATCTAAGTAGATGTGAGAGAAGAAGTGAATGCACATAATTAGATGAAGTTGATATTACATGGATGAACATTTTGATTTAACTTGCTCAAAAACATATTGAAGTTGCTCAAAATTTCAATCTTTATTTAAAAAAAGAAGAAAAAAAAAATCAATCTTTAATATTTGGAAAACATTTGCCCACGTTACATTAGAAAGAAGAACATGTGTATTTCTTAAGCTCTTTTAGAGAGGGAGGAATGAAAAAGAAATATAAACAGATTTGGTATTGGTGGTGGTGGTGGTAGTGGTGGGTGGGAATGGAAAAGAGATGCTATGGTGTGGGAGACATATAATAAAATTTAATACAACCTCAAGATCTAATCTATAATCACATGTGGTCTATCATGAGAAGATTTTCACCTCCTAAATGTAATGGTGTAGGGTAAAACTTCCCTACTATTATCGACAATTTTCAGCCAGTTCAATCCTAGTTTCAACTAATTCATCCGGCTTGTTACTAGCATATCCGGTCCAACAACAAAACCGAACCAAACCGGTCATAGGTTCGGTTGTCAGTCCCTTAGACCGGTCCGAGTTTTAAAATACTGTCCTTGGTTGTGTGTATCGCCGGGTTACTGTTAGACTTCACTTTTTGGGTTTGGTGAATGAGAGCGTGTTCCCATTTGATTTGACTAATAAGAACAAGACGCATGTCTTCCACTTTCACCCACTCTTCGTTACATCTCAACACTCATCGAATCCCATCGCTTTCCCTTTCAAACCCAAACGTGCATCCACTTTCAACTCAATTCTCCTTTCGACCCCTCAGATTCAAAGGTGTCAGCGCCAAATCCAACAACAAACGGTTCGTTTGCAAGGTAGTGAAATCTTCAATGGCTGTTGAAGTTGAAGTCTTCGAAAAAGAACAACTTGCTGTTTCTCTCGCCAAATACGTCGCTGATCTCTCTAATAAGTTCACTCGCGAAAGAGGCGCTTTCACTGTTTGTTTGTCTGGTGGCTCTTTGATCAACTATCTCCAGTGAGTTTCTTCTTTCTCTCTTGATGATTGATGATTAATTTAATTGAATTATGAGATTTGTGTTGTGATTATAGGAAACTGTTGGAGGATCCGTATATTGATTCTATTGAATGGGCTAAATGGCATGTGTTTTGGGTTGATGAGAGAGTTGTGCCAAAGACTCATGATGATAGTAACTATAAGCTTGCTTTTGATGGGTTTCTATCCAAGGTATGTTCTATTGAACTTTTTTTTCAACTATTAAAAGATTTAATTTTGGTTCATATTTGTTGAGATCAGAATTTTTAGAAAAGAGAAGGGATTAGAAGTAGTAAAAATCCATGAATATTGATTATGTTGCACAATCACGTAGACATGAGTAATAAATTAAGAAAATAGAAGTGATTGAATGTAACCACGTGTGTTGTTTGTGTCCGACACCAACAAATTCAGACATCAAACACACATTCAGTATGTGAGGATCCATGACAGACTTTGGCAATATCGAGTCATTAAAGTGTTAGGAAGTATGTAGTATGAGTGGATGTTACTAAGTGTGGATTGAAGGGATTTTTTTTTATCACTCAACAAGGGATTTAGGTGGAAATCATGGCAAAGTGATGAAATGAGAAAAAGGTGAAGAATTCCATTGATGAAGCTTCCCAAGCCCAGCCCAGAAAGTGTATTTCAGGTGCCCCGCATAAGCGAAGTGTACTTTCAGATCCTTTCCTTCTTCTACTTATAGCCACTAGTACTATAGTACAATTAGTGAGAGTTTATTGATGGTGCTCAAGTGGTGGGTCTGTGAAACAAATGTCATTTTGTTTGTGCAGCCTGTGGTCAAGATTTGGCTTCCTGATGCTTAAGCACTGGGTATACGCAAAGGAATCTAAAGTTTGTTCAGTGAATGCGGAAGCACTAGCTTTCTGGAGAAAATTTCTTGTACAATACAATGGAATTTGCATTGCCACCTTTCTTTGCTTCTTTCATCAATTATATCACCTATTAAACAAAAATTAAGTGAATACTCTGTACTGCCAACATTAAATTTCATCAAGAATAGATAAAGCCAACACAGTATTTGTTAGGAAGAGTTGAAAAAAGAGACGTCAATTTCGCGCACGAAATGATATTTTACTTGAAAATCACTATTAGATAACCATTTTGCAACTGGACAGAGTGCATTATACAGGCATGTTCTTATTCAAGTGACCTGCAAGATGTTGAGGGCCGTGGTATGCCCTTCAGGGAACAAAGGTTTGAGCCAATGTTGTCAATCACACATCGCAAAAAATAGCATTTTGTTCAAAAAACACTATGCTACCACGCTATAGCGCCGCAATGGCAGCCATTTGACAACACTTTGTACTAAATAGCAGATCGCAAAATAACAGCTATTCATGCAAATTGCACTATGTTATAGCACTATAGCCGCTATTTGACAACACTGGTTTGAGCCATGGAAGACTCTACCTGTGGGCTGTGGCGTAACCATTACTCACATTCAGAGAGATTAATATCAAACTAGAAGGTGTCAGAATTTTATTGCAGACCTAGAAAAGGGCATCTCTATTATGTGGTGAAGTGAATTGACAGGTACAAGCATTCCAGGGAGAGACTATTACGTGTGGATGATCCGACCAATGAATCCCCGTGTCGGATAGGTTGGTCTTCTATCGACAAGTGTTGCGTATATTGATCATTCCTATAAAATTAGGCCAGAGGGGAAATGAATTTTAGGGACCTCGTAATATTGCTATGCATGTCCACTTTATAGCCGCAATGTAAAAATAACTACAAAATGTTGGATTGAACATAGTGTACAATTAGTTTACACTGACAGTGTGTGTCTCATTTTCTCATTTATGTATGTACAGTCTTCTTTAAAATGACTGCATGACCAGAGTATGCTGTCTCCCTACATAGTCTTCTATTAGTATATTTTTCTATCAAGTCTAACCTGTTAATGCTTACATCACGATTCTCTTGGCAGGTGCCCATTCCACCTGGTAATGTTTACGCGATCAATGATGCCCTTTCAGCTGAGGGAGCTGCCGACGATTACGAGACATGTGTCAAACACTTGGTCAACAGCAATGTGATAGCTTCATCATCAGCCAGTGGATTTCCAAAATTTGATCTCATGTTGCTTGGCATGGGTCCTGATGGGCATGTAGCTTCTCTGTTCCCAGGTCACCCTCTTGTCCATGAGAATAAAAAATGGGTTACCTCAATTAACGACTCGCCAAAACCACCCCCAGAGAGAATAACATTTACCTTTCCCGTGATCAATTCCTCTGCTTACATTGCTCTTGTGGTGACTGGTACCGGCAAAGCGGATGCAGTTCACTCTGCACTACGCGGATCTGAAACATCTGAAAAGCTTCCTGCTGCATTGGTTTCACCTGAAGGGGAGTTGAAATGGTTCTTGGACAAAGGTGCTGCGTCAAAGCTGTAGATCCTGAAGCTAAGCCAGTTAATCTATGTGTTGTGCTCGTGTTTATTTTGGCAATAATGAGTTTGTGTAATGGATCACATAACTAGTACTGATTCTCCATATCTCAGTGATAGTTGACACTGGAGAGGGATCTTTGTAGCAATAAGAGGATAAAGTGAAGAAAGAGTGCAAGGCAAAGTTCTTTTGGTTCAAAGTCTAAAATTTCCCTTGATAGGTTTCCCATTATTGTGAAGCAACTCACCCTCCCCCTCATCTTTCGTATTCATTTCAGTTGGGATGCTTCCAGCGGAAGGCTGAGTTACGTTCATTACTTAGCTGATCAGATTGGTATGATGATGGACATAATAACTAAGTAGTGGACTTCAATGGTGTTCATCTTAATAGAATGAATGCCTTTTGCTCCACACTTGTCTGAACAAGTGACCAGAAAGTAGGGTGCGTATGTTTTGGATTAAAAAAAAAAAAAGATTTAGTTTTATATAAGTAAGGAGATTTTTGAAAAAATTTTAAAAAAAATCTACAGCTAATTCTCGTGTGTTTACCAACATAAAAATCATTTTTTTAAAAAAGAAATTATGTTAAAGGTTACTAGGATTAAACATGGCAACAAAACTCGCATTTGTGGGTATCCGCCTGAACCTGCTCTACGGGAAAACCCTAGTAAATGGGGTTCAGGTTTGAGTTTTTTCGATTTTAGAAAACGAGGTGGGGCGAGTATTTAGGCACTGATACCCATCCGAATCCGACTGTTTGCATCAGACTTACATTTCTACTTCACTTAGATTATAACCCCTTAAACTAACTTTTAAATTACACTTATATATTTATAGTTTTGTTTTTAAGGTGACTTAAGGGTGAAAAAAAAAAACTACTAGCAATAAACCACAACTTGGATCACCTCCTTGTTAGATTCGGCTGCTTAAAACCACTACTTGGAACAAATTCAACTCATTTAGGTGCAACACACAAAGTTATACATTAACTGATGTTTTCAATAATAACAAGAATAGATTGATTTTTCTATTTCAATCTTTTTTATATTTGTGAGTGTGCTTAAATTATTTAAATTTGTGGTTGTGACCACCCAAACATTTGTTAGAAAATAGAATAACGTGACTTGAAATCAAGTCCTTATGAGTACATTGTAAATTCACAACATGTTGGTTTAAATGGCAGAGGAGCTTACTTCAATTTAATCAAGGTTTTATTTGAAGCCAAATCAGTATGATTTAACTATCTTTTTATTTAATTTTCTATTGAACAAAATAAAAGGAAAAAATTTACACATTTCTTTCTTGCGTTTCCTATACCATCAAACATTACATGCTTTCATCTTTCTTTTTTCCTTTTTTCAATACATTTTTAGCCATGATACTTATTTTTAACTTCCTTCATTATTTTGGGGCCATGATACTTGAATACACACATACTACTTCTGTAGACTTGATCTCAAACTTAACAGCCACTCCAAGAAAGAATATGCATCCACATAAAACAAGTTGCAATTAACTTATAAAATGCATGAACATATATGCAAGGAACGTACTCTGACCACATGGGCACCGCAAATTTAGGGTATGCAAAGCTTGTTCTCTTCACCTAGCATTTCATATTTTAATTAATTTTTCACACAACGTTTTATGCTTCTTTTGTGGTTTTACATGGCATTGGTTTCTCAACACCTTTAATCATAAACAAACCTATACACTCCACTCAGTTTCTCAAACGAATATCTTTTTCCTATTGCAATATGTAACCAAATTAGATGGTTAGTCCACGATGATAATGTTTTGCTTAATGTGGCAGTTTATCTTCTTTTCCACCCTCTCTCTCCTCCTCTCTTCCCTCCAAAATCCAATTTCGGTGGTATCAATCAAATGTTACTTTTAGTGCATGCTAGTAAAACAGTATTTGATGCTATAAAAAACAGTAAAGGAGTATTTGACTGAGTACACTTTATTATATTCTCTCCACTTCGATATATAATAAAAAATTTAGAGCATTTTTCTCTCAATTATATAGAGTCACAAATTTTAAATATTTTTTATTTTACTTTTAACATCTTTATTCCATGTTTAATAAAAATGAATCTATACGACCGTGTCTTCTTCTTTTGACTGGAACTGTATGGATCTCGTATAAATGAGTATCATTCATTCCTTCAGAACACATGAGATAAATAAACAAAATTAAAACAATGATCTCATTGTTCGTAGTGATTTTTCCTTTTTCGACCAGAGTATATACCATTTACATTCATATTTCCACATGTATAAAGACCATTGCCGTTCATATAAATTCTAGGTTACATTTAAGCAATATCTATATGACAAGGTCCAAAAGTAAAATAGGAATAAAAAAATAAGAAGACCAAATAAAGTAATAAACAATCTAATGAGAAGCTCGTGAAGTTAAATCCCATGTTATTTAATTGCTAACAACGTTATTCTTTCTTTGAAATCCAGTAATTAGCCTAAGATAATGACGTACGTATTTATCTTAGCTGGTTTAAGATAGTAGAACTAATAGAGTATCCTTTATTGCTTCATTGGAAAAGTCAAATTTAATCTATGCTCTCTGGGTTGCTTAAAACACCAAACAACCACTTCATCATTAGCATGTTTTGACCGCAATCACTTAACATAATTAATGCAATAACTTTAGGATAACAACGAGTGCAATGTGGTAATTACGATACACCCTTGGCATGGTGGTGTTGTCATTATCCTAAAGAAATCAAGCAGACTCACTTTAGACTCGTTGTTTATTCTTTGGAACCTCTTTCATCATTGTGTTAGATGATGAAAAGGACCTATAAAACATGAAGAATTTCAAAAGGTGAAGCATATGGGCCTCTTAAGATTGATCCCTTTTTTCCCTTCTCATTTTTCAATAAAGATATTTAGCGGGCATGTCAATGACCCGATTAATATGCTTATTTGTTCTATGGTTGACATTTAATCATGTTTAGGTTTGTGATTGAAGTCATAGTATCAAGTTTTTGATGTCTCTACAACTACAATATAACCACGTTTGAATTGTTTTAGCAATATTAAACTAAAATTCACCCTAATTTCAATAATTACAATGTACCATTGATGTGACCGTATTTTTTTAAACCATGTTATGTCGAAAATCAAGTGTGAGTGATTATGTCTTACATTGATTAGACATAGAGGAATTGTTTGATATATAAGAGAGGGGACACTTATACCTAATGTCTTAAGGTTTTGGATGGAGATGTGTTGTCTGTCTAAGTCTCTTATTGATCTTGTACAGTTAGCTCATTGCCGCTCCCCGGACTCCCCGACAAGTGGTATTAGAGCCCTTGATTATGTCTCACATCGACTAGAAATTGAGAAAAGGAAATGTTAGATATATAAGAGAAGGGACCCATTGCCTCTCCCGACGCTCCCCAACAAGTGGCATCAGAGCCCCGAATAAGCTCGGTGGGGAGCGGGATTCTAGTGTGGATCAGACTACTGAAGTGCACTTGAGGGGGAGATAATTGAAAATCAAGTGCGAGTGATTATGTCTCAATATAAATAATACTTAAGATTTTTGGTGGAAATTCGTGTCTTTGATGTAATGTATTTATTCACTTTTTTCGATGTCAAATTTTTCAATGTTCTCGTCCATAAAGTTCAAACACAAAACCTTAAGAAATCTCAATCTAGTTATAGTTATAATCAGATCAATGTAATGTTTAAAATGTTATCATCCATCATGATGGTGTGGTTGTTGTTAATAAAGAAATAAATCATCGGGTTATCCCTAAAGAATTGTGTAGAGGCAGCACATGTCATTTTTAAAGGTGTCTCTTCAATCTTCATCATGACAATGTTGGAGGGTTATTGCCAAACAAACAAAAGGCCTTCATTGTATATGTGTGATAGTAGACAGTGTATGTGATAGATTATGGAGAACAATATATATATATATATATATCTTCCGGGTACAATTTTTTATAGTTTATTTGTCGGATCTGAAAGTGGCAATAAATGGGAAAACAATAAACTTTGAAAACCATGGAGCCCACAAAGGGTATATCTAACATCATATCCTCTCGAATATCCAATGTTTAGGATTGTCCCATAAAAATCTGGAGATTGTATATGAAGATAACCCCACATTGTAAAAAAAAACCTTAAAAATTGAATCACAAGTTATACATTGTTGCTAGTGAATAAGTAGCAACTATTTTTCATATGAATGAAAAAGCGCTACAATTTTCCCATTAAGAATAAGTAGTACAAAGTGATTTTGTTAAAAATAAATAAATACAAGTGATAGTAACTTTTGCAGTTGAAAGAACCCAATCAAATATATTATGGACAGCTAAAATTATCGAGGCCAATTGCAAAGCTGGTAGAACCGTGCTATGCTAAAAATAAATAAAAACTTCAAGCATGATTTAACCTTTCTACAAAACTATTTACCATATTTAACATGTTTACCAAAAGTGATATGAGATTCGGTTAGATTACTAGACAAGTTGGTGGTATTCTCTGACCAAATTCAAACTCCTTTTGACTGAAAATGCAATGTTAGTGTAAGGTTATTATTATTGTATTGCCATAATCAAACACATTTTGATAGTACTAACCTACTTTTGCGTCTTCTGTTTGTTTGGGCATGACAAATTATGAAAGTGGTTAATAACTCAGTATCGCTTAACTAAGTAACTCATGTCATTAGTTGAATTGAGCCACTCATAAGAAATTTTGAATTCAATTTTTTATTTATTTAAAAAAAACAGCATTAAAGACACTCTCTAAGCTTTCTTTTGCAATAACATTATTTCCCTTGTACTGAGTATAATAATCAATTTAGTTTGAATCTTCTCTAGTAACATCTATTAATCCAGTGATCTCTAACTATCCACTATAAATAAAATATAGGTTTAATGATGGAGACATTTATTGCCCCCCCCCCCTCCTAAAGAAAATTATATATATTCTCTGAGTGGTATGATGAGTAAAAATATACATTTCTTTTAGTATAAAGTCAAAATATATTTTTAGTGTACCCGAAGAATCAAATTTGAATTGGTATTTTCTGTTTTTTTAACTAGTAGATCTAATTGTGTATTTTGAAGTATTTGTGGATCTAATTGTTGTAACTGACCTATCATGCGTTGTCCATATTAACTGAGCTAAGCTCGTGAAGATAAATTTTGTAATTTATTGTAGAATTGAATATGCAAAATTATATTAAAGATTTTTTTTTTAAATAAATAAAAATATTAAGGAAAGAAAAACTATTATTAATTGCGGTGGTAATATCCATTTTATAACTTATTTTTGGATGAGATTTAGACTTTCTTTCTTGAGGTTATATAGTCAAACATTGAAAGTATTTTGGTCCAGTAATGCCCAGAGACCTAGACGATAAAATCCAAATAAAATGCATGCAAAGCTATATTTTAAGCTCTGTCGAGATAAATCTATACTTTAAGCAGTTTGAATATGAATAGTATAGACATATAAAAGCACCGGTATAAAATTCTACTAAAACCTCGTCATCTTTAAAATATTTAGCATCACTTACCTTGGTAATATTTTAAGCAGAATTGTATATTATCGAGTGTAATTTAAAATCCAAGAACATGACTTGAGGCCGAAAATGACAATGAATATTTTTTGTTTACAGAGAGATGACATTGAAGTTTACAATTGCAGTAAGGCATGCTAATTATATAATTAAAACATTATTATTTATTACTGTATAATAGTGCTAACCAATTAAAAAAACTAAAACACGTCAATTCTATTAAATTTTTATGACAATGAAATTATATATATAAAAAAAAACTAACCTAATCTAGGGATAATATATATCCCATTACATCATACCGAAATTTAAGAGTTAATGAAGCAAAAGAGAGATTGAGTCCAAAAGCATGAACCATGTTGATATATATAATTTCGCATTTGACTTTTATTTTTGGTAGATTAATTCCCTTGTATGTTTGGGAGTGGTCATTTAGTTTAGAAAAATTATATTTATACATCCACCTTGTGATAGTAAATATTTGCAAACATTATTTCCAAAAAAACATTCTGATAAAAATATTTGCAAACATTATTTTCAAAAGTCTAAAGTTACGTATTTGTCTTGTCGGAGTACTACGTATTTGGTGGATGATGAGTACGCATTGTAATGCAGCAGATGGAGTGAGGAGAGTTGGCATGTGACATACGTATTCAACGCTTAAATCGCTTTTCTCCTAATATATTAAGATTTTGACCCATAAATTACAAGACAACTTATATATTGTAATAAGGGCCAAAGAAGGCAAGTAATGAGTATTATTATTCAAAAGAAAAAAATAGCGAGGGAGATTAGTCATAGTCATCTTAAAACCATTATTATTATTTTACTAAATAAGTATAATTCATTAAACAAATTAAATTCTATCAAATTTGAATACTTAATTTGAAGTTAAAAACTCATTTTATTTGATTGATCTAATGGTTAGATATTTACATTTTGCGAAATAAATAAATAAGATAAGATGTCTGAGATTCAAATCCAATCTTATATTAAGATTCGCTTAACACAAAGAGAAGAGTTAAGTAAGAATCACTGCAATCTAATGAGGATAGTGATTATTGTAGAACCTCTCCCCTTACTAGGAAAGTAAAAAAGCCTAAACAATCTCTCCCCAACAAACATATAGGGGAAAGAGATTCTTTCATTTGCATCTCACTCCTCTATCTTTATTATCTATCTCTCTTCATAGTGGGAGAGAGAGAGAGAGACAAAGCAATAGTACAAAATAAGTGGCTTCTCAATCAATCCTCAAAACCAAAACAAAACAACAAAGTCTTGTTTGTTTTCATCTTCACTTCTCAAACAAAAACACGTTTTGCGGAATCATTCATAAGAAGAAGAAAACCAAAGAACAATCGTGGCAGGGGTATTCAAGTAATTTCAACTCCTCTCCTCCATGTTCCTTTCCACTAACTTGAACGTCAACAACCAAACTCCGTTCTTCTCCGACGGCGCCTCCGCTGCCAAGTTCTCTTTCATGAGCACGGTGGCCACCTCTCTGACTACGGCGGTGCTCTTCACGACTGTGGCCGGCATCGCTCTCGTCGCCGTCTTCTTCTATGGTGCAAGTAGGTAAACACCAAAAATTCCTCAAATGAACGAATCTCAATCGCAAAAACTCTAGCTCAATTCTTCACTCTGATGAAACTGTTTTCGATTCCGATTTTGTAAACAAAGTGAATATAGCAAGGAGTTACTTATAGATGAATCCTCTTAGAAGAAGTAACAATTCATCTTCGTCATCTTCAAATAATTCATCTCCTTCTTCATCATCATCGAATTCATCGTGGATCCATTTGCGTTCGGTTTTATTCGTTGTTACTTCTTCTTCTTCTTCCTCACCAGCTTCCTGTTCATCCTCTGATCGGTGAGTTTTTCTTCTCCCACTTCATTTTTTTCCTATTACTTTGTTCTGTTTAATTCGCCCCAGATCTCGAATTTTCGATATCACCGATCTTGTTATCAGTGTCAGTTTAGATTAATCAGCATGTGTGTTTCTAATTTTGGGGCTTTTTGTTCGCTTGTGGGTTGTTCTGAGAGTGTAGAAATGGTTAATTTGTGGAATTGAAATGCTTTCAAGAATGAAAAACAAAACAAAGTTTTGATTTTTATGTGAAAGGGGAAGAAGGGTTGAAAAGGACGAGATAATTAGAGGGAAATAGATCTCTATTTTGGTTTATTTGAGGCATTTTTTGTTCTGCTGTCTTTTTGTGTGTAATTAGATTTCTTCAATCTGAAGCTCCTTTTATCTTGTTTTGGATTTTTTATCCTTTTGATTTTTATCTAACTTGAGTCCTGTCAAATCAAATTGTCTATGAATAAATCACCATGTTTAGGGAAAATGTAATTGATTGTGATGATTGTGATCTTGATTGGATTGGATACCAAAACCCTTTTTCTAGCTTTGTATTTTGCTTAGATCTTCCTAAGCTAGAAGGAAGATCTATGCATAAAGCATATTTAAGTGAGTATGTTCATTTGGAAACTTAAGAAATGTTTTTTCTGGACAAAATCAAATCTTTGGTGTTTATTTAACTTGATTTAAGGAAATATATCATGTTGTATCAAGCATTACAATTCTTTAGGCTTTAGTATTCTAGATATTTTGTGGATGTTGATGTGTGATGTGTCACAATTCTTCAAGGACAGTTTTTCTTTATGTCCTCTTCCTTTACTCTTTTTAAATCAGATCTCATAACAAGTTAATTTTTTTTTCCATATGCTCTCTCAAACTCGTGCTTATTTATGTCAGTTGATAAGTTCATATAAGCTTGCATAAGCCAATCCAAACTCACCAGTATTTTGTTTTCATATGTACATTTATAGAGGCATATTACAATATTGTCTTTGTAAGTTGAGGAATTCTAGAACTGAATGCATTTATTCATTTTAGCATTATGGAAACAAGATAGTTTATACATAAAAACATTTTAGTGTGGAATCCATTAACAGTAATGAAATGATACATGAATGAAATCTGTGAGAATGGTAATTCACATAGATTTGTAATTCAATGCTAAAATATGTTTCCGCTTTTTTCCATTGGGAATGAAGAAAGCCACAATTGGCTTGAGCAAGTATAAAGCTTGACCAAGTATATCTATTCGACTGGAGTATTGTGACATGCTTTTAAAATGAAATAATATATTTTTCTGTTTACTTCTTCACTCACCTAAATGTCATCGCCTAAATGTCATAAATGATGTTTTCTGCCTATTCTCTATTCCAAAACCTACATTCAAGCAGTAGTAGTAATGAGTAATTCTTTGTGACAATTTCAGAGGTCGTCTTAAATCACCATGGTCACGCCGAAAAAGAAAACGTGTCCTTTCTCCTCAACAATGGAAAAGTTTGTTTGCTCCCGACGGGAGAATCCGCGATCGTGGAATGAAATTCCTGAAAAGAGTTCGCAGCGGAGTGAGTTTACTTATTTATCTGTTTAGATTTCAATTTAGTGGCTTTTGGTGTTTCATTTTGATATTGATTGTGATATGAATGTCTGATGCAGGGTGTTGATCCTAGTATCAGAGCTGAAGTTTGGCCTTTCCTACTTGGAGTGTAAGCATTCTTTCGTGTTTCACTTCTAAATGATGTTTATTTATTTGGTACATCTAGGATGCATGGATTTTTAGACAAACACGTCTTCTAAAGACAGCAAGGCATATATACATGGAGCAAAATTTAAAGCTTCTCTTTAGTATTTGACCTTTCATACTCATTTTATTTTGATTCTTTTTCAAAATTCAATGTGATGGAATGAACAGGATTATCTGTCAATTTTTTTTAATATCTTTTTTTTCTGCTTCATGTTATGCATTAGGATGAATATTGATTACCTTGTCATTTATTATATTTTCTGTTATTTGAATTTATCCTCCAATTTTTTTCTTTCTATTTTCATTTATTTAGACATTTATATGGTTACTGATTACTCTTTCGTGTAAACAGATACGATTTGGATACTACCAAAGAAGAAAGAGATGTTATAAGAACTCAAAATAGGTATGCATACAAGTTTATATGCAATCCATGCCTGATCCATCATCTTTCTTTGGTCTTTAAAACTTTATTTATTTGTACTTCCCTTTTTCCTTTTGTTCAGTTTAACATACTGTTACTTTTATTCTAAATCTTTGAACACAGAAAGAAGTATGAGAAACTCCGCAGACAATGCCGGCAACTGCTAAAATCCAACAGTGGGAGCTTTAAGTTGATTGAAATAGGTGAAATCAACTATGAAGGAGATGGTGTGAGTTTTATTCAAGATTCTGGTTCTCCTAGTTCTGAAGATGCAGCAAGTGCCAGAGAATCCCTTTCCAGTGGGGAACAGAGCCCGGATTTTGAATATTCAGATGATCCATCCGTTTCCCTGTTGGAAGGAGATGATGCTCCCAGCAGCAGCAACGCTGATGCCTCTGCCCTCGATACAGATTCCACTGACTCGGATTCCTCAGAAAGTCCCGAGGTATTTCAGACATTTCCTTCTGATGATGGTCTGGAAGAGAACAATGCCAAGACAACTTCTAAGGATAGTTCTTCTCCCTCACAAATGAAAGGCGCGTCAACACTACGAAGTAGGGAAGACTTTGCCACATGGCAACGGATCATCCGACTTGATGCAGTACGTGCCAATGCAGAATGGATGCCGTACTCTCCCTCTCAAGCTGTTGTTCCAGAAAGTAGGGCACATCGATCTGCTGAGGCTGTTGGCTTGAAGGATTATGGTCACCTAGATGCTGGCAGAATTTTTCATGCTGCTAGATTGGTTGCTATTCTTGAAGCATATGCACTATACGATCCTGAAATTGGCTACTGCCAGGGTATGAGTGATCTGTTATCTCCTATAATTTGTGTTGTATCAGAAGATCACGAGGCATTCTGGTGTTTTGTTGGATTTATGAAGAAGGCCAGGCAGAATTTCAGGCTTGATGAGGTGGGTATTAGAAGGCAACTCGATATAGTTGCAAAAATAATCAAGTTTAAGGATTCCCACCTGTTTAGGCATTTGGAGAAGCTCCAGGCCGAGGATTGTTTTTTTGTTTACAGGATGGTGGTGGTATTGTTCAGAAGGGAGTTGACATTTGAACAGACTCTCTGCCTTTGGGAAGTAATGTGGGCAGATCAAGCAGCAATCAGAGCTGGTATAGGGAAATCCCCCTGGAGCAGAATTAGGCAGCGTGCTCCACCAACAGACGATTTATTGCTTTTTGCAATAGCAGCCTCAGTGTTACAAAGAAGGAAATTGATCCTTGAGAAGTATAGCAGCATGGACGATATCCTTAAGGAATGCAATGGCATGGCAGGACACCTTGATGTTTGGAAGCTTCTGGATGATGCCCATAACTTGGTGGTCACCCTTCATGATAAAATGAAGATAGAGGCATCATTCCAATGACTGCAGTTGATACGTAAACTACTATATTATATTGTTGTTGAAAGATCTTTACTTACAGACTGCTGGATTTCTCCTCCGCGTCTGAAAATAAGCACTGCAAAGGGCGGGTTTATTAAAACGAATCTCGGTGCTTGCTAAACTTTCCACTGCTTATTTATGATCTTTAGTTTCGATAGTGTTGTGTCTTAAAAGGGGATTGAAGTTAGTTAGGTTTTATACCATGTTTATTTCTTTTTTTTTTTCTTTTGGCTCCATCCTTTTCTTCCTTTTAATTTCAACTCTGATTTGAGACCCATTTCGGAGTGAGTACCTTTGCCTGAAGCAGGTGGGTAGGTGCATGTAACAGTTATTAGAAGAGACTGAGATTTCCTCGACAATTACAATTGTTGTCCTTTTTGACTGAATCTGAACTCACCAATCCTTTGACTCTTCATGATGCTGACTGAGTAAGCATATCAAGTGGAGTTTATTTAATCTTTGACTGGACATATGCTAGTTTAGAAGTATATCTTAGTTATATTTAATTTAATTGCTTTAGGGTGCAAGTTAACGGCCGCATAATTTGATGCGTAGCTTACTCATTCCGGTCATATGCTTTGTTTTGAGGGTATCTCCGTTAACTATTGATGGTCACTTTTACTTACACCACTAACAAAAAATAAAATTAATTGTCCTATAGTCTTCATCCGGTCTATGCTTGATTTTGGACTGCCGCTTTTTCACATTCTAAAGCATTCTATCAGTGTTCATCTTTACCTGTTTATATATCATCTGTTAAGCTAAAATATTCTTGTCTCTAGGATAAGTTGTCTCTTATTTGATTTTTTTAAATTTCAACTTGATTTTTTGTTTTTTAAGTTAAGAAATGGTTTCGTAGTTTGCAAAAGTAATACCAGTGTGAATTTTTCTAACACAATTTAATGAAAAGATCAACATATAAACATAAAATAAACTTAAACTTAAAAAAAAAATGCGATAGTTGTACAGCATGGAAGGTGATTATTTAGTCTGTTGATTATTAAGTTCTTTTTTAGGGCTTTCGTCAAACTTATTTTAGTTATAACATGGAAGGTGATAGTTGTACAACTATTTTGTAATATCTTTTAGATAACCTCTCTTTCATACTTACATTATGTTTTTATTCTCTTTCTATTGTTTGACCCATAAGGAGAGAAAAAAAAAAAAATTATCACAATTTGTTGTGCAAATATCACTATTCTTGTAACATACGGACATTGAAATGATGCACATATGCATACACCTTTCTTTGATTGGACTGACCTCGAACTACCTTTGGGTACATTTTTGACATTTTGTCTTGTATTTTGCAGTTGTTTCCTTATGAAATACTATGAACATTTCTTTTGAGAAATTATTTATCTCTACATATTAACCTTATTTTAAATTATTAGATACATTTATTATTTATTGTAAAAGTATGCACATACTTGATATTACAAGTTTTGGCATATGATGTTTGAGTAAACTATCTATGGAAGTCGTCTGACTTGGGTAGAATATGTTCTCCAGTCTCTCCCTTCCTATGTAATGTAGATTACTATTTCCAAGTCAATTTGCGATGAATTGGATGAGAAGCGTTATAATTTTACGTGGGCGATACGGATCATAGTAGGAAATTACATCTGATTAATTGGAAAGAGGGGTGGTAGACCAAAAAAATGTTGGAGGTACAAATCAGACATGGGGCTAGAACGATTCAATCTAAATACCAATGTGGTAATGATATCTTTTTCAATGACAAACGTAATTATGTTAACTGTTATATTAGTATTTTTTATGTTTGGCATGATTCGAATTCTAAACTTTAACTTTTTTAATCCAAGTGTGAAAATGATCTAATTCCTCACATCTACAGTGCTAGACAAGGATCAAATTTTGGAAAGGTGTTTCATCTTGTTAGGAAGAGGTTCAAAAGAATTTGGGTTGGCGTACTGCTGATGGTAAGATGATTGACTTCTGAAGTGATAATTGGTTCTCAAAAAAGATGTTTTACTTCCCCGCATGAATGATACCTTGTCTTGGCTGAAAATTGCATGTCAATGAGTAGCTTTGCTACTCCGGTGGTCACTGGGACATTTTTAAATTACTTCATCCGTTTCAAAATACATGTTGCAAAATACATGTTGCAGTCAAACTACATTACACATGTCAACGCACAACTTTGATCGTTAATATTTTTAATTATCTAAAGTAAAAAATGATAAATTTTTTAAATTTTAAAAATACTTATTGAGATAAATCGAACATCTTGCATGCTAAAAAAATATAGTCAAAGTATGTCATGTAAATTGTGCACATTGCAAAAATGCGGCATGTATTTTGGAACGGAGGGAATATCTCCGTTATCTTCCTAAAGCTATCTAGGACTAGGACCATAATGTTACGCTTGTATTATCTTGGTCCAGATAGCATAGCTTGGTCTGGTACATCTAATGGTACCTTCTCTGACTTCGACTTTTTATTATTTAGAACAGCTGCACCAAGGTTCCTCATCTTGTGTTTCAAGCTGTGTGACGCTGGCAGGGATCTGAATTTGTTTGTGAAAGGGTGCATGCAATGCTCAAACTACAAACGACATCTGCAACGTTTTCGAGAATTCTATCCATTTGCTTAGAGATTGTTATTGTTAATCTGTTGTTAGCGGTTGAATAACAATGAGAATCAACCTAGGTATGATGGGCTACATTGAGATAAGAGAAACAAGAATTATCGTTTTGCAAATCCGCCTAATTTTTCAGCCTTTGTTTAGATTGTTTGGTGGGGTCGCACCATATGGACCAAAAGTATCACCCGAGCAAATCTGGTTTGCATTTAACCTGTTTTCTGTTCTTACAACCATAAGTTAGGCTCTAATGGTCCATAGTAGTTGTAACCTCTTGTGGTTATCACCAATAGAGACTACAGGGTGAATTATTCATCACTATGCAAGCAGAGTAGCCCCAGAACTAAAGGACTTTAAATGAAGTACACTGGTTACCAGGTGTAAAGCAGTAGTACGATTACCGTCAACCTGTGACAATAATCTAGTTGAAGAGTATCTTGCACTTTGCATCCCCATAAAAATTAAGTGCCTTACAAAAAACTCATTAAATCAGAATTAGAGTGATCACTAAATAAAAAAAAAGCTTCCGAAAATATCAACAAAACAAAGATGCTAAATGAAGAGAGATGAAATTCACAATCCAACATTATTATTAGGCTTTTCAGTCACAATGACACCAGTACCATTCATTACCAAAGAAAGTTGAAAAACATTATAATCCAGTTTCAATGCTCAAGACACCAAGAAGAAACTAAACACTGTCCTTTGAATGACCCTCTATAAATAGCTAACAGACCCCTCACAAGGGTGCAATATGATGATAAAGAAGGAGCTACTCTTTCTTGGTGTAGTTTCTGACAACAAAGGCTAAGCCCAATATCAGGAGAGGCACCAGGAATTGCAAAATCTTGATCACAAATTCTGAAGTCTTGTCCGGATTGTACTGAGACTGCTGAGGTGGAACATAGGTGCGCTTTAGGGGAACAGTGGATGGATCAATCTCACCAATGTAGTATTTGTCCATCATTTCTCTAGCAGAATCACTGTGTCCCACATCTTCAAAATCATTAGTTGCATCTTTCCCTGTAATCGATACAGTACAATATAATCAATATGGTTATCCTCAGTGATTTAGTAACATACCCTTTTCGAATGGATATAAGCATACCTGTTGCAGACAACAAAACCTCATCACCTCCAGGATGATCCTCCATAAAAGGGGAGACATCGTACACCTAACATGGTTGAAGAACAAATTTTCGTCAAGAGGCATAGCTAACATTAACATTATCACATACTAAAACTATGTAGTAAAATCTATGTCTTTGGCCCAATAGCAACCATTCAGGCCAATATACACGTTGCTCTGCATTTTTCAGGGAATTAGAATAGCCTCACAATTGGCCATCACAATATCAGGCATTGTTTAAAATAGTGAAAGTGGTTTTCCTTCTGCTAGATTTTTAACTAGCTAATGTCTTGTAGAAAGATGGGTTAGGGGAAGGCAAACATTAAAACGCATCACAATGTGAATACAATAGCTAGTGAAAGCATCTAAGCCATATAAAAGGAAGATTGAGGAAGACCACCTCTCAGAGCATATTTGACTAACATCTTGCTATTTGACCAACACTCCCCATTATGTTTCGAAGTCACAGGGGAACAGAAGGATAATGAATCAAACTGTGAAAAGGAAGAGTATGGCACATAAATTAATAACCCATTATAGGAAGAAGGGTTTTATGAAGGTTACAAGTTAATCCTTATTTTCCTCCCTGCATTTTAAAAGGATGCCAATAAGAAGGGAGATTAACTTAAAACTCCCCTTCCCAAGTCCCACATGGCATCAAACATCAGATAGATCTCAAGATCTGCAGGTAAGTTCAATGATTCAAATATTTCATGTATCGACTGACATTCAATTTGGATAAACCCCACAAAATACAAATGCAACAAAAGAAACTCATTGTATTAATATTTATTTCTAATATTCATTCTTCTTAAACGTTGGGGTGTGCTTATTTTTTCATTTGTTTGCGATACTGCTCGCTTATCAAAGGTATGGAATCAAATTAACCATATTTTATGTGACAGTTAAGATATTAGTACATATGACTAAAGCCGGTACACGACTAGTAATGCACGTAAAGGATGATCAACTTCTGATGATAATTTGTGTCAACCAGATGTTATATTTTTCTACTCAACTACTATCTCGCATGCAAAATTACTAGTGTTTGGAAAGGATACTATATAACATAACACAACGACTCGTTTTATTATTTGGTCATCTATGAGTAAGAGGCAAAGTTTAAATTGCAGCATCTATAGAACCGTTCAGATTTGAATAATTCAATATGCTAAAATAAAATCCAAACTTAAGGTGGTTGTAGACAAACAAAGCATGTCATGCAGGCAATATATCATATAAAGTTGAAATGTTGATATATATGAAAATGAAACAATTATTATTCAGTTAAACGTGTAACATCAAATAAGATGCAAAGAAAAGACCTAAAAAATGTAATCTGTCTACAAGTAGAGAAGAACAGGACCACCATCATTTGTTAACCACACTGATCTGGACATAGCATAAACAAACCTCAACAACATTCAATCTTAAAAATAGGAAACTATATAGCAGATAAAATTGTTCAAAAGAAAGATAAAACATGTTCACTACAATAAGGAACACTCTGCAACATGCAATGCACAAGATCCAGGAAATATACGTAACATGCATGATCCCAAAAACTTGAACTTCATCTTCAACAAAAAATTAAAATCAAAAGAAGCATTTAATTAGCATAATCACAATTTTGATTGTGTTTCATCAGAGTCTATAATTCCAAAGAATAATCAATCACTCATGAAAAAAAAAAAAGAACTTTTTGCGAAAAAAAATACCTTTCCAGAAAGAATAAGCCAGCAATCTTTGGTCTTGTTGTGCTTTGACACATCATCGAAAGTGTGAAGCTTTGGATCTGAAGCCATTTTCTTTCACTGCCACAAAATCAAAGACCCAGAAAAATTCAAGTCAAACCCACAAATTAATTTTATCTGAATAAGAAAAAAAAGATCTAAAGAATCAAGAAAAAGGGGAACAAGCATGCATCACATCAAATCAACTTCTTCAAAAAGAGAATAAAGAAGAACGTGAAAAAGTGTGAATTTTGATTATTGATGAAAAATTGGTAGAGACGAATCGATGCAAAGGAAAAGGAGAAGATTTTGAAGGGAAAAAACAAGAGGGAATTACCACTTCCGGTCCTTGGGAGATTCTGAGTGATGAGTTGTGTTGTGTCAAATCTCTTCTTCACTTTGTGGGTTGGTGACACTGGATTTGCTTATAAATCACCACCAAATTCTTTTGGACTTTAAAATTACCCTCATACTTTATTTATATTACAGTATTGCCCAATACAAAATTTTGTTTATTTTTTTCTTTTGGTACAATCAAAATTTTGTTTATTTCGCTATATTATGTAAAAAACCAAAAAAATAAAAAAAGAAGAAGTTAGAAGGCTAATTAAACAACACAAAACATGAGGAAAAAAACAAAACCAAAGAGACAAACGAGTAAATCATCAATTTGGTCATCGTCTTTGTAAATAATTTTTAAATTGATTCTATTAATATTTCAAAATAGTATATGTCTTTGTCAAAAGTTTTTCAATTGAACACATGTTTCTATGTTTTTTTCACATGGTAAATGACTTAATTGAAAAACTTTTGACATAGACAATGACTATTTTGAAATATTAATAGAGTTATGGATTAATTTGAGGATCACTTACAAAGACAATGATCAGTTTAATGATTTACTTGAGACAAAACTATTCCATAAGGAAATAAGTTCATGATGCACCAGATTGACAATGCCTTTCGAAAATGACTTATAAATTAGCAAACTAGAATATGAGAAAACTTTAAGTTTAACCAGAAAATCTATACTTTGACTCTCTTCTCTTCGTGTATGACTGATAGAGTCGTTGCTTTAAGTTGGATTTTTAATGTCTTAGATTTAAAAATGTTTTCAGAGACGTTTTTTAATTACGTAAATGATGTCGGTAATATATGGAGCATCACACATTAACCACCTTTAAATTCATTTTTAAATACAGTTGCAATTTCAAAAAACACATATAATGAGTAATTTTTGTTTTTTTATAATTTTAAAATGTTGATGTGACAATTATTTGATGACATGATTGTATGTAACAATGACAAAAGACTAACGTGATATTGATAAGTTGAATTATGCATATACATTCATGTTAAATCATATTATTTTAACATCGTAAGTATATGTTAGTTGGTAGAGACATTACAATACCTAAATTTTTTGAATTGAATTTAAATTTTTTTATTTATTCATCTTAGAAGGTAGTCACATAGTTAATTGATCCACAAAATAAATCATAATATTTTAACTATTTGAGAATATTAAAACACTTCATTAACTTTCATCTTCTTTATCACCTCTACACAATGATTCTCAACCCAAAACTCAAACACTTCAACCTTAACTAAAAACATTTGTGTAACCTTCTTCTAAGATCAAGCAATTGAAGGATAGTCGGACTAAATCAAAATTCTTTTTTTTTTGCCTGACTCGTTTTCCATGCTGAGCATTTGAGAGTGAGAAGCTATACGATGTCTACATCGTGTCCACAAAGTTGTATTTCATCTATTTATTATTAGTTTTTTTTTTTAATTAAGATTTGGCTGGAGAGGAGACAAAAAGCATATTAATCAGTTTCAATCATTGGATTTAAAAGAAAAAACTACTAGTACCAATTGTATTGTACTGATTATTTTTCTCTAAAAGAATTTTTAATTATTTTATTGGTAATATGCATTTACGTGTGTCTTTGTTTTTTGTTTTTTTGAGGAATTTACGTGTCTTTGTTAACATTAGCTGAACGACACTGTTAAAAAAAATTACATTCAAATTGATGCTTTTGAATTTTGATTATGTTTTATGTTATAACGACGCACTTTGAATTCGACGGGAGAAATTCAGAAATATCATGTTGAACAAACTCAAGTTGAATTGAATTCAATGCCAAATAGTAGGTCATTGATTTTTGATGTACTTAGACTTAGACCCTCCAAAAATGCTACAACATGTATTTCCTATAAACTCCCTTTACATTTTTTGGTACAAATATACTCCCTCTAGTTTATTTGCATGAACTTAAACTTTTTAATTTTAAAATAAAATAAAATAGGTAAAGTAAAGAAAGTATTTAGAAACACGTTTTGCTTGTCTTCAACTTCAGTACTACCTCCGTCCCTAATTATAAGATCCTTTTAAAAAAATAATTTGTCTCTTTTTATAAGATCTTTTTGGTGTTTCCAAGTATATTAATTATTTCTTTACCAACATACCCTTATTTATTTTGCATTTTTCTTCAATCAACAATAAATATTATATTGAAAACATAAATTTACTCTCTCTCTTAAGGATAAAATTGTAAAAACAATAGTAATTATACACAAATTTAATACTACAACCAACTTTCTTAATCTCCGCATTTTTGACAAAAAGCTCCTATATTTAGGGACGGAGGTAGTACTAACTAGTAACAACAATACACAAAATCAAACTAGTTAGTTAAACTACTAGTTCACAACTACCACTCTTGAGAAAAAGAAAAGTCCACAAAAACAATGGGCTAGTCAATTCAAAGTAAACAAAGTCAAACCACTGTTGGTCTGGTCGTACATCACTCGTATGCATTGTGTGCTGGGATAACACTTTATGTTGAATATTTTGTTATATGAAATTTTTATTACAGACTAAACAAATACCAGTGTTATTCAATATTTGATACTCTTACAACACTTTATTTGAAACAATCTTCATTATCACAGGGCGTAGCTCAATTGTTAAAAATATCTAAAAAATTTCATTGGATACTACCTAGATACGTTTACTTATGTCTGAGAATTTATAATAGTTTTGTCATTTCGTGTATCTATAAAAAAATCTCTTACGCATTCTCAAAGCTTAACCTTCACTCGATTCACTTATCTCAATATTCTTAAAGTATATATCTCTCTAATTTGTGATTAACACCTATTAAGAAACTCACTTTCACAACCAAGAGGATAATGTAGGCGATGATCATTGGGCTCGAACTGCGCAGCAAAAGCAGTATAACTCATGGTGCAAATGATGCAGTAACAACAATTGATGCAACAAGTGAAAACCTTTCAACAACCACCACCCCATTGAAAAGTGGGGAACAAGAACAAGGCCTTTCATGAGTTTTATAAGTTGAAGCCGCCAAATTTTGAAGGATGTATTAATCCATTAGTGGCTTAGGAATGATTAAAGAAAATGAAGAAAGTCTTTAATTATCCCCTTGCACCAAAGAAGAGAAGGTGATTTTTTCTACCCGCATGCTCAAAAGAGGCAAAGACCTGGTGGGAAGGTGGAAGGGCCTACATGATTTTCACTCGCGTTGAGCTCCCTACTCCTCGCTTAGCGATTTGTTTTGCCCTGAAACTTCAACCTTTTTGACTTAACTCGCTTCCAACTCGCTTAGTGAACTGCCTTGAACTCGTAATCTTTGATTTTATCCAATCCATGTATCTTTAAGAAAATAACCCTACAAAATGTATATAATTAGGTCAAAGTATCTATATTGGCTTTCAAAAGCTAGTTTACTGATATTTGCTATAATTTTATGAATTTTCCTTAGATCACTTGTAAAACAAGTCAATAAGTACCAATAAAATATGTAAAAATACGTAAATTCGGCACTTATCAATGTTCAATTAGAATTACTAGGTTAAAAGTTAATCATCATCTATGTAGAATGTTAGAATAGGTTAATGAGACACAAATGTGGATTATGCATTATGCATTTAGGTAGAGATTTTTGGAGAGTAATGAAACTACAACTACTAGATTGTAATTAAACATCTAAGCATAAAATGCTATGAATAATAAAATTTACTGGTTATGCATTGTGGGACTAGGCAGTGTGAAGTATTTATTTTATTGCGGGGTAGATTAGTTAAGCTAAGACATTCCTCCAGGCACATAGGAATGCCTTAGATGTCAGTTACATTTTAGGCAGGTAAATGGGACGCTACGTGCAAGCTTTTATTTAGCAACTACGTTGATCGTACATATCACGTTGAATTACCCACATCTGAGTGATTTTGCAGATGCGTCAAGGAGTTTTTCTCATGATAGTTAGTTAAGTTAATTTATGCGAGTTAGTGTATGTTACGATAGTAATAAGTGAATTGTTGTTAAACCGAAAGGGCAGATTCAATCTAATCTATGATCTAATGTAAATTCACTTTAAAGGGATATGTCTTGTGCTCAAATTGGTCATCCTATTCAAATATGTCAAAATTTGTCACAGTATTTTTGCTTACAATTTTTGTACACATTCTTCTTGTGGAATATAAGCTGGATTTACATATTAATCTGGACTACAAAGCTTGCACATTTTATGTATATATATATATATATAATAACTAATAAGCAAGCCTCCTAGCTATCCTATGGCATTATAACCATAAATACCTTAGGTAGAGTAATCTAACTACATCTAATTCCTCTAATCACTATAAGTAATATTATATCACTGAATGTGAACTTTGGACTTGCTGCAGTAAACAAAAGATGCAGTTACACAGATATCTATCTCTACCGAATGATCTCAGATTGGATGTTCCTGATTGCGCAATAACAAAAGCAGCTTAAAATTATCTCGGCAATTAATTTGAGATTGAACGGTTGAAATAGATAACCTTGGGACGCAGTTACTGCACCAAATCCAAATCCGAACATTCTACCTAGATGGGAAGAAGCTCATGCATATTGGGGGACGAACCTTTAACAAAGCGAGAATGGATGAAGGAAGAATCCACAATCCATCTCCACAAATCAAACCAGAAGCAACTGCAGGAACCATCAAACCAGCTTCCTTTTTGTTCAGCATATGCCATGCAAACACAACTAAACTGCCCACACACATATCAATGGCAAAGTAGCCACCAACTAAAAAAGGCACAGCCATAGCCATTGGAAGTGGAATCCATTTCCCAACTTGTTGTGGGCCAAGATCTCTGACCAAATTAGCCACTATAGCAAATGCGAAAAATCCACAACACAATTGCAAGCAATGATCTGGAAGAGCAGAAAAGCCTTCCACACCCAAAATTGCCATGTTTCTATATATAATAGCATATGGAGCCTTGTAAATACCATCTGGATTTCCAACATCAAAAGCCTTATAAAAAAGGAAGAATGTGACAGGAGCAACAACACAACCTATTGCTGTACCAATTGCTTGGCTTACAAGCATCGAACGCGGTGAAGTCAGAGTGAGATGGCCAGTCTTCAAATCGTGCATCAAATCAGATGAAATTGAAACAATAGATTTAATCAAACCACACCCTACAAGTCCAGCAACTACACCATCACTTTTTCCAGCTAAGGCTGCAAGCACAAAGAGAGCCACTTTTCCATAGTTATAGGCCATGTTCATATCAGTTAATCCAGCACCATAAGCATTGCAGAAGCCGAGCGAGGGTGCAAAAATATACGCAAACAGGACGAAATACCACTTCACCTGAGGGAACATCAACGGGATTACAACAATTGAGACGATGGAAAACAATACGTACCCTGTACATGCCAACCATATAGGAATATTTTCTCTTGCAAACATTTCGTTACGTCTGAGATCATCAAGAGGCAATGGTTTCTGGTTACTGGAGACTGCAGTGGCAAAGAAATATTAGATTTTACAGGCAAATATGAGACTCATTGTGAACAGTATGTTTAGAATCTGAATGAAATCCTCAAGGACAGGAAAAATTATACTCCCTCCGTATTTAAATACGGAGGGAGTAAGTGATTTCATTTACTTACATGTATTAAGATCCCTCTTTTTCATGTTGGCATGGATATTTGTGCCAGTGAAATAGAGAACTTTGATAAAATTGTAAAGCCCATCACCAAGAATCAAGGCAATGGAAATAAAAACCTGTAGCAAGGGATACAATTTGATAAGATCTAAAAGCAAATAATATAGATTTGATAAGGTCTAAGTTTAGCTAGAATTGAAGGACCTTATAACCATTGAGACTCCTCATGCTACTTTCTGGTATACTAGCAGGGAACCATTCTCCTTTTAGTCCTTTGATTAATGGCCACATGATGCCCCAAGAAACCACAGCACCAAGAAGTAATGATAAATTAACAAGATGAGAACAAATCATTCCTGCTCCAACATAAGTCATACTGAAATCGAAGTAAAATCTGCAAAATTAAAGCGCTTTAATCAGTAACAATTGGATAATCGTTCCATAGCCGAGAACTTTTACAACTAGTTGTAGAACAAGAAACAAAGGAATACACACGAGTTTTTCCATGCTTGCAATCCAAAAGTAGGAAATTGAACAAATCCACAATTATCTCCACCGGTGAAGAACCACTGAAAGAATGCCCACACAAAACTTGCCGAGAAGAATTTCACGAATCCATGAACCTGCTTCCTGGGAAAGAAGTTGAACTAGTTTGAGCTCCTAAAAAATTCATTAAATTAAACACTCCAAAAAAGTTAAAAAGAAAAGACAAAATAAGTACATACTTGGCCATCACATCTCCTTTAGGAGTATGGAATCCATTAATGAGAACAGCAGTAGCAGTTCCACTTGGATAAGTTAATTTGTAGTCTATAATCATTATCTGTTAAAGAACACAAATACCATCATCAACACCATTCAAGTCAAATAGAACCAAATTCTTTAGCAATATTTTTCTAAAAAATATCGTGGAAGGGAATTTTTTTATTGTTTAAAGTGATACTAAGAATCATTCTACAACCATGCTAAAAGGATTTAAACTTCTTCCCGTGAGATAACAAGATTAAAATCTTAACACTAAACTGACACCTTATACACCAATTCTTTAGCAACATTTGAATAAGCAATTGCATTCGATGAATCTAGTGCGAAATCATGAAATTCATTCAATACAATGCTAAAATGAAATATTACTACCTTTCTGATGGGGACCAAAGCTAAAAGTCCAACAAAACTGGTCACAAATAGAAATGCTGTCATCCAACCAATTGCAGGCTCCTTGGTACTACCAGGAGTATTCCCTGGTGTATCAATCCCTGCTTGCTCATAAGTCCTCCTATTCAACCCCAATAGATAAGATCCAAAACCACCTACAATTATCACACAAGTTCACTTCAACAAATCGCAAACACACACACATAAACTTTATGTTACACCAAATATCTGTTTGGATTGGATTAATTAAGCCTATTTATTTCGGAGAGCTCACGTAAACAGCTTATGACATGGCTGTAAGTTGTTTTCAGCTTATTTCCGTAAGCTCGCTCTCCAGGATAGCTAATGAAAACAACTTATAACTCATATGAAACCATCTGACTTTATTTTATTTTTTGTTACAGAAATAGCTTATACATAAGCACTTAGTTAATCCACTTATCCAAACAGGGGCCAATTCAATGTCCCTAAGCTGCTTTCAGCTTACTTCCATAAACTCTCCACAAGATAACTTACGGAAGTAGCTTATAGCTTATATGAAAACGGTTTGACTTTATTAGATCTTTTGTTATAGAAATACTAACTTATATAGAAGCACTAAATGAATTGCTTGTCCAAGCAAGGCCCAATAGAAGGTAAAATGATTAGAATAGAATCATAGAGCAAGAGAAATGCAGACACTAACCTCCAACAGCGATGCTATAGCAAGCAACTGCACAAGTTTGAATGATAGTATTCTCTTGTCTTGTGAATGGAGCTGATACAATATTAGCTTTTGAAAGAATCTTAGTCCAACTTCGAATAAACACGAAACCAAGTAGAGCAGCAGAAACATTGAGATTAGGGACTAATCCAGTAGTGAGATTGAGTTTCATCACAATCACACTATAAATTATTCCAATTATAAGACTAGCTATTAGTCCTCTAACTGTTATCTGTTTCCTCCATGGTGCTATTCTATTCAACTCTTCATCCATAGCCACTTGACCCTCTTCAATGTGATGATTCTCAATCTCTCTTTCTTCTTCATTGCTTCTAGTATCCATTGGATTCACAGATTCCACCACTGTGATTGAAAAAAAGTTTAAGAGAAATAGGAAAAAGAATTAATATTCAATGATGATGGCTTAAACTAAAACTCTTTGACCACGTTCTTAAAAATCAATGGGACTGAAGAGAAGTAATAAATAATGATTAAAGCAAATCTGAAAGAGAGGTGTGCGGTTGTGTCAGATTTAGTATTATTCTGAAATAAGCATGTTAGAATCTGATTCTTCAAATTTGTAGAATTTTTTTGTCACGTAATGTAAAAACAGAATATCAGCTCAACAAATGAAGAAATATCTTACCTTCAATTATTGTTTTGACAGTAGAACGTTGAAATAATGAAATGTAATATAGAATTCTAAACCGGGTGTGAAGAGATTAAGGAAACAATAACATGGGCTAATTCAGAAGTTGTAGACCCTGGACACATTAATTTATATTTGGCATGGCTAGAGGAAGACAAAATAAAGTCCACTCCCTCTCAACATAGCTTGCATGTAGTACAACGTAGTACTACAATAAAAAGAAGTTTCCTTAAATTTTCATGTTTATTGTACTACAACTTTGTTTTAGTGGTAAAAAACCTACTTTCCAGGTAAGCTTAAGATGATGGGCTGAAAATCAAAATAGTCTACCATTGACTCATATACAGGATTTTAGTTAAGAAGAAATGAAGTGATAAAAAGTCGAGCTAACGATTAATCTCTAGCAAACAAATAATAATAACATTTGAGTTAAAGAAAAAAACATAAATGGTTTATTTTGAATTGTTGGATTGTTATTGTTTGTACTGTTGGGGAGTAGCGTGTGGCATAAACATGGGAAGATGAAAGGTCAACAACTCCACCAGTAACCGAAGAATTATAATAGGATGCGGCGGGACCAGGTTGTGTGGTGGGCCCTACACCATTTTTTCTATTGGATTCTCCACAACTAACCACCGTTCGATTTTTTTCTATCACTCCTTTCATATCCAAGACAAGACAAGATTGACGTGCGTAATAATCAAGCAACAACAAGAGACACCATTCACACAAAATTGCACATAATTTTTATTTCAGCCAAAAATGATCCTACAACTTGTTTATCCCCATGAACTTAGTTTGGGAGTTCGAACACTGTCCACCACAATCTAAAACTTGTTCTTATTAATTGGAGAAAAAAACAATACTAGTAGCTTTTTTGAGGAAAGAAAAACAAAAAACAAAGCTGTAACTTTTTTTATAACAAAAATAGATATTATGAACTTTAATCTAATTTCCTTTCCCAGTTTGCTAATATGTCCTGTTGTGGCAGTTGCTTTCAGCTTTGGCCTTTGGCCGATATTTCTTCGCTGCTTTTGTGTCGTTTCGCTTCAAGTATTACTCCAATGGTAGGCTAACCCAATATATTTGTGAATAAATCAAGTTAATTTTATATTATATTTAAATTTTTTTTTTTTTGTTAACTCTCCAGTTAATGAACTCTAGTATACGAAGTTCGGTCACAAGGTAAGTAAAGTCTCATAAAAAAATGTTTCATCTAAAATTTGAATTCAATCCTTCCAAATGATTTGTCTTTTGGTGAAGTTCATTAATAATTTGAGTTCAAATATTTATTTTTTAAATGACTTGAGCGAGCTTAGTGCTTGTTTATTTGTGCGGTGAGTGACCGCTAATGCACATTCAAAGTCAATATCACCGTGGTTTTGAGAAGCAAGCCCTCGGGAATGGCCTGCCTAAAGCACAAATACTTTGTACTCAAGTATTTAAGTACTACAGTACTTAAATTGGGTGGGGTGTGGGTAGAAAAGAATGGGATATAGGTCGAAGCTTTATTAAGGCCCAACTATTTTGATAAAGTAGCCTAGCCCAATGGAACTCAATCTTCGTCATCAAACTAAAGCAACTCCTCCTCCAAGCATGGTGATTCTTTTTGTTCTCGGTAGAACGGTTCCGCTGCAGAGAGCGGAAAATTACAAAACAAAGAAAGAATGTCGTCGAATTCACCAGCATCAGAATCTAAGTTTGTAACTGATTTGATTTTATTAGCGGCGAGCGCCGCATTCAGTTGCTTAATATTGTACACCGGTTATTCATATCTTGACCCGAACCGTCAATCATCCAAAAAAGCCCTCGAACATAAGAAAGCCATTGCAAATCGTCTTGGTCGTCCTCTCATTAAAACCAATCAATACGAAGATGTAATAGCCGGTGATGTTATAAATCCTGACCACATCGATGTTGAGTTCGACAGTATCGGAGGATTGGAAACTATTAAAGAAGCTTTGTTTGAGCTTGCTATTCTTCCTTTGAAACGATCAGAATTGTTTACCCATGGAAAGCTCTTGGGGCCTCAAAAGGGTGTCTTGTTGTATGGACCACCTGGTACTGGCAAAACCATGCTTGCTAAAGCTATTGCTAAGGAGTGTGGAGCAGCTTTCATTAATGTTAGGATGTCTAATCTCATGAGCATGTGGTTCGGCGATGCCACTAAGCTCGGTAAGTCTGCTCTATTTCTGTTAATACTTAGGGCGATAGGAATACCTATATCATACATGTAAGACTGTTCTTGTTGTGGATATGTTAATATGTAGTCCATTAGGGAAATTAGCCTCTAAATGGTGCATTTGATCGGCTGAAACAAAAAACAAAAACAACACAGAATAAGGTAGAACAACACTTGACAAACTTTTATGGTATTGAACAATTTTTTCTCTTATACTATGTTTTGTGGACAAAATGCTGTTTTGCTATTTTACACAACTTGTACTTGGGTTGCCAAGTTGCATTGTGGTTTAGTGAAAGACAAGAATTTCAGTTTTTGTTGTGTCCCTTGCCCCCAAATTTGTCGAAAACCTTGGAACAGAGTACAAACAACTGAAGTTGTTCTGTCATGTCCCTGATTTTGATTTTTTAACAGATCAAACGAAATGAGAGAACTTTGAAGAAGTAATAGTAGTTTAAAACCTTTATAGTAGTATCCAATAATTTGAAGATACGATCTTGTAGTGAAAGGAGGTGTATCATCTTTCATAAAGAATTAAACTTTGACATTAAGTTGAATAGAACAGAAGTCGCCTTATGCTGTCCCAGTACCTTATTTTTTTAGAAAAACCAATCTTTCTCTGATATGGTTGTTGAAAATAACCTTTTTGTCAGTGTGTACTGATTCTTTCGTTTCAATGTAGAAGTATCAAAGCTACTTTTTATCAGTTAGCAAATCCTATAATAGATAGTGTTTATTTGACAGATATTCTCTGATGATGAATCTTATTGATTTCTTGTTTTTATGAATGTGGTTTATCAATGATGATTCTTATGTGTAATCTTTTGAGTGTTCTAATTCCAGTGAATGTGCATCATTAATATTTGTAGATTGTACCCACAATTTTGTAAATGGATAAAAGGATTCACAATGGTTTTGATTTTTAATGTCTTATTTCAAATCTAGATATTTCAGCATGTACTTGTTTTGATTCTTTGACTAATATTGCTGGTATATTCTCTATTTATCAGAATCTGTTGTATTTTTGCTTTGCTGTATCTATGGCCCAGACCAATATTAACCTTTTCTGCTATAAAACTGGCTACTTTTTTTAACAATAAGACAAACTGCTGTTGATGAATGTTTTCTAGACAATCCTAATTTTTTTAAATTCAATATCTTGTGAGAGAATATGTAGCCAATATGTTGCTGTGTGTCTAATGGTCACGGCCTCACAGGTGCACGTCGTGGAATCAGCCTCTTGTAATGTAATATAACTTATATAAGTCTGCTTACAATAGACCCGTAATGGTTCCAGACCCTTTACTAGATCCTACCACTGTGGGAATTTCGTAGGTTGCCTTTTTTATCATCGAGGTTGCTGTTTTTTGCTTTCAATTTCCGACTGAACTGCCTGCAGGTTTGTTTGACACGCATGCAATTTATACTGCTTACAATAGATTCATTCTGTTTGATGGATAAGGCCATCTGTTCATCTAATGGCAATGTGTTGTTCTGATAATGATAGTAACCTTTATATTGGGAAAACAAGTTTATAACATATGAATATCCCTCCCTCGATCGATTTATGGGCATTTGAAAAACTTTCTAGCTGCTAAGACTAATATTGAACTGGTTTCCAAGATGAGGCCAAAATATTACAAATAACTCTAGTTTTGGAATGAGTAAAAGGGTTTCTGTTTATGTTTATGCTGTTTGAGTTTTTTGTCCCTGTATGTTCCTCGTTCAGGAGTGTATCTGTATAGCGATGGCTACCCTTGTTGGTTCTCTAATTATTGTTGATTAGCAAAATGTGTGGTTATTTGGTTGAAGGCTTGCAGCTGTTCGTGCGCACATAGGTCAAATTCTTCATTAGAATATCTAACAAGGGCATCCTGGCATACATAACTATGCTTCATTTATTAAACCCTGATATAATTGTATCTAACCTTTCATGTGATCAATTTGCTTTATGTTGTTCATTTTGAATGCGGTTCTTTGTTTTGGCCTATCGTTAATATTATGCTGTTCTCATGCAGTGGCTGCCATATTTAGCTTGGCTTATAAGCTTCAGCCTGCTATCATATTCATTGATGAAGTAGACAGTTTTTTGGGTCAACGTCGTTCATCAGATCACGAGGCTTCGCTAAACATGAAAACTGAGTTCATGGCTCTATGGGATGGGTTCAGCACCGACCGTAAGTTCTAAAGTAGTTGACACGTAATTTTCATTCGTGGCATAAATTTTCAAAATAAGTGACTATTTGGATGAGGATTTTACTAGCAACGTCTACTACTTTAAATATATTTTTTGGTTTACGTGTAGAGAGTGCTCGAGTTATGGTACTTGCAGCAACTAATCGCCCTTCAGAACTTGATGAAGCAATACTTCGGCGTTTTCCTCAAGCCTTTGAAGTTGGAATTCCAGACCAGAAAGAGAGGGCTGAGATATTGAAGGTTATCTTAAAGGGCGAGAGGGTTGAAGATAACATAGACTTCAGTTATATAGCTGGTTTATGCAAGGGTTACACCGGTTCAGATCTATTTGATCTTTGCAAGAAGGCTGCATATTTTCCTATTAGAGAACTGCTGGATGATGAGAAGAAAGGGAAACAATCTCAAGTTAGTATATGTGTCATTCTCTTCTGCTATAATTTAAAATTTTCGCAATAGTGAATAATATGCTGTGCACAGCTGTCGGCTGACTTGACTGGACTGCATTTCTGTATCTGTTTCAGTTTCTGTTGCCTAGAAGAGAAAATAAAGGCTTAATTGCACTTTTGGCCCCCTAAGTTTTAGATTTGTGCAATTTTGCCCCCCCCCCAAGTTTAGCCCCTTTATGATTTTTTATCCCCTCACATGTTTTTCCTTAATTTTGAGTTGATATGGCAATTTTGAATGACATGGAAGCTTGCTATGTTTGCCATAGTGGATATTATCAATTTCTTAAAATAAAAAACTGGTAAAATTGGAGAGCTCATGTGCCTTCCCTTCAGTTGTGCATTTGCTTGTGTCCCAAATTGTTTAAAAGTGAAATCTTGCACTTCAAATTGCCTTCAAAATTAGGGAAAAGCATGTGCGGGGCTACAAAATCATGAAGGGAAAGGCACGTGAGCAGAATGTTGTGTTGGATGTGTGGCGAGACTAGACAGGATACAATTTCATATAGTCTTGTACTCTTGTTAACTAGTGTGCCTTTGGAGATCGAAATTACTGAGCAGTTTTATTTTATTTTTATGTTTCAGGAACCTAGACCTTTGTCGCAGTTTGATTTAGAGAATGCCCTTTCCACTTCACGGACGACGGCTGTTGCAAGCGAGTATGGTGTGTCATCATCAAGACGGACGTTTCCTGGTGAGTCAGTTGATTATCAGGGTCAAGCTGCAATCAATGAATTCTCTAAGCTTATGGTTTCTTATATGCTTAACCTCCAATCAGATTCCCAGGATTCTTAAGCTTTTGAATTTTTCTAGAGCATTTTTATACTTTCATTTAGCTTAGTCCGGATTGCAACAATGATTACTTTGTTAGTTATACTAGTTCTAGAACATTTATTATTTATTATATTTATTTATATATTTATTATACACTGTTTACAAAAGTGCCAAGGTTGGCTGCTGCATTTTATTCAGTATTTGATGCATCAATTCTTCTTGTAGCTCTTCTAGTTCCATACATGCCATACTTTATTTCTTCTGATTACTGTTGGGGTAATGCATATATATATTTATGATGCAGTCAAATGACAGAAAACTAGAATAATATAAATTTCCACCGGGCCTCGGCTGTTAAGTGGACACCGGTCATTTTTAGAGTTGAATCACGCATTCTGCTCTGTTTTGTTAAAGATTTGTGAAAGAGAAAAACATATTATAATCTGGAATCAACTCTAAAGAACACTTACTTTTAGTCCTGGTGATGCTAACACAGCCAAAAGTTCATCTACATTGCTGTATTATATAATAATTTAGTGCATAATAAGTGGTTTAATTGGATCTAACACTGAAATGCCTAACAACTTTAACAGATTAAGCTAATATTCACCAAGACAACACCTTTATCAAGTTGCCAACATCCATCGATGGTCGAGACCTGGGGGAATAACTGGTATCGGAGTGAATGCGGCATGGTTAATCCCTCCAAATTCATATCTTTGATAACTTAAATATTTCACACAAATTAAAAAAATCATTTAATTGATGTATATATGTACAATCCAACATTTTGTTTTTCATAAAAATAGGTCATCCAAATCCATACAATTTGTTTTTCCAATCACTTTTTACGCTTTAGTGTATTTGAAATTATACCATTTGGTACTCAAGTATTGGGAATGTCCTCGTCTTCCAAGCTTTTTGCTAGAGGAATGTTTCATGGGACACTGTTTGTAGAGATAAAAAGCACGGTGGCTTAGGCTTGGGGAGGATGCACACTGTTAATATAGCCTATATATGATGCGGACCCAAGGTTTTGCATAAAAAATACAAATGTGGCGTTGAGCTGTTGACGTGATTCCGAAAGTCGATAAAGATAAGGAACAGGGCAATTTTTGGCGAGGTATATGATCAACTTGGGACGGGTTCTTAAAGTTAACAACCTGGAGACTTGGATCTGGACATTTGGTGGAATTTTGGAATGATAGATGGTGACCGTCATGATCTTCCGTTGTTATCATGTGTGGAGAACCAAGTGCCTATGCATGAAGCTAATAGATCAGTTGCCAATTATGTTGATATTGTAGGGAATTGGAGATTTCAGGATATAAAAAATCGGCTGCCTCATCATGTAACATAAGTGATAAGTAATTTTGTTGCCTCCTTGTCTATCAAGTGGTGATAATTGCTTAGCTTGGAGGATGAATAACGATGGTTCCTTCTCCTTATCTTCCGTACTTATGAATCTCTTGAGAAGAATAATGGTCATGAGTGCATCGTATTATCAATCTTATTTGGAAGTGGACAAATCCTTATAGAATTCAATGTTTGTTATGGAAACTTAGTCATGTCTCTCTCCTAACTAATGAGAAGTGTTGTTGGAGGAAATGGCTAATATTCATACGTGTCTATTATGTCAAAACGGTGTTGAGGACCATATGCATGCATTTCGCGATTATAGAGTGGTGAAAGAATTTTAGAAGTTGTTGAACCCTCGTATCACGACTCATTTCTTTGATATCTCGGATTGGCAAGATTGGTTGATGGTTAACATCCTACACAAAGGTTGTTGTGATGTTCAATGTGGTGTGAGTTATTTTGTGCGGCTCTAGATAATATTTGGTGGAGGCGTAATGTAGTTGTGTTTGGGTCCGAGATTGTGGATAATTCAAAGCTATAATCATATATGATATAATCAGAGAGTTTGTAGCATTAAACATATATGAAGCGGTCACGAGAACAGAGAACTTGGCATCTTGTGACAGCATCCTTCGAGACGATGATATAAGCTTTATATATGGTTTTGCTGCAAAAATTACTCCATGTTCTGTTCTAGAAGCTGAACTTTGGGGGCTTTTACACTGACTGAAGATTGCTTAGAGTAGAGGTTTTAGGAATATCAAAGTGTATGCAAGTAATTAAGTTGATATCGCATAAGTTGTCAATCAAATAATTGTTCAAATAATATTACTCTTTATTAATACCCATACTCATATGACCCGTATAGAGAATATTGATAACTATGAGTGTTCAAAGCCTCAATATACCACAAATATCATTTAATTCTTTATTTTTTTAGTTGAACAATATCATGTAGTTTTTCCCCTAAAAAAATCATAGTTTTTGTCAAAAAAATTAGCAATACATCAAATAGTTAAACAACCACTTGATATGGAATTGAACGACAACATTGTATACGAAAAGTTAAAACCTTAAGATACTAACTCTCTCCCTCCTTAATAACTTATAAACTCTCGCCCCACAATTTTTAGATGCATTTATTATTATTTTTTAAAATATAACCCCAAAAACAATTTAGTATTTAATATCTTTAAATAATATATATATATTAATTGCACTATCAATTTTTTTAATATATGCAATTTGCATAGGAGACCTATATTGTTGGTGTAGGGTCAACTAAGGGTTGCAAGAAGTTTATTTGGAAAAAAGGTTTAAGAAAATTTGGAATGTTTCATAAATTTCTTTAGGAGTATTTTTGTAAAAAAAGAACATTATGTATTAGAATACAAAAAAATAATGCCCATCTTTCGAGAGATCATTAGATTTCAGAATTATTCTTGCATCTTGAGGTACTTGGTTCGAGACTAATCCGACCCCGACTAAATCACAATCAAACCTTTAAACTTTGGACCTGTGCCTACATCAGTTTAATATACAGTCCATTTAGAATTTGGTCGATAGATAAATAAAATAAGACCTAAGTTAACCTTTATTGTTTCACTCAGAAATTAAACTTAAGTTGTCTTGGACAATTTATCCATTGATGAAACTCATATCCTCCATAAATTTGTTACTATACTGTAACACAACTTTTGAGAGGTTTAAATGGTTTTTTACTATCCTCACCCGATCCCTTTAGGCTATGTTTGGATTGGTGGTGAGTGGTGGAATGGAATGGAATGGAGTGGGATGGAGCCACATTCCATTGTTTGGTTTTGTAAAAAAGGGATGGAATGGAATGGAGTATGATGGAACCCATTCCATCCAATACCACTCATTCCTTCAATTTTTCATTCCACCCAATTTGGGGTGTATCCAATGGAATGGAACCACATTAATAATATAATTACCATTTTGTCCTCAATTTTCATTCCCCAATTTCAAGCGCGCATCTTTCCCTCATTTTTTTCACATCAGCCTTTTTATTGGTTCTGCTATAGGCTTCTGTTGTGTTTGTTTTAGGCTTTTAGCTGTTATGGAAGGTTTTTTTTTTTTTATTGCGCATCAATCCTGTATGTTGGGTAGGTTCCTTTGTATTGGTGTATTCATTTTTTGCTTGCATATGTTTTCTGTCATGTACAACTGGTGCGCTAATTGATATGTCCCTTGTAACAGTTTGGCTGTTTGCACATCTTGTGCTAGCCTTTTTGCAATATTAATGTGCTGACTCAAAAAAATAAAAAGCTATGCATATGTTTTTTTTTTTTTTTTTTTTTTACGTTAAAGCTATGCATATGTTGAATACAAAATAAACCTGCATTTCATGTGTTCACGAGAATTGAATAGTATTGCAGAATAATTAAGTATCTTGAGTTATAAATTCAACATAGTGAAATTTTCTAAGAAAAGGGTAAAAATGGAATAAAAAAGTTATAACTAATTTCATTCCGTCCACTTTCCAAACAATGGAGTGGGAAATTAGTTCCATTCCGCCGTATAATATCCAAACAATGGAATGAAATCTTTGTTCCACTCCATTCCATTCCATTCCGCTCCATTCGGTTCCGCTCCGTTAGTTTTAGGTTATCCAAACAGAGCCTTAGGTTTTATACGAAAATAAAAGCCCAAGCAGCCCACCTCAGAAACTTACGCGAAAGGACGAACTCTATCGTCATCCGCAAGTATTGATTGAATATTAGATTCTTAACTTTTCAAGAAACCTCCCTCGATTTTCGCAGACCACAAATTCGGTGGTTGGATACTTAAAAAGAAAAACCAACTTTAACTTCTATCTTCGATTGTTCGTTCATTCAAAGGACATGGGAGGTTTTTCAGATACGAAGGTTTTACAAGACCTGTTGTTGTACGCGGCAAGGGCGGCGCTGAGTTACTGGGTTTTGGTCACAGGTCTCCGCTATCTCGACCCGAACCGTGAATCATCGAAGAAGGCTCTTGAACAGAAGAAAGAGATTGCTAAACGTCTTGGTCGCCCTCTTATTCAAACCAATTCCTATGAGGTACCCTTTTTTTTTTAATACTTTTTTCATTTTTATTTTTGAACCAATTTCCATTTTTTGTTCATAATTCTGTGTTGTCAAACCGATGAAAACTGCATAGGTCGGTTTCGGGTTGAAATTTGTCAAACCGATGAAAACTGCAGCACTAATTCTATGCCTAATTTCAGGCTGAAATGTGTTACTACATACAGTTGCATAGAGCAACACAAGGTTGAAGAAATAATTGAAAAACAAAATTGTAATAAAAAAAAACATTTTTGTCCAATCTTTGTGCGGGGTTCCTTTTTCTAGCTTATATATAGGGCCATGTTCGTATTAGTATTTGAAGGCTATACCAAGCATAAAACCATCCTGTGCAGGACCTGGAGCTTTTTTTTTTTTTTTTTTTTTGTGTAGATTTCTGTGAAAATATTGGACTTAGTTAAGTGTTATTATCTCTCATTTTAATGTTTAATTTAATTTGCGCCCTTTATTGTGTGTAGGATGTAATAGCGTGTGATGTTATAAATCCTGACCACATCGATGTAGAATTTGACTCTATTGGGGGTCTTGAAACAATCAAACAAACTTTGTTTGAGCTTGTTATTCTACCCCTGCAACGACCAGACTTGTTTTCGCATGGCAAACTCCTTGGACCACAAAAGGGGGTACTGTTGTATGGACCTCCTGGCACTGGGAAAACCATGCTCGCAAAAGCTATTGCCAAGGAGTCCGGAGCAGTTTTTATTAATGTGAGGATATCCAACCTGATGAGCAAATGGTTCGGGGATGCCCAAAAGCTTGGTAAGTGTGTAGCATTCATATTGTAGCATATTTTAATCATGAATTAAATTTTTGTTTAGAGATATGGATGTTGTGATTTTCTTAGTTCAGTGATTAGAACTCTTATATTTTTCATAAAAGGCATGTCTACATGCAAAGATCCATAAAATTGTTTGATGCTTTCTATGCGAGTGTATAAAAGCTTGGCATGCCAACTATTGTAATCACACTATATAACTTCTTTGTTGCTATATGAGTTGAATGTGTGTTACAATCTTGTTTCACTCACTGTTACGAGTGGTATCACTTGCAGGTGTAAGGTTAGTCATGTCTACAATTGATAATATATGATTAGAGCTGTTCCAACGACCAACATAGTTTCTTTTGCTGAAAAGGGAATTTTCGTTCAACAGAAATTATTGTACAAATCAAATACCATTTAGCCCAGTGGTAAAGGCACAATATATTTTTTATGGGACAGAGTGTTGGGATGTAAAGAACCAACACGAAAATTAAGCATACCAGAGATAAGGTTGTGCTTGGCTGGTATTCATAGTAGGAGAGTTGGGGTAGCACTCACAGTAGAAAAGAGGGTGGAAACTAGGCTTAGGTGGTTTGAGCTTGTAGAGAGAAAACTTGTAGATTATTTAGTAAGGAGAGTAGATCAGACGGAGGATAATCACATCCCTAGAGGCAGAGGAAGACCAATCAAAGCTATAAGAGAAACTATTAAGATTGATATAGGGATTAATGAGTTAGATAGAAATATGGTATATGATAGAACATTATGGCGTTATTTGATTCATTTAGCCGACCCCACATACTGTGATAAGACTTGGTTCTTGTTGTAGAAATTATAGTACAAGTTTAATCTTTATTTTTGAATGTACGACAAACCAATTTGCCTTGAGATTGGTTTATTGATTACCTTAAAAGGGCAAAGACACTCCTCAGGATTTTTCCGTTCTGCAACAAACTCATTGCTCTATTCACTCAATGATATCCCTCTTCCCTTGTGTCCTATTTATGCCTGTAAACCTCTTTAATTAACCAACGAACATAATATTAAGAGAATGACAGCATAAAAACACTTGTTTTTTTTTTTAAAAAATATTACCACCCACCTCAAAATCAACCTAGCCCTCAAAGCTCTAAAAGCTGGAACATATAAACACTTTTGTCTTGATTATGATGTACGTTACTGTAGAATATTAAGAGAATGTGGCTGCTTATATTATTCAAATTTCATTTGCTTGGGCCCGACCGGCTGTATGTCCTAAGCAAAGGTTATATTTGAACTTTCCGTTTGATCTTTTTCTTTAATATTGTAACTGTGGCCAATTTGGGTTTGGCTCGTTAGCCATTAGGCCGAGAGAAACAGACCCAACATATAAAAACCCACTTCTAGGCTCCATTTGTTGTTCTTCATTGAAACCCAATATTTCTTGTGAGATTCTGTTGTAGCCTGGGGGAGAGAGATGCATGAACAAAGATACGAGAGAGAAAGTCAGCTAAGAAACTCAATTGAAGGAGGCTAGATAGTTCACAGCTAGATTTATGCTTGAAATCCTGTTTAGGCTGTCATTCCAACCTTTGAAACTCAGTTGCTATGTGCACCAGTGAAATCATGAAAAATTGTCGACCCAAGCAATTTCACGATTAAGCATGGCGACCTCACATGATCCCACCAAGTTTTGATTCTGTTTGGAATCAAGATTGTAAGATTGATCTTTATGTACCTTGGTTGTAGGCACCGGTCCACTAACTGCCGGTGTCTGTTGGTTCAAGTGAGGGGTGGAAGCATGACTTGACATTGCATAATTAGGAATTCTGTGACTGCCATGCATAACCGTTCTACTGACAGCAGAAAGTTGACCGCAATACCCGTGACCCAAAAAATCTCCGCCATCACAGGCTACTTCATCTATGCTTGACCACACTATGGGTGTTTTGGCCTGATTCAATTTTAGCTTCTTCTCTCCTTAAAAGGAGTAGGGTCGACCACAATGTTACATGTGATACTCGGGCACAGCCACAATGTTCCGCTCCTTCCATCCATCTATTTAAGGCCATTTGACAAAAATTTCTAGCGTTAAAAGTAAATTCATTATGAATGCACTATTTTCTGAAAGAAGTTGTTATTGGAACTGGTTTTTGAAATAAGGTTAAAATATATCAAACAATTCTAGTTTAGAATGAGTAAAAGGTCTCCCTTATTGTTTTTGCTGGTTGAGTTTTTCATCCTTGTACGATCCTTCTTGCGGAGTGTATATATGGTTAGTGATGGCCAGTCCTGTATAGGTTCTATAATAACAGCAGATTAGCAAATGTGTGGTTATTTTTTTGAAGGCTTGAAGCTGTTCGGCTGCATATGGGCCAAGTGCTTCATTATAGCAGTTAGTAAGGGCAACCTGGCATACCTAACTATGTTTCATTTATCAAATCCTGACTGATTATACAATATAAGTTTGTATAAATTTTTTTATTTTTATGTGATCAAATTATTTTCTGTTGCTTTTTTCAGCGTGGTTCTCTGTTGAGGTCAATCACTAATATTTTACTGTTCTGCAGTGGCTGCCGTATTTAGCTTGGCTCATAAACTTCAGCCATCCATTATATTCATCGATGAAGTAGACAGTTTTTTAGGTCAGCGTCGTTCATCGGATCATGAGGCTGTGTTAAACATGAAAACTGAGTTCATGGCTCTATGGGATGGATTCGCCACCGATCGTAAGTTTTTAAGTAGTTTGTTGTTAAATTTTAATTTGCTGTGTAAATTTTCAAAACAAATGACAGTTTTGACAGAGATTTAGTTATTAGACTGTTGCTTTATGTTATTTTTTGTTATTGTGTAGAGAGTGCTCGGGTTATGGTACTTGCAGCAACTAATCGCCCTTCAGAACTTGATGAAGCAATACTTCGGCGACTTCCTCAAGCCTTTGAAATTGGATATCCAGACCGGAAAGAGAGGGCTGATATATTGAAGGTTATCTTAAAGGGGGAGAAGGTTGAAGATAACATAGATTTCAGTTATATAGCTGGTTTATGCAAGGGTTACACTGGTTCAGATCTATTTGATCTTTGCAAGAAGGCCGCATATTTTCCTATTAGAGAAATACTGCATAATGAGAAGAATGGGGAACAATCCTGTGTTAGTATATTTTTCATTCTCTTCTACTTTCTTCTCTGCCTTATTTTTTGAATTTTCCCAGAAGTGAAAATATGCTGTTTACAAGATTCAATTTCTGTTAACTAGAACAGAACAAATTAATTGTGTATGTCTGTTTTATTTGGTACTGGTATGCACCCAAAGTTATTTTTGTCTGATTAAAGCGTCTCATGTTAATGAAAGCAATTAATGTGAAAGATCAATTTGTGATGACGTGGATAGTCATTTAGTTGCTTTTTTCATATCATGAGCGCCGGAGCTGAAAATACTGAGCTATTTTATTCATTTTTCACGTGTCAGGAACCTAGACCTTTATCGCAGGCAGATTTGGAGAAGGCCCTTTCTACTTCACGGAAGACATCGGTTGCTGCAAATGAATACAGTAGAATGACATCAAGAACGTCGTTTCCTGGCGAGTCAGGTGATTCCCAGGTTGAAGCTGCAATCAGGGAATTATCTAAGATTATGGGGGTTTCTCACATCCAAGTAGATGCTCAGGATTAAAATTGAGTTTCTTTAGAATGTGTCGTTTAGCATAGCCCAGATTGCAACCGCAATTACTTCCTTGGTTATTCTAGTTCCCAAACTTGTATTATTATACACTATTTATACAAGTGCCAGTGTTGCCTTTTGCTCAGAATTTCATGCATCAATCATCTTGTATAACATAACATACCATGTATACTAGACTTTATTTATGATTATTGTTCGGTAATTGAAATATATTGTTGTACCGCCCTACTTTTGATATGATACGTTGATATGATACATCCTAATATGTGTATATGAGAGCTGCATTTTTCTCCACCACCTATCATAAAAACCGATCTAGTTAGTACTGAAGTGCCGTTCCAGATGGTAAAAAAAAAAAAAAAAAACACAATTTTTTACAATTGTTTAAACCTCTGGATGGATGAATCCGTACAGAATCGTGTTTTTGCCTGTCTGGAAGGCTACATCGGTTCTTGCGTAGGCCGTAACGATTAAGCGGACTCAAAGTCAAGGGTATATCTGAAATCAATTCCGAAGAAAACTTAACTTTGATAATATTGATACTAACATGACCAAAAGTTCATATGCATTGCTGTATCATACATGATTTGTATCATGAGTGGTATAATTGGATCTAACACAGAATTGCCAACTAACCTATGACTCACTAAGATGGTGCAGTTATAAAGTTGTCAACGTTCATCAATGATTGAGAACTTAGAGAAATAACTGGCTTTGGAGTGGGTTCAGCATGGTTATACTTTATGCAACGTGGGTTAGTAATTTCATACATGTGTATTTGTTGTCTTTCTGGTCCACCAGCATATGGTGGCGATGATTAACTTCAACATTTGAAAAAGTCACTAGCTCTTCCCATCCACATTCATTCATTATGGTTAAGGTCTTAAGGACCACAAATTTGAAACTTTCCACCATCAAAGCATATTTCTACGGTGAATGCAGCAGGACCACCACTTAGGAGGCATATATCATCGAGTTTTTACATCATTACTTAACAACTTTTAACATCGGACTAAAACATGTTGTATAATTTAACAAAGACTGACACATTTGCATGTATGGCTGAGCAGACCACAACCACAACCAAGATGTAAGATTAATGTTTATCGGGACAAACTTTAAGGTTATGAATTGATCTTCTTGTGACCACAATTATTTTATCGTAGGTGTTAATTTTTAAGGTTATAAAGCTTATGATGCTGACTCTATCCTAAACCCTATCTTAACATGGAATTTAAGTTCACATTACTGCTTAATTTTAAAGAGTTGATCCTTTTACACATTTTTTTTTTTATGAAACTCCTTTTATGTATTTTTATTAATAAGAAAATGGTTTTATTAGTAAGAGAAAAATACAATTTGTTTAATATAGCTAATGAATGCTAGTATTACTCCTCTAGGCTCTAGTCTGTCTCAAATTTAAGTAAAAAAGTGTAAATATTTGGTGGTTTTAAATATAAATAAATCTAACATTGACTATCATCATATTTTTCTCTTCCAAATTAGAGCGCTAGCGGTCGAAAGTTGAGAAAATGTTTGAATGGAAGAGTTCAAAATCAGAGAGTTCCTAGTACAACCTTCAAAATCAAAGGAGAATGATAGATAATATCTTCGTTGTTCTTTACTTATTATTCTCTTTGACTCCGTCTTATTTTTCTTCTTTTTTAACAAGAATTTTCCATTTGTCATCGGGTATGAAAAGTAGCACTATATTTAATTCTTGATGTTTTTGTTGAATAAGAAAATCAGAATATGGTTTTTATGATTCACGAGTTGATGAATACTTATGATATTATTAAAATAATAATCTTTTTCTCGATAATTAATGGCAAATCATCAATGACCAGCAACTTTTCTACAAAAAGAATGAACGATATTCGGATTAGGTTATTATTTTAATAATTAACTTCTCCAATCAAATAATAACGTGCAAATATTTTAAATTTTTTATAGTAGTATATTTATTAATGGAGACTATATAATGATAAAAATATTTACATGTATCCAAGAATGTTACTATCATAATAGCTTAACATACTTTTTTTAAGTTGTCCGATCTAAGGATAATGAACTCATAAGCTTATCACTTCACCATCGCGAAAGGAAAGAAGACTTTCCTCTATTTTTTCGAGCAAAATTCTTGCATTGCAATCCATGTTGTATCTACTTGACCTTGTCATAAACAAAACGATAATAATACTTTGTATTTTAAAGGAGTTGATTTCCATGTGGATATTTCGTGAATTAAATTATTCCAATTTCATTTTAAAAAAAGTCAATTTGGGTATACTTTCTTTTTTATGTTTGAGCTTAGATTATTTTTCTTTCTTAGTTGGCCTGGTGACACTCACAAAAATTAAGTCATAAGTATAATATTAACGAACTTAGAATATCCATGCCAAAAGTTTATTACGTGCACTTCTTTTAAATATTTCAATTTCCCGTTTCAACTGTCACGTGAAACTGTTTATTTAATATTAAAAAGTAAAATTGATGAGCATAAATCAATTAGGAACGATATGTTATAATATACAAGTAGTTAAAGTTGGAATTCTGAATTTTCTACTTATTCATTTTAAAATGTGAGTTTTGTTTTTTTTTTTTTGGTCAAGAAGATGTGAGTTTTTAGTCACGGGACTATCTAACATATACAAATAATATTAAAAAGTAAATAGTTAGTTTTTCATACGATTTCTATCATTTGAGTATTCAACTAAACATATGTTTAATTTCTCAAACAAAAAAAAAAAACTAAACATATGTTTAAGGGTGAATTCTAGGGTGAGGGTCCAATTAGGTCTCTCGCCGGTGGATCACGAAAAAAATACCAATAGATTAAATAGATGGTTCAGATTTATTAAAAGCAATAGTGTAAACATGTACAACTACTCACATTCAATCCTATCCTAAAATGATTCTAGTGTAGTTACAAATCATGTTATGATTCTTCCTCCATAATCAGTTACCACTCTTACACTCAAACCATCCAATCTGAAAATCAAGTTATGAACCTTAAAATTAACTAATTTCTTCTTCTTCTTCAACAAATCTGTTAATTGCAATCCCATTAAATCTCCAGTCACGCAAGCGCCCTCATATAAGTAGTTGATTTTTTGATCTCAACACTTATTGTATTTTGATTAGTTTGAGTTAATATACTATCTTTTTGGCATATTTAAAAAATAATCAATTTTTTGTATCATATATATCTATATTTTATCATATTTCATTTTTTATCTTCGGATTTAATATTATATTTATAGGGATATGGCAGTAATTTATTTTCTTATTTGATCTTTTTTTAATTCTAAGTTAGATCATATTCATGAGAGGATATGATAAATTTTAGAATTAATTTTTCATGAGAAAAATTCAATTCAATTATAATAATCTATACATAAATGGAAGACAATCGCATATAAAGATGCACTATAAGAAGCAAAAAACGTCAAACATTAAATCAAGACCAAATATGATACAATTATTTTATCTTCTGCTATCATGTCCACCAAAATGGTCGTTAATGCATTACAACCTTAGAGACTAAATCGAAACCTATAATAATAAGTGTAAGAAACATCCTAAAAAATATATACGAAACAACCAAAAATCTAATTAAACCATAAATTAATTATTGTTGAAAAAAATGTCCTTTTGATCCTTCGATATACCCACAAGAAGTTAGTTTTTAGCACATTACTAACATAACATAGATGTAATTTTGAAAACAACCCATCGTTACTTGGAGTACTATCTTCTTAGCACATTAAGAAAACCCGTGATATAGATTGTTGGCATAATAGTAACACATATCACAAAATATACATATAAGCAAGTTTGATTTAAGACAACTTACCAATAGGAGTGTCCTTTTTTAAATGAATTAAGGTTCCCACTACATGAAATGATTTAATAAGAGTCATATATCATAAGTCATAATCATTCGATAATAACATAATTTATAAAAGAAAATAGAAAATAGATTCTAAATCTAAACAATGAACAATAATAGAGAAAAATGTGTTAGCGTAGGAGGCCGTAAGCTTCCCAAGAGTCAAAAAAATTGAAAATCAAATACCCCAACGAAGAACACACGTATTAAATTTATTTATTAACAATATTAAATTTGCCGGCAACTGACCTTACGGAAACAATGACCTGTTCAAAGTTTACACTGTTGATATATACAAAGTGCATCAACAACATTACACATTTACATTCCAATATTCCCAAATCCAAACGCACGCACCATTATATTCATTGATTCTTAGATCAATATTTATTATTAAATTCTCAACTGAATTATGATTTGGCTTGGGGTCACTTCCATGACAATCTCTTCAATTTTCTTCATCTTTGTTTTTTCTTACTTAATCCTTCGTTTCTTTCGTAAAACCTCTGCTTTACACTTTCTCAAACATTGGTGGCTTTCGTTAGAAAATCGTCTTCATCTTCATCAATCGTTTAAAATTCCTCTCTATGATCATAATTTCCGGGAAAATCAACTTTACCGGAAAATTCTCACCTACCTTGATTCACTACCTTCCGTTCAAGATGCTGATTTCACAAACCTGTTCTCTGGTCCCAATCCGTCGGATATTTTTCTCCACCTCGATGCTAATCAAATTGTTCATGATACTTTCTTGGGAGCTAAGCTTTCATGGACGAACAACACCGTCGCTGGCGACTCCGCTTCTGCTCTCGTGCTTCGAATGAAGAAAAAGGATAAGCGCAGAGTTTTTCAGCAGTATTTTCAACACATTCTCTCAGTAGCAGACGAACTTGAACAAAGGAGGAAGAAGGATATAAAATTGTTTATGAATTCCGTCGCTGGAGAAACATACCGGTGGCGATCGGTTCCATTTACTCATCCAGCAACCTTCGAAACGGTGGCAATGGACGCAGAACTGAAAAACAAAGTGAAAACAGATCTAGATCAGTTCATAAAGTCAAAGCAATACTACAACCGTTTAGGCCGTGTTTGGAAGAGAAGCTACCTTCTCTACGGTGCTTCCGGTACCGGTAAATCAAGCTTCGTCGCTGCGATGGCGAAGTTTCTCTGTTACGACGTCTACGACATCGATGTTTCGAAGATAATCGACGGTTCAGATTGGAAAACACTCCTGATGCAAACGACGCCAAAATCGATGATCTTAATCGAAGATCTCGATCGTTTATTAGCTGGAAAATCAACGGGTGTAAACATATCAAGCGTGTTGAATTTCATGGATGGAATCATGTCATGTTGCGGTGAAGAACGCGTGATGGTTTTCACGATGAATGGTACAAAAGATGAGATTGATCAAGCGGTGTTGCGACCTGGAAGAATCGATGTTCACATACATTTCCCCTTATGTGATTTCTCCACCTTCAAGATTCTTGCGAGCAGTTATTTAGGGTTGAAGGAGCATAAGCTTTTCCCTCAGGTTGAAGAGGTTTTTTATCAGACCGGTGCCCGGCTTAGTCCGGCTGAGGTTGGTGAGATTATGATATCGAACCGGAATTCGCCGAGCCGGGCTTTGAAAACCGTTATAACTGCCATGCAGGTTCAATCAAACGGTTCGGGGCAGAGGTTGAGTCATAGTGGCTCGGGTCGAAGCTCCGAAGAAGTTAATGATACAAGTGCTGTGATATGTAGAGAGAGTGTTCATACGGTGAGGGAGTTTCGGAAGTTGTATGGGCTTTTGCGGTTGGGAAGTAGGAGGAAGGAAAAGGATGAATCGGTTCCTAATTCGGGTCCCATTGAGAAAGAAACTCCGTCAAGAATTGAGGGTCGGGTCGGATAAATTAGATCCGATTGGAATATTTAAGTTTTTCTTAAGAAAATTGTAAAGTTGTTTGCCAGTTATTTGCTAGCTGCTACTAACAATTATTGCAGATTTTTATTTTAGATTTTTATTTTTTTATAATTTACAATTCGTTTGTTGTATGTACACAGAAAAATAATTATGGTTAGACAGATAGAACTAGAATGAATTCATATTATTTGTTTAATACTGAGTTTTGATATTCAACACGCTGTGTTATTTTTGAATTCCATTTTAGGGTCATGATGAATCTATTTAAATACTCTTCATTTGGGCAAGCATTGCTTTTGATATAAATGAGACAATAAGACTTGTAATTAGGTCTTTAGAGTTTAGAGCCACTGACTAGCGAATAAGGGTTCTCAAATTTGAGGCCGTTGATTTGGGAATGTTCCCTACAACTTACATTAATTTGTGGACTTTTTGACCATGAAAGAAGAAATCAAATTCTATTGGCTTCAAGAATATATAAAGAAGGTTGCTCAAATGTATACACGGTTTGGATGTTCTAGATGGAAATATGTCAATCCATAGACAATGGTCAATAAAATAGCCTATATCTTTCCCTCAAAAAAAAAAAAAAAAAATAGCCTATATCAAGTTTAAGTTACACTAAAATTATTTCACCCCGACCAAAAAACCAATTCTAAAATTAGAATTTTTGGGCATTTAAAAAGTTGTTTTTACACCAACAAGCAGGTCTTTTAAAGTAGGTTAACATGCTGGACAACTTAAACTAAAGTAGCTTAACATGCTCGGCAACTTAAAAAAAAATTTAATAGATTTTTGGTCAAATACATCTTAAGATTCTTTAAGTTTTTCGTTTTTTCTTAAAGTGGTCTTTAAATTTCAAAAGTTTCAAACAGGTCCTTTTAGTTTTTGAATCGTTTCAAACAAGTCATATTGTAGATAACATAGTTGGTAATTGCTTCATTGAACTCATCTTTGGTACCAAATCTGGCTCCTAACACCCACTTAAAATTAGTCATCTTTTTAGGCATGACAAATGATGGATAATACTTTTTGTTGTTATCATCTGAATCATCACCATCATCCTCTAAAAGGACTTGTTTGAAACGATTCAAAAACTAAAAGGACTTGTTTGAGACTTTTGAAACTTAAAGACTACTCAAAAAAACGAAAAATTTAAAGAACTTTTAGATGCATTTGACTTAAGTTTTTTGATAGTGATAACTACTTAAGTTAAGTCTTGCCCAATCTAACTTGTTTTCTACGCCTGTGGTTGATGTAAATTTTTCAAATAAAATAAATAGGTGTTGAAAGTGCCGTGTGCTTGAAGCTTGATTAGAGGATATTACAAGTTTGTTGTCTCCTAGCTTCCAGAACTTGCAAACCATACAAGAAGATAATGTCGAGGCTCTATTGGATGTTGACCTAGCTCTATCTAAATTCAGGTAGTTGTGTTACTCTCACCTGTTAGTTTCATATGACACATATTAACATTTGCTTTTTGCTTAGAACAAACCGTTCTCCAAATTTAAGATATCGGACACCATTATGATTTATGCATTTATAGAAGGTATAAAAACATTTGAACTCAAAAAATGTATTTATTAAAAAATGTTTCAAAAATTGATTATTTTAAAAGTCTAAAATGGGTTTGTGAGTGTTGTTTTTAAGAGAAAAATATATTTTGAATAATTTTTCCATTGTTAAGTGTCAAAAATGAATTAGTTCAAGTGGTAACAAATCACAATTCTTAAACAAGTGGTCAGAGTTAAATATTTAAATTTAGTTTATGGAGAAAATTTAATTGAAAGGAGAAAATTCACCTCGTGTTGCCAGTAAATTCCATTACGGAGGTATCTATAATATAGCAACAAAATATAGAATGGGTGTGGTGTGGTTGGTAACTTTGTAACAAGTGAGGGTGAAAATAGCAGAAGTAAAATCATTAGTATTCAACTCAAAACGAAAAAAAAGGCCCATCAACACAACCCAAACTACGTCTCTCTCAAGATAAACTGACAAACGACGTCGTTGCAAATATCTTCTTCTCCGTTGCTCTGAAACACAGTAGAGAAAGCTGAAAAAAAAGGCCGAAGTTGCGAAAATGTGGCACAGGACATTTCCATCATTTCGCAGGATTCTATCATCATCTTTCTCCACGTCACGCGCGAAGCGCGTGGGCACTCACAATGGAACCTTCCACTGCGACGAAGCACTCGCTTGCTTCATGCTTCGTCTTTCCAAACTCTTCTCCGGCGCCGATATCGTTAGAACGAGAGACTCGAACCTTCTCGAAGTATTGGATGCCGTAGTCGACGTTGGACGCGTGTATGACCCGAAACGACACCGTTACGATCATCATCAAAGGGATTTCGATCAAGTTTTTGGAAATGGTTTCGTAACTAAGCTTAGTAGCGCTGGACTTATCTACAAGGTCTTTCTTCCATTCTTATTCACTCACTTGCTGTTTTCGTTTCTTCATTATTAATCAAAACCGAATTTATTGTTCAATATTCGTTAATCATGCAGCATTTTGGATTGGAGATAATTGCAAATGTGCTTCATCTTGATGAAGATCATCCTCATGTACACCAGTTATATCCAGCTATATATAGAAACTTTGTAGAGGTAATTAATCTTAGTATGAGTTGTGTTATTTTTACACAAGTTTGACATCAAATTTCGACAATAGATTATATGGTTAACACATTTAAAATATGTTGTTGATTTGATTCAGTAGATTGCTAATAAATATAACAAAGTGTCACAACTGTTTAACCGTCACTAATCATAATTTTCAATTACGATCAAATATACGCGATTTAAGTGTTAAAATATGCATGAAAATTCGTTAACTACATTTTGTGTTTAAATATACACCTGAAAATCGTGGTTATTTTCGTTCAAAATCGTGGTTTAGTGAGATACGATCACGTGTTATATTCATTAACCCTCGACTGAATTGCTTTAACCAACTAGTTGTTGAATTTGATGTCAAAGTCTTATTAATGTTTTACTATGCATTCACATTTTCGTGTTCATTCTTGAAATCTTGGTGGTTAAAATTAATTAGTCTTGAGATGTTTCTGTCTGTTAAAAATACTGTTTTATTTTTAAGGCAGTTGATGCTGTGGATAATGGAGTGAGTCAATATGACTTGAAAGAATCTCCGAAATACATAATCAACACAGACTTGGCATTTAGAGTAGAACGATTGAACTTCGACTGGATCGATTCTGATCAGTCAGCTGATGCAGAGAATGAGGCCTTTCATCGGGCAATGGCTCTGGCTGGTGGTGAGTTTGTGGAGGTGAGACTGTTTTGGAATGTCCATATTTGATTTCTGCTGCTCCCTGTGTTTAATTGTTTATATTGTTTCTTACTTCCTGTTGAACAATCATTTTAGTTTCTGGCAAAAATATAATCTTTTTTTCCTCGTGTTACAGAATGTGAATTATTATGCAAAATCATGGTTACCGGCACAGTCTATTGTTATGGAGTGTCTTGCAGCAAGAGAAACTATTGATTCTAGTGGAGAGATCATAAAACTAAATCGATCTTGTCCTGTAAGCACACAAGCCATTTAACTTATATGACGCAATTTTTCAATAACTTCCTAACAGTGATAGTTTACTCTCTACATACCAAACAGCAAGTAAAGAACAATATCTGCTAGGGAAAGTAATATTTGGTTTTGACTTTTTAATATCCTTTTAACTATTCTTTTTTCTCACTTATTCCACAGTGGAAGCTTCACATACATGAGCTCGAGGAGGAAATGAAAATCAATCCTTCCATCAAATATGTTCTTTACCAGGTAGGTTTGTCTGGCTAAGTTAATCAATCAATCTGAAATTGAATATAAGCATCCATCATTTTCAGCATCCCCTCCCAAAAAATCCTTATTTTCTGGTAAATCTTAATCAAGGAAACTTGTAAACTTCCAAAATTTTCTTTATTTTCCTATTCAATTATAAATTACTATTTGATCTGTGATTTATGTAATACAATTTCTACTTGTAGGATGATAGGAGTGAAACATGGAGAATACAGGCAGTGGCAATTTCACCTGCTACATATGAGAACAGAAAACCACTACCATATCTTTGGAGGGGTTTGGAAAATGACAGGCTATCTGAGGTTGCTGGAATCCCAGATTGTACTTTTGCGCACATGAGTGGTTTTATTGGAGGAAATCAAAGTTATGATGGAGCACTAGCAATGGCAAGAGCATCTTTAAAGGCTTAGGCAATGGTAGGTTAAACAAATACCTTTTTCTTGTATTTTAATTGAAAGGGTGCTTTTGTGGTTCCAAAACATGGTTCACGTGCATCAGTGAATTGCAAAATGCTGCTAAGTGATAACATGATGCTAATAAATAAATCCTTTCATGTTAAAGCTATGGAGGCAATCTTTAGAGAACGTAACATGACATTTTCTCTCATACTAAATTTCTACACCAGTTCAATGTTTACATTTCAGTTCATCCGTTCTGTCCTTTGTGTATCAGCATCCTCATTATGGTCAAAACTAGGTCCAGACTTCTCGGCATGCACAATGCTGACAATATTTCACTCCTCTGCTACAGCTGGCAGATCCTCTTTAAACCATTTGTAAAGCCCACCTTCTAGATGGAAGACGTTGTTGTACCCATTAAGGACTAGCAAGTAAGCTGCTATTAGAGATCTGTGAAAGTACAAAAATGTGATCATTAGAGCAGCCAATCAATGATTTTAATATTATATTTCACAATTACATGAAAAGTGGTATGCACCATGCAGCTTTCAGCTATATCACTTTCTCTATTCTTACATCCATGCAATCCAAGTTATTAACGGCACCTTCCCTTGTGTATTTTAGCCGATGAAGAACTAATTTGTCTTTTTATTACTCTCTCTGGTCTTATATCACATGATTACTGAAACAAATTGGCAGGATGGTTTACAATAATACGAATGTCATTCATCCTGTCCTCTAAAATTTAAATGTCTTTGAATCTGAGGTTGGTTATAAAGTGCAAACACACTCAAAAGGTGAGTTGGTATCGGCTTGCGTAAATAATGGAGTGATTTCATAAATTGTTGTCAACCAGTTTTGTACTGTATATTCTTACAGCATACATGAAGTTATATATTCTTACGGCATATATGAAATTATATAAGCAATATTGAAAAACCAGGGAGACAAAATCATGCTAAGAAAACCAGGGAGATAATTTAATACCTAGATTGTTGACCTTGTGGCAGATTTTGTGTTGGTTTCATTGTTCCCCCTGCTGAGCAAGCTACTATTATCTTTGCATTTTTATCTAATTGTTCACCAACAGCTGGCCGCATGAATCAAATATTTAGTTTCAGAAAACAAGAAATGCACGAATTCAAGAACTGCGCGTTGAGGCAAATTCATCTTACACTTGATAAACTCGGGATTCTCTTCTGTGCCAGAGAAAATACCAAAAAATGCAAATGCAGCACGTCTGGCAATGTCCCAGGCTGTCCATTCTTTTATAAGCCTGTATACTTGCACATTAATTGCATCCGGGGGATGGCCCTGCATTCATCATAGTCAAATCCATCAGTTTCTTTTCTTCTTAGTACCCTATATTACAATCGATTAAACCCAAGTAGAAGCACAAGAGAGACACAGAAAATGCAACATGAATGTACAGGCACATTGGAGCTGGAAAACAAGGCTTGTAAAACTTGTTCACTAACCTCCTTGAACTCTGCTTCTGGCCTTACATCAAGAATCACAAAATTATTTTCTTTTTGAAGGCGCAGAGCTTCCTTTGGCTCCACACTTTTTACCTGCAATATTAGATCAAAGATAAACTTGCATGTGATATAAATGAGAAATCACATATCCAAAGATTGTACTATATCCGATCCTTGCTGTTTATTATTAAATAGAATTTCATATGCTTCGCCCAACATTTCAATCTTTTAGTTATCATGAAATTTCTATTTGCGCACTTTAATATAAATGCTAAAGGCGCAGGTGTTCTTATTTGTGCATTCAGGAGAGTATGCGGGGCACAGATGATAGAGAGGTAGAGCTTTACCCTTTTTTGCAGCAGTAATTCTCGCTTAACTTTCCATTCTTCTTCAGCTATTACCTCCAAACAAAGTGAAGTTAAGTTAAGTTTCTATCACGTCTTTAAAGTGCTGTAACAATTTAATTCAGGAAGAGTAACTCAGAACAGATACCTGGTGACTTGGCTGGTTTTGTGGCTGCGCTCTGGACTGTAATCCCTCTTGCAAAGTTCAGTTGTGATTTTTGAGAAGTGGGTTTGTATGATCTCACTCTGACACACCATGAATTTTGATCACGTGTACCTTCTAAGGAAGGTACCAAGGATTGTAAATATGATGTGGATGGATATTGTAGAGCAGTTGATGTAAAAGCCATGCTTTGAAGCTCTCAGTTTCGACAGATAAATAAGATAATTTTAAGTTTAAGTAGCTAGTTCAATGGAAGTACTTGGGATCAGACTACTGCGGCTGTTGTCAAGTGAGTTGTTTGGTTAGTTTGTGAGAAATGTGCATCTGCGTATTGTGGATATTTTTGCCACAAAATCTGAATTTGTGGTCGATGTTTTAGGAATCCCATGCTATTTGGATATCCGCATTATCATCATTTTTGTCCTTTTTTTTCTTTTCTTTTTCCTTTGCTTACTTTGATGCGATATTTTTAATCATTATTATGTCTTTGGCATACGCGTTTTGATGTATTGTCTGTCCGGAGGAGTACCTTTGACACTAGTACTTTTTTTTTTTATATTTTTTTATAAGGAACTAGTACTTTCTATTTTTGCTATGTTCGTTTCAAATATTCCCTCGGTCTCAATATATAACCACACATTTCACTAAAAAATTGTCCCTAAATATAGTCATGTATTTATTATTTTTTTCCTAAACATACCCATAATTAATACTGCTAATTTATCTTGAAATATGAAAAGTCAAATTTAACATACATACAAACAAAGAATAATTTGATAATATTAACACACAAAATAGACACATTAATTACATTAACAAATTTTCTTAAGAAATGTGAAAAAAACAAAAGGAGATTATATACAGGGACGGAGGGAGTATATTTTTATCTCGTTGTTTTTGAGGAAAAAAGTTTATCTCGTTTTTTACTGCTATATATATATTTTTTTTACATAACATTAGGATATATTTCTTTTTTTTTCGTCTGCACTCATAAACCCAGGTTGAGTCAAGTGAATTTATAGGCAAGTGTCATTTTAGAAAGAATTGTTTACTTTTCATATATTAGTTTTTATATAGGCAAGTGAATTATTTACTTTTAAAAAAAAAATTGGGGAAGGGAGATATTTTTTATTTTTTTGTGTGATTTCAAGTGGCACTCATCAACCCTTTAATCAATCGTTCAAAAAAAACTCTTTGATCAATGATTTATAACTTTAATATTTTTCAGGAATGAAATATAAGTCATCTATTGCCATATCTATTTGGAAGATATGGAACCATTCAATAGATATATCCATGCTTGAAAATTTTAAAGGAGGGTACGGTAATGATTAAAGAAAAATCAGAAAATACACCTTGAATTTGATTGATTTTCTTTACTTGCATAGTTTCATACTCCATGTGAACAAGTTTCTGTTCTGTAATCTTATCTTATGCATTTTTCAGTATTGCCATGTTAACAATAGTTGCATGATGAATCGCATCTGACAAATGGAGCTATAACTTCTGCAGCAGAAGAATCATGCAGGAAATTCAGCCCATACATAATAGAAACACGAAGTTAATGAATCATTGGGATATTCTGAGCATCTAATCGATCTGACTCAAGTGCATTTCTTTTTGAACAAAAAAATAGATTGTACAAAAGATACCATGTTAATTTACAGCAAGTAAGAATCCATTAGATTGCTTAAAAAAACATACATATGCTGACTGATACCTGTTTTATGCTTGAAAACAATGGCATGATTAAAAATTGAGTACTATAAAATTGAGTATTTCCTTAATCAGAGGAGGAAATTGGGAAGGAAGAGGTTGGCACGATTGTTATTAAGAAAAGTGGCCAGTGTCTGTCGGTCAATGATTAGTCGTGCATAAACGTGAGTGTCAAATACTACTAGCGGTAGTAGTACGTACTCACTACTCAGTACTCTTATGCAGTTTAGGAACAAAACAAAAAAGTTAGGAGCATGTGGTTAATGAAAATGTCAATGTCTGCCATAAATCGTGACATTGACTGGCTAAGCAGTAAAGTAGTACTACCATTCTAGTTCCATAATGCACCTAATTGGAAGATTGCCGACAATTTATTAATAATTCCATTCATTTATTTCTTTATACTAGCACCTACCTACCCAGCTTTTGGTTAAGACAAAGGAGAATCAAGAGATCTTGTTGTTATCATGGTGCGAATTTGGGGAGTGCAAGAAGCTCTACATTGAGCCTCTAAAATTATAGGCTTAAAAAAAAATTATAATACAACCCCCACTTAAATTAAAAAATTATATTTTACTTTTTTTTTCTTCATGACACGTATGAGTTTTTTTTAGACTTTAGTTCTACTTTCTGGACATAAATTTGATGCTATCAAACCACCATCAATTTGTATAATCACTTAATCAGTCAATTTAAAAAGTTATTTCATTGAAAGAATCACAACAATTATTTCTTTTTCACATAAACCATTCGTTTTCCCCTTTCCTACGACGTAAGAGTGACATTCCAAACGAAATCGTTAGATAAATTTCACCTCTCTTTCACTTAGTTTTCACCTCTCTTTCATGTTTTGTTTTTTAATGAAGCTTAACTACACAAAAAAATTTGTATTTTTATTTTACTGAAGCTTATTTTAAAAATAGAACCGAACCTCATATTTCATAGGAACGACACTAGTTATTATCCCTCTATATTCGTTGTACTATAAATAACTGAATGAAACATTTAATTTTAAACTGTTCGTAAACTATGGTACTATACATTTTGCTAACAGTTTTTTGAATAATACAAACTTCAAACTTTTATAATAAACGGGCTTCATTTTAACTTAGAAAAGATGTTTGCATAAACTTCATTTTATCGCCATTCGCAAATGATTAATTTTAAGTTGGTATAGTTCCAATAATTAATTTGCTCTTAGTTTTATCATTCATAATCTTTAAAAAAGAATTAAAATTAAGTTGGCAATTACCGAACAATTCTTTATTCGTACTTTAGATTTGAGTTATATTTTTATATTTTATTCTATTTCATTGTGTTGGAATTTAACTTCAATATATTATTGCTACTTAGTTTTGACCTAATAGAAACAATTAAAAAGATTCCATCAAGACTCATAACGTAAAGTAGAATTTCTTATGTTGGTTGAAAAACACTACGCACAAACAAGCACTTGACGTAGTCGATAGGTACAAAACACGATCCTAAGCATTTTTTGGTACACTAAAGCTGGGATAATGGGATTGGGCAGGCAGATCCATAGAAAAATATGACAGAGCGGAGAAAAGCAAGCTGACAGTTTGCTTTTGGTATTCAGAAGTGCATTTGCAACGATGACATTGTTCCTTTCATTCTTGGTCAGCTTTTTGTGTACACCAAGACTTTTGAGAAAACACCGATTGATAATAATGTTTGCTCACTTTCGTCAAAAATAAATAAATATGTTTGCTCGCTCATGTGAGTCATGTCACTTTGACATTTATGACATTATAACATGTGACCGTCAACATATTTAGATAGGGTAGTTGTTTCACTCAAGAATTCAGTTCACACACTTATAGTTACACTAACGAAGCTTCTTTCGGGAGAGTTGATTGAAGAGGAATAAAATAGATATTATCCATCGAAAAACATTGATTGTTATCTTTTATAGACATAACTATTACAACTTAACTAACTTTTTATTAGTTAGTTGCACACATCATGCGATGTTTCTCCATCTTCTTGGTATTGTTTATTCTAAAATACATGGTGAGAAATTTGGTATTATGTTCCTACAAACCAGTCCCATAAATTTAAGCCCTTGTTGATTCTCTCAACTCATCCTAAGATTTCTTAGGTGATATGCAAAGTACTAAAGAGTGATATAGTAACTCAAACAACTCCTTCAAGTCATTTAGGACTTCCTCCATTTAGAAGTGGAAAATTACGAGTAGTTACCTCTTATTTCGATGAATTTTAGTGTTGCAGAAGGATCTTGATTTAGTTCAACATCTTTTAGTTATTGCAAACGAGGATTCAGAGACTTCTTTTACTCCTTATCTGACGATGAATCAAAGAAAAAAAATTACAATATACCACTATAATCAGTATCTACGACACTTGCTCCAAAGGTGATCAGTATAGCCGATATTTAGATGTTAATTTAACATTTTTCTTGGCAAACAAAGTGTTCTGTTATTATAAATGTGAACTCGTTTACTTTTCAATTCGTTCATTTAGTATAATTTAAATTTATTTCATGCATATTTTTTTATTTTATTTTTATAAGATTTCAAAAGTGTAAAAACATATTTATTATTTAAAACTCGTCAATTTTTTGTTGTTGTTAAAACAAGCAAAGTTTTGAAAGAAAAATAGAAAGTTGTATAAAAAATTAGAGATGGAGGAAGATAATAGAGTATATCACTGAAACTCTGAGTGCACATTTGTAACCATAGTCAAAATAAAATACTCTATCTATTTTAAAATAAGTGTTGCTTTAACAAATAAATTATTTTAAAATGAATGTCGTTTTACATTTTCAATACAATTTTAAATTTTTTTTTAAACTTTATCCTTAATAAATACTCAAACTTTTTTCTTTCATACAATTTTCAATGCAACTTTAAGTTTGTCTTGTTCTTATAAAATAAGGTTATTTTAGAAAAATTGCTATGACATCTGACTATTTTATTCTATTCTTTAATCCATATGCAATTGGCTAAATCGACACTCATTTTAAAATGGAGAAATTGCCAAATGGATCTCATCAATTTTGGAAAGAGGGACTAGGGAGGGGTCCACCGCACATTAGCACATTATCCATTTATAACTTTGGCAGAGTACTAGATCCGAGACAACGCCGCATGGAGCGTTTCTCTGCCGCGCCACAGCCAATTACCACCGACAGTATCAATTTCTTCAATTGAATATTAATCAGCCGTTTAATAGAACGCCACGTGGTACCCAATCTCAGTTAAGGGACGATGATTACCATATCAACAGTAAACCGCGTCGTCGTACATTTAATTATCCTATGCTATGCAACGTCACCCCTCCCAGATTCACGCGTCTTAATATTTTATTTTTGCATTTTCTTTATTTTATTTACACCTTCGTCCAAACAAACAAAAAATAGGGTCGAAAAATTGAAACGAGGATTGTAAAAACGAGTGCCCATAGTATACCTATTCCTTAATACAAAATATTTTAAAAGAAAAATATCAAGTATAGTATTTATGAAAAATGGTTAATCTATTTAAGTAAATTAAACATTTAATATTAAATGCACGATGAATATTTATTGTAAAAAAGGAAATGTACAATGAATACCAAATTTTACAGTAATTTATTGTTTTTTGGGTAGGATAACATTAAAAAACTTCTATATTTTGAATCCTAAATAATGTATACATTTATTAACAATATTTGAGTTTTTTATTTAAAAATTAAATACAATAAAAATTTTACTTTAAATTCGTTAATCATTATCTTGACAGCTACTAGTAATATGATGATTTTGATGCAAAATAATTCTTTGATACAAAAAAAGTTACTTTTTGTGCTTATGTAAATTGTTTTTTTAGTTCCCTTTTAGGGAAGAAGAGCACACAATCTAGAATTTGAATAGAGAGATAATTTAAATCTGATAAATAATTATATTAGATTTAGTATAAAAACATGGGTCTTGCAAATGCCCTAAGAGTGTGTTTGGATGGGGGAATGTTTTGAGGGAATGTAATGTTTTGAAGGAATTTAAATACCTTGAGGTGAATTTCATTGTTTGGGTAATAGTTTGAAGAATTTTCAAAATGATGAAAATTTATGAAGTATTTTGTTCAAGTTAAATGTAGAGAATTTCAAATGACACCTAAAAGTTAAGAATTTCAAAATTCTTCATTGTCATGTTTTTTCAAATTTTACATTTTGGTCCTCAAACTTTCCAAAATTTTCAATTTGACCCCAATAAATTTATAAAAAATTGCAAATTGACCCCTCAAATTTTCCAAAAATTATAATTTGGCCCCTCAAAAAATTTGAAATTTACTAATTGACCCCTAATTTCATTTTTCAAATTTTGCCCAAAAAAATTGAAATTTATAAAAGTTGCCCAAAAATGATGACAATAAATTTTTTTTATTACTCCATCCAAACAATAGTATTTAAGAATGAAAGCAATTTAATTGAATCATTTGAATTACCTAGAATTCTAAATTCTTCAAAATTTCTCAAATACTCCATCCAAACACACTCTAAGGGCAATGGTTAAGGATTCCATTAATAGAAATTTTATATTGAAAATACAAATCTTTACTTTTTTCTTAACAATAATTAGACCATTTTTAGATGCAAACTTACTTATTGTAGTACTTTAACCAATGCCCAAAAGGCAATGGTAGCATTCTCCTTAAAACATATATTGAAATATTTAGTATTTTAGGTTGAGTATTAAAATATTTCAAATTATGTATTAAAATTATTTTGATTTTGATTGAGTATCAAAATATTTCAGATTGTATATCAAAATATATTATATTGTGTACCAAACTATTTTATATTGAATACCAAATTATTTTAGATTAATTACCAAAATATTTTTGATTGCCTTCCAAAAAATTTCGACAAAACTTGAGGATTAAGAAAAACACTTCTGGATAATCTTTGAATTAGTTATTTGATTTGACATTTTCAGATAAAAAATAATTATTTTCAAGAAAATTTCTAACGAGTACCCCGATACACTCTTTAAGAATTTTAAAATAAGATTTTTTTAATAAAAAAATCAAATATTTAAAATTTTAATGTATAAATTATACAAATTTTTTTAAAAAATTACCATTTAAAATCTTTTAAAAGTGCTCAAAGAACACTCGTTAGCATTTTTCTTGGATAAAGGGAAATGCTAAATATATACCCCGAAGGTACACCCTAAAATATACTAATTATTTATATTTTCAGGGAATGCTTAATTCGTTCATAGAATTATTTATCATTTAAATGTACACATTCTATTATATAAACACTACTAATATGTGTGATCTATCATACATATTTTGTTCAACTCACACAACACTAATTATATGCAATATGAGACTTTATAGTTAGAGTTTTGGTCTTTCAATTTTCGCATTTGTTCCAACATAAACAAGTTTAAATGCGTTGAACTCCAATAATTCGGTCACATAGAGAGACTTGCTTATCACCCACAAATAAGTCATTACCTTAATAGCAAGAGTTGAACTCACCCTTAGATGTATTAATCAACTCTTTAATCTACAATCGAAACCTTCAATTTGAAGGTCTTAAACGGGTCCCATTTGTACACATCACTTTTTTATTATTTTTTAATAACAATTTCTAATAAGTACTCATTCACTCCAATGGAGACATTCCGGCAAAAAGTCTAAATGGATCCAATAACTAACTCTTCCTAATTTACATTCCACCATTAACATATTATTTTAATAAAAAAAGTGTGTGGGGACTACTAAAATATGAGGGTCTTATATTAGACCCTTGATTTTGGAAGACCCCCAAATTTTTTTTCCAATAGAAAGTATTTGGTCTTAAATGACGAAGATCTCACCAATGCTTTAAGAAATTACAAAAAGAGACAACCGTTTATAGGCAATTTTATCCAACACACTCATCACAGCTGATTACAACACCCATCACAAAACCACTATATAACCTTCTTCACCCTTCTCTCTCTCTTCATCTATCTTTCATACCACTCGTGTCTCGTGGTACCATCTCACACAAATCTTACAAACACACTCTGCAAGAGAGACTGGGATCCAATCCAATTTGACATTTCTCTTTTAACTCGCGATAATGGAGTTGTTCTTCTACCTTGTCTTCGGTGGATTAGCCGCTGTTGTTGCTGTTCTCGAGCTTAGCAAAAACAACAAAGATCGTATCAACACTTCATCTCTTTTCAATTCCTTCAAGAACAATTATCTTCTCATTTATTCTCTTATGATGGGTCGGTAGATCTCTCTTTTCTCTTTTAGATCTCTTCTTTTTCTTTCTCGATCTGTTTTTTTTCAAATCGATTCAATGTTCGTGTTAATCGTGATCGCGTTCTTCTGTTTATTGTTTCTTTCGTGAATCGTGATTGATAGAATTATTATTATTATTATTACTACTAAAGGAAAGAAAAAGCGATTTTTTGTTTTTATTTTTAAATTGAATTTGGTGTGAAAACAATGTAATTGAAATGGATCTTAGCGTGATTTTGAAATCTGAATGGACAATGATTCTTTCTTTTATGATTTTCTTAGCTTTAGTTGCTTGTGATAGTAGCGATGTGTTTTTTTCGATCTTTGAAATTGTGATTTTTACTCTTTTTCTTTGCTTTTTGGTTTCTAAATTGTTGTTTACACTATACTTTGCTTATTTATGATTTATTTACTTTATCTTTTTCTATGATTACTTTTATATTTTTTAATTCAAATGTCGTTTTCATTATTCGAATTTTAATGTTGGATGAGATCGCACTTAAACTGTAAGTTTTTGAAATGAGTTGATTTGATTATATTTTATGTTTTGATCTGATTTTAGTAACTTTTTCTGATTACCAAGTTATACTTTAGATGACACTGTTGTTGGTGTACATATTACGTAATCGGAAGATAGTAATTGTTACTAGAGATGTTAGTTTTTAGTGATCTAATAGGTATCTTTTTTGTATGGCTATAGCTGGTGATTGGTTACAAGGTCCATATGTTTACTACCTATACAGTACGTATGGATATGGAAAAGGGGAGATCGGACAACTCTTCATTGCTGGATTTGGGTCTTCGATGTTATTCGGAACAATTGTGGGATCGCTTGCCGACAAACAGTGAGATGCATTTTTGTTTTCTAATTGTTGTTTTGCTAGACATATATCATAGCATTTTTTAGTATCTTATACTTCTAACTATGAAATCAGGGGCCGGAAGAGGGCTTGTGTGACTTACTGCATAACCTACATTGCGAGCTGCATCACCAAGCATTCTCCTCAATACAGAGTCTTGATGTTGGGCCGTATCTTGGGTGGCATTGCCACTTCACTTCTGTTTTCAGCTTTTGAGTCGTGGCTAGTTGCTGAGCATTTCAAGGTGAGGACTAATTGTTTGTTTTTCAAGTTGTCTGCTCTTTATTATCAAATTTTCTCTTGATATGTTGACTTTATACACATAGAAAGTGCCTTGTAATTTGAAGGTGTTCATTGACATGTAAATATGTTAATAATTTTTTTTTTTATCTGTATATGGAGGCTGTAAATGTCTTGATTAATAGTTATTATAAGCGCCACTGAGAAGAGTAGGTTATATAGATCCTCTAAATGATAATATTAGCTTGATTGTTTTTGAACAAAAATTCAAATTGTGCCAATGTTGCATGTAATACTTAATATGTAATTATATTACATGAACTTAATATGTCATTCTAAACAGAACTAGCTACTATTTGATAGATCTTACAAGTTACAACTACAAATTTTGAAAATGGGTTTAGACGTGGATCATTATGTTTAGTAATAAGGATAGTTGTATATTTGTATTCTTTATGTAAATATCAACTATGTGGTGTAGTGGAGTCATTGAGACATGGTTTTCGGTGTATACTTGTTTCTTTTTGTGACTCAATATACACAAACACACTAGTTGCTATAGGACAACTTAGGCACGGTTTAATTTAAATGCTGCAGTTCACTTAACGAAACAATTAAGGTAGAGGCAATACAGTTTGATGGCACCTGAAGTTTGATATCTTCATTGCTTGTTTTAGGTTTTCATATCCAATATAGGGTCCTGTAGTTGTTTGTTCTGCTTCATATTCTTACCTGTCTACTTCTAGAAACTCATGTTTTCTGAATCAATGTGTTCCTGCAAACTAGGTTCATTACAAAAGATGTTGATTTCTGGGGTTTATAAATTTATTATATCCCTCTAAACAAGATAAACATGCATTTTACAATATCCTCCAAGTGGCCAACTTAGTGACTTTTGCTCATCAGAATACAATTCTTACCCCTAAAATCTGTGACAAAGGGTTTTGTTATTTACCTTTGTCTTGATTCCTTCATTTTGTATTTTGTACTGATGAATCTCAATTTTTCCCACATGAATCTATCAGAGGGGCTTTGATCAGCAATGGCTATCATTAACATTCTCGAAGGCTATATTTCTTGGAAATGGTCTTGTTGCCATTTTTTCTGGGCTGTTTGGAAATGTCCTTGTTGATACATTGGCTCTTGGACCAGTGGCCCCCTTCGATGCTGCTGCAGGTTTTCTTACAATTGGTATGATTGTCATATTATCTACATGGACAGAAAACTACGGTGATGCTTCTGAAAACAAGAGTTTGCTCGCCCAATTCAGGGGTGCTGCTGTGGCCATTGCTTCTGGTATATTTCTTACCTTAGTTTTATGTCATTGTTTATACAGTGGTTCAGTACTATGAATTTGAAGTTTGAAACTCTTAATGTGTGGCATTAATCTGCATAAGTAGCGGGCTGGTCAACATTTTTTCCTGGGAGTGATGTATGTTGAAATGAACATATTCATTTTGTCTTTCCTTATTTTGTTATCATTATTTTATTCACTTGTCTTGTATTTTGTTCATTTCCCAGTTCAGACGTTCATGAATTTATTATTACATTCATTGTGTTTCAGATGAAAAAATAGCCTTGCTTGGTGCCATACAGTCTCTCTTTGAAGGTTCAATGTATACCTTTGTGTTCCTATGGACTCCTGCGTTGAGCCCAAATGATGAAGAGATTCCCCATGGTTTTATTTTTGCAACATTCATGCTATCTTCAATGTTGGGAAGCTCACTTGCATCTAAGTTGATGGCTCGTTCTTCATTCCGTGTGGAGAGCTACATGCAGATTGTTTTTGCAGTTTCTTCTGCTTCTCTATTGCTTCCCATTCTTACCACTGTATGCTATTCTTCCAACATACCTTCCCCCACCTGTTAGTATTGTGATTTACATCTCACACTATTCTGCAATATTTTGACTTCGTTACTGTGGAACAGTTTTTTGCAGTTCCTACCAAAGCAACAGGTGGTAGTCTCTCATTCGCCGGGTGCATTCAGCTTTTGGGTTTCTGTACTTTTGAAAGTTGTGTTGGCATATTCTGGCCATCCATTATGAAGATGAGATCCCAATACATTCCTGAGGAAGCCAGGAGCACCATCATGAACTTTTTCCGCATTCCTCTCAACATTTTTGTGTGTGTTGTGCTGTACAATGTATGTTGCACAATCTACAACTCAGATATAATGCTTGATCTTAAAAAATCTAACCCACTTTTATATTGCACTAATTTGAACCCGGAATTATAAACCCTTTCCTAAATACCACGTCTGGGTGGACCAGTCATATTGTTGAATTCTACACTTACAGCCCCTTTTTTGCAAAAAACAAAAGATATTAGCTCTCTTCATCTGCATCTCTCTCTCTCTCTCTCTCTCTCTAACTGTTTATTTTTTTCTCCAACTGTTTAGATCATTTGTTTATTTTTTTATGTGCAGGTTGATGCATTCCCTATCACTGTTATGTTTGGCATGTGCTCAATTTTCCTCTTCATGGCTAGTATCTTACAAAGGCGACTGCTGGTGATTGCAGATAAGCCAAGTAAGACCCTCACACTATGATCTGTTGCTTATGTTGAATTTGTACCGCAATGGGATCAAAACTTATTTATGCTACAATCCTGTCACTGTGACAAAGATACAGTTTTAAGTTATAACTGCTTCTTATTTGAGAAATTGCTCGTACACCTTTGGCTTTGTGTACTGTTCATGCCCTTGTGTTATCTATCCTGCCTCAAGCTATTTTTGGTAGATCTCTGATACTGCAGCAAGGCCAAACATGTTTCAAGCTAGATGATTGCCCACTTTGGTTAATTGGACATGTTTGTTTTGCCTTTAAGTAAAGTCCATGGGTTGTTTCTTTGCTGTTAAGGCTTGCCCTGCCTATCTTATCTGGCATATCAACACATGGCAATATGAGTGACATGATCACCAGCTACACAAACCAAATAAATTTTCTTTACAAACAATATTTCCCATTTTCATATAAAACAACTAAAAATGTTCTTAGCGCTGACATTTTGTTCTTTTGTTTGAAAACAGAAACCGAAGATTGGCAACTCAAGGAAAGGGACACCGAGTCAGAGCCATTGAACCTGTAATTGATTATTAAGTTTTGGGAAGGCACTGAACGCTGCTGCTTCAGCCTCACATAATGCAGTTTCTGTCTAAACTGTGTACTACGCAATTTGAGTGTGAAGGTAAATCTGGTGCCCACCAACCAAGTGAAGGGATTCAAGCTATTAAAGGATCTGTGGGTCAATTTCTTTTTAGTGTTTCTGATTATCAATACTGTAGTACGTTAGATTTCTATTGCCTATTATTTTACTTGAGGAGAAATCTCCATTTTGGTATTAGTTCTTACTTATGTCAATTCTTTTGGGGCGGGATCTAAGTTTGTCTCGTTGGGAATAGTATATGTACCCTTTAATTGTCTTAATTTTGTAATTTGTAATGAAACTACTCTACATTTAATCGATGCAGCACTAAATCTTCATTTATTTACCCTCATCAAACTTGATAGGAGTAGTGCTTTTGATAGTTTACAACTTCGAGCATGTGCTCACGAATGTAAAGATGCTCTCGATCCGTTTAGAGTGGTTATTAGTAGTATTATAATGAAAAGGGAAATGTTAAAGAGTGCCCTTGGGACATTGGTTAAGAGAACATAAATAGAAATAATTTGTTGAAAAATGGTGAAAAGTGTTAAATTCAACTTTATAAAAGTAAAAATGTTGTAATTTTCAAAGCAAAACTACTACTTTTAGTTTCCTTAACCATTGTCTTGAGTGCATTGGATAGCAAGACCCTAATGAAAAGGGGCTATTCCCTTATAACATAGACAAACAATGGTTTGGATCTAAAGGCTTAATTACACTTTTGGTCCTTGCATTTTGACCAACTTACGAAATTGGTCCTACCTCTTTTAAATCGAACAAAATCGTCCCTAACTATATGTTTTTTTGCAGTTTTAGTCCTACTCCCTATTTTCAACTCTAGAAACGTACATAATGATAGATTTAGTTCAACCACCTATGCTCAACCATGAAATAAACAAGTAATAAATTATGTGGGTACAAGGAATCTACTTTGTTCAGCACACAAACCAAGAAAAACCCTAATTTCTAAGACATGTTTCAGGTATGTAACATGTCTCGGAAATTATGTTAGTGTGATGAATAAAGTAGATTCTTTGTACCCACATGTTTTATTATTTGTTTATTTCATGGTTGAGCATAGGTGGTTGGACTAAAACTGTCATTTCTGTTCGTTTATGGAGTTGGAAATAGGGAGATATGACTAAAACTGCAAAAAAACATATAGTTTAAGGACGATTTTGTTCGATTTAAAAAAGATAGGACCATTTTCGCGAGTTGGTCAAAATGGTAGGACCAAAAGTGTAATTAAGCCTATTCTAAATACAAATGATTTTTTTTTAGGCTAAATTGTATTTTTGGTCCCTTAACTATTTAGGTAGTATCACTTTGGTCCCTTAATTAAAATTTGATCCCCTAACTTCTCTCCATTACACATTTTGGTCATTTCCGTTACGTTAGTTTTAATTCAAAAACGTTAGGTTTTCTTCGTCTTCTTCTCCTCTTTTTCATCTTCATATCATCTCCATCAACCTTCAACAACAAGAATCCCAGAAAAATACCAGAAGAAAATGAAGTAAACCTAACGTTTTTGAATTAAAACTAACAAAAATGACCAAAATGTGTAATAGAGAGAAGTTAAGGGACCAAAATAAATTAAATTTTAATTAAGGGACCAAAACGATACTACCTAAATAGTTAAGGGACCAAAAATGTAATTTAGCCTTTTTTTTAAGGGAAATGCTGCTCTTAAGGCACAAATTAACATGACATTTTTTTAATGACTCGATTGTCTAACAAGCTTGAGAGAATTTAGTCGTGTAATTTTTCAATTGACGAGGCCAAAAGTAATGGTTAAATCTTACATTCAATCTCAAAAAATGCCATTCAAGTAAATGATCTTGGAATTTTTCCCTTTTAGACCCTATTCTCACAATAATATTACAAAAACTAATCACTTCCTCTCAAAAAAAGAAAAAAACTAATCAAACTTATACATTTGATATTAAGTGAATAGGTAAACTGATGTTCAAAATTGTGAACATTGACCAAAATTATATCCATGTTAACTTTTTAATTTTGGAGAGGTTCCATGTTAACTTTTGTTATTAGAATGTGTCTATTGTTTATTCGATTAGGCTGGCAAAAAATGAATGTGTCTATTTTCACATAGACCCTACATTAATTTCACATCAGCTGGTGCCATTTCATACCAAACTCTAGAGCTGTCACTTTGGAATTCAAACATGGTAAATACTTTTTCCCTCTTGGTAATATTTTAGCATACAATGATGTAGCATTGATGTAAGTTCTATGTAGAAGATCGCATGTTTATTTAGTGCGCCACATCATAGTCTCAAAGATTGGAATTCAATGAACATGCCATATAGATTGATGCTATACAATTTCAAGAATGTATTTGTCAATTCATAAAAAATTAGAGACTATTTTAACTTATTATAATGATTTTAAGGATTAATTTGTTTATTCACTTCATTCAATTTTAAGCTATCAATTTTGGTGACACGTGAAATAAAGGGGTCCATAAGGTCCTAATTGAGAGAAGGATCATTAATATCAATCAATAATATTTTTATTTCTCAAACTTTATATAAATCTCAATTAGGATCCTAGGGAACCTTTTATTTAACGTGGCACCAACAATCTTATATAGATTGCTCAAGAGACAAGCTTCAAATCCCCTCAAAGACAATTGCGAAATGATTGTTAATATCAATCAATAATATCTTTATTTCCCAAACTTTTTTTTAATAAAAAACCTGTAAGATTTATATAAGATTTTAGATTACAGCTAGTGAAGGGAAAAGATACACTAACAATCTAACATAAGCACACAACTCTCTTATATATTGATAATGAAGTGTCCACCCTTGTAATTAGATTACACGGCATAATGGTCTACAAGTATAACTTTATGACAGCATAAACACTACTTGTCATTTGTGTGATCCTTGTCTGCAATACAATTTAAATTCTGCAAAATAACTGAATATACAATTTAATTACGAAGCACTAATACCACAATTTTTTATACATACATATGACCAATATTGTAGTAAGATATCACTGAACACAGAATGTTTGTGTTAAACATTTTTACGCTATCAAATTATCAATACATATTTTATTAAACAAGCATATACATAAATAATGCTTACATACAAAGAAGTTCCACTGTGAACTTCACTATTGGGTTGAATGGTAGAGATGGTTATATCACACGGCTGCGTTTGGCATCAACAGAAGCAGCTTCCAAATCCCCAATGAAAAAAAGAATTTTGTCCAAAATTCCTCGACATGATCTCTCTTCAGCTACAGAGCTTTCTCCAGTGAAGTCCGTTTCTGAACTAGAAGTATGACCAGATAGTTGTCGCCGATATTTTCTTGAACCTAGATATCGTTGTACCTCGCCTTGGTGAACAAGATAGTAGTCACTTCCTTCTCTAACAATCTTCAAACCCCTATTTTGTGAAGAATTAAAAACGTCATTCCCTTTGTGTCAGAGTTAAATAATTGTTTCCACACACTACACTTTCTATTGTAAGATTGCAGACTTTATTTATTTACTAATGTCTGTCAGCACAGTTTTGAGACAATAATTTGTTATGTTGAATAACTATGGTTCATGCTAGATCTAAAGCAAATCCAGGTAAGAGGAAGCCAACACCAATGTTATATGTGTGCAGGAATTAGCAATTATGTTCATTTTAGAAAAAATTGGGGAAGCCGAAATTATTACTACTCTCAATCATCATGGCATTTAAGATGAAATATGAATATATATGTGTGCTTGTGCATGCCATACTACTCTCAGCAGAGTAAATAAAAGAACTTACAATCCAACTCGATCGCATCGATCTTGCGCCTCATATACTTCTTTCCATGATTTTGAACCAAGAGGAGCATAAAAAGCAGCATGATCTCCTCCCCATCTCTCCTTAAAAAGGTTTGACCATAGAGCATTGTCTGAGGCCATGAGCTTCCACTTCCTACAGACTGTAAAACAATTTATCAAATTCAAGGCTTATCCAAAATAAGGTAATAAACTCAGAATAATTTAGACAGAAGATTAAAGCAAAACTCGTCAAAATATCCTTTTTAGAGTGCGATATTTATTCATCGTTAACACTCAGTTGCCAATTACCAAATCGTCGGTTCTAACCTATGTGTAACATTACAAGGAAGATATGGAAAAATTAAGGCCAAACACCTCTTTTGGTCTTTAAGTTTGACAAAAATACCGGTTAGTCCTTTAAGTTTTCTAAGTTTCAAATATCGGGACAGATGCTGACAAGATTATAATGAACCATGGACAATTTGGATATGAATCTAAATGTTTACAATTTGGAACTACTAGGTACCTTGTTTATTATTTTTATATCATTATATTTATTATTAGATCAAAACATCCTTTTTTCTAGAAACATTAAAACTATGAGCTTCATCTACATGTTTCCGTTATCAGTCTAACCCAATATTATGATTTGATTCAATTTCCTGTAATCGGATAAAAAGGTGAACATCATATGTCCAATGTAACATAAAATCACAGTGATCTGTTAATCACTGATCAAAACAATAAAGATTGAATTTTAGAAGAAAAATGAATCAAGTCCATGCGAGCAAATTTTGGTCAAATTCCAGATCATAATGGAAGGTGAGGTTCTGTATTTCTTTGAAAAGCATGGTGAAAGTTAGAGTCTGGCCCAAGAAACATAGCGGTGTGTTTTATTGCTTCAAATTAAACTAGATTGACTGAAAACAGTTATTGGAATTGTATAACAAAATTTGTTGGATATCATGTAGGATTGACAGAGGTAACAGTTTTTAACCATTTCTTCCCAGAAAACAGAAACTATTCCTGTTTTCAATTCCATCAACACTGTTTTCTGATAAAGAAAAGTGTATCAATTTAGACATTAAAATTAAAGACAGAAATAATTTGAAAAAGACAGAACAAACAATGAACATATTTTAGACAGAACAAATCACATGATAAATTTTCATACAAATTCAGATCTAATAACAATATTTCAACCGATGGAACATGCAATGCAACTGATTTGAAATTCATAAGTCAACGGAATTCTAATACAAAATGATAATTTTTGAAACACAAAATATAAAAATGAAGATGGCATCATCATGACTGACCTTGTTGAGAAACAGCAAGATGGGTGTGGTCTAAGAAACAGAATATCTTCATACAGATTTCCAAAGGTAAGGTTTCCATTTTGAGGATTAGATTAAAGAATTCAGTTCATTCATGCAACAAAAACAGTAACTAGTTTTGTTTCAAGAAAGAGAAAAAAAGGTAGTAACAGTTTCTTTGGATTCTGTTTTTGTGGTCCTGTTTCTAATCTAATCTAACACTCTATCTATCTGTCTTTCGGTTGATTCAGCCAACCGCCTCCTCCTTCTAACAAGTCAGGATACTATTCGCAATCTCCATTTCCATTCGTAATAGGTTGACAAGTGGCTAAAAATTTCATGTTTTAATAATAATTAATGAAAGTGACTTTTGAACTCATGAAGGTAGGGTAACATTGGAATAGTAGCATTTATTAGGTTGTTTTTACTATACTTTTTCTTACATTTGAGATCATAATATTTTTTATTTTTTTCCTTACATTTGAGACCGGAGGAGTAATTAATCACACAAATTTATGTGTATATACTCAAATTTAATTAAAATATATTTTAATATTTAGAGGTTGGTTTTTTTTTTAACTGGTGCCATGGAGCATTCGTTAAGTATATTAAAAATGAAATTATATAGTAGTTAATGCATTGAAATTATGTAATTAATTTATAATAAAGTTAAAAACAGTTTCCTTTTATATAATAATTCTCTTTTATGGTATGCTTAACTAGTACCCTAAAGGCACCGGTTAGCAGAACCCTTAATCAAATACACTCCTACAACATCAACCGACAATGTCAAGAGATAAGGTAGTAGCTTCTGGGTGCCGTTTCCCGTGCGCAAGCTCCATAGGTCTCGTACCGGTGCATGATGTTTACAACAGGCAATTTTAGGATATTGTACTATGCTTACCTGTTGCTGTGGGTAATATCTATTATATTAATTATATAAATCATTATTGTACATATTTGTTAAAAACAAAACTACAAGGTCAATTTCGGAATTTAGATCAACTAAAATACCTATCAAAGATCTGGTAAATCATTCCACGATGCATTTTTCCCATTAAGTATTAAAATTAAGAACTCAGATGTGAACTAGATATTAATTTGTTGGCAAGAGTTTTGTTATTTTATTTAGGGTTAAATACTTAAATAAGTAAACGATCACATTAAATATATCAATATTTGATTTTAATCTCCCTAAAATATTTTTTAGGCTTTTGATCCCTCTAAAAAAATTCATTTATAGAATTAGTCCCTATATTTTAATCAACTCATGTCTAAACATCATATTTTTAATAAAAAATTTCATAAATGGGTATAATATTATGACAATCTCTCCTAAAAAAATTAGATTTTTTTTTAACAAAACATGAATTAAATATGAATTTTTATGTTTTTTGTGCTAAAAAATTCATATTAAATTCATGTTTTGTTAAAAAATTCTATTTTTTTTTTAAATGTTGTCATAATTTTCTACGCATTTCTAAAAAATTTCATTAAAAAATACGAAAGTTATACATGAGTTGACTAAAAAGTAGGGACTAACTTCATAAATGAAAAACTTTGTAAGATTCTCAAGTTAGTTTTTGTAAGATTCTCATGTTTAATCGGTGAGTTTTACAAAGATTATCATCTTTAGTAAGTCAGTCTTACAAAGATTCTCAAGTCATTAAATAGTTGGTCTTTGTAAGATTATCATATTTAGTAAGTCAATCTTTGTAAGATTCTCATCTCTAGTAATTTAGTCTTACAAAGATTCTCAAGTCATTGAATAGTCAATCTTTGTAAGATTTTCATGTTTAGTAAGTTAGTCTTGGTAAGATTCTCATATTTAGTATGTCAATCATTATAAGATTCTCCATTCATTTATAAGACTCATTTGCTATTTCCAACTACATTAATTATTTCTTTACATATATGCCCCTATTAATTATACATCTTTTTCTTCAATCAACAATAAATAACATGTTGAAAACATAAACCAGGATAAAATTGTAAAAACAATACTAATTACAAACATATTTAATACAAATATCCACTATCTTAATTCCCGTTATTTTTTCAAAATGGCCTTATAATTAGGGACGGAGGTAGTAGATGTTTAATTTTAATATCGTTTAATTATCACAACCTCACAAATATTTTTATTCTCTTTCTTCAACCTCACAAATATAGACACACACATTAGCGTTTAGAGTAATATTTTATGTCTGTATGTCTGTTTTTTTTTTGTTATGCTAATGCGTATAATTTTTCCAGTGTTGCGTAATGCGTACAATTATTATTTTTATAAAATTTTGATTTTAATTAAAAGTATTAGTATAGATGCCTAAAAAAATTATACTTATATATATTTTACACATTTATATTGTAACAAACTATGCATATCTTTTTATTATTAAAAAAACTAAACATATTTTTTTCAATGACACCAACAATGTGACAAATATAATATCATATAATATAAATTCTTATCTTTTTAAATGACACAAAAAATATGATATTCTTATAACAAAATTTGTTATACCGTATAATTGGAAAAGAAAAATCAAACTATTCTCTAGCTTAGCTCAGTTGATATAGACAATGGCTGTGTTTGGTAACACAAAAAAGCTAGCTTATAGCTTGTTGGATTAGCTTATAAGCTCGTTAGAAGAAAACGTGACGTGTTTGGTAACAAGCTTTTTTCATGAGCTTATAGCGTTTTTTGAAAAGCTATTTCAAGTAGCTTTTTAGCTTATAGCTGGTAGCTTTTTATATTTTCTTCCAACTTTAACCTTATTAATTTAATTAATTATTTTTTAATTAAACAAGTACCCATGTTCATCTTTATAACCGCCCCATTTTTTCCTTAAATAAAATGCCGTTTTTTTTAAGGAGCACTTTATATATATATATATATATATATATATATATATATATATATATATATATATATATATAATATTTTTTTATGGAAATGCTTTATATTTTGTTATAACTAACATGTCGTACACCACACAAAAAATAACTAGCCTATTTTTTTTTTAAAGGAAAAAATAACTAGTCTATTGTACGTTGTAAAATTTTATATATTCTACCTCACATTTTGTTTCCACATTTCTCTTATTTTTGGGACTCATTAAGCAGAGATCAAAATTGTTAGTGAATTTTTTTTTAGGATTAAAGGTCGAAGAATTTTTTTATGGAGACTAAGACCAAAAGTTTGAATATTTATAGGGACCAAAAACATATTTAACTATAATTAAAAATATTAAAAAATAAATACATTACAAAAAAAAGTGTGTGTCTATATATATATTAAAAAAAAACATGTCCTTTTATGTCATTTTATATTTATCAGCAACTTTAACAGCTAATTTTACCAAACACATTATTTTTAATAAGCAAGCTTTTCAGCTATAAGCTATCAGCTATCAGCTACCAGCTATCAGCTAGCTTATCAGCTATCAGCTAGCTTATAGCTTCTTTTTACCAAACAGAGCCAATGTATAAATATATGCAAGGTCGCAGGTTCGAACCCCGGACACCAACAAAAAAATAATAAATTTAAAGTTTGGTACAATATTTTGCCAAACAACTTTTAACTTAAAAATAACTTTAGAACTAGAAAAAATAAAGAAACCAAACAACTTTAACTTTTTTCTTATAGAACTTTATTTTAACTTTGTTTTAAAGTAGCTTTTAGACCGAAAAAAAACATAGCCAAACGGTACCTAAATCCTCGTCGGTTTAACTCAGTTTGTAAGAACAATACATAATATATGCAAGGTCCGAGGTTCGAACCCCAAACACCACAACAAAAAAATACAACTACATAAAATGAATATTTTGTTACAAAATCATCTCAATCTTTTAACAATTACTTTCTCTTCCTTCAAAATATGATTATTTGTTTAAAAAAACACAAAATGATTAAAATATTTCGAGGTGTCAAATAATTAAGATAGAAATAATTTGCATTTTCGTTGAACATTAACCAGAGAATTTATAATTATAATTAGAGAAAGATAAGCAATTGTAAAAATAAATAAATATAAAGCCTTTAAAAATAACCGTTCCTGGGACTTCCAGAGACAATTCCGAAAGCACCCTTTTCTAACTATAACAATTCCAACTTATATTGCCTTTTATAAAAACAATATTCAAAGGTTAGTGGGCCATAGTCCACCAAAGATCACAGCCATCAATTCATTGTCATACATATCTAATGGTTGACATTTATTTTGCAAAAGAATAAAAAAAAAAAGTTCAAGTCACTTACCGTAGGAGATCTAAAGAGGTCTCCCACCCTAACCTTTGTCGTAGTTTCTGAACCATCATAAATGAACATGTATGCTTAGCTCAAAACTTGGCTAGAATATCCACATAGGAGTTGCTTTTTCTTTGAATGTGGTGAACAGAGATGTCTCAATTCTTGACAAGACAACTTCGAATTATCTCAAAGAAGGTTAGCATAATGATGGAGCCTTGGTGTTTCTTTTACTACTAAATGAACTATATGGAGAGAATTAGAAAAACATATAATTTCTTTGAAGCCTGCTTTCCTAGAGTAATTCATGTTAATAGAGCTTGAATTTGGACCTAAAAATCATATTTTGATATTATAGGGATTAAAACCTTATTTACTTTTTTTATGGTTACACGTTCAAACAGACACTCCGTACTCTTCTGTTTGCTTTTTATATTGCGCTAATTCGTATACATTACGAACAATAGTTTTTATAAAATATTGATCAAAATTATAATATAGATAATGCTTAAATATGTATTTCATCCTTGCAATTAGGGATCGTTCAAATTAGCAAAATGGCATGAGAATGGACAAAAACACCTTCATCTTCCTTCTTCTTCCTTTGAACAACGCATATGGTGCACTCTTCTCTGAATCTCCGTCGCCGTCGCTGACATCATGTAGTCACTCCTTCCTCTTTAATCCACTTCCTCCATCACCGTTACCATCTCAAATTTGAAGGATTCATCTCTTAAATTTCAAAATCCAGATCCCAAATTCGAAGGTTTCATCACCGATTTTTTTCAGAATAAAAATGAAACAACATCGTTCAGATTGCTAAGATCAAAATCAATATCAAACAATAAGTTTTGAAGATCCAAATTAAAAACGACTCACTGCAATTTCAGACTGCAAAACGACACTGTTCGTGAGAATATTGTCGGAGAAAAATCGAAACCAGCATGACAAATTCATTCACCACAACACCTCTTCCCTATCTTCTTCTCTCTTTAGAAACCTTTTTCTTCCCTTAGCATTTAACACACTGATTTTTAAGAAAAACAACGACCCATCACCTAAGCTTTTGGATTGAGAAGGTGGTGGTGGTGGTAGTGACAACGGTGGTTAGAAGAATGTTTTAAGGGAATGAAATTAATTGAATTAAACATGGATGGAAGACAAGAAATGGGTTTAAAGAGGTGGGATGAAGAAGATTTTAGTTTTTATTTGGATTTGGATGAGAATTTTGGTTTGGTGAAGGAGATTTTGGGTGTGAAGGAGGGTTTACGTGAGGGAAGAATTTGAGTGTGCAGGTGAACTTGCGTTGAAGAACAGGGAGAAGAAAAGAAGGGGTATAACTGTCATTTCACGCGTGGGTTGGCCAACTAACAGCGCCACATCATCAAAATTTGTTGATCCGGCAGCGATTAATTGGATTAAGGGACGAAAATTTAAATGATTAAAGAATGCAAGAGTAATTTGCAAGAATTAGTGAATACAGGGACCAATTTTTAAATGACCCTTATTTATAAGGAGGAAATACATATTTAAACCTATAGATAATAAATATTTTCCATTTTCATATATTGTAATAAACTACATTTATTTTTTTCAATAATATCAACAATATAATAAGTATAATATAAATTCTTATCTTTATGAATGACACTGAGAAACCCAAAATCATGTATTTTATTTATATACCGTATAATAAATCACATTTGATATAGAGAAGAAAAGCTCCAAGTTCCATTTTATGTTGTCTCTGCTGAATTATGTCTTTGAAGTAATGCTCTAATTTGGAATACTTTGTCAGTGGTCTGGTTGCATTGTATCTTTACATTGGAAGATCTAATGCTACAATATTTGCTTTGTTATGAAGTTTGTCTCTTTATTACGCGAGTATTCTTACTTCTTAGATCTTGCTAACTGAAGTTATACAAGTTAGAACAGTTTTACATGGAAGAAAGAATTGGAAATTAAGGAGTAAAATTGGAATTTCATGTGTAACAGTGATTGCCACGTATCAAATTAGTGATGTGGCAGTGATTAAGTGAGGAGAGAGACGAAATTTTAAATGATTAAATTTTGCGAGGGCAAATTGCTAAAATTAACGAACAGAAACCATTTTTTAAATGACCCTATTTAAAAGGACTAAATACATATAAAAAAGCCTTAATTTAATTGACTTGTATAAATAGATCAGTTTACGTATTCAATTATATCCACGATAGAAATGTGGGAAGAATATGCCTTCAGAAGATTACTTTTAACTTAAAAAATCATTATTAAAATGGCTTTGAGTTCTTGGTTTATTTCACTTCTTTGGTCGATGTTTACAAAGTTGCTGACAGTAGATATACATGCATACGCACATTAAAAAACATGCAATAATTTACCAAAGCTATCTGTATCCAAATAATTGTTTTCTTATTACAACCCTTTTCAATTGAGCTATACCTTGACGGTTAATGTTTGTTCTTTTAAAAAACTTCTATTGCAGCACAAAATAAAGGTAATAAAGGAAGACACCAATTAATTGTAGAAGTAAATCTTACCGTGGCCGCAAAAGCTAGAAATAGCTGCTTCAGCTTGAAAATCACGTCAAAATTTGAAGAACCAAACATGTTACTTCAGTGCTATAATTGATTCTGCCAATGGAAACGCACGTCTAAGGCTTACAAACGGGATACCAAACAAGCAATAAATCTCTTACCCTTGTACACGGACTTGAAGCATTTTACCCATCCCACCGTCAGACACCATCTTTTCTAAGGATTCCGGCCAAAACCACACCAACGTAGCTTTTCTTTCATTGATCTACCTTCATTAATGTGGGATATATTGTTATATTTTTTGGTACAAAATGTGAGATATATTATTCTTTTATCTTCATTGATAATTCCGAGTTCATGACTTGAACAACCCCTAATCCCCAAATAACCTACATGCATTATATATCCTTTAATCATAAATGAATTTGTTTTGATTTCTCCCCCAAATAAGGTGTAGATTTTCCATAAAGCAAAATAATTATGAGAAAAATTGATTAGATGAGATTAAAATATAATTGTTCTTGTCTCGTGAGTATAACTCATTTGATAGGGATAATAGACATTGAATGATTTACATATAGGTCGGAATTCGAACCATGAATTCCCCACTTTTTCACTTTAAAAATATGAAATTCTAATCACTAGAAGACTTAAAAAAAAGTTTTTGTCTCCCATATCATGAGTAATCTGATTTTTTATTTTTTTTTGACAAGTGAGTAATCTGAAATGATAAAAGGTTGCATATTCATTTTATTTGATGGGTCTCGAGTTGTTTTTCATAATTTGGTGGTGTGTGAATTTATCTTCTATTTCATACGCTTACATATGAAAATCATGTATTCTCAATTAGTATAATATAAATTATTTTCTAGGGTTTGTTTTTTCTTTTCTTCTTGCTATAGAGAAGAAAAGAAAAGGTGAATCCATGGCCACAGTGGAGGCAGACTGGTGTCATCTCGATGTAAATCTTCTCAGTTTGATATCACAACGATTCGACAATGATCTTGATCTCATTCGTTTCCGATCAGTTTGTTCGACGTGGCGGTGCTCTTCCATCTCAAATCACCACCGTCCTAATTTAGTGCCCTTCAAGATAAAACATTTTGAGTTTCACTGTCCATCATCATCCTATTTCCTCTCAAAACACAGTCTCTTACTCATCAAACCACCACCACAACAACAAAATCTCCGTCCCTGGTTGATTAGAATTACCCAAAATTCATGTGGGGAAACACAACTCTTCCATCCACTCCGCCCATGTGAGTATCCTTGCCCTTATGATTTTCCTTACGTGCTTGACTTCAACAAATTCTCTCATGTCGTCCATTTGGGAACCTCCTTCATCATGGAAGAAGAACCAGAACCGACCGAGTCACAACTGTGCATGGAACTGCTCCAGGAGAGATTTGAATTCCATTACTTGAACTTACAAGATGAAGCTTTTAAACATGCAATAGAAAAAAAGGAAATGGAAAATAAGGCAATGGGAATAAAGGTTGTTGCTGTCACGTACCATGGGAAAAATCCTCTCGCTCTTGTCACATTGAACTGTGCCTGCCATCCGCTACTGTTCCATTGCCGCAAAGAGTGTTGGACGCCGATCCCTTGCGTGTCAACGTACTTTCTAGACATCTGCGTGTTTAAAGACCGGTTTTGTGCAGTTAATAAAATTGGCAGGACAGTTGCTTTTGGACCGGACTATAGTGTCGAGTTATTGGCTGAATATGTGGATGGAGGGGACATGAAATTCCTGGTAGAGAGTGAGGGTGATCAGTTGTTGCTAGTAGACATATATGACTCTCATTGTTTTGGTTTCCCCGGTGAAGATGGTTTAAAGCTTGATGTGTTCAGACTTGATGAGAAGGAGAAGAAATGGGTCAAGTTGGCGAGTTTAGGGGATAGAGTTTTGTTCTTGGGGAATGGATGTTCGTTTTCTGCTTCTGCTTCGGATTTGTCTGTTGTCAAAGGAAATTGTGTCATCTTTAGTGATGATGCATTCTACGATTTTGACCAGATGCTTTGTGGGATGTGTGTTTTTCACTTGGATCAATGTTGGGTTTCCCCTTTGTCTGATTATCCTGAGTACTCCACCTCGTTTTGGCCACCTCCGGAATGGATCGTCAAAAGCTGCATTCATGAAAAGATAAAAAGAGTATGTTTTCTTGCATTCTAGTGTGATTGTGATATGATATGCATTATCGTGCTTGGTTTCTGTTAGATTAGATAAACGTTTTGTCTGTCTTGTGTGTTATTATGAATTTGCTTTTATGAATTTTCCATGACATTTTTTTTTTTAGAATTTGGATCTTCTCATTTGGTTTTTAACCGAATACCTTGCTACTTTAAACAGGAAGAAGAGAAAGAAAGAGGACATGGAACAGACAAAACATCGGGTTTATTGGCAAAACTTGGCACCATGCAAATTTAATCTTTCATTACTTATGTCCTGACAATATGACAATGATTTCCATAAGTATTCTATTAGCTTGAAGACTTTAGGGTTTTGTGTCATTTCCTAGTAATGTTCATTTCCTAGTCCCTGAATTTAGACTCAGTTAGTCACATTAATCCTTGAAATTGACTAACAGAGTCTACGTTCAAGCACTGTTTTGCAATTTCTCTGCATTCAAGTACTTAAGTGACTACTCTTTTCTTATTCAGGAACTAAAGTGACTAATCCCAAAAAAATTATGTTTTTTTTTTATTTTACAAAATAAAGATTTATTATTATTATTATAATTATTACTATGTGTTAATTACAAAATAAAAAACTATATTTTTTTTTACGTAAAGATATATTATTATTATGTGTTAAAAAAAATTATTTTACTTTTTTTACATGATGTGTTAGCAATATTTTGTTTTGATTTTTTTATTTTTTTTAAGAATGATTGGAGGGAAAATTTGTATTTTGGTGAACAAGTTTAGAGGGAAGATTGCCACCAAAAATTTGATGTTGTTGAAATTTTTATGAAATAATAGAGTAACGCTCCAAAAATGTCCTAAAAAGTATCTAAGGGGACAATTCATGATTGTTACCAAAGAAATAACAGAGTGACGCTCCAAAAACGTCCCCATAAGTATCTAAGGGTACAATTCATGATTGTTACCAAAGAAATAACAGAGTGACGCTCCAAAAACGTCCCCAGAAGTATCTAAGGGGACAATTCATGATTGTTACCAAAAAAATAACAGAGTGACGCTCCAAAAACGTCCCCAGAAGTATCTAAGGGGACGATTTCCAAGGGTTGCAAATTTTTATCTAGAGAAGATCATAAAACGTCCCCTTAGGGACTTTTAGGGGACAATTTTTGCACATCCCCTAAAAAAGTGTTGCCAGAGACAACAAATGGTGTAGTGATGGTTTAATCTTTTACTATTATTTATGTCCTGGCAATATGACAGTGATATCCAACACTGTTCTATTTTCCAGAAGACTTGGTATTTTGTTTCAATTCCTACTGTTTATGTTTGATACATGATAAAGAGTTCTAATTAATTAGTAATTTCTAACTTATTGTTGAATATTCTCACTGTGTTATTTCTGTATTTATTTTCAATGAATCTTCAAATATTTTCTTCTCTTCTTGGTAATGAAAAACAAAGCCGAGTTTCCTATTTTTCTCCCATTGTATCATCATTTGAATGAAAGGATCCTGTGCATTGGTTTATTAAACCAACCTCTTAAAATTAAAAAGAGCTTATGAAAGTAAGGATTTGGCTGTACTTTTACTTAGTAATGGCAAAATTTTACTTAAAGGAGGAGCCAATGATAGAGAAAGTCATTTTGTACCAAACAAAAAACTTGATTATACAAGTATGCAAATTTTTAAGTTAAACACATACCTCACGAGGGCTCAATTTAATTAGATAAGCATAACTTATCGTGGTACTAAAAAGATATTTCCCCAACAGTGTAGTTTGTCCCAACATTTGAAAAATATTAATTTCAGAAACATTAATCTGGCCAAAATATATTGTTGATGTAATTATTAGGAATCTTAAATAGTCATATAATTAACCAATATGTGAGTCCTTGGAGCAACAATTTGCTTTTGAGATCAGTTGTTAAGCATATGAGACCATTGCTGAGTTGAAAAACTCAGCTCAGAGAGTCATTGTGCTTCTTGCAATATTTTGAGAAGATTGCTGATAAATGTGTTTTGGCACCTTATTTCTCTTCCACTGAACCTGCCAAGTTTACCATTTCTGAGAGTCTTTGATTCTAGCATCATCATCATCAAGTTCTTGTAGGTAGTAATTTTAGGACCAAAGCTATCAATTATAAATCAATTGCACCACCTACATGACTTGGATCCTCTTTAGCGCTCCATCTTTTTCTGCCTAATCTCGCTTATTGGATTAATCTAACCAATCAAATTTTGATCTCGAAACCCGTCAGATCAATCCTTCGTCTGAGATTTTGTTGGAGCCTTAGTAGGGCCGTAGAGGATCCAAACATCTGTCCATGTTATCTTCTATCTTAGTTACATGCAGAGAGAGAAGCACCTCATAGCAATCATTTTGTATTTGAATAAAGAAAAGCATCTCGTAGCAATCGCTATGTATTTGATTTGAATAGAGAGAATCATCTCAAAGCTATCGTTTTGTATTTGAATAGAGAGAATCATCTCACCTTTTACAATTATATAGATTCAAATAGTAGTCCGTTGTATGTTGATTTTTCATTGTTTTGTTGTTTATTGAATTTTTATTGTTTCGTTGTTTATTGATTTTCATAAAATTCATTCAGATGTTTATTATATTAAGATTCATGTTACAATATTGATTGGCAAATTTTATGGTACACTCAAATATTTGAGTGTACCGATACACCAAATTGTTAAATTATTAATCAAATGAGTTATTTTTTTTTTTTTTTGAAGAAATCTATCATTTACAGTTATAAAAATTAAATCTTATTTACCAAAAGTGTCGACAAAATAAAATTTATTTTTTTTGAATTTTTATTACTCATAATGAAGATTATTGATTATTTTTTATGAGTAATGTTAAAAATTTAATATGATTCTTATAAACAATGAAATTATGTTTTTCTTCTTATGAAATGATGTTTTCTAAAGGATAACCTTGACAAATAGGCTCTTTACTTCCTAAAATAATTATAAATCAATTTATAAAGCAAGGAGTACCGGTACACCCCAATTTGTGAGGTGTACCGTAGAAGTTCCTGAACTTCTACGGTACACTCACAAAGTGAGGTGTATCGGTACTCTTACTTTATAATTTTATAAATTGACGATAATTTTTTATGTAATAAATAGTTATTTGTCAATATTTATATTTTATAAAACAACATTTCATAAGAAAAAACATCATTTCATTGTTTATAAGAATCATAATAATTTTTTTACATATTATCGTAAAAAATAATCAATGTTCTCAATTATGAGTGATAAAAATTATAAAAAAATTAATTTTATTTCGTTGACACTTTTGATGAATAAGATTTAGTTATTATAGTTACAAATGATAAAAAATAATATTTTTCTTAAAAAAAAACAACTCATTTAACCATTAATTTAAAAAGCGAGTGTACCGATACACTCAAATATATTATATGTACCAATTTGCCTATAAATTATTATATTATTTATAATTTTCTTTGTTTTTACTTTGTTACGTGAAAGACCATTTAAAGTTGAACTTTCAGGTTTGTTTCTTTTCTAGTTCTCTTCTACTGTTTTACGATACAAAAGAGAAAAACGAAAAGCACCATGATCCTGGCAGAGGCAAACTGGTCTGAACTCCCTAAGAAACTTCTCAATCTGATATTGGAAAGAATTGACGACGACCATGACGTCATTAGCTTTCTATCGGTTTGTTCGACGTGGCGGAGTTCTCCCATCTCAAATCACCACCACCATCCTAGAGTTCCCTTCCAGTTACCACCACATATTAATGCTGAATCAATATCCTTTGAGTGTGACGTCTACCAAAACAGTCTCCTCCTCATCAAACCCCCACAACAACAAGAACAACAACAAAACCTCCACCCTTGGTTGATTAGAACTCAAAAAAACTTTCATGGCCAAACCCAACTCTTCCATCCACTCTGCCCAAGTAACTCATCTTCCTCTTATTGTTTCCCTAACGTGCTTGACTTCAAGAAATTCTCTTCCGACCATTTGGGAACCGACTTCTTCCTTGACATCAAGAAAAGTTATTTTAACCCAAGCGCAAACCCACTCGTTTACTCTTATGAAAACCCACTAGCTGAATTTCTACCTTTCGGACGGTTTAAAAAGGTAGTTGCTGTCACATGCCAAGGGGAACCTCTTGCTCTCGGCACATTGAACCATGATGGCCATCCAATACTGTTTCGTTGTCACGAAGAGCGTTGGACGCCGATGCCCCATATGTCAATGTGTTTTCAAGACATCTGTGTATTTAAAAAGAGATTTTGTGTGGTCAATAAAGGTGGTCGGACATTTGCGATTGGACCAGACTATAGTGTCCAGTTAGTGGCTGAATATTTGGTGTATGGAGGAGGGGATGTGAAATTCCTGGTAGAGAGTGAGGGTGAATTATTGCTAGTGGACATTTATCACTCTCATTGTGTTGGGTTCCCTGGTGAAGATGGTTTCAATCTTGATGTGTTTAGGCTTGCTAAGAAAGAGAAGAAATGGGTCAAGTTGACGAGTTTAGGGGATAGAGTTTTGTTCTTGGGGAATGGATGTTCGTTTTTTGCTTCTGCTTCAAATTTGTCTGTTGTCAAAGGAAATTGTATTATCTTTGTTGGTGATGCATTCCTCCCTTTTAACAAAATGCTATGTGGGATGTGTATTTTTCACTTGGATCAAGGTCGTGTTTCCCCTTTGTCCGATTATCCTGAATACTACAACTTGTTAGGGCCACCTCCGGAATGGATCGTCAAATCACATAAACCTGTAATCTTTGTGAGTATCAGTAACACCTCAAATTCTTTTAAAATTTTAGGATTTAGAATTGAGTATAAAGAGAAAATCGATTGACTTATTACTATAATTTCCCATGACATTATATATTAGGATTCGGATCCTCCCATTTAGTTTCTAACAGAAAATCTTGTCACTTTAAACACAGGCAAAAGAAAGAAAGAGAACGTAAGGCAGACACAACATTGTTCCCGCGCAAATTATGGCAATATGCAAATTTAATATTTTACTACTATTGATATTGATGTCGTGACAGTATGACAATGGTTTTCAAAAGTTTGCTATTTCCTAGAATTGGTATTTTGTTTCAATTCCAAAGTATAGTTCATGTCTGATACATTATTATTTTGTTTCAATTCCTAAACTTGGTTTAATCTTTTGCTATTATCGATGTCCTGGCAATATGACATTGATTGCCCAAAGTGATCTATTTTCTAGAAGACCGGGTATTTTGTTTCAATTCCTAGAATTGTTCATGTTTGATGTTACTCCCTCCGTTCCAAATTGTATGACGTTTTGAGCATTTCACACATATTAAGAAATGTAATTAATATTATGTGGGAAAAAGATATTATGAGTTGTTTTACAAAATTGTCCTCAATAAATGATATGGGAAAGATAAATGAATGAATTGAAAGAAGAGAGAGTAATAAATGGTTAAGGATATGATAGGAAAAATAACATAATTTTTCATTGGTATTGTAAAGCGACATATAATTTAGGACAAATTTTTTTCTAAAGTGACGTACAATTTGGGACGGAGGGAGTATTACGAGTTCTAATTAGTAGTTTGTTCACTCTTTATTTCTATGAGTTTTTCAATGATTTTTCTAATATTTTGTTCTCTACATGGTTATGAAAATCATAGCTGATTTTCTTTTTTATTCCCCCACTATATCATCATTTGAATGAAGGGATCAGGTGCATTTGTTTATTAAATTGTTCTTACTATGTTAGTCAGTATAGGGTTTATGGTTTTTGCTCATTGTTATTTTATCACTGCTGTTGCTTTCTTATCATAATATATCATCACTTTGTACTATCTTAGTTAGAAGCAGCTTAAAAACATTTCCATCCTAGATTCCTTGGCAGAAATAGTCCAAACATTTTTTATGTTTTCAATTATTTTTAAATTTTTTGGTATTATCAATGTACTCCCCGTAAAAACTTTTTCAAAGGATGTTTCCCCAACAGTTTAATTTGGACTAATACCTCAAATTCGTCCTTGAATTTTGAAAAATCGGCCAATTTCGTCCCTGAATTTTGCGAAATATCAAATTAGTCCCTGAATTTACAAAATTTCAATCAAATCAATCCCTCCGTTAAGTTGGTCTGTTAACGGAGGTGACGTGTAACGTTAACCTCTGACAAAGCTTACCACGTCAGATGCCACGCAAGCAGGGACCAAACTGATTGATTTACACAAAATTTTCGAGGACCAAATTGATGGATTTTCAGAAAATTGGCAACGGCTATTTCTCTTCTTTGTGAGTAATGGCTCTTTCTCCTCTTCCTCATTAAGGGCTATTTCTTCCCCAAATATATAAATTTGGAACCCTAATGTTATAATTCCTTACATAGAGTTCAAAATCCCCAAAATTTCTTTCATGAATTGATGTCAAATTTCTTCCCCAATTCAAAAAACTTAGAACCCTAATTTTTTTGATTAAATTCGAAATTCATAAATCAAGTGGTCTGCCTTGTAGATTCGGTGTTCAGAATTGATGGATGGTGCGCGAATGGGCAAAAACAACTACAACAACCGGTATTCATCTTCAAGCTCTATGTACAATGATGATGTGAGAGAGCTTCAATGTTGGTGTCCTAGAATTTGTGTTGTAAGAATAGCAAACACTGTCAATAACCCAGGAATACCTTTCTATGCTTGCCCTCTGCATAAGGTTTGTTTAACAATGGTTATTTGATGTATGAATGTTTTGTTTAAATTATACTGATTTTGCCTTTTGCCTTGCATATCCATCATTTCGATCCTCAAATTAGTGAAAATACCATCAAATAGGTCCTTGAATTTTCACAACAGATATCACTGTGATCCTTGGTGCATACATTTGCTGAACAAAGTAAAAAGTAAAAGACAGACACTTTGATTATAAAAAGACACACATTTGCATACCATCATAAGTCATATATTTGATGTTCATAAGTCACTACATAGCAAAAAAAAAAACATTGCATAGCCATCAAGTCATCAAATCATTTGATGTTCTTAAGTGATTACATATCCAAAAAAGCATAAACTAAACAAGTCCAAAAAACATTAATTAAACTAGTCCAAAAGCATAATTTAAACAAGTATCAATGCTTTGGAAATCCTGGAGTTGGGATAAACTCCATGTATTGGCGTTGAGTAGAAGCGAATTTTGGATTTGGAACTCTAATAACTCCAGGAGCAGTTGAATTTTGTGGAGCAGGACCCCTCAGTGGTGTTTGTTTATGCATGTCATTTGAAATCACTGGTCTTCTCATGCCATATCTCCTTGTACTCATTCTCTACAAATAAAATCAATCATATCAGCCCTTAAATTATAACAAAATTCATCAAATTAGTCCTCAAATTATGCTAGTAAGTCTCAAATCGATCCATATTTTAGAGGGGTATAATTGGAAACAGGAAAAATTATACTGAAAAGTTAAGTCTCGAATTTTTACCATTTCCATCAATTTAGTCCTTGTACACGTGACTGCCTTGTTGACACGTGTACAAGACAACACAACATGCAAGGGACACGTCATCACCATTAACGAAGCTTTTGGACGGAGGGACCATTTTGACGGACGTCTGTAAAATTCAGGGACTAATTTGATATTTCGCCAAATTCAGGGACGTATTTGGCCGATTTTTTAAAATTCAAGGACGAATTTGAGGTATTAGTCGTTTAATTTGTCCCAAAATTTGAAAAAAAATCTTTCTTGCTACCTCTGCAAAAACATCAATCCGGACAAAATATATTGTCAAAGATTAGGAATCTTAAATAGTGATATATATTAAGCAATGTTGTCAATTGAAGATCAGGAAAAATAGTGTTTTGTTCAAATACCGCCATGCTACAGGCGCTATAGCCGCTTTTTAACAACACTTTTTCCAAAATAGCATTTCACGGAACAATAGTAGTTTGTTCAAATTTTGCTACGCTATGTAGGCGCATGGACAGGAATCAGTGGCAGTGAATTGATAGATTTTTAGCAAGTGTATTAAAAATGTATCGAAGTAATAAAATAAGTTTGTATCTACGAGGACTGTGTTAATCTTAATTTAGCAATAAAATAAATATTTAGGATATATAAATTATTTTATTTAGATTTGATTTGATTGCATAAAATTAAATAACATAAAATAAAGTTTCGGTTAGAAAATATAGATTTGGTTATGAAATATGAATAGAGATGAGATCAGATCTTTCGAATCATCTGTGTTCTCCTAATTGGTATACTGCACTTATTCTTATGAATGATTTTCTAGTTCCACGATAGTTAACAAAATAGTCATAATCAATCCCTCTTCTCAAACTACAACCCCTAATTCCTTAGGTGGTCTAATAATCTTTGAAGGTTTAAGCATGTTAACCTAATATCACTAACAAACGATTATCCATTCATAGACTAATCATGTTTATTAGAACAATTCAATTCTGTCTAAGTAGAAAGCTATGGTCAGTAGTTATTCATTCTCACTAAATCATGTTTATATTTGATCAGGATATAAAAAGCATTAAGAGCAATTGAATTGAATAAAAACTAGATTGTCATTCACAATAAATAGAGTTTCACAGCAACATGGTTCAATTAGGGCTACAAAGAATCATCTCATACCTAATCTCTAAGAGATTTAGCTACTCATAATTGAGTTTACAAATAGCATAATCAATAGTGGAATCAAAACATACATGAACTGATAGAAGGTTGAAGAAATCGCCCTCCTAGCCGTCTTTAGGTCTCAAAATCGCACTTTGCTATCTCCAATTCGTAACCCTTGTTTTAATAATAGTCTTCAGCTTAAATAGGCAAGAACTGCTCCTAAAATCGTGGCACGATTTAAGTAAATCGTGGCACGATTTAAGTAAATCGTGACACGTTTCTTCCTTGTGTAACAAACCACCCAAATTAGGGTTTTCATAATCGTGTCACGTTTTTGCCATCGTGATACGTTTTCACCAAATCATGACACGTTTTTCAGTAATCGTGACACGATCCCCTTTTTTCAGTTTCTTCAGTTTTTGTTGCTTTTCTTGCTGTTTAATCTTGCTTGTGAACTCAAAAATATTATAAAAACACTCTAAAAATAGCGAATGACTGACTGTCATCATGAATCATAACAGGCAAAGTAATTGGAGTCGTCGTCCAACCAGTTTCCTTAAATGTAACATGTACGGTTCCTTTTCAGCTGAATACAATAGAGTCGGAATTGGAATTTGTATATTAGAGATGAGTTGAGCATGTTTGCGGGGAACGGAGACGATTTGGTTGGAGCCTATGATATAAGTTTGTGAAGGTGAAATTAAAGCTTTGTTAGCTGTATTTGTTAGATCAAAGAGTGCTTTGATTTGATAGTTATTTTCTCAGAGGATGCCAAATGTGTCGCAGACAGCTTTTATTCATCGATACAAGATAATACCTAGTTCGGCGCTATTCTCCGTCACTGCTAAAAGGTTATGAACCATGCACACTCCCATGTTAATGTTCCATATTAGCTTGTGGAGGATGGTATGCTTCCTCAACAAGGATGTGACGAGGGAAAACAAATCTAATTTATGAAAATATTTCTCAACCCAGTTAAGAATGGTGTTCCATATTTTTTGTGTTTTCGGACAAGTTTAGAATGTTTGAGGATTCATGTTCAACAAAATTAAAAACAGAAGAGAGGGCTTGTGAAGTGCTTCTATTTTTGAAAGTCTGTCTTGAAATAGTTTCCAATCAAACACTTCTATTTTTAATAAAACTCATTCTTACACAACAGGATCAGTGCATAGCGCATGCTTGATTTTATTTAGACCTATTGTCGATTTGCAATGATAAGGAAAAATTAAATTGTCACACTAAATCACATTCATCCTATTTATAATCCAAGTCTCTTGTTAGGTTAATTTTGTACTGCTTTTACACCTTCCAACAATAAATCTAGTTCATCCATCAAGTCTAATTCATGCCGGTTGGGAGGACTTCCTACTGCAAAGACCAGCTCTAGTTTTTATCAGAAAAAACTCATGTTTCTGCTTTGTCTGTCCTTGGCTTAATAATGAGTGTAGAGCTGGGAATAAATCCTTCAAGATTTTGTTGTCTATCCATTTTTCCTTTCAAAAGAAGATTTGTGTACCATCACATAACACATTGTTGATATTTAAAGCAAACCAATGTGATCCAAACTCTTCGGTTCATACGTAATTTACTCGCTCTAGAATTTTCGTGCAATATTCTCGTATCTGAATTGTAACAAAACAAACCACAGTGCTTATGTGTCATTCAAACTCCACCTTCCATTTGCATTAACAATGCCATATTGAAGTTTTCTAGATCCTTAACTCCTAGTCTACCATCAACACATGTTTCTTTCTTCAAGTCTCCCCTTTCTCCTATTGATAAATGACAACCACTCCGACTTCACAACTTCTTTTGCATTAGTTCCACAACCGGAGTCCGTGTTGAGTAACACTTCAGATTGACTCCTACAAGAGGTCCTCAGAATGTGGCAAGAGAGGAAAGTTAACGAAGCACCCAGACATCTATCTTCAATATTGATTCCTATTAATGTGCTTTTATAAAAGTTAACTTTTTAACTTAAAAATCAATATCAAGTTTTCTAAGATAATTTTTAGGCTCTTTAAATTTTACCAAATTTCTTCACCCACAAGAATGGTTTCATCAACAAATTGAAGAATTTGAAAGTTTAGGTCTCATGCATGTACCTTGAATCATGTGAAGTTTCCATTTTCAACAACCTTTTAAATCATTGTTTCAAGTCCCTTTGCAACAATTAGAAAAAGAAATGGTGCTAACTATCACCGACACAAACTACATTTCAACTAAAGTACGCTAGGGAAACGTCACCGTCCAAAAAAACGTATTAAAACTCCACTAACCGGCATAACCTTTGGTGAAACGTCACCGGCCAAAATGTTACTGAGGGTTTCCGGATTTTATAATCCGGAATGCATGAAGCTATTCCGGATTTTAAAGTCCGAACTACATCAGACCCTTTTGTTTGGATCGTTTTCGTTGAAAATGCCTTGGAAAAAAATAGAACAAAGGTACATAACATAAATTGAAACACCATGAGACAAATAAACAGTTAAAAATAACCATAATAACATAAATGATGAATCTTTTGGGAAGGTGTTTTCAAGAGGATTTCTTTGAGTTAGATCTTGCTGCCTTGCCAAATGACATATTCATCTGGCAGACAGCAAGATCTAACTCATAGCAACCTCTTGATATTTTTGAGTTATCTCTGTATCAAGGAGGCATCAAGGAGTATCTATATATTTTTGACAGCATGTTGAGGATCTTCATCATGTTGTTATATAGAGATCTATATATTTAAAACAGCATGAGAAAGATCATCGGCACAATGACAAAAATTTGCATGGTCTCTTTGGTGTGCTTGTTTGTATTTTTGACAGCATGCAGAAGATCTTCATCACGCTGTCAAATAGAGAGCTAACTCATATTTGCGACAACGTGAGGAAGATCCTCAGCTTAATGATAAAAATTTGCATGTTATTCTTTGTTGTGTTTGTGTGTTTTGATGGTGTTGAAGCTGAAAACCGGAGAAGATGTATTTATAAAGGTCCTTGGATGTTGTGGACCACATAAACTTATGGTGCAGTGTGGTCCATACAAAAGAATCTTATGTTGAGGTATTTCAGATTTCGTTTTCCGGAACACACATACGCCCTAGGCAAATCCGGATTTCGTAATCCGAAAATCATATCTTTGGTTATTTTATCGAATAAATGAACATAATGCAACTACTTACTTCAACAACACATAACTAACACGCAATTAAAACAACATAAAACACGTGATTAAGTAAAACATATCACATTATCACGGATCATCTAAACTAACTTCTTCCTCCTCTGGTCCCTCCAGCAGAGCCCGAATCTCTTCGTAGTTCCTGGTCCGGTGCAAAATTTTCAGAATTTGTTCAGCAGATCTAACCAACGAAGCTTCCAACTCGATCGGTCCTCTTGTACTATGTTAACCGAAGACAGATAACATGGTTCGCACGTCGTCGTCGGTCTTGAGTTTCATCCGGCTGAAGCGAAGAGATCCGGCTGAGTCGGACAATGGACATCGATATTCAACTCCAACCACCCTCCTCATGTCTTTGTGGTTGAGTTGACGGTTGATTTGATCCAGCTCATCCTTCAACCCGGAGAGGGCGACATCGTCTCGAATCTTAAACAGATGAGATGGTGTTCCACCGTTGTAGTAGACTGCAGTTAGCTTGGTGTTCGGATCAAAGCCAGGGAATTCCATGTTTTTTTGTCTGATGTAGTTTAATTGTAATGAAAACAGGGACCCTTATTTATAGAGGTATGTGGGCGATGTGGACCACAAAAATTGTCGGTGCAATGTGGGACACACAAAAGATTCCAATGCTGAATAAATCTGGATTCTAAACTCCGAACCAACCCTCACCATACTCAAAGTCCCAAGTTTCCATTTGTTCACCCCAGTATCGTATGTTTCCGGCATATGAAATCCGGAATATATGTGTATTCCGGATTACACCAGAAACTTTTGGTCGGTGGTATGCACCACAAAGAAAACATTTTTCAAACGTTTTGGACGGTGGTCAAGTTGAAAAACGTGTTTCTACACGTTTTTTGATCGGCATTGATGGCTTCCCCACGTTTTTTTTAATCCCCCTCCCCTATAAATATGGTTCATTTCCTCAAACATTTGCACACATTCTTCTTTCTCCTCTACAACGATGTGTTTCCATCAAGGGTCATATGATCGGTCAATAGGGAAGAGGTCAGTCTGGGTGTAAGGTTGGTTTGCCTGGGTGTCATGTTGACCATCATGGTCTCTTGTTCCCTAGAGGCCCGCCCCCTCTCTGCCCCCCCTTTCCTCTCCACCGGTGGCTGGAGCTACCGGTATTGCTTATGTATTAAATTAAGAGTAGAAATAAATTTAGGATTTTATGTAATAAGCTTAAAAAATTTGAAAATTATTGTAACGTATTGTTCATATATTAATATAATCAATCCGAAAACAGCTGCAAAATTCTAACAATGCAATCCAAAAAATGAAATCTGAACGAGGGATAAAATTGGAAATAAATAGGGAGGAGAGGCATATGGTGGAAAAGGTAATAGGAAAAAAAAAAAAATCGATCATCGAAAAATGAGAATGAACCGAAGCACAATTCACCTGCATTTTCTCTTTATTGTAGCTAGTTAGCACTCGAATGTGGTTCAGTTTTTGAGGTGTGGGGTTTTGGAGAAGAAGATACAGTAACAATTTCCACATGAAGATTCCACTCTACCAAACGCAGCGTCACGCTTCAAATTACCCTCCTCAACACCAACAACAACAACACCAGGTCTAGATTTCTTCAATTTCCTCACTCAATTCCAATTCACATTCTCTCAATTCATCGTTGAATTTCAATTTTCAGGCAAACGAAGATTCCAAAGGAACCTTGCTTTCTCTTCTCTCACTTCGAGGTAACGTACTTTACCGAACGAATTCGGTTACGGAATTTCTCTGATCTCGATTAACTTTTATTTGGATCCAATTGAAGGTGTGAATCAACTCAAGGAGAAATGGAATGAATATAATGAACCGAAGAGACTTCGAAAATTAGTGTCGTTGTTTGTTTCGCCGACTGCGAAATACGTTGCAGTTGCTGCTGGAAATCGAATTACGATTTTGAGTAAAGAGGATGATTATCAACAATCATATTCAATTTTCACCGGTAAGATGTGATTAGATTGTGTTTATTAAGAATTTAGAAAGTGAAAATAGACGCGACTTGATTTTGATTTTGATGTTGGATTGGTTTGTTAGGTTCGGATTTTAGTACATTTAGTGTGGGAGATTGGTCCGAAGATGATGAGATTCTTGGAGTTGCTGATGATTATGATACTCTGTATTTTATTAAATTCACCGGTGAAGTTGTGGCAGAAATTACAAAGAAGGATTTGAAAATATCTGCGCCTATTGTAGGTTTATTTTCTGATAATGACTCTAATATGAACGACGAGTCTTACCTGTAAGTAATTTACGTTGCTTTGCATCCAGAGATTAATGAGTTGTACAGAAATATGATATATGATAGAACATTATGACGTTGTTTGATCCATGTAGCCAACTCCACTTAGTGGATAAGGCTTTGTTGTCATTGTTGATGATTAGTTAGTCAGTAATCTTGAAAATATGTCCTTGCTGTCATAATTTGGTAAAGTTACATGGTTTAAAATAATGTTAGGAACTATTTGTTAAATGGAAATTGAGTATAAGTTTGATTTGACATTGTTTGAGGTGTAGGTTCACTGTCATTACATCCGATGGTTCACTTCAACAAATTGAGATCAGTTATGGAGGTGTCTCCACCTTTCCTAAGTACATTTGTAAACACAGGAGTCATCTCCGCAACAACGTTTACTGCTTTGACCGCCACCATGAACTTAACCTTTTTGCAGCTGTTCACACGAAGTCTGGTATGTGTGCTTTGGGGTATTTTCTCAATTATTTGCTAACTTACTCAAGTGTTGGTTTTGAATTTAAGACGTACATCATGTGATATACACAATTAGATATAAGCTCTCTTTCCCTCAGACTACTGGGTTGGTGCTGAAAAGAGTTCCACTTTTTCTACATGATAATAGATTAGGAATTGTTTGACTTTTGACTATTGTTTCCATTGATGCTAGAAGCCAAGGGGTTGTTTACTTCGAGAAAACACTTCTCGTTTTCAGTTTTAATTCTAAAATTGTAAGTTTGTTTCAAATATTTGTACATGAATACGGAAAACAATTTTTTTGTTCATAGTTTCCTTTACAAGGTTTGAAAACAGGAAACAAATTGAAAACAAGGTGATAGTCTCGTACATAAAATTGACAACAGGAAATGTTTTCTCAGACCAAACAGACCCTAGCCTTTCATTAGCTTGACAGTTCAGTCAATAAATTTTAAGAAGGGATAGAAAGGAAAAGAAAAAAGAGAAGACGTCATAATAAATATATTTTAGATATCAATATAAAGTTCTTGTATCGTTAACAACCTTTGGGTTGAGTTGCTTGCAGCTGATTGCTGATCTCCATACTCTGCTTGAAGTTTCAATAATACTTTTATGATTATACAATATCTTTAGTTTGTCTTATCTTTATATGAATGATGACTAGTATTAACATTTCAAAAAGTTATAATATATAGTCCTTATTTTTTTTATCTTTCTGCTGCATGAGTAGGACTTTTTTACATTTCAGAAGTTTGTTGTTATTTGAAATAATTATATGGACACCTGCGTAAGCCATGATAGTGTTTTGATTGGTCATATTCACTGATTTCATGTCTTATAAATAAACATGGAATCTTTATTTTTTCTTTGATCACAAACAAGGAGTAATTCATTACTGAACTTGTACTATGTAATTGCAATTCAAATTTCAAACACACCTTATCCTTTTCTTGTGTGTCTCTTCTTTTATGTTCTATAACCGTTTTGCTTCTTTTATCAAATAACTTTTTTTTTTTAAAACATGAAGAATATACCGTAGAGCTCACACAGTTTTTATCTACTAAATATTGCTTGTCCGAGTTCTTGGCTAACTAGTGTTGTATATATCATATAGGATCTTGCCATGTTTCTCTTTGGCATAAAACTTCAAGCACAGACCTGGAGCAGGTATTCTCTTTGCAGTTTGAGGGATTATATTTAAAACCAAAAGGTTATAAAGGTCAGCTAATATATCCAAAGCTACTAATCTCGCCACAAGCTACATTCATTGCAACTCTGGATTTAACAGGATGTTTGCATATTTTTAAGCTGGACAAAGAAGGCTTTACACTCTCCCAATTTGTCTTGGGAGAGAGGGATGATTCATCAATGTCTGATAATTTATCCAATGGGGGTGGTAAATCTTTTGTGGGTTATATGGATTTTACTTGGTGGTGTGATCATATCATTGCAATTGTAGATAGGAATGGTGTGGTTATGTTGATAGACATTCTAAATGTTTCAAAGGTTCAGGAAGAGGATCCTGCATATTTTTTCCCTGCTCTGGGAAGAGCACAGAAATGTAGGGGCTATCTTTTTCTTTTAGCAAGTTTATCATCAAAAGAAACATCTAGTCCTTCTGATTTTGCATTGTCAGAGGACCTGCTCCAGACAGAGTGGATTGTTGAAGACAGGCTTAAACAATTTCACCTTTCTAGGTTGCTCTGGTTCCTTGTTTCATTTTCTGAGAAATCTGTCCCTGAAATGTATGGTTTACTGATTAGGAAGAGAAATTATCAAGCTGCTCTAGACTTTGCTGATAGTCATGGATTGGATAAGGATGAAGTTCTGAAGTCACAGTGGTTGAATTCTAGTCAAGGAGTAAATGAAATTAATATATTTTTGGCAAATATTAAGGATAGAAATTTTGTAGTTTTTGAATGTGTTCATAGAATTGGACCAACAGAAGATGCTGTGAAGGCTTTGCTGGCTTATGGTCTACGTATCACTGACCATAATAGATTCTCAGAAGTAGATAGTGATGATTCTAGTGAAGTATGGGATGTTCGCTTGGCCAGACTTCAAATTTTGCAATATAAGGACAGGCTGGAAACATTTCTTGGAATAAACATGGGCAGGTATCTTGAGAGTTCTAGAAATCAATTTTGATAACATAAACTAAGTGTTTTCCATGCTTTTGCTGCGATATTTAAAGTTGTTTGAATATATTTTTGCAACTTATATTTAAAAGTTAAAAAGGAATCATCAGTAAGTGGAGGAAAAGAAATTAGAATGAGTTGAAGAACAATAAATTCTTTGATGAAAGTAAAAATACAAAATTACAAAGAAACAAAAGAGGACATCATTCAAACAAAGTTGCCCAACACCCCAATATATTTGTTTATATTTGCTGAGAAACCCTTTTAAAAACTGCACTACATAGATGGAAGCCATGAACTCAATCTTGTCCCAGTTCCTTGTTAGATATCTTATTAGAATTGTGTCAGTTTTATTATAATTATAGTAGTTAATTATGCAGTTATGGTTTATTATTATATTATGATTAATAATTAATTAAGTCAGTAGTGGGAGGTTAAGTTTTAAGAATAAATAGGGGAGAGATGGGAAGATTGAGGGGCATCTGAGGATTTGACTGGGAAGGGGCCATTTTGGCAATAGGGAGGTGCAGACCCTCGAAGTTCTGCAATATTATCTGTAATCAAAGGGATTTTCCCTATTTTATTCTTCTATATCAGTTGGTTTCTATCATTCCTACACAGTAAAAAACATCCTTAAGGATTCCTTAAAGATATGAGAGATACTATCATCTAACCATATTCATCATATTGTTAAGCATGGAGTGCAAATCGCCACCAGACTGTTCCCTCTTTACTTCTATCATAATCATTATGATGATATCACAATTTGTCCAAGGACATGCCACATATTTAGCTTTGACCAAAAAATTCAAAACATAGCTCAAGCAAGACAAAAGCTTCATTATAAGACAAGATACGAACCAATTTAAAACTAGCATCACTTAACTCACAGATCAGGGTGAATAGCTCACATGGTACCTGAAGTAGGTGTATATATCACTTAGTTTCACTTGATTCATTTGGTTGCTGACAACAACTTTAGTACTGACTTCATTATGATATGCATTTTTGATTTTTGAAATCTGTCATTTTGTCATCCGCAAGATAAGTAGTAGCATTTATAAGATAAGTTTATTTCAAGATCTCCGTCCATAATTTGCCAATTTGAGGGAGCGGAATGTTGAACAAATGGTCAAGCTGGTTAAACACCCCACCATCTATTTATTCGTTCTGTTTTTACTACATGTAGACAATAGACACATACAAGAAAACCTTCAGTCCTTTAACTGTATGAAAAATTGACTTATATTATGTATTTTTAAATCTCAATGATAAAATATTCTTGAAACTTCATGGTTGTGCTAGTAACAATTGAAAATTCACAATTCTGTTTTTTGTTGTTGCATAGCTTTTCAGCTAGAATTACAGGCATACACATAGTCCCCTAAATGGATACAAATGATAGAATTTTGAAAATTCACAATTGTTCAATAATTCTGATAGTTTCCACTGACTCAAAGTTCATTGACACAGTTTTCTGCAGGTTTTCTGTGCAGGAATACAGCAAATTCCGTAGTATGCCTATTAACGAAGCCGCTGTAGCACTTGCAGAAAGTGGGAAAATTGGTGCATTGAACTTGCTTTTCAAGCGTCATCCATATTCTCTGTCTCCCTTTGTTTTGAAAGTTTTAGCCTCTATCCCAGAAACAGTTCCTATCCAAATGTATGTGCAGCTTCTTCCTGGGAGGTCTTTTCCGTCTGGTGTTGCTGTGAGGCAAGATGATTGGGTTGAATGCAAGAAGATGGTGAACTTCATTAATACATCAGTTAAAAACCATGATATTCAAATCCAAGTCAAAACTGAGCCTCTTGTTAAGCATTTTCTTGGACTTCTTTGGCCATCAATCGATGAGCTCTCAAAATGGTATATGGATAGAGCTAGAGCTATGGACGATTTTAGCGGGCAGCTTGATAACTGCCTGAGCCTACTTGAGTTTGCTCTTCGCAAAGGCATATCTGAGTTGCAGCAGTTCCATCAGGATGTCTTATACTTGCATCAAGTTATTTACTCTGACGACAATGATAGTGAAACAGGCTTCAATATGAGTCTTGTCATGTGGGGAGAATTGCCAGACTATGAAAAATTTAAATTTATGCTTAAGGGAGTCAAAGAAGAAAATGTAATTGAAAGATTACACAACAGAGCTATTCCATTTATGCGCGAAAAGTTTCATAGGGTGACCTTAATTGGAGAAGTCACCCATTCTACAAATCAAAATCTGGAGGAATCATTTCTAGTAAGATGGTTGAAGGAAATTGCTTTGCAGAATAAATTGGACATGTGTTTGGTGATAATTGAGGAAGGGTGCAGAAATTTCCAAAGTAATGTCTATTTTGAAACTGAGGTTGAAGCTGTTGATTGTGCTTTGCAATGCATATATTTGTGCACAGTTACAGATAGGTGGAGCATCATGTCAGCCATACTATCTAAGCTTCCTCAAATGCATGGTGAGTTAGGTTTCATGTTTATTCTAATATCTTAAGAGCAATGTGATGATGTAATTTTACTAATTTCTTGGGGGTAGTTTATTGCGCTTGTTAACATTTTAGGGCTTCACTACAATAGTTGAAAATGAAACATTACAGGGGCAAAACTATAAGCTGGGAGGTTTAAGAAAGCATTGGCATTTAAGAGGGCATCATCGTATTTTTAACAAATCGTCATTCATAACCTTGAGGGAGTTTCAGAAACAAACAAAATTCTCGAGGAGGGAGGTCTGCAGGTGATCTCTCAAAGTTTAGTTCTACCCTCGAGTTTTCTTCGATGTAGAAATCTCAACAGATGCATTCAGATCAGTGGATGCATTTATACGTAGCCATTTGCCATACTTGGTTGCGGATATTGTCTACATAATATATTTGCAGCAATGAAGTTAGTTAGCATGTGATTTGATCTAGAAGTAGTTGAGATTTCAAATCTTTAACACCCCTACCGTTACAACAACAACCAAGCCTTATCCCATTAAGTGGAGTCGGCTAAAGAATTAAATTTTGGAATTCCTGGTATAAAATTTTCCAGTTTTGAACAATTTACCAGACCAAACTAGACTAGTGGTTAATTAATTCAATACATTGTAAACCCATTAAGTGAACATTGTTGACCATTTGTCTATTAAGATGTTTCATCACTTGTACATCAATCATACCTGCTTACCAGCACCTTCAGTTCAGGTTCTCAATAGTTTTACTCGTTATTCTCCTTACATAACAACCTTGATAAAAATGTTACTTCACCTGATGGCTACTTGGAGAATTCTAATTGATCACTAACTCATATCCAACCTGCCTGTTCTACCCTTTTATGTCAACCGAAAAAATGTCTTCAAATAAATCCATGCCATAATTTTGAAATCCCCAGTGTCTATTATTCTTTTCTTGGGCATATTAATTACAAAGAAGTATAAAAAAGTTACTCAAACATTTTCTATTGAGCCTATACTATAGCTTTCTGTGCCAACTCTATAAGCTTTTGAAAATTTTCAGTCTGGTGTACTTTTTGGCCCATGTTTAAATCAGCGTTGAATTCCCTGTAATACAATCGTGTGAATTGTTCCCTACCTATTGATTTCCTTTTTCGGTCTTACACCAGCATCTTTTGTCAACCAGAGAGTACTGACTTGTATGTTGACAATTTTTTATTTTTCATGTTTTTGCTACTTATTCAGTGTGGATGAGTATTCTGCTAGCACTCTGGCTATTCAATATCATGTAGCTTTTCTTCAACTGTATATACTTGATTGGCATATACCTGTGGAATTGTGTTATTTCCCAAACCAAAGATAGATGCTGCTTGTTTGTGTATTTTTGCATTTGTTATTGAGTAAATTCTTGAGAATCTTGTTGATTCAGTCGCATTTTCTATCAATCTGTTTGAGTACACTAAATTTTTATTATTGTGCAGATAGTGCAATTCAAGCTGAGAGCCTTGAGAAAAGACTTAGAGTTGCTGAAGGGCACATTGAAGCAGGGAGACTTTTGGCATTTTATCAGGTTGGTAGTTTCTCCTCTGTGACAATCAAACTTGTATGTCTTATGTTATTCATGAAGGGGATCTCTAAATCTTTTAATTTAACATCGGAAATGAAAGTAACTGTACTTACAATGTGTGTGTCGCCATAATTTGGATCGCAATATTTTTGTTTTACATTGTTTTCCTCCTCTGCTACTTAGCAATAATATTATGAAATTCCTCTCATTGCTTTTTAGCCAGGTTGTGTTTACTATGTTATCTTTCTGTTCTATGCAGGTCCCAAAGCCATTAAACTTTTTCCCAGGGGCTCAATTAGACGAAAAGGGTGTGAAACAGATTATTCGCCTTATTCTTTCTAAATTTATTCGCCGTCAGCCTGGCCGATCAGATAGTGAATGGGCCAGCATGTGGCGTGATATGCAGTACTTGAGGGAAAAGGCATTTCCTTTTCTGGACCTGGAATATATTTTGATTGAGTTTTGCAGAGGATTGCTTAAAGCTGGGAAGTTTTCTCTTGCACGTAATTACTTGAAGGGTACAAGTTCTGTTTCTTTGGCATCAGAGAAGGCAGAAAGCCTTGTAATTCAAGCAGCTAGGGAGTACTTTTTCTCAGCTTCAAGCCTTTCTTGTTCTGAAGTAAGATTGAGTGCATCGACTTACTAAATGCAACATCTAGTATTATTATTTATTTTTTGTGGCAAACACATCCTTCATTATGTTAACTAACGTCTAACACTAATTCATAAAATACCTCAGTGCCATTTTCCAATTATATTGAAGCTTTCTTTAAGCTCTAATCTCCACCACATGAATTGATTAATTATGTTGCTCTGTTTTGCTCCAGATCTGGAAAGCTAAAGAATGTCTTAATCTATGTCCAAGTAGTGGAAATGTGAAGGCAGAGGCAGATATTATTGATGCGCTTACAGTTAAGCTTCCAAACCTTGGGGTGAATATTCTTCCCATGCAATTCAGGCAAATAAAAGATCCTATGGAAATTGTAAAGATGGCAATCACAAGTCAAACTGGAGCATATTTTCATGTTGATGAGCTTGTTGAGGTTGCCAGACTTCTTGGCTTGAGGTCTGCTGATGACATATCAGCTGTTGAAGAAGCTATTGCTAGAGAAGCTGCAGTTTCTGGTGATTTACAATTGGCATTTGATCTTTGTCTTGTTTTGGCCAGAAAAGGACATGGTAACATATGGGATTTATGTGCTGCAATTGCAAGAGGTCCTGCCCTAGAAAATATGGACGTGGATTCTCGAAAGCAGCTATTAGGGTTTGCCTTGAGCCACTGTGATGAGGAATCCATTAGTGAGCTTCTCCATGCATGGAAAGACCTGGATATGCATGGCCAGTGTGAAACATTAATCATGTCAACTGGGACAAATCCTTCAAATTTTTCAGTGCAAGGCTCAACTGTAGAATCACTTCAAAAGCAAAGTTTTCAAAACATACTAGATAGAAACGTGAGCTTTCAAGAATTTGATGCTAATAGCACTGACAATCAGGATGTTCATCTTGAGAAAATTAAAGACACACTTTCCATTGTTGCTAAAACCTTGGCTGTGGGAAATTTAACTGACTGGGCATCGGTCTTGACTGAAAATGGTAAAGTTCTTTCTTTTGCTGCTTTACAACTCCCTTGGTTGATTGACTTGAGTAACAAAAGATATCTTAATGAAAAGTTGAGTACTGGAAAGCAGTATTTAAACATCAGAACACAGGCTGTGGTGACCATTTTATCCTGGTTGGCTAGAAATGGATTTGCCCCAAGAGACAACCTGATTGCCTCTCTAGCAAGATCTGTTATGGAACCTCCAGTCACTGAAGATGAAGATATAACGGGGTGCTCGTATCTTCTGAATCTTGTGGATGCTTTTAATGGGGTAGAAGTTATAGAAGAACAACTCAAAATAAGAAAAGACTACCAAGAAATATGTAGCATTATGAATGTTGGGATGGCATACAGCTTGCTACACAACTCTGGATTAGGTACTGACCCCGTTCAGCGAAAGGAGATATTGAAGAGGAGGTTCAAGGAAAAACATACATCACCCAGTTCTGGTACTTGGCTTTTCTGTTATTTTCTTCTCTTCATACATTTATTAAGTAGTTGACTCCTCGGTTGCAGTTTTTTTGCCTTGTGTATGCCGCGTCTATTTGTAATGTTGTTTATCATGCTTGTACTGATTGTGGACTTGATCATACTGACTAAGATATTGTTTGATTTTTTTTCCAGAAGATATAGATAAACTTGGCAAGGTACAGTCTTCATTTTGGAGAGAGTGGAAACTGAAGTTAGAAGAGCAAAAGAGACTCACTGAGCATTCCAGAGCTCTACAGAAAATAATTCCTGGGGTTGAAACAGAGCGCTTTTTGTCCAGGGACTCCATATACATTGAGAATGTTGTTATCTCTCTCATTGAGTCGGTAAAGTTAGAAAAAAGACACATTTTGAAGGACATTTTAAGATTGGCTGATACTTATGACTTAGACAGTACTGAGGTATGAGCATTTGCATAACTTCTATGAAACATAAATGTTAAAGAAAAATGTATTGATTGAGATGAAACCATTTATCTTTTAGTTCCTTGGCTCAATGGCAATGTTGTCGAAGTTCTGTACTTAACCTCTCCAATCTCTCACTTAGGCTTTGTTTGGGAGTTTGGAGGGGAGGGTTTTGGAAAAAAGGAAGGAGCAAGTGGAAGAAATAGAAGACATTGGGAGGAGAGGGCTTTGGAGGTTAATTTTTTACTCAATAAAAAATCCCCCTCATTTGGGGGAACTCAAAAATTGTATTGGGGGAGGGTTTTGGGGGGTTATGAAGGGTTTATATGAATTTTTCAAATTCAATCTATGTTGTTATAATATTCTTAAAATTAAAAGTATATTAATCATAAGTATTAGTTTATCATTCTCTAAAAAACTGTTCTTTCAAAAAATGTGAATTTTTTGTCCATTTTTCTATATATTTCCAACCCCCCAAAACCCTCCCCTCCCTTCCCCTCCTAACTCCCATACAAAGCCTTAGATTTTCAGTGTCATGTAGCATTATTTTTTAGTATAAAGCTATGAAGCACGGACACCGGACACGACACAGACACTGACACGCCGTCACAACTAATAATTTGAAAATATCACATTATTCGGTGTAATTACAAGTGTCGGTGTCGTGTCGGTATCGGACACGACACGTGTCCGACACTGGGACACGCCTAATCCGAGAAGTGTCCGTGCTTCATAGGTATAAAGTAATTATAAATATGTATTTTGTCCATGTTTTATAAGCAAAATGAGCTTTCATGTGAAGGGGTATTGAGTTGTACAAGTTATTTTCAGGTCCTTGTTTAACTGCTTGTTCCTTTAAGTCAACAAGTTCTTTGGACAAAATGCATACATATTGATTAGACCTCACCGTTTCTTTGTTTTTGTGCAGGTGCTATTGCATTTCCTAAGTGCTGTTCTTGTTTCTGATGTTTGGACAAATGATGATATTACAGCCGAAGTTGCAGGTTATAAAGAAGAAATAATTGGTAATGGTGTTAAAACCATTGAAACCATCTCAACAAAGGTTTATCCTGCAATCGATGGGTGCAACAAACTTCGCCTTTCTTATGTGTATGGTCTGTTGTCAGAGTGCTACTTGCAGCTGGAAAATACCAAAGATATATCACCAATAGCACATCCTGAACATGAAAATGCCAATATAAGGTTTGCTCATTATTACAAGGTCGTTGAGAAAGAGTGCAAAAATGTTTCCTTTATCAATAACCTGAACTTCAAAAATATAGCCGGGTTGCATGGTTTGAACTTTGAGTGCTTTGGTGATGAAGTTTATGCATGTATTGAGGAAAGTAGCTTGTCTGCATTGTCAAAAATGATACAGGCTTTTGTCAATATTTATGGCGATTCATTGCCCAAGGGTTTCATGTCATGGCAGGATGTCTACAAGTATTACATCCTGAGTTCGCTAAGTGCTTTGGAGACTAAAGCTACAACTGATTCTAGTAGTAGAACTCCTGAATGCCTTCAAGGCTTTTTAAGTAAGCTTGAGCAGAGCTATGATTCATGTGGAAAGTATATTAGACTTTTGAACCAGTCTGATGCTTTGGCTATCATGAAGCAGTACCTCACTGTAATTGTGCCTCTTCATAGTTCATATGGATTCCTACCTGACAATTCAGCTTGGCAAGAGTGCCTTATTGTTCTTTTGAACTTTTGGATGAGATTGACAGATGATATGAAGGAAATTTCACTGGAGGAAAATTCAGGAGAAATTATTAGCTTCAACCCACAGTGTTTAACGAGTTGTTTAAAAGTATTTATGAAATTGGTGATGGAGGATATCATCTCCCCTAGTCAGGGCTGGGGCAGCATATATGGCTATGTAAACTGTGGCTTAAGTGGTCATTGCTCTGTAGAAATTTATAATTTTTCCAAAGCTATGGTTTTTTCTGGTTGTGGGTTTAGTGCCATCGCAGAGGTATTTTCTGTTGCCTCATTGGAAACTGGTTCATCTTCTGATGTTGGCACAGGTTCCCAAGATCTTCCTCGTTTCTATTCAGATATTCTTGAAGCTGTTCTGCAGGAATTGGTCAATGGATCGCATGAGAGCCAGAACCTGTATCATATATTGTCATCTTTAAGCAAGATAGAAGGTGATTTAAAAGTTTTGCAATGTGTTAGACATGTCATTTGGGAGAAAATGGTCAAGTTCTCTGACAATTTACAGTTGCCAAGTTCCATTAGAGTTTATGTGCTAGAGCTTATGCAATTTATCTCAGGCAAGAACATTAAGGGTTTCTCTACAGAAATACTTGCCAATGTTCAACCATGGGAAGACTGGGATGAATCACTTTATGCTAGTAGGAAGGGTGAGACTGGTGTTGACAAGGAGTCACCAGATCACAAAGATTCTTCTAGTAGGTTTACAAATACTTTGGTTGCCCTTAAATCATCTCAGCTTCTGACATCAATCTCTCCTAGCATAGAAATAACCCCCGATGATCTATTGAATGTAGACACGGCTGTTTCTTGCTTTTTGAGGTTGTGTGGAGAAGCTATTGAAGATCCCCACTTTGATGCCTTGGTTTCTATTTTGGAAGAGTGGGAGGGACTTTTCACCATGGGTAAAGACGGAGAAATCACTACTGAAGCATCTGATGGAGGAAATGACTGGAACAATGATGATTGGGACGAAGGATGGGAAAGTCTGGAGGAAGTAGATAAGCCTGAGAAAGAAAAGATCGTGGACTCTGTTTCCGTTCACCCTTTACATGTGTGTTGGGCAGAGATTTTGAGAAAATTCATGAGCCTGTCAAGGTTTAGTGATGTGCTGAGACTGATTGATCAATCATCATCAAAACCCAATGGTATGTTACTTGATGAAGATGATGCCACGCGCTTAAATGAGATAGCATTAAGCATGGATTGCTTTCTGGCTTTGAAGATGTCACTCATGCTGCCCTACAAAACATTACAGTTGCAGTGCCTGGGTGCAGTTGAAGATAGTGTAAGACAGGGTATCCCTCAAACAAGGAGCAAGGATTGCGAGTTATTAATTCTAATTTTATCTTCTGGCATTCTCACTTCTATCGCCACTGGTTCTACCTACGGTACTACTTTCTCTTATCTCTGCTATATGGTTGGAAACTTATCCAACCGATGTCAACAAGCTCTGGCATCAGGTAGAGGATTTACCAATAGTGAAGATAGTGAAAATCAATTTTTCAGAAGGATCCTTTTCCCTAATTTCATTACGGAACTTGTGAAGGCAGATCAACATGTTCTAGCTGGATTTATTGTCACGAAATTTATGCACACTAGTGAGTCACTTAATCTCATTAGCATTGCCAATGCAAGTCTTAATAGGTATCTGGAAAGGCAGCTCCACATGCTACAAGCCAATGAGTTTCAAGTTGAGATGGAGTGTTGTAAAACATTGAGGAATACTGTGAGCAGGTTGAGAGGCAGACTGATTAATTTGATTCAATCCACATTGCCATTGCTTTCGTGTAGTGTAAGTTAATAGAAATTTCAGTAAGACCAGTAACCCCTTTGTGCGACCCCTTTAAGCATATTGTTTTAGGATTTGTTTTGTATCAAGTTAGGATGCAAGAGCTTTGTTAATTACTATTTGCATAGACTTTAGTTTGAAATGTTGGGTTTTGGTTTTGGGGGTTCAAAAGAAAAGCTGTTCAGATTTTCATTCATACATGTATAGGTGTTAAAAATTTATTTGACCGTGTATTTCTGTCCTTCCCCTTTTCACATTTACTTTGGGCAGTTGAAGATGTCTTCCAAGTTTGCTCTACGGCGAGTGTACTAAGCGAAGAACTGTAGAAAAATAAGTTTATATTTATTATTGAAATTAATTTAGGAAGCTACCAATCTATCCAACAAAACCAATTTAAATAAAAACTATAAATATCTATGCAATACTGAATTTTACTAGCCCGTAATATAAGAATTCAAGGGAGTGTTTGTTTCAAGGTTAAGAATGACATTCCCGGGAATACATGGCTAGGGAATGATTATATCCATGTTTGTTATGAGGTTGAGAAAAAAATATTCCTGGGTATAAAGGTTCCTGGGAATGGAGTAACTTCCCATAACTTCCATTATTCCCATGAATATATTCCCATGTAAAGAGATGGGAATGTGCATTCCCATGATATTATGCATAGATTTAAAAAAAAAAAATCGTAACTTCCAATTTTTTCAGGAATGTCAAGTTATTTGCCAAACACTTTTTTTAACAAATACCCAAGAATCAAATTTTCATATTTTCATTCCCGGGTATGTTATTCCTGAAAATAATTTGTGTTTCCCAAAAACAAACGCCCCCCAAGGGTTTTTTGGTGGCAAGAATAAAAGAGATGTCAAACCATTAATGAGACAGACATCAGGATATGATAAGTTAATGTTGAATATTATTCCATTTTGCCACTTTAGTTTAAATTTTATTTCTGAATGAGAGCTCTGTTAACTAACCAGATAGAATAAAATTTGTCCAAAAATAAAAGCAAGATAAGATAAAAATAATTTATTCATTAAAAATATTTAACATATCCATCATTCTTTTTTAAGAACCATAACGTGATTTTGAATTCCACTCATTCTCCTTTGAGTAGTGATATTTAAACAACCATTTTAAACAACTTTTGTGATAATTTCTTTTTTCTCACTTTTCATTGGTCAAAAACAATGGAGAGAAAAAGGAAGAGAGAGAATAAAAACATAATGTGAGTATGAAAGATAAAGTTGTCAGTTGTACAAATATCATTTCTCTTCTCCTTTTAAGGCACATTTCAACTCAACTATTTCATTTAACTGAAACAGGTTCAGATGTACGTAGTGACTTTCATGGCAATTTTATTGAATTCTAAATTTTACGGACTCTAACTAAAATTTAAGTTCAATTCTAGACGATCATCATGACATGGAAGACTATAATTTTTATCATAGTTTCATTGCAAGAGAAGACTTCAGCTACTTAAGCACCCTTGGAACCACTTGTTATTGAATTTTAAATTTTAAGGACTCTAAATTTAAATTCAATTCTGGACGATTTTCATGACATGAAAGAGATGTTCAATAATAAAAATTTGTAGTTTATTTGAGGTATATCAGTTACTAAATGTAAGTTATACCCTCTCTTCAAAAAAAAAAAAAAGTAAGTTATGCCCTAGAAAAGAAACGACAGATTGTAAGAGAAGACTTGAGAGGCTAAACCACCCTTTGAGCCACTTGAAATGAGTTACAAAGACTGAGTGACTCACACTATCTTAATTCTTACATGTTGATTTTGTGAGGATTAGTTAAGACTAATCTAAAGATCTAATATAGTATTATAGTCCATTTATTTTAAGCCATCCACGTATCAAGCTCGATAATATTAGACACTATGGGGTGTATTCAGAAAAGTAAGTTTCACAAAAAATATAGATAGAACTAATATAAGTATTACAAGTTAGTTTTTTTTAGGATAAGTTAAAACTAATATAAGTATTTCTCCCAACTAGGATTTGAACTTTAGTTGATCACATTGTAACTATGTAACTTTTTCTGCTAAACCAATTATATTTTTATAGATTACTAATGTAATTATAATATTTTGAACATTGGAAATTCTCTAAGAATTTGTTAAACATATATTTGTTGGATGAGTTTTGACTTATATAGCGTTGGATCAGGAGAGTTCAAGGTATTATTCATTTGGTTATGAACTATTTTTAGAAGGAATTTTTTTCATCCACTTACAATTTTTTTTTTGGAGTTCATCCACATATATCACGCATTAATATGATATACACATAACGATTAAAACCTATGATTTTACATTTTATTGAACAACGTCTACTTCGCGAGTAGATCACACTAATCATGGTTTTTATGTGTTTAATTACCTTGTCTCGTATACCAACAAATAGGTCAGTCATTTTGTTCCTCAACCCCACTTCTGATTCTGCAGTATCAAACTTATATCAGACAATAGCAGCTCAATTCATTCTCCCCGGTCGTTTTAACTTACCATTTTCTCGCACACTGCCTAAATGAAAAGATAGGGGGAAAGAGGGGAAGTTTCTAAAAAAGTTCTACGAGAATAACCTTATTATATGATGATGTAGAAATTTAACGTGCATAAATTGGGATAATTAATTATTTTATTTTTGAGAATCTAAAGCCCTTTGATACATATTATTAAACAAATGGTCTTTACTAGTTTGTTTTATCTTCGAGGATATTGTTTTCTTGTTTTCCACATAAAGTTTAGGTGGTTAGTCTTCGAGATATATCAGGTTCTTGATATGTTTTGAAGTTCAACAAGAGTTAACAAATTTATCATCTATCAAAAATTCTCACTTTAAAGAGAGTTGAAACCACGACCTTCACACGAGAAGAAAAAGTGGCGGCGGCTAAATTCTTGTTTGGTAAAAAGTGCTTCTAGTATATTTTAAATGTTGTGGTTCAAAATTATGTCCCTTGTTTTCCCAAAACGTCCTAAGCTTGGACAGTTGATTAAAGGCACAACATTACAGCTAGAGGGAATAGAATTTTGACAAGTATGAATATGATAATCCTTCCCTCCTTCAACCTTTTTGCTGTTTTAATAATACTAGTCTGTTTGGTATAGATTCCAACAAAAGCAAATTTTCCAATGCACTTTTTATCAAAGGAACAATAGTGTGTTAGATTCGGTCAACGTTTCGTTTGATCTTCTTATACAAAACAAGAAAGCATGAAACAAACTTTTCCAAAACCATGGCACAAGTGGTTAATGGGCGAGAAATTATTTGGTCAGAAAAATATTTAGTCGGAATCTTCTTACCTCATGATTCATGAATCACTATTGAACTCTGAATAAATAAGATCTCTTTTCTTAGAAATTGGTGTGTTAAGATATTTAAAAAAAATAATAAAAAAATAATTCCAATATTTGTGTGACATGTGAGAGACAAAAGTGATTTTAAATATATAGAATATTTTTGCTATATGTTTGAGTGTTTTCAAATTAAATTATTTTTAACTTCGAATAGATATAACTTGAAATTGGGATTTAGAGTTTTCATCTGTTATTTTTTGTTATCAATCTATTGTTCAAATTATATTTATATGAATTTATTCAAACATAAATTACTTCGTATTTAGTTCACTTTACTTCCTTCAAAAAAAAAAAAGTTCACTTTATCGAAAATTCATTTATTCAATAATCAATTTTTATAAAATTGTATGACTAAACTTGACATATACAATATTACACATTCTTTAAAGAAAAAATTACACCTCGACAATCTTTGGAGTTTTGGCTGAACTAGTGTTTCTTTCAAGTTGCAACATTTATACTCTCATTGATCCCACTTGTAAGCACGTTAAGGTTGGAACTGTTGAAGTGAGGGAAGGTGTATTATAGACTGTTTAGAGAGAGAGGCTCTCCCTTCTCTATAGAAAATGCCCCCCAAATCTTAGGGTTTGGTGGCCGCCCCCCACCTTCATGTTGGGTTTCTTCCCCCACCTTTTTGGTGGTATTTCCCTCCTCTTGTAGTAGGAGCATCTTCCTTTCCCCTCAATTATCTCTTCATCCTTTACCAGAACCTTTCTCACTCACCAGAGATCTTCTTTCTCAACCACGAGCCGCCGCCAAGCTTTCTCTTCCGTCGATGCGACCACCACCCGAGCCACCACCACAAAACAATCAAACAGTTGTCACAATTTTCTCCCTCATCTTAAATCCGAAAACGATGTTTCAAGCTCTCCCCCTCATGGTTGCTCCCCCACCTTCATGGTTGGCACCCACCCGCCCTCCACTGGAACCTCCACCCATTTCCTCCACTACAGTGAAGTTTATTGTGCCGCCAGATCCAGATCTTTGTTGCCCACCACCAAAGCCTCCATGGTTGATTTGTTGTTTGATCTATTTCGTGTTGTTCAATTTATGCTTTAGTGTTTGTGTGTTTGTAGGTGACTTTGTGTTTTACGTGTGTTGTATTGTGTTTTGGATCTTGTATTCATGTTTAGTTTGTATTAAGTGTGTATGTCAGCTAAGTTTTGATGTTTGGTATAACATAAGGCGTGTAGTTCTTTATGAGGCTGCTCCTGACTTCAATTCATTTGCCTTTTAGCAACTAATGCTTATTCAGTGTGACATAGTAAACAAGATCGAGACCAATTAAAGTCGAAATGCTCGTGATGAAGCCAAAAAAATGATCCGTAACTGGATAGAAAGAAAAATTGTGGATTCTCACATTTCCTTTGTCAATATCAGTTGATGGACATTGTTGATGCATTGGTTATTTGGATATGATTGTTGGTATAAGTCCTCACATTTCTCTGCAAATAGTATGTGTAATTTACATCATGATTTAGTAGACCACCTCTCTAAAATTTACTCTTTTAAATTGTAGGGGAATGGCACCCTTTCAATATTAACATTAGCCCTTTGTAATGTTATGTGTTTTATGGAATGAAGCTATGTTTTACTGTAAAAAAAAAAGGTTGGAACTGTTGAACCTTATTCTATAAAGTCAACTCTAAAGTGTTGAGATTCCAATCCAAAATTTGCTTTTTTTTTTCATAGACTAATTGTGTTCTCTCTCGTAGATTAAGTTCAAGTACCTAATGAGTTACGTTTAACTCAAATTGTTCCAATAATACTCAAATTCGATTTTTAGGGGAATTTTTTTACCGTTTTACTTATTTTTCTCTGATGAACACTAAACTATTTTACTTCCCAAACTAACACATTTTTTGAATGGCCATGAGCTTCTAGAATGACATCAATCATTCTTAATGTTTTAAAATGGTTTTCAAATACGGATTCAACGTTTACCACCATCTATCAAAGTGGTTCCCCTTAAAATTTGTATGTATATCACATTACACGCCCCTAAATAACCCCTACTAATTCCACAGGTTATGAAAAAGTTTTTGTAGTTAAATAGGACAGTACAGTTCTAATTTATTTTGAGTAAGTAAGTACTATCATATCCTATATCCTATCTTATACTACAAACTAGGAAAAATGAACTATATATTTTTATTTGTAAATGACATGACATCCATATATATAGTAGTTTCACGTGCTAGATGTAGGTAAAATAAGAATTAGTGCTCCTCCTCCATTATGCAGAAGAATCAATGATAAACATGCATGTTGATTGATAGTGGACTAATTAATTTGTGAATCTTATTTATCATGATAAATGTTCTAGATGCTTATAGACATTATGTTATCTCACATCCTTATTAATTGGGTCGGGTATCTTGCTAAACTAGAAAAGTCATATATACGTTGATAAGCATTTGAGATATAATAATATAAATAGATATATTCCACAGTGCATTGGTCAGTCCTATTTATAGGAGGGAGAAATTGTCATTCCTTCCACAAAACTATAACTAGCTAGAAGCTTTAATCGCCTTATTTATTATAATAATAATAATAAATATGGCTTCAGCTGCAAAAGTATACATGGCGTGATATTGATCCGGCTCATCTATATCTTCAAGTTCAATCATCCATATTCATATCAATTTCAGACGAGCCGAATCAATATCACTCTTGTTTGCTTCATTGCATATTAATTATATACTTCATTTATAAGTTATAGTTTGCCATATATATATTAGATTGATTCTGCAGAAGTAGACAGGAGTGGTGTTGTTTCTGCTCATCTTATTAAATAATGAATGAATGAATGACATTTGCTTACTTATAAGACGAGCCGAATCAATATCACTCCAGTACACCTCACTGCATGCAGCATATATATATATATATATATAAGTCCAACCATCACCTGGTATTTTTCTTCTTCCAATTTTAGTATGTATTGCTGATCTTATTAATCTTCTTTAATTAATTTTGTTTGGCTGCACTTGTTAACTATTAACTGTAGCTTGTATTCTATCCTCAGAAATCAATTTGGAGGATACATAGACAATCAGTGACAAGTGAATGTCATCATGTAATTAATTAACATGTCCGAATATCGTTGTCTGATCAGTATATAGTAGTCATTCTTTCTTTCTTTGTTCATTTGATCATTTCAATTGATGCACCATTTATGTATACCAGCGAAATTGAATTCAACTCAATGTTTGGTTTCTCTTTGAGATTGTTATATATGTTGGTCTTCTCCATGCCCAACAAAAAATAGATCAAGTAAATATGATATCATATAGTATGTTCCAATTAGATGTGTATATACCTGACGTAAAATAAATATTGATACTTGATGGCTATGAGTTTAAAAAGTATAGTACAAAAAGATGAGAGAAATCACACTCTTTGCCAATATTTTTCATGTGCTAATTACTCAATAGATCAACAATTTATTAAATGAATAATCTAAGATGAGAGTAGAGGACCTCATCTAGCATCAATATAATGACTTTTTTTTTTTTTTTTGAAAGAGCATCAATATAATGACTTGACCCATTATTGTTTATTCACAACAAAGCTTAATACATATCAATCATAATTTGGCATATATAAGAAAATTTGTTTTTATTGTTAAAAAAATTGTTTTTGTCCATGTAATAAACCATGTTTTAGTCCCTTTAAAATAAATTGGTATGAAGTCTTCTCTTTTATAAAATAAAGGTTAAAATGCATTTTTGACCTCCCAAGTTCCATAAATTTGCGATTTTGATCCCCCAAGTTTGAAAATAGCACTTTTGCCTCCTTAAGTTTCACCCCCTTTGCAAAACCATGGTCCCCCTTGATTTTGGCTCAATCAAAACTGATGTGGATGGCATGTCACATGTTGACTGTGTAATTTTTTAATTTTAAAATAAAATAAAAGCCACATAATTAGAAATAAAATAAAATAAAATAATTGAAAAATGAAAAGAAAACCCATAAATCATCATATTAAACCCAGAAACACATATTCAAAGTAGAAATACCAATGACAACAAAATCCAAACAACTTCAAATCTAAACCCATAAAAACAAACCCAAACCTAGAAAATCCCTAATTAAATTCACACAACACACAAATTATTCTTGTTCCTCTTCCCTTTAGTTTTCATTTTTGATAAATTAGCAAAATCTAAACCCATAAAAGAATATGAAAATTAACATTAGTACCAACAAGTTAAACCTAGAATTGGTTCATTTTCCATTCCCTTTCCCTTTGTTCTGCATGCTCATCTAACATCAACGCAGTAAAGAAAAAATAATAATTGGTTTTGTTTAGATTCTTAAGAAGACAATATTGTTTTTGTTGTGTTTGACAGGAAAACCAAAAGCAACAATAATAATTGGAATGAGGTTGGATATGAGTTATAATTAAAGATTGAGTTTGGTTTAATTTGTTTGAATGATTTTGATTTTGAGGATGAAGATTAGGATTGAAGATGAAGAAGATTTTTTCAATGTTTATTATTAGTTTTAATTTCATTTTTCTATTTTTTTTAATTTTAAATTTTAATTAATTTCCATTTGTGCACACAGTTGTAAATATTTTATATAAAAAAATATCCACATTAGTCTTTCCTTATTTTGATTTAGTAGTTGTAGTAAAAATGTATATTTTACAAGTCCACTTCATAAGAAACAAAATTAAAATGACCAAAACAAAAAACCAAATACAATCTTAGATCTACGGTATACTTTTGACAGTAGATCAAAAATATACTTAAACCAAAAAAATAATTTTAAAGAGTAACTAGGCAAATTGGTTGTCGAAATTTTAAGCAATTGTTGAAAGTCCCTAAATTTTTTCTCCAAAATTAGGACATGTAAACTAAAATAGGTAATCTTTATGTTAATTTCTGTCATTAAGGGTCCGTTTGGTTCGAGAGTTTTGGAGGGGAGGGGAGGGAAGGGGAGGGGAGATTTTTAATTTGAAGTGTTTGGTTCAATTTTTAGAAGGGAAGGGAAGGGGAGGGGATGGGAGCAAATCTCTTTAAAATTTTATTGCATTGCCATAATTATCCTTAAATTAATTTCAAATCTCAATATTAACCTTGTAACAACTTTTATTATTATTAGATTATATTATTTTTGTAACAATCTTATTATTATTATTAGGTTATCTTATTCTTGTAACAATTATTATTATTATTTTGTTATATTTTCCTTGTAACAATTTTTATTATTATATAATCTACCACTCTTATTTGTTAGATGTACAAACCGCTCTTACTACTACTTTGTTGTTGTCAACGACTGCTTGAGGCTTCCTCCAAAGTGAATTGTGAGTAATTTCATCATCTCATTGTCTATATCGTAGTATTATTATTTAAGATAAAATAGCAGCTTAGATGTGTGCTTGTCTTTGTCAGTTTCTGAAATCGTAAAAACAAACAGTTTCTTTTATTTAATTAAGTTTAAGGGTAAAACGGTAAAATACTGTTAAAATCCCTCCCCTCCCCTTGTGAACCAAACACACTTTTAATTAAAAATATCTCCCTTCCACTCCCCTCCGTAAAAATCCCTCCCCTCCCCTCCCCTCCTAATTCTCGAACCAAACGGACCCTAAAGCCCGTGTTATGGAACACTAAATGGTAAGTTTGTTTAAAAAAAAATTAAAAAAATAATAAACTTGAGTTTTCCAAATACATACGATTAATTAGTTTTATTCAAAATGAGTTTGAGTAAGTAAAATATTGTATAATAGAAATCATACCTTAAAATATCAAAACGACAATTAAATAGAAACATAAGATCAGACATCAAAAGACTGTTGAATGAAAACTGAGGAAGTAATATGTATTTCACGTGAGCCCACATCAATGTCATATTATCAAAAACTTTTATTTTACCTTGTATTCATGTATTCCAAATGATTTTTTGGCTACCACCGCAATATCTAGTACATTAAATAATTTGTATCTTATAAATTTTATACAACTATAATTTAGTTTTTAATGATGTGACATCGATGTGGGATCTGCTTTTTTTTTTGTTGAGTAAATCGATGTGGAGTCTACTTAGAAGATCACATGTTTATTTAATGTGTCACCTTATATCTTTTGTAATGAAAATATAACTAATTAAAAGGAACTATTTTTGATGGCCATTTTACAAAATTTAGTAAATGTATTGTAGCCAGAAAAGAAATTATAAAATTTATAGTTATTTTGCTCAAAATTAAATTTGCATATTTCCTCTCCGTTTTTAATTTGATTTTTGTGTGTTAGTTTAAGTTTTGTGATTGTAACATGAACATCCCATATATCATAACATGCACATTCATCATAGGCTCGAAAAATCAAGCTGTTGTTTTAAAATGTGTAGTCTAATAGTAATTAACCTTAACATTTGCCTATTAAAAGAACTTAATGATCTGACTTGCCTTAGTAATGACTACTTAGTGTTGGGTCATGGATGAGATGTTAGTCTCACATCGATTATGGATGAATTAAATGTTGGATATATAAAAAATCTGACATATTTATCTAATGACTTAAGGTTTGAGTGGATATGTGGTGTCATGATCTCTTGTTTGTCCTCGATCATTAACCATTTGTGTCCCTCAGCATTCGTCTTAACTCTCCCAATAAGTACTATATGAGCTCTGGTTTGACTTGATGGGAGCCGAGTGGGGTGAAATTATGGTTTTGGATCCTTTTATCGAAAATCGTTCTGGCAATGCACTCGAGAGCCATGTTTCATTGGTAACTACGGTGTGCAAGTATAATAAGATGTGTGCGACTCGCACTTGAGGAAGAAATTGTTGTGTTCAAGTGTGAGTCATATAAAAAATTATAGGGTTTTGGTTTGAAATGTGGTGTTTGACTCTTGTTTGTCATGAAAGATAAGCTCATTGGTGCTTTCAGAGATCTCTCGGTCTCCCAACACTTGTGGTTTCCAATTTCATTTTAGACTTTTTGGATGAGTTTGTGTTGGCTTATTTTCTATTATATTTATCATCATGATCAAGTGCAAATGGTTGATGTATAACATGTGAGTGTTAGTTGTAAATTTTGGGATATTCGAGTTCGATTCTTAATGATAAAGTAAAACTACTCTTATAATATCTATTGTGCCAATTAGCACTTCAAATGGACCAAATCAAAAAGTTGTTAGCAACTCTAAGAGTTTAGAATGGTTGCAATGTTTAATTGATAATTAATATCGAGTGTACGAAGTTTGACAGAATAATATGACCCCTGTTGTAATCTCAACATGACCCCTGCTATAATCTTTTTCCAAATACAATACAAAACTTGTAGTTTTCACTTTTGCCCACTCAATCCATTAAGCTATCCCGTGATTCAAGCAAATCCCACTTTAAAAAAAAACTTCACAAACTATACTTTTAAATAATGCCTTAAAATTTTAAACTATGTTGATGTATGACAAAATACTGTCGAGTTCCATGAATCGAAGCATTCTTAATAAAAAAACTATAAGATGACTAGATTTTGGTCTACAATTAAAAGTGACTAGAACAGATTAGTTAGCCGTATTACAACATTTGATGTTGACTCTTATATTAAAAACATTATTATCATTTTTTGCAACACTGTATACACTCATGTTAGAAATTTATTAGCTGGGACACATAGCTGGTAAAGGTTTTTCTATGTCCCCAAGAAAAATCGGTAGATTCAAATCTACTACTATATTTTCTATTCAATTTATTTAAACCAAATTAAATCATGAATTGTACTCTGTCATCCCCATCAATGAAATCATCTCAAGTCAGCTATAGTAACACCGTTATGATTGTCATTAAAAAAAACCAAAAAGTCATATCTTCGTGATTTACATGCATGTTTTAATTGGATAAAATAATTAAGGATGATTTCATAGTATTCTGTGATGTTTCTACGCTTCTTGCGTTCACCATTTTTATATCTAGTCAATCACCAAATTGTTGATTCTTTATGTCATCAAATTTATGATGATTTTTCCAGCTGAATAATCACTGTTTCAGCAACTGCACAAACAATTTACATTTATTACCGTACATAATAACGTGGTGTGATTTTAGCTGTTTCAGCAAGTGCATGTTGGGATATTAATTCTTCATTATTAATCAAAAGAAATAAGCGACTCTATTTACCAATGAGATAGATACAAAATAAAGTTTGGTGAGATCCAATTTTAAAATTATTTATATTTAATTATGTGTCTCGTCATACATTTATATGTATATTTTTCTCTCTGAATGGATCATTCTATTTTTTTAGAAATAGAGAATATCTCAACTCCCTCACACTTTCTCAAAAACAAAAAAAAAACTCAATCTGAAGAAGATAAACATAAAGAAGTTTTAAAAATTAAAATATTTATTGATGAATAAAATAGTGATAATGAGATTCACTATCTACTTTTTGTATGTGTTTCTCTTTAAATGAAGTCGTACATTTCTTTTGATAATGGATAGGATCCTGACTCAATAGAGATGATCTCAATCATTAAAATTTAATAAGTGGGGTCAAAGTTATATCATAAAAATTTATATAAAACTAAACGCGTTTAGTTTTATATATAAGTTATGTTTATAGCAGAGTATAAAAAAGATAACCATAATTAATTATTTTTTCAACCACCAAGGTTAATCACACGTAACCTTAGAATAAACTACGTGAAGACAATAAAACTATATAATTAGGGTCAAACGGCATAAATATCTAATTTTTTTGTTAAAAATACAATAAGCAAGTGGAGACAAATGGGGTCGATCGATTGACCGCATTGCCCCTACATTGAATCCGTCCATGCATGAAGGATCATTCGAGTTAAAAAAATCCGAGTTGGCGTGCTTGGAAATAAGAAAATGCCCATATGCATGAGTTTGAATTCATCTCAAATGAATAATTGGCCAGTTGAGATTCCACACAATCTACGCTTTGTATCTATCACTTTGTAAATGAAGTCTTCCATTTCTTTCTAAAAACGGAAAGAATCCCAAATCATAGTGGACACTCGCCAAATCACATTTCCTACCAAAAGAATCCAACAAAAAAAAGTATCATCAAATCAAGTACTTTTTGAACGTTTGTGTGCACAATTCAATACCTGTAATACTAAATTTAATATCAGATATAGATAAATTCATTGATAAATATCGATAAAAATAAAAGCAAAAAATAAAAATAAAAGATAAAAATAAAAGATAATTAACTCAATATGATGGGCCTAATTAGAAGCTGTTTCTTTATTTTCTTGAGTAAATCATCAATTTGGTTCCTGAATTTGCACTGATCGGTCAAATTTGTCCCTCAATTTAACGAAATATCAAAATAGTCCATGAATTTGTAAAATGTCCGTCAATTTTGTCCCTCCGTCCAAATGGAGGGTTAACGGTGCTGACGTGGTCGTTAACCTCTCACATGTCATATGCCACGTAAGCAGAGACTAAGTTGGCCGATAATGACCTAATTTTTCAAGGACTAAGTTGATTGAATTTCAGGAAATTGCTCTTCTTCCCCAACGGCTCTCTTCCTTCTCCAATGGCTATTTCTTCCCCAAATATATAAAATTGGAACCCTAATTTTACGATGTGTAATCTACACTCCAAAATCTCTAAATTTTCTTCCAATAATTAAGGGTCACGTTCTTCCCCAAATCAAAAAATTGCAAATCCTAATTTTTTTAATTGAATCTGAAAACCAAAATCTGCAAAATTATTCAAGCAAAACTGTTGAAATTGAATCTAAAATGAAGGGGGGTGGTCATATGGGCAAAAAGAGCTATCAAAGTCAAGCTTCATCTTCATCCTCCATGTTTAATGGTGATGTGAGAGTGCTTGAATGTTGTGTGGGTCTGAAGAACTAGGTTACTTTAACAACAATGGAATTTGTGCTGCTCATGGAAGAAATACAAGAATGATGGAGAAGGTTCAGTCCATGCTTAAGGCTAAGGAAAGTGGCAATGACGAGGTTTAGAGGACAAGGTTGATGGACAAAGTTGATTGTATAGGAAGTGAGCTTAGGGTGATTAAGTTTATGATAGTTATAATCTGCTTGTTTGAGTTTTGCAATATTTTAATGTATATTTCTAAGATTGTGTAGAGTTGTAATGATTTTACCATGAAAAGAGGTTGAAGATAGATGAAATGTTACGTATCTGTTATAATTTTACCATCAGATTAGTCCCTGAATTATTTGTGTTACTATCAAATCGATCCCTGAATATATTATTCTAAAAACCATAAAAAAGTCCCTGAATTATATTAACAGAAATCAATTGATCCTTGAGACATAAATTTGCAGAACAACATAAAAAAGGCAGTAGATACCAATCAAAATTGTAATAAGTCATAACTAAAAGATAAAAACATGAAAACGAAAATCATAAAAACGGAAAAAAAAAATGAGCGAAAACGAACAGAGAAAAAGGAGAAGAAGATGAACGAAGTTACCTTCAAAACAGACGAAATCTTCCTTCAAAAATGCAAGCTTGATCACCAGAGAGAATGATGATCTTGGAGAAGTGAAAATGGAGGGAAGAAAAAAAGACAGGGACTTAGTTGATGTGTTCTGTATAAAATGTGAGGATTTATGGTAATGGAAAACATAGGGGTAAAAAAGGAATTGCAGAAAAATGAAGTTAAAAAAGTGAAAACTGAAATTTTCGTATTTTCCATCAATTTAGTCCCTGTACACGCGGCTTCCTTTTTCCCACGTGTACAAGCCAACACAGCACACTAACGGACCTTTTGAACGGAAGGACGAAATTTCGACGTCAAAAAAATTCAGGGACTATTTTGATATTTCGTTAAATTGGGGGACGAATTTGGCCGATCCCTGAAAATTCAGGGACGAAATTGATGGTTTACTCTTATTTTCTTTCATTATGAACATGAAGATAAGAGGAGCAATATGTAACATCAACAGGAGAAAGTAGAAACGCACGCAGGATAAATAGGGGTAAAGCTGTAAACAATAACGTGTCTTCAACAAAATTGATTTTAGCTGGACGCATAAGCTACATATATTGAAGCTTCGACTATAATCGAGTTTAAAAGTAAGACTCACGTTTATGAACTGCATGCTAAACATCTCGAAACACCGTAAAACCACATTTTAAGGAGCAAATCACACGTCCATGGGTTCTCACCGCAAAACCAAACAGGGACTATGTGGTTAAATTTGCTAGGCATAAAGTGAACATGGTTATTCACAACTTTCCTAATGTTTATATGATCATTCTATGATAAATTTTAGGCAAAATTACACTTTTAGTCCCTTAACTTTATTTTAGGTAATAGTTTAGTCCTTTATCTTTATTTAATTTCAATTTTGTCCTTTTGATCCATTTTCATATGAATTTTTAAGCTTAAAATTAATGATTTTATTTTCTTATGGTCTTTCAGTCTTCAAATTTATGTTCCTTGTCTATGTTTGCATAAGAATATTTAATTTGAAGCTTGAAAATGTATATGAAAATGGACAAAAAGGACCAAATTGAAATGAAAAAAAAGATAAAGGACCAAATTGTTACATGAAATTAAATTAAGGGACTAAAATTATAATTTTGCCTAAATTTTATGACAACTTTCTTTCATACTTACATTATTTTTTTTTATCGTTTTTTTTATCAAAACGCACTTTTTTTTTTTTGTAAATTTGTTATTGTCCTAAAAATTATCAGATAAATGATTGTTCGAATAAAATAACATACCTCTTTACTAATGTGTCATTTCATAAACACTCACCATACTTATGATTTTTTATTCGACAAAATAAGTTAAGTTTACTTTTGTAAAAAAAGAATATAATTGAAGATGTGTGTTCATTAGACACACAGAAATCAATCACCATATAATTTTTATTAATTTTTAAAACATCAATCTAACACAAATTTAATATGACAAAAATCAATGAATAGGAATGAAGATAGAACTATTTAATTATCATAAGAAGAAAAAAAAGATAGTACTCATTTCATTTTTAAATACACGTTGCAGTCAACCACTTTGCACACGTCAATACATAATTTTGACCATTAATATTTTTAATTATCAATAATAAGAAATTATAAAAAATTTGATATTTTAAAAATATTCATTGAGACAAATCAAACAACATCTTATATATTAACATTTGTATTTAAATATTAGTTAAAAAATATTGTTAAAATAAGTTATGTGGGTGATGCACGTTGTAAAATTGTGTCATATATTTAAGAACGGAGGAACTAGTACCTAGATCATATTACTAGACATTAATTCATGCCTAAAAATAATTATATGACAAATAAACATGTCGGATATAACCTTGAATTTTAAAGTTAAGTTAGAGTTAAGGGTTTAAGATTATTACTTATTTAAGGATGTTAGTGTGAAATAAGTTTATAAGCAAGTTAGCAAGCCATAACAAACTTTTAAAAAAGCCAAACTAATTAATGCTTAAAAATAAGTTTATGACAAATAAATATGTCAAGTATAAACCTTGAATTTGAAAGTGAAGTTTAATATTATTGATCTATTAATCGTTAATCTATTTAAAAATATTTAAGTTTATTACTTATTTAAATATGTTATTATGAAATAATTCTTTAAGTAAGTTAACAAATCATATCAGATATTCAAAAAGGTAGTGCATTTAGTGTTAAAGGAAGAGTCGAGAGTTTACCACTATGTAAATCTCTAGAAGCTCATTTGAATGTATTTGGTTAAGGAGTGGGATACTTCCATTCATCGTGTTTTTCGAGAATGAAACTCTTGCACATATATAGTTGATAAACTAGGTGTTAATCAATCAAAGTCATTTGTGATGGTGCATCAACCATCATCATGTCTATCGTCAGCCTTACTAGCTGATGTTATAAGAATGTCCTTTATTATGACGTAGTTTTTCTTTGCCTTTTTCTTTTGTTTTTTTCTTCTTCTCTATGTTACCATAAAAGACATTCAAAAAGGTCGTATAAATTAATGACAAAAAAATAAGTCTATGATAAATAAACATGTCAAGTATAAACCTTGAATTTTTTTAACAAAATAATTTAAGAACAATTTGAACTTAGGTTGTTCAGAACGTTTCTTCTCTAAAACTCGTTAACCACTCAAGGTCAATGAGATTGCTTATAATAGTGTTCGTGATGGACCGTACATGCCTACCTCAACGAAAATTGAATCAACAAATCAACTCCTTTTTAGAAAATGCTAACAAGTGGCCTTATGGTATTGTTTAAGGAGTCAAAAGAAGAAACTTTTCCATATAAAATTGTGTATTTGTGACTATAACAAGTTTTTGTACTTTGTAAAAAAACGTATGTTTATTTCTAAAACACAATTTTATTTTAAAGATTCCTTAAACAATCTCCTTGTTGATTGTTGAAGCTCTGTCGTCGACCATCGTGAGGCCACCAAAGCTCGGCTTCTGACCACTATGATACGACCGGAGCTCCACCATATTGATCTCCGGTCGGTAGCCATTAATCAGCACTATGAGAGAGGGATGTTAAATGGTAGGGTGTCAAATGGGGTGCAATATTTGAAAAACGGGTGTAAATAGAAAAAGAAGGCGTCAATGCTAATGTATTGACAAAGTTAGCAAAGGCCCATAATGGTTCAAATACAGAAACACCCTCGAGAGTTGCACACTGTTGCGTTTTGCATCACTTTCTCTCTCTCTACAATTTCAGACACAGACACAGATTCACTTTCACCCCAACATCATCACCTTCAACTCAACGCACCATAAGATGTTCAAAAAGTACACTCTTTCTCACTCTACTCTCTATATTCTAATTCATCCATTCACCATTTGCTTCTATATTATTTTTTTCATTTTATTTAATTTATTTTTCGGAGTTAATTCTGTCAGCAATTGCACCATTGTTGGTGGTGGTACTCTAAACCCTAAAAAATTGATTTAATTTGTTATTGTTATTTCCAATGCCCACTTTTTTTTAGTACCTCTTTACCACAATAACTCATTATTTCTATTGTATATATTTTTGCTTCAATCTACAATTGTTTATTCAAATAATGATTTTTCAATTCGTATCTTTAGATTCAAATGTCAAAAAATGTTTTTTTTTTCTTTTCAGATTTTCATCTGAAGAGGTGTCTGCACAGAATCAAGTGAAAGCTTCCGTTCAACGAAGAATACGGCAAAGTATTGCAGATGAGGTGATGTCACTTTTTTTTTTTTTGGGTTCGTTTTTTGTTGTCCTTAGATATCACTAATTGTATGTGGGTTTGGTGCCATGATTCTGTTGAAGCTTCAAAATGTTATTTTTGCCGAAACCACGGTGGCTTTTATCGTCAATCCAAACGTGCACTAATTCACCAAAATATGCATCTTTTTTATTGCACGTGAATTTGTGTTAACTATGTGACTATTAATTAATGTAAATCACTAAACTGCAGTATCCAGGACTTGAACCAGTGTTGGATGATATACTTCCCAAGAAGTCCCCTCTTATAGTTGCTAAATGGTTCGTTTGTGAATTGTAGTTCTATTTTCTTTGAGGTTTTCGACACATCATAAGTTTTATAGCTTCTAACTAGTTGTTTTTTCCGTTGTTCTTGTAGTCAGAACCATCTCAATCTGGTTGTGGTGAACAATGTGCCTTTATTTTTTAGTGTTCGTGATGGCCCTTACATGCCTACCTTGCGACTTCTCCATCAATGTAAAGTTCATATTTCTTGCAATTTTTTACTTGTTTGCAATATTCTTTCATCTGGGAGGGGAACAAGTCATCAGTAATGAATATTTCACTGTTTTTTTGAGTAATGCATATATGGATATAAACTACTTATAGGATGCAGCTGACCCGTGTTCAACACATATGGTGAATACTGAATAGGGTGCAGTTGAAAATTGAAATGTATTATAGGAAAAACAATAGTTGTTTGGCTACCAAGAAACTTTCTAGTGTAGAGCATACATGATAATGTTGATTGGTTGGATTCTTTTTTTTTAACTGTACTGTTCATACCAAAGGCCTATAAGGTTGAGCAGCATCAATGTTCTGATTGGTATAATTTTCATGACACAGTGAATTAAGCTAGCCTCTTTTACTTTATATATGCATATTTCTCTCAACCATAGTGATGAAATCCAGATAATGTCTTCAACACATAGTGAAATATTTAACTCATTCTGCTGTCTTATTGAGTGGTAGTATCTATAGAATGTTTGCAATTTCATCCAAGTGTTTTTCTAGTTATTATGAACAAGAGAGAACATAAAGATCATACGGTTCTTCATCTATTTGTGATCTTATATTTACTTGTTAGATTCCCCTGAACCTTTGAGAACTAAGAAAACTTTCTTGACTTACCCCTATTTGTACTCCTCAAACCTTTTAATCAAGATAATGTGTTCTTCTGACAGTATTTTTACCCCACATTATAGAGAACCTTGAGACAGGGAGGGAGGGGGAAAAACAAACCACTATAGGAAGTGGAGGGGGAAAACAAACGATTGTTATTGCCTTAGTGGTTCCATTTTCTTACTTTGGTGATTACAATCCACATTCATCCTCTTTTTTAAAATGTAGGAAGTTGTCCGTAATTTATCAATTATCATTTCCTCCCTATGCTTTGACCAAAAGCACCTATAAAACATGGAAGTGTTTCTAGGCTCCACACACAGACATTATGCTCTGCAGTTGGTCTTTCTTATATTGCTTGTGAACTGTACTAATGTTTTTTATTTTTCAGATCCTGATATCATGAAGAAATTACAAGTTGACCGTGGTGCAATAAGATTTGTTTTGGCGGGTGCAAACATAATGTGTCCTGGTCTTACATCTCCTGGGGGTGTTCTGGATGAGGAAGTGGGGGCAGAATGTCCTGTGGTACTGCCATTGTGTTTTGTTGATTGTTCGTAATACACAAAAAGTAAGCATTTTCTAGTGAATTTATATTAACATTCCTCATATCATGTATTTTTCTCATTTCAGGCCATCATGGCTGAAGGAAAACAGCATGCCCTTGCCATCGGATTTACAAAAATGTCAGCAAAAGACATGTAAGAAAATTGTTTCATCGCATGTTTTATCTAGACATGTCTGTTGAATGATATTAATATGAATGCTTTCCCAAATAAATGAAGAACCTCTTTCAGAAACTCTGCCTCTTACCGTTATACTCTCTGGTTGACATTAGTGAACATGATAGTAAAATTAGCATAAATAACTTTTTATGTCATATTTCATTATCAGCCACAACTTCGTGCAATCAGAGGTGGAGCTACGTGTTTAGGTGGGGGTGAAACCACTTCCTTCCACAAACAAGTTTTCCACTTTATTGTCATGTAGTATAAATTTTAATGGAAGCTCCCTCAAATAGAAATAAGATATGGCTAACCTAGTTTCAGTTTCGATGATTGATTGTGTACTTAAGAAGTTCAACTACTTTCATGGTTTCAGAAAAGCAATTAACAAGGGAATTGGGGTCGACAACTTGCATTATCTCAATGATGGTCTTTGGAAGGTATAAATTGATATATGGTCTCCTTTGTATTCATGTACTTATTAAATAAGTATACACAGTGTACACGGTGGACGTATTTATGTTATTCACTTGTTTGATGTGCTACCATGCTACCATCGTGGCTTTTCTTATCTCTTTTGTTTATCTGGATAGTATAACTTATTGGGCTTACCATTTACCACTGATTTTTAATATAGCCTCACAATCTTTATTTTATTCTATATTGTAGATGGAGCGATTTGATTGAAGATGTTGCAACTTGCAAGAGCCGCAATGCCAACTTAGGGATGCAGTCCTGTTTTCTGGAACTTGATCCAGATTTTAGGGATCATAAGTGAACCGGGTTGTTTATTTTATTATACTCGTGTAAACAGTAAAGAAAGGAATTTTGATACAAAAATTGCTCTCTTAGATATTTATGTAGATTTTATGTAACTTGTGAAATACATTGTGGGTGTTGACAAATACAAAGTTTTGTTCGGTTCTCCTATTGAATGTTGGAACCACGCACACAAGTTTATTCAAAGATGGTGATGCCATTTGATCTTTCTTTCATTTGCATACCACATAATTCTCACCCTCGTGAAGTCTTCATGATCTTTCTTTCGTTTGCATACCACATAATTCTCATGACGTCTTTGAAATTTTTCTTCTGTTGAAAAAAATAATCTTGATGCGTTTATGCAGATTTTTCACTTGTTTTCGGTTTATTTAATTTTTTTGTAGTATTGTGTTAGTCAGTCATATCACATCCATGTCTTGTGATCAACCAAAAAAACATCCATGTCTTGTGTCTCATCTGCTTTTTAAATTTTTTGTAGCATTGTGTTAGTCATATCACATCCATGTCTTGTGATCAACCAAAAAAAACATCAAAATCACCCAAAAATCATCCATGTCTTGTGTCTCATCTGCTTTTTAAGTTTGCTTAAAAAAAAAAATCTGCTTTTTAAGTTACAATTTACATTCTCAGTGACCATATTAGGGTTTGTGTCTAACTGACAGCTTGAGATTCACCAAGACGTAAAGTAGAAATTTAATGCTACGAGAACATGTCTTAATAATATAAACAAAATTTCCTTTATGTTGTCGACGTATGCTTTCTCATGGTTAACTCAAGTTTAGTTCTTGAAGATATGTAGACTATGCAACTAATTCAATAGCTGCCTAAATTTGAAATAAAAAACATAAGACACACTAAAAAAATATTGATATAAGAAATCTAAAATCATATATTTAAATAGTTAAAATACTAACTTATATAAAATTTGTCCATTAATGAGATTAAGAGAGCATAGTCTTGTTGACCATATACACAACATCAATGAAATTGCAGAAACCAAAAAACAAAAGCTGATAAAGAACCTCTCCTTCGTAGATAATATTAACATTGCCAAACAGATGACAATAGCCAATACCAATTCTCGAAAGGCATCGGTTTTCCATTAGGCATGGCAATGGGGTGGGGTGGGGACGGGTTTTACATTCCCCGTCTCCATACCCGATTCTCATATATTTACCTGTTACCCTACTCATATCCAACGGAGATGAGAAATTGAACCCCATCCCCGTCCTCGACGGGTTCGGGTATCCCCGCCCCATCTATATCCCCAAGAGCTGAGTCAATAGCACCAGAGACACAGGGGGTGCCCTTCCCCGCATTGAATAATTTTTTTAAATAAAAAAATAGAAGTTTTTTTGCAATCCCTAGAGAAATGTTGTAATGCATTATCCAACAACATGCTCACTTTAACATTTGTTAGACCGATTGATTTAGTTGTTCATTTCAATATCAATGTTAGTCTTTATAACACGACAATTATCAAACAAAATAATATGACATGTCAACACAAAGTAGTTTTCTGCATTTGAGACGAGTTTGGGTATGAGTATCTATATACCCGTTATCCGTCTCATACTCGTGTTTTAAAATCGGGGAAAACCCATACTCAAACCCAATCAAAACGAGGAAAATCCATCAAATTTGATTTGATTCGGATGGTTAACCACAACACAAGTATGTTAAAGCTATTGTTCTAAGACTAACTATTTATTTACACGACCATAACCAAAGTAAATAGTAGTGAATTTGAATGTCTCGTAATTATTTACGGAAAAATTAGCCAAAACAAAATCTTGAAAGGATCAATCATCAAATAGTAATAACTACTTAATTTTTGTCCACACTTCACACATTTTTTCATTAACTCTTAAAATTATCTTATCTTTTATCATCTTGCGGGAAAAAGTGTGTGTCTTACCAACATAGATTTCTATTTTCATGCTTTTTGTGTTGGAAAAACTCTTTCCAGCCTATTATCCATTTAATTTCTTTCAATATAAATAAGTAGCACACAAGTTAATCATATACTCAAATTACTACTACAAGGAGAAAAAAAAAATCAATTTTCCCCCAATTTATAAACAAAAAAACATAAAATTTTATTCTATTTAATCATGTTGTTTTAAAAAATCATCTTTTCCATCCCCGTAAGCTTAGCTCAGTTGGTAGGGATATTGCATATTATATGCAGGGGCCGGGGTTCGAACCCCGGACACCCCACTTCTCCACAATTAAATTGTGTGAGCTCTAGCCACTAGGCTACTTGACCAAAAAAAAAAAAATCATCTTTTCCAATAAAAACTTTTACTTATTCTCATGAAACTAAATGCAAATTGCATTCAATTTTCTCTCTCCCATTTTCTCCATAACCAATTAAAATTGATTTTACATCTTCCCATGAAACTTATTCTAAATAAAACACAAAAAGTTACTCCCTCCGTCCCAAATTGTATGACGTTTTGGGTATTTCACACGCATTAAGAAATGTAATTAATTTTGTGTGGGAAAGAGATATTATGAGTTGTTTTACAAAATTGTCCTTAATAAATTATATGGAAAAGATAAATGAATGACTTGAGAGTAGAGAAGGCAATAAATAGTGAAGGATATAATAGGAAAATTAACATTAATGATTCATTGGTATTGTAAAGCGACATATAATTTGGGACAATTTTTTTTTTTCCAAAGTGACATACAATTTGGACGGAGGGAGTATATTCTAAATTCTTTTGTTTTAGTTTTGTTAATAAGTGTGATTTAACAATTTTCATTGGTTTTTATGGTTTGTTTTGTGGTGTTGGCTCTTGCCTTGTAAATATGTTTTGTTCTTTGTTTTGACTTTCGGGTTTTTATTCCGTGGTACACCTTGCTAGGAAGGCCCTTGTGGTGTTAATATATTTCATTTTAGCCTCTTAACAAAAAAACCATTTTCATTGGTTATTAGTTGTGGAGAAAATGAAAGGGAGAGCAAAATGAGTGCAATGTGCATATTATTTCTCTTTGAAAAATATGATTTTTTAAAATAACATAATTAAATATGATAAAAGTTGGCCTTTTTGCTTATAATTTGGGACAAAAAAAATGTCTTTTTTTCCTTATAATTTAGGACGGATGGAGTATTTCCCTTGGAATTTATTTATATTGTTAATTATTTAGTTGCTTTTTTTCTTTTATAAGTTTTTCTGTAGTACTATCAAAAAGCATTTTTCTTAGAGTAATTGATAGTATGTAACCAAAAAAAAAGAGTAATTGATAGTATCTCAAAAGAAACCTCGATAATGCTTTTGATACGGATGATTACATGTTTTTATTTTATTTCCAACTAGCGTCCAGACGGGCACTCCCGTGCCCGTCTGTCCGCTCTTTCTACTGCGTTAACACATGTATACTTTATCTTTTTTTTTTTTTGCATAAATTAAATTTTGTATAGTTTGCAATTCACAAATATAAGAACTAAAAACCTGATGAGTATAGATTTATTGGTGTCCTTTTTTGTTTGTGTGTTGCGATAGAATATGTATACAATATATTTACCCTTCTTTGTATAATTTAATTTCAACATAAATATATATGTATGTGGATGACATGAAATATGCATTCCCAGTTATAACACATATTAAAACAAAGATAATATAACCACATATTAATATAAACATATATTAAAACATAGATGAAATGAAAACTATATTTGAAATCATATTCAACATCATAAATTCAGAAGCATTAATAATAACATTGTACTTTTATCATCACTAATATTTTATTTGTCGTCATTGATGGAATTTGATGGGAAGGCCAAACATGAAATTAGAATCAGAAGCATGTCTCATTTCCCTGCATTTTATTTGATACAGATGACTTGTATTAGTCGTTAATCGGAAAGACTAAATTGTACGTGAAAAAGGCTATAAAACATCATTTAAAATTTAAAAAGTTGATTACCTTTTAAGAATTGCAGCTAATTCTTCGTACACCCCTTTATCGATAATTTCTTGTCTTTCGAAAAACTACAAATTAATTGCAAAATATTATATGAAAATATAATTTATGGAACACCATATATATATAAGAGTAATATATAAAGCTTATAAAAAATAAAAAAAATAAAAACCCTGATCAATAGAGATATCTTGTTTTAACTTAGATGTTGTAGATTGATAGCTCTCCGTAGTTATTGGATTAGGCAAATTGCTAAAATAAATAAATTATTGTTTTGTCTCAAAGATGAATTAGTGATAAATAATATATTTGGTAGATAATATTTTTATAAATAAATGCATTAAATACCTATATTTTCTTTGAGCCAAAATTTCTCTTTTCACAATATTCCACATATGTGTTTTATCAGTTATTATTGTTGAACCCCACCCAAGAGAGTACACCTTTAGACGATGAATCTGTCATTAAAAAATTAAGTATTAATGAAATGATGATGAGGTTGTCATAGGAAGACATGGTTTTTGATACCAAGGCAAATACTTTGTCATCAATGTTGCACATAGAAGAAAGTGACTCCTCATCCTTCCAAATGTTCTATTTTTTCTGAAACTCTCCCTCCTGAATTTTGTGATAGGTTTGAGACATGTTATTGTCTATCATTAGTTGTTGAAAACAACATGTTAATTTAAGATTTAAGTGTAACATACCTTTTTTTCAAAGTACATTTCAAGATGCTTTTTTTTTTCAACTGCTGACATAGATGGAAGTAGAGCTGTCAAAACGGACGGCCCGGCCCTAGCGGGCTTCGGGCTTTAGCGGGCCGGGCCAAAAAGCCCGGTTGAAAAAACGGGCTTGAAATATACTACCCGAGCCCGGCCCTACACGGGCCGGCCCGTATTAAAAATTATATATTTTTTGTTTTAAAATAGTACTATAAAACATTGCTATAATTTTTTATAAATAATATTTTTAATATGTTTAAATAATGTCTAGCACAAAAATAAATTGCAAACATTTTCGTACAAACGTCGTAAACTAAAACGACGAGGAAAATGATTTTAAATAAATTAGATACGTTATGGTTTAAATATTTATATATTCGATCTTTAAAATTATAAATAACGAAACGAATAAATATAATTTTATATTACATTTATATTTGTGTTAATTCATTGACTTTTCACTTTTGTTTTTTTACTTTGATAATCAACTAAGTAAAGAATTATTTGAAAAATATATATAATTTATAGGATTTTTTTTTGTTATGCGGGCTAACGGGCTACCCGCGGCCCGTTCGGGCTAGCCCTAACGGGTACCGGGCTTTTAAGGGCCGGGCTGAAAAGCCCTATTAAAATTCGGGCTCAATATTTTAGGCCCAAGCCCTATATTTATTCGGGCTAAACGGGCCGGCCCATACGGCCCGGCCCGTTTTGACAGCTCTAGATGGAAGATATCATTGTGTTCTAACTTTCCTGCATAAGAAAAAAAAAAGATAATATTATATACTGTTTAAATGAACATGATGTAATGTTTTCAGTTAATTTGTATTTATGATGACATACTTGGTTAGTGGTTAAAATTCACTTTTAAGGTGAATATGCGGGGTGAAGGAGATTCAAAATCTGATCATTGTATATTATAATGCATTGTTCCTATTAATTGAACTATTCTCATAGTGATCGTCTTGACGATAGTATTTAAAATCTGTCAGACCGACTAACTGAATAAGAACATATTTTATTTTGGGACATATTACACGAACCTCTATTTTTGTTTGAAAACTTCCTTATATATTTAAAATAGTGTGGTCAACCTTCCTGTATAAGAAAGAAGTGGTTCACCTCTGAATCGGGTCCGTATTTGAAGAACGGACATTTATTATTTGTGTTTTAATTCAATACATACTCTCGTCATCATAGTTCACTATTAGGAGGCTCACTTTTAATTTTTTTTTTTTTTTTGGTATAGGCACACTTTTAATTTAATATATGAATTAAAATAGTTTTTTCTAGAGTAAATTGTTCATTGGCTAGTTGTTATTAGTATGTTTAAACAGTGGTATAAAGTAAAGAAGTTTAAAAAAGTTGGAGAAATCGACGTATTAATAACTTAAAATTGTGAATTGTGAATAATAAGTCTAAGATGTTAATAAGAAAAATAAAAATTCAAACTTGTTTACTAATATTTTTTGGTAATACATAACTTTAGTTGTACGTACCTTGATTGTAATACGATGTTGCGTCATTAGGTGTGGTGTCGGAGAAGACATTTAATGTTGGAGTCTCTGAAAAAATATAGTGAATTCTTATTAGGAAAATGTGGCTAAATATGAGGAATTATAAAGATATATAATTACTAAATTTAACTAAGTAATTGTTAGAAAATATCGTGCTTACCACTTGTAGTGTGTCATCACTATTTATTCTACTTGGTTCCGCTTCATTGTCATGAGTTCCTTGAAAATATCTTGAATCAATATGACGGTATATAAGTTGTAGTAGAAAGCACGAAGGTTAGTTTATTAAAAATGATTAATATATTGTAAATTGTTATAAGTATTTGTAATTTGAAGTAAGCTTTAAATAAATTAATAAACAATATTTTTTTTATCACTAACCAGATGTGGTGTGATTGATTCGTCGACGACTACTTGTTCCAGCCTCATTGTCATGTGTTCCTTGAACACGTGACGATGTGAAATTTAAATTTGTCAAATCATTACATGGCATCATGTGATCTCTGTTTGTTTCACTTGTTGTCTGAGGTTGTTTTCCCCCTTTTTTTTTATTGTCTATAATTTGTTCGCCTTCTAGACAATTCTTGTTCTCTTTGCTCGGTGCTCATATTTTGCCTCGGATTTCTTGCATTTTGAGTTCGTCTTTCCCTTTGCAGATCCCTTGACTGTTGCCCGCGATTATTTTCCATCTTATTTTGATGTTTGTTGATCTGTGCAATTGAAAGAAGCATTTACAAAGTTACTATCAAAACCAAAAATAAATGATGGTAGAAGGAAAAATTATTAAAAAAGTGCCGGCAGGGGAAAAAAAGGAAAAAATTATGAATGTGGACTATGTTCTAAAATAGTATGAAAATGAGATTGATATTTTTTATCACAAACTCGATGATATTATAAAATCTTCAAACTGATACATGTTAAAAAATAATCATTTAAACGTGTGACAAATTTTGTTTCAATTGGAAAATAAAAGAATGAATAAAGGAAACAAACACAAATAGATACAAAAAGGATTAAGGAAAAAAAGGATGAAAAAGTAGGACAATATATTTTTATTAAAAAATGTATTAAAAAAGGATACAAATCTTCTTAAATAATTAATTAGTTTTTTTTTTATTTTTTTTATGCAGATCCAGCTTTCCAAAAGACAATTTTTTGTTCCCACATAAACCAATTTAAACTAAAGATTGTAAACATATTCTAAAATAATTTATTTCAAATAAAAAAAGTAGACAATTATATTCTTTCTTGAATTAACATAGGAATAAGAGATATTGTGACTTACACAAACTCAATCAGCAAAGAAATCTGAATTGTCAAAAAATGAGAGGATTAGAAGTCCCTTAAATTCAGATCGCTCCTTCCGTGCAGCTCTCTAAAAATTACATTAAGCATAACCAAAAGAGTCACAACCTCAAAATTGAGAATACATTTTTTTGCATAACAATTAGTTCAGTTATTAAAAAAATTAATAGTTTGTTGAATAATTATCAAGGCATTGGTATAAGTTTTTGCATCGGTAGTTATATTAGTATTAATATTTGATGGTTCTGCACAAGTTTAGTGGAGGCACTTACAAAATGTAGGCATTGCCATACAAATTTTCATCGAGGGACAAAAAATGATAGAAAGATTAGTGTTCATTTTCATTGATGGAGGCTTTGTCATTCATATGATATGGTTAAATATTGATCTTCAAATAATGAAGACATGTTATCTAAAAAAAAAAAAAAGTAACGAAGACATGTAGTATAGTTACAACCTACTGCCTATATCTCTAGTTAGAAAATGGAGACATTGATATTCATATACTAAGCTAAAAACTTAATATATAAGAACTTAACATAAACCAATCTTTATCACTAACCCAATTGATAAAGGTAAAAACTTTAATTAGGTTTTTATCCAATCACTTTAAAACATAAACAACAGTTTGCCAGTTTCATGGGTCAATGATTCACGACATGCTTCCAACTCTTTCTCTAACTCTTCAGACCAATCGTTGGTGTAAACACGCTCTAAAATCATGTTGGGTTTTGAAGAACTAAAAACCTGATGAGTATAATTACAACCTACTGCCTATATCTCTAATATTAATATATAGTGATTCTCTTTGGTAGTGTGTCTAGTAATTATAATTGAATTTACACTCTTTCTTTAATGCACATATGTATTATTGTCGTTTCTATTGCTATTTATATGGTTATTGGAGTTGAAACTTAAAAGATCTGTGATAAATTGCAAGATATAAGACCAACTTGTATATAAGGTTAAACCAAACCAAACCAAGATATAAGGTTGAGTATTGTCAAATTATGATTATTAACGTATATGGTGAAAAGTTATGCGTTACTTCCTTATATTTAACGCATATAAACTAAAAGTTATGAGTTTATATTTGTTTACTGTGAAATCTTATTCAAGTCATAGTATATACAAACTTAACATGATCATTTATAAAGTTTATGACACAGAAAGGTAAACAAAATTAACTTGTATGTTATCCAAAGAATAATGCAAAGTAATTTAATGAAAGTATGTAGAACCTGTATCTTCTTGTAGTAGCCAAAATTGTTTGAACTGGTCCTCCACGTGATATCCACAAACGTATTTCTTCTTCTCTCAACAATGTTTCAACCATTCAATTGTTCAATTGTTTGATTTTTGTTTTGGAATAAATGATAGTTACATATGAAGAAACAAATGATTGTAATTATGGAAGTTACATGAAGTTAAATGATAGTTAAATGATTTTTGTTGAGGAAGAAACAAAGGATGGTAATTATGGAAGTTACGTGAAGTTACATATGAAGTTATTCTTTTTTGTTTTTTTTTTTTTTAAAATAAAAATGAAGTTAAAGTGAGTAAATTAGAGTAACCATTGAGGGTAATTATGGAAGTAAATTAGGCTACACCAAAAAATTGTATTGCCTTTATGTATAGGTATAGATATGGAAGATTAAATATGTAATTTATTTGCCTTGGATAGTAGTGCCAAATAAATTTAAATGTATTTAACCCTCCATAATCCTTTCATACAAATTGTGTAAAACGATTACAACTATTATTTTAGATATTTTGAGTTGAATTGATTTTGTCTTTATAATTCAGTCTACTTAAATTATGGAGGAAAAGTCAATCAAACTCAAAATATGTAAATCAATGTTGCAACCGTTTTACAAAATTTGTAACATGGAAGGATTATGAACGATTAAATTTCTAGCTTTTGATTTTTAAACGCAAATTTATGATTCTATTCATCTTACATGAATATAGCATGAGGATAACACGAATTAACCCTTTCAGCTTTGGTTCAAGTTGCTTGTTATGGTCTTGATTAAGATTTTCCATTGCATCGCATTTCATCCTTTCTCTATAAGATTCTCATTTACGTTTTTGTAATATTATTAAATGGTGGACGATGTATATATTTTCTTTATCCTAATGATTTATGATTTTTGTATTTGTTAAATGAAAAATGTACATTTGTGTTCTTGAAAGTTGAAACATAAGTTAAGAATCTAAATGTGGTTTTTTTCTTGAAAAATGTAGATTTAATGTCTTAAAATTTTCAAAAGTTATATTTTTAATATATATATTTTTTTTTTCATTTTACACTCATTAACTTGTGCATTAAAGGTAAAAGTTAGCATCACCTTTTTTTTAATTAATATTTGGGTTATGAAGATCCGAGTTAGGGGATGAAGTTGTGGGTTGGGTCTGAAGATTTGGATGAAGATAAATTCATATTCACTTTATATTGACTTTGTTAAAAAAATTGGTTGGATTTTAGGAGTTCAATTTTCCATATTTGTACCGGTTAAAATTGATATTTTATGTTTTTTTTTTAAGTTTTAATTAATAAATAAATCAATGTGGGAAAAAACTAATTAATAGAATCAAGTTAATGTGTCACAACACCAATCTTATTAAACACTTTTTTTGTTACAACTTACAACATCTTCCATGACACATTGACTTGTTTTATTAAGGGTTAATTATGTTTAAGGTTCCTAAATAAGCGAGCTTTTAACATTGGTCCTTATTTAAATTTTATTAAATTTTTCATCCCCAACGTTTTTTTTCGTTTGTAAGTTTGGTCATTGCTGTCAAATTGTGCTGACTAGGCTAACATAATATTGACTCAGACATGCCACATGGACATTTCAAGTGATATGGCTGTCATGTGGTAAATGACATCATATGTTTTTGGTCCCTATAAAATTGGGACCTTTTAAGTTTAGTCCTTACTTAATTATAATAGTGTTTTTAGTCCATATAAAAAAATTATGCACTCAGTTTTAGTCCCTACTAAATCTAAATTTGTTTAATTATGCTTAAACTTTTAAGATTTTGAACAATTTTTTGCACAAGTGTTAAAGAACATTACGAAAAGTTCATATGCAAAAAATTATATCAAAATTTTATTTCTGCGTCCAAATTTTTGTTACTTTTATTTTGAACTTTTGTCTTTAAAAAATTCATATTTAATTTATTTCATATTAAAAAGTTCTAAATTTTAGTAAACGAGCCATTTGTAATGTTCTAAAAATATTTCACCCTACAAATATTTCCAGCCATTCCCTAAATTTGTCGGGGGAAAAAAAAGCAGATATGTGTTACTGTTTCTCTTTGTTACTACTTCGCTCTCTTCAATCTTCTTGCTCCCACCCTTTGTTTCCCGATCTAAACCTTGAAAAGGTTGTTGCTGGATTTTTCAATGGTGAAGATTGTTGAGTTTTTTTTTGTGTTGAAGTTGACGTGTAATCCAGTTGTTGAAATTGATGTCTTAGATGAATTTGCAAGTGAAGGTTAGAAGAGCGTCGTCGACGTGAACGAGGTGGTGAAAAGGGTAGAAGGAGAGAGTTTGGATTTTTCACCACCTCGTTCATGCTGACGACGCTCTTCTAAAAACTTTTAAATTTTTCAATGATTTTTTTTTATACAAGTTTAGAACATTACAAAAGGTTCGTTTACTGAAATTTAGAATTTTTTAACATGAAATAAATTAAATATGAATTTTTTTAAAAGACAAAAGTTCAAAATAAAAGTAACAAAAATCTGGACGCAGAAATAAATTTTTGCAGATAAACTTTTTGTGATGTTCTTAACACTTGTGCAAAAAATTGTTCAAAATCTTAACTATTTAAACATAATTAAACAAATTTAGATTTAGTAGGGACTAAAATTGAGTGCATAATTTTTTTATATGGACTAAGAACACTAATATAATTAAATAAGGACTATACTTAAAATGTCCCAATTTTATAGGGACCAAAAACATATGATGTCATTTACCACATGACAGTCATGTCATTTGAAATGTCCATGTGGCATGTCTGAGTCAGCATTTTGTTAGCCTAGTCAGCACAGTTCGATGGCAAGGACCAAACTTACAAACGGAAAAAAATGTTGGGGGTGAAAAATTTAATAAAATTTAAATAGGGACCAATGTTGGAAGCTCGCTTATTTATAGGGACCTTAAACATAATTAACCATTTTATTAATTACTACCTCTGTTCCTTTTTAATTGTCACTTTTTACATTTTACACAAACCAAGACAATCAATAATTGTTACTACTACTTTTGATGCAATAAGTTATACTTTTACTATGATGATCTTATTCATTTAACATCTCATTTCATATTTTTTTTATCTCCGCAATAAATAACTAACGATAATATTGGTAAAACAACATTTAATGTTACATGAAACTTTGAAAGTGATAGTTAAATAGGAACAATTTTTTTTCTTCAAAAGAGACACTTAAAAAAGAATGGAGGGAATAGTTTTCATGACTTAACTAAACAAAACATATTTATTTATTAATTAAAACTTAACAAAACATAAAATATCTTAAACAAGTACAAAACCAAATAACCAAGCAAAATGTTCGTCACAGTCATAGTCACAGTCTTTGTGTTAACTATGTGACTATTAATTAACCTAAATCACTAAACTGCAGTATCCAGGACTTGAACCAATGTTGGATGATATACTTCCCAAGAAGTCCCCTCTTAATCTCTTATAGTTGCTAAATGGTTCGTTTGTGAATTGTAGTTCTATTTGCTTTGAGGTTTTGGACGCATCATAAGTTTTATAGCTTCTATAACTATTTGTTTTTTCCGTTGTTCTTGTAGTCATCTGGTTGTGGTGAACAATGTGCCTTTGTTTTTTAGTGTTTGTGATGGTCCGTACATGCCTACTTTGCGACTTCTCCATCAATGTAAAGTTAATAATTCTTGCAATTTTTTACTTGTTTGTAATATTCTTTCATCTGGGAGGGGAACGAAGTCATCAGTAATGAATATTTCACTGTTTTTTTTTTAGTAATGCATATATGGATATAAACTACTTATAGGATGCATCTGACCCGTGTTCAACACATATGGTGAATACTGAATAGGATGTTGAAAATTGAAATGTATTATAGAAAAAACAATAGTTGTTTGGTTACCAAGAAACTTTCTAGTGTAGAGCATACATGATAATGTTGATTGATTGGATTCTATTTCTTTAACTGCACTGTTCATACCAAAGGCCTATAAGGTTGAGCAACATCAATGTTCTGATTGGTATAATTTTCATGACACATTGAATTAAGCTAGCCTCTTTTACTTTATATATGCATCTTTCTCTCAACCATAGTGATGAAATCCAGATAATGTCTTCAACACATAGTGAAATATTTAACTCATTCTGCTGTCTTATTGAGTGGTAGTATCTATAGAATGTTTGCAATTTCATCCAAGTGTTTTTCTAGTTATTATGAACAAGAGAGAACATAAAGATCATACGGTTCTTCATCTATTTGTGATCTTATATTTACTTGTTAGATTCCCATGAACCTTTGTGAACTGAGAAAACTTTCTTGACTTACCCCTATTTGTACTCCTCAAACCTTTTAATCAAGATAATATATGTGTTCTTGTGACAGTATTTTTACCCCACATTATAGAGAACCTGGAGAATGGGAGGGAGGGGGAAAACAAACCACTATAGGAAGTGGAGAGGGAAAACAAACCATTGTTATTGCCTTGGTGGTTCCATTTTCTCACTTTGGTGATTACAATCCACATTCATCCTCTTTTTTAAAATGTAGGAAGTTGCCCGTAATTTATCAATTATCATTTCTCTCTATGCTTTGACCAAAAGCACCTATAAAACATGGAAGTGTTTCTAGGCTCCACACACAGACATGGAAGTGTTTCTAGGCTCCACACACAGACATTATATCACAATTTCTCTGTTATTTTCATCTTGCTCTTAAACAACTTATTTTTATAAGCACTTTCCGCTGCGCATAGAACATAGCGATTGTTCTAATAGACACTACCAAAAAAAAAAAAAAAAAAGAATTGGATGATGGTATCTACCAAGCAAACTTCAGTGTGTTCACCTAAAAGTTATAAAAGTTAAGAGAGTCGCTATCAAATTTGTTTTATTTTGAAACTTGAAGTTAGGAACTGAAGTTTTGTTTTATTTTTTAAAAATTTGATTTTAACCTAATCTTAAAATATATATTATATATTGAAGTAAAAAAGAGTCTTTTTCGATTATGGGCATCGCCATATTCAATATTTAAGAAAAAATAGAACATTCTGATAAAACTAAAACTTTTTCTAAAGCACTTTTGATCTATAGGTTAAGAACTAAACACAAAGCTCATAGCATCATACAAGCCAACTCCACTAACTTGGAATATACGTTAAAAAAATAACTGATGTAACCTATGTGATCCATAAATCGGAATCAAACAGACTAATATAATATGTTCGATACGATGAAGTTTTTTTTTTTTTGGTACAAAGATACGATGAAGTTTAATGAGTGAAAAGTGAAAGAAAACTTAAAATTACAAAAAGAGAAACATTGATATATATCATAATCATGGATTCATGATGAGTTAATGCATGCAATAGTTTTAAGAGGACTTACCTTTCAAGAGGATAGATATCAGAATTAGGGATGGCAATTGGATCCAGATTCAATGGATACCCGCAAAAAATACCCACAATGGGTAGGGTAAAACCCCGCTTTTATGGATCTGGGTACGGGTACGGGTAATACCCACAAAATTAAATGAATATGGGCACGGGTAAGGGTACTATACTGCCCAGACCCACAGACCCGCATATACATATTTATATAATATCATAAATTGTTTATTTATTTTTTATGTATAATTAATTAATTTATTTAGCTATTTAAGCCTAAACCTAAACTTAAACCAAACAACTGCTTAATACAATAACAACTCCATCATGCCGGTGTATAATTTTTTAGGAATATTTCGGATGTTTTCTATTTGACTAAATACCACGGTTTATGTTATTTTATGAGTTAATTTTAAAAAATTGAGATCGTAGTTTTATTTCATTTGTGATGTTTTTTTTTGTTTTTCCATAGTTAAAGTGCGGGTAATGGGTGCGGGTATAGACACTTAAGTACCCATAGAGTATGGGGAAGGGGACTAAAGTTGTTGCCCACGAGGGTACGAACACGGATACGGGTATTTTTTATAAATGCGGGTATAAGAACGGGCATTGTAGTACCCTACCCATTGCCATCCTAGAATGATCGCTCTCTTTGACTCTGCTTTGCTCCTTTTATGCGATTTTTTTTTTTTTTCACTGTTCTCTATTTGTTATTTTCCTTATGGAGTTATGATGCTTTTATAGCTTATGTATTCACTCCCATCCTTAGTCTTCGGATACTCTTTTACTAGTATTTTTATTAATCTGTTTGAGTAAGATCGACACTTATTAAACGCTTTTTTCTGTTTTTTTCTTTGAGAGTCAAAACAAAATTCTCCTTAATTATTTACTTTAAATTTGATTTTTCTTTTTTCTTTTTTTCTTCAAGACAGGCACTCCGCTCTTTCTATTGCGCTAACGTTTGAATATTATGAACGTTTTTTTTTTTTTTTTTTAATTTTGTTTAAAAGTAAAAATATATGTTTTTTATTTTCAAATTATAACAAATCAAACTAACCATGATTATCTATTTCAATGAATCCAACAATATAACAAAAAAAATATAATCTAAATTCTTTTTTTTTAATGACACCAACAACAATTTTTATTATAAAGAAAGTTGTTGTTTAAGGGTATAATTGAGATAATGAAAAAGTAAGTATAAATACAATCATCTAGTTTGTTACACTTTTTAAATGATAAAGGAAAAAACTTAACATTTATGTTTGTTACACTTTTATTTTAATATATTAATTTATTCTTATCTATTTGTTACATGTGTTATTTGTATTGAATATTGAGGGTATTTTTGGAAGAAAAAATCAAGCCCAAAAGTGCTGAAAGGGTAGTTTTCTTTATATATAGTATAGATATTTTTCACTTTTATTTGTAACAAAATATACTCTCTTTTTTCAATAGCACCAATGTAAATAATTTAGAAAATATAACATAAATTCTTATATTTTTTAATAAACAAACAATATAACATTATTCTAGAATTTGTTTTAATAATAGAATAATAAAAACCCATTATGAAATCCTCTATTTCTTTTGTATATAGTACAGATTTTTAAAACTTAATGTTTGATAAATATTTATTTTAAAGTGAAGAATCATTTTAGTATTGAAAAACTCTGTGATCTATGATAAAAATACCCAATGTGGTCTATGACAAAAATAAAAACAATAACTCCAAGGGCATGAATTATTAGTGGTAAAAAGATAGGTGTATTAAATATGGGAGATCCCGACTCGAGCCCTGTTATTGCCTTTGAAGGGAGATAAATGCAAATACATTTGTAAGTGTGGTTTGACTCTATATGTGGAGGGAGTTGTCTTCATATAATGGTATAGATATTAGATTTTGACTCTATAAAAAAAAAAAAAAAAAAAAAATTGACTTAGTCCATAAAAATAAAATTAAAGTTAGAAACATAATATTATTGATATATATCATTGAAAATATAGGTAGGTTTTATTATAATTTGAAAGTCACAACTCATAAACATGTATGCTTATATTTTCCTTAAAAAAACATTTATACTTATATCTAAAACAAATAAGTAATTATATAATTCAAATTAATAAATAATTAATTCAAATAAAATCCCAAATTATAGAAAACAATACTGCTTATAATGCCCCCCTTAAGTGCAATAAAAAAAAATAGTGTCTGTCCGAACACTAGTTATTTTTTATTTATAAATAATGTTTATAATCAATTAAATTAAAAATTCATGCTATTATTAATAAATATATTTCTTATTTATTATTCTCTTTTTTTATATTTTTTTTCTACATTCATGGACTAGGTGATGTGTGTGCTTGCTTGTCATGTAAAACCTTTTATCATGGACTAGGAATGAGATTCTAATGAGGTGTAGGTGTGGTCACTCATCCCAAGTTGATGGTTGATGACTTTAAGTACTCTCAAGAGGATATCACCAGGTTCTATTTTTTGATTACTCGAGTGTTGGAATATTTTTTGGGTTGAGTTCACTGTGGTTCAACTACAAACTAATATGGTTGCTTAGCTAGCTAAAGCAACCATCTCAAAAATTTGTTCTCAAAAGTTTTATTGGCGTTCATGGTTGTATTGAGCCCTCGATTTTAAATAAAATGCACTATATTTTCCTATATAAAGAAGAAAAATGTTTCGTAAAAAGGAAAACAGAAGTAAAGTTAAAAAATAAGATTCATCAAAGAAACAAGTCAACTAAAAGATGCAAAGAAGGACAAAAGAATGAAAACAATAAAAGGTCGAATAAGAAGAAAAACTGAGGCTGAGCGTTGAAAATTCAAAAACAGACATCCAAATACCAAACTGAACATTTTTTTTAGGTAGATAGATGAAATGGCAAAGCCATTATAAACTCACACAAACAAGTGGAGGTCGAACCCCAATCATGACATCTGGCCTAACAATTTCGGCATTTTACCAGTTGAGCTAGGACTTCTGAATCCAAACTGAACATTCTTAATTAGTAACAAACAAACAAACATCCTAATCAAGTAACCAGAAGCATGAAAAGTAAGCTATTTTTTTGGTAATGATGAAGAGCAAGCATGCAAACTACATAATGAACAAAGAGACACAACGTAATGCCACAAAAAAAATGACAATTACTCGATCTGTTTTTTTATTTAATCATCCTTAGGATTATTGTTTCTTCTGGTAAGCACTAATACTTCCGATCTTATATTTAAGAAAAGTTTAAATCAACAAGAATTGATGAATTTAGTCTAAAATTTAATTTAAATGTATCAATTTTTATTGACTTAACTTTCTTTTATATATAGAACTAAAGACAGTAAAAGCCCACAAAAATCAATTGATATTTCATATTTGATAAATTTATGTCATGGACCACTACTTGTTGGTTTGGTGCGTAGCTGTGAGTTCATGGATGTCGTGACGTGATAACTTTATGTTTGAAATTTCCAAATATGCTAAACAAACGTCAACCTAATTTATTCAAAACTAACATTTTAACACATGTAAATTATAAATCGTATTTTTGTGAAATCTTGGTTTCGGTTTTTATTATGAATGATTAAAATTATTTTCTTTTTATGTGTGATCATACTAGCACCAATGTCTCGGATCTCATCAGACCTCTGTAGTTAAACATGTTTAGACGATAATATTACTATGACGAAAAGGATGACCGCCCAAAAAGTATGTGTTGCACCTCACATTTAATCCGAAAAAATAATAATTCATTTTCATTAAAATTAGAAGTATACATGTTCGTGACTTTCAAATTTTAACAAACTATATGTATCTCTTTTTGGTTCACCATCTAGATACAAATACTCTATTAGATATAACTAGGCTTATTGTTCCTAATGATTGGTCGATCATTTGGAATCCTCATGTTCCCCATGTTGGATTCGGATCAGAGGCTGCTGCACTCCCCAATTGTCATCCATGTTGCCCTTTATGTGTCTATATCTCTCATGATTTCCCTCTCACACATCCTCATCTCTTCATTTCTCTTTCCTCACTCACAAACTGGATTTCGGGATTCAATTGATCTGGTTATCCTTGTCTTCACAAATTTTACCGACTTTTTCTTCAAGTATAGTGACACCTTGTTCCATCATCGTTGTAGTATTTGGCACATGTTATTGTCGAGTCATTAGCATGACAAAAACTTATAGCTGTTAGGCGACATTGTGGAAGAACATGCTAGTGTAAGTAAGTGACTGTGTAGCGGGGTTTTTGTAGCTGTGGCAAGCTGCTAAGAACAACTAAGTGACCATCGATCAGCTCTAGAATCGCAGCCTGCTCTTGCTCTTGGACAAAACCACCTCATGGTATGTTGAAGGGTTATAACAATCGATGCCGCCTTTACTAATGGAATGGTTGGTTTTGGCATGTGTTTTAGAGATCAATGTGGCCATCTTATTCGAGTAAAACTGACAAATTTGATAGCAAACTGAGCTTACCAAAAGATGAAGCATATGACCTATTTATATTCATTTAGTGGATGCTGGTGCTGGGTATCGATGTATTGTTATTTTTGAACTTGACTAAAAAATGGTGGTAGACCAATTCCATAACCTCTCATTTGTTATCTCTGATTTTGGGAGAATTATTCATAAAACAAACTTTTACCGAAGAAACTCGTTGGTGGAGTTATCTTGTAGGCAACCTAATGCAGTGACTCATAGTTTGACTAGAGCAACTATATAAACAGCAAAATCTCAAATTTTATGCATTGTAGTATATTATTTTCCATTTTCCATACAATTAAGAAAGAAATCTGCCCTCCTTGGGTTATTTAGATGAACCTCCTAACGTGGGTTATTTAGCATGTGTTTGGAAGAGCATTCCAAACACATTCCACAACGCACTGGTATACTCAGACTCGTACTCATTCATTTTTTCACAATCACTCAATTTCATAATTGTGTGGAATATGGGTTGAGCACTGCTAAATTGTGTGGCAAGAATGAAACGTGTGGTGATTTAAAACAAACGGAAATCATGGCGACGTGATGTTGAAATTCAATGACTCATGGCCATATCATCTTGTGTGTTTCGTTTTTTGGGTTTTTGAACAAGGAGCATTAACCTTTTGGGTTTGGGAGTAAAGGATCAATGTGTTAATCCAGCAAAACCTTTTACTATGAGAACTTTTTAATTTACTTTACGAGTTCGGTTTATTTCCTATATATTTGCCAACCACAACAAACGTAGCAGTATTATCTGGCGTTAGCACAGTCAATAACCAGACAATACACTAATTCCAAAACAAAAGAAGAAAAGGCAGAGACTATACACACAGCAAAACATAGGACTCACGACATAGTAAACCGCATTGCAACTTAAGAAAAGTTCATGTAGGGTAGAAGAACAATGTGAACAACTGCTATAGTGCGAAGTGATAAAAGGCACAACATACATTAATTTCGATTTATTGGTAAAAAAATAAAATAAAATCAAAAACAATCAAATTTGAAGTTTGAAGCCTTCATGCCACAAGCAGCATCCTCAATATATTACATAATACTCTACAAATTGAAAAGCCACGTCGAACTGCAATCTCACGGAATAAATCAAGTAATAACCAACACTAATCTGATCATTGAATATGAAGGCTATGATTAGCTAGTCATTGCTCATAGCATTATCATAACAGATCGATAATAACCTTCAGTGACTTCTCTAATATTTCATGTCCCACAAACACAATTCCCCAAATAAATCAGCTCTACAAACACAACACTAACAACTAGGAACACGGGAATCAAAAGTCATTCCACAATATGAGGTATGTTTTCAAGAGTAGCCAGAAAAAAATTATTGGAAAGGAAAAGAATAACATTGTACTTAAAAAGCTACCACCACTGTGGAATCCAGAATAGATCACACATCAGACCAATACTGTATCTTAATTGGGAAAGCAAATATGCCAACATTTTAAATTGACTACAATCTAACAATTATATTTTTATCAATAATTAGAAAGTTACAGACATGGAATGCAAGCGGGCAACAATTTAAAAATAATAATAATAAAAACATAAATGAAGGAAATTTTTTTGGTAAGTTGGTTTTGGGACAAACCAAGTACTATTATTGAAACATTACTTGTATGATTAGCCACAATTAATAGTCATCTAACAACTTAGGAAAACATAAACAATATTACATATCTAAAATGCTCACTGCAAACATGTATGGAAAAAGCATGTGTCTTACTCCCAGATATTCGCAAGAGCAGTAAAACACCTTCAAGAAACAAACTTGTACCGAACAAAACAATTCAGAGAAATTTATATCAAATAAAATTAGACAATCTTCTAGAACAAATGCGCAGTCTGAATCTCTAGCGAGCGCGCCTAGCAAACGAATTTCAAAAGGTTCAACTTGTTCCTAACGAAAGCAATTGTAATTCTCTACTGCAAGGCTGGTCACTTGCCTCTCACAAACACAACCTCCCCAATACGCGCGATTCCTACATAGAATTTTCGTTTTACGATTAAGCACGAGTACCATTCAAATTGAAGCTTTAATTCAGCACCCACTGACTATTAATAACAGAGCGTGAGCGGATCGAAATGACAACATTAATCACCTGTAGAATGCATAATTCAACGCTTGCCACGATGCCCGCCACCTGACCTCCCAGGGTTGCGAGCGAATTGGAACCGTAAATTGACCGAGTTGCGGTCAAGCTCATCAAATTTGTAACCTGCAAAATTAAGGTTCATTGTTTTACGATGAAAAACTAACCACATCTGGACAGCCAAAGAGGGTGGCAGCAGGCAGATGTTGTAAGACGTGTACTATACTTTACCTCAGCTTAAAACATAATAAACCTGATATACATCTGCTAACGTTCAAATCCAATATCCAACATAGGGGAACATGTGATACCTTCACTTAATGTGAAAGGGATTAAATTTGCTGGTTAAGAGAAGGAAGAGGAAGAAGGGTGAGCAACCTTCAGTGAGTCTCCGTTCCCCATTGTTGGACTGTCTCTGCTTTTGGGTATTTGGCAAAACAAAGAATACTTGAAGAATATATCCTACTATAGTTTAAGTATCTATGCAGCATTAAAACATAACTTGACATGAAAGGCTGATTACGCTGCTAATAGTTGGAAACGTGATAGTCCAAAACAAAGAAGGCTTAATTGGTCGGGAAAGCCACATGTTTTGTGCAGCAAACAAGCGCAGATGAATAGCTCAAACCAGGAAGCGAGCACCCTCCATAATATGGAAATATCAAAAAATGGATGGCATTCATAATTGGGATAGATGAGAAAATGATATAATATGGGTGTTAGCTTTATCAATGAGCGTGACAACGTTGGGATATATAAGAAATATATTCACACGGTTAAACATGGAGCTTTTTCTTAGTTTATCGCGAACACTACCAAGTAGTACTCCCCACTCTTATCTGGATGCTTGCTATCCTTGCCATAAATTTTCAAAAAAGAAAAGAAATATCCTTGCCATAATTTCTTTATATCGTTTCCACTATACACTCTCGAGCCATACAGTCAGTTTTATCACTTATCTAAGAGCAGTTCCACACTATTGATGCACTGCCATGAGAGGAAGATTCATCATAAATTACCTAAACACGAACTGTTATTACCAACTCCACGTACAGGACATAGCAGGAAAAAATATTCTATTCTCTAAAATCAGCACATGAAGGGAATAAAGAAATTGAACACACTGCCTTAGAAAAATGTATGAGGTTGTCATTACAAGGATAAAAGAAAAGGAAATATTACCATGCAATGCATCCATGGCAGTTGCTGCATGAGCCGGACTTACAAAATCAACAAAACAAAGTAACAGTGGATCACCCCCAGGCTGCAGATAATCCCAGTCAAAAATCCACCGATGCAAATAATATAATTTTTATTCTTTTTAATTAAATTTACCTGTCTTGATTCCTTGCTGACAAGTCTAACTTCTTTGTAGCCAACAAAAGGACGAAAAATATCTATACAGTGTGTTAAGGCCTTAAGAAAGAGGAATCGGCAATGAAAAACAATAGACTAAGGGTAACCAGATGAAAGGATACGGGCTACTTCACGTCTTGTACAGTTGGAAGGTAAACCCTCCACAAATAGTGTATTGGTAGCACCAGGTGGAAGTGAATGGTCAGGCCTTCCACCACTTAATTCCAGGATTTGGTCTTTTACATTTGTTCTTCGGTCAACTCCCCCCATACTTGTGACATGAGAATCATCAATAGAATGACTGGGAACTCCCCCATCAATGGTTCTAGTAGACTGTCCCGAACCATGAGATGAAATCTGCAGCAACATATACAATAAGTTAACCTAAAACATATAGGCTTGTTTAGATGCCATATTCATCATGTGCCTTGTGACGAATCTAGATTAAACAGGTGTTCAATCCAGTTGCATAATTTATCCCATCACATGCTCAGAGTGAATGGATGGAAATTCAGAAAAGGGAAGATTTTAAAATCTCACACACACAATGTAATAATTATAATAGGACAGAGTAATCCCACATTTTTTTCTAAAATCTTCTTTAAAGAAAGGGCTTTTCAATTTTTACCGTGAGACCTCGAAATCTCCGAGAGAGAACTTTGGAGCTAAAACATTACTTAATGGAAATAATTTGAGCATGAGTCTAAGAATTAAAAATGCACTTGATCAATTTTGTATCTTCTCTGTATTTGTATACATAGCAAAAGCAAGATAAAAAAAAAAAAAAAAAAAAGATCTTAGTGGCCTAAAAAAATCAACATGCCGAATAGGGCCATGGAAAACAAGAACAGATAATTGGTCATTTAAGGACAAGAAAAATAATTAATACCGCATTACGGAGGTAACGCTCATAGGATGCATCGAGTGATTCGGTATCTCTAATTACTTGGAGCCTTCCTCTATCATCGTCATGGGGAAAGTAATTTGCCAAGTTATGAACGCCCGAGACATCTTCAAAATTAAGCAACATTGAAATTAATGAGAAGAGAAAGACTGGAGAATGGAATCATTTGCATGATGAATGTAAATTAATTAATTGAGATATAAGCCTAAAGATACCATAATTTTGAATTTGAAACTGTATGATTTGGCTGTTCATTCATTGTTGAATTATATATCTCCGAATGAAAGATTTGCCAAAATGTTAGACAGATCTAGGCTTAAGGATGTATATGAGGGTAAGTTTGAAAAATAAACAAGGAAAAAACCATTTAGAGTCTTAGAATTTGTGGTTGGGCCTAACACAAACCATAAAACTGGTTTGTGAGGTGAGGATTGCCCCCACTTATAAACACATGTTCATGTCATCTCTTTTCCAATGTGGGACTCTTTAACATAGAGAAAAACTCTTCACAAATCAGCTGAGGGGCGTCAACACTGCTATCGCCCTGCAGTCTATTTCTAGTTTTAAGTCCACCAAATTCTCATGCCTTTATTCTCGTAAATCAGTTATGATAACTGGCAATTTTAGTTGCTTTTCAATGTATGAGATGTGATGAATGATTCCTGGTAGCATTATGTTAGACAATGTTTTCAACGGTGAAAAATAATAGGCTTAAATGCACTTTTGGGCCTTCTAACGTTGCAAAAGTTGCGATCTTAGCCCCTCAACAAAAAAAATTGCACTTTTGGCCCCCCTAACTTTATAAAATGTTGCAAAACCCAAAAAAAAAATTATCAATTTTGGCCCTCTATCTTTAAAAAAATTGCACTTTTGCAAAGTTAGGGTATAGTTAGATATAGATACCCTAAAAGCTTGTTTTTGCTAACATTAACGTGGTTACCAAAGAGTAATCCCAAGGTTAGCCTGATACCAACTATATTACTTTCAATCTAATTGATTGCAACATTAGTAAAGTTGAGAATCAGCTTGTGACTGGTGTTCAACAGCTTCCCAACTCTTCAACTGGTTCAAATCCATTATCACATGCATCAAATTTGTAATCTTAAGAACAGTTTGATTGTTAATGCATCAACACAGATCAATAAAAATGGTTTCACAATTAACCCAAATATATTAATCAAATACTCGTACATGGTTTTCGTTTCTTGAAAATAATAAACAAAAAAATAAAGAAAGCATTTTCAGTATTCAATAAACCACTAGATTGCTCACATCAAATCTTATTTGTTTATTTAATAGCCATGAATCATGTAAAGTTTACTCCAAAGAAACACAAGTCCACCACTGCTTTAGATAGAATATCAGAACTGTTGCATTTTTCCTACTTACTAATTACTATCAATTAATAATATTAATACTTATAGACCATACCACCTTTTATAGAAAATGGCATAGAGCAATGAAGTACGTATCATACAGATGTCAGATTAATATATTTATTCAATTGCATTCTATGGTTAAATTGCAAATGATAAATCAGATAGAGCTTAGAAGCTGTGAAAAGACAGAAACAAAGATGCCAGGGCTGTTGTTGAATTGAGAAAATAGTGAAAAATATGATTGTAATTTGCAATGACTTCAAGTCAATGATTTTATTCAACAAGTAAAAACTATTAATTGGAAGAGAAAAAAACACATCATTAAATTAAGCATCCAAAAAATAGCTAGCACAATAAAAGGCATACAGATGAATTTCCACTATCAAAAAATAAGGATCCGGATTCTCTAACTTTGTGGCGCCAAAGATACCCTAACTTTCAGCTCATATAAACCTCCAGATTGATCTTATGCTTCATGTTGTGCCATCTGGCTTTACCTTTTAATTTTTAAAAAATTAAAAAAAAAAAAAAGAAAAAAGAAATATGACCCACAAACTCCATCTTCTTACTCCGCCATACAACTGCCATTAGAGAACCGTTATCGACTAAATAAACCCCATTGAACAAGCTATTTTCACCACCATATTAATCTCTTCAGCGTCATTTTTAATTTACAAGCAACATCGCAATTGATGTTAGCTGTAAAATTCAAACCAGCGTATGCATTACATAGTTCCACGAATTAAACAATTATATTCTAATTCTAATTCTAATCTTTTACATTTTAAAGTTGCAATTTACAAAATTAACATGTACATGACAACATAGTCATATGTTGTTCTGTGGTGCCTCTCTCTTGTACAACACAAATATTTTTCAGCGAGAAATTTAAAACTCTAAAAATTTGTGACTTGTTGTGATGTAACCACAAAGCTCATGATCTTAAATGGTTGGAGTCTACAGACACGGTGCATAAAAATTTGTATTAGTCGAGACAAGACGTCGGCGGTAGTCGAGAATGACAGTTGATGCTCAGAGTTAATCATGGAGGTTTGGTTTTACCTAGGGCAGTGGCGTGGCAGAGGAGTCAAGAGAGAAGCGTGTCTTTTTGCTTTTGTTGTCTGAGAGAGAGAGAGAATTACATGTGGCATAAGATCCATGTGATGGCTTATAAGAGTTGAAAGTTAAGGTAACTTTGACGCCAGAATCCCAATCCCAAACATAGGTACTTCTTAAAACAGACATAAACAAATAATTTTCATTGAAGTGTATAAACCCAAAACTTTAGTTTGACAATTGCATTTTCATTTTAGTCAACTGTATTTACTTGTTGCATGCCTTATTTATATTAATACACAATCTAAACATGATAATGATAGCGTATCAAATTTAAAACAAGTAAACACTAAACAGCACAAAGATTAAAACATTAACACAGATCAAGAATTCTTAAAACATTGTACAAAACAACTAACATCCATAATACAAATACCTATAACTAGGAAAAACATGAGATTCCCAATACGTATATAAAAGGGAAAACATTGTAAATTATTTTAAAAAAGATAAGATAGTCTTCTTAATCAGATTCAGTAGAAAATCGAAACAGTAAAAATCACGATTGGGAAAGCCCAATGGTTTAGAAATCCCGAAATTGAAAAGGGTAAAATTATGTAAATTTCGATAAGAAAACGTAGCGAATGAAAAATGAATGAATATGGGAAGTAGAAACCCTAAATTGAAAAGAAGAAGAAGTGAAGGGTAAAAATGGAAGAAGAAATTGAATACCGTATTCGGTACGAGGACGTTTGCCGGGGATGGTAGGGGGAGCGTGCTGCTGAGATTCGGCGTATCTCCAGTAAGCGTCAGACATGACGGTGTTGGCGACAGACAGAGTACGATGAGGTGGATTGTGAATACGAATGGTGTGTTTGTTGAAGTCTACACGAGGTGCTTCCTTAACTCAACAGGAACACAACACAACTTTTGTTCGATGTTGTGAACTAACTCCTCCTATCTCGATTTGCAAGTCCGTTTACTTTTTTTCCATTATTTTCTTTTAATTCTTTTTTTCTCTCTAGGGAAATTTGCAAGTCTTTTGACATTTTCACATTTACAAAAGAAAAAGAGAAATGAAATGATATTTGTATAAAATAATAATTTTATGACAATTTTCTTTTTCTTTTTTTCTCTCTATTGATTCCTTATATAATTCCTCCGTCCCAAAATATAAACAACAACTAGTCAATCAAAGTTAATGTCTTTTGGTTTAAAATTTGTACTAAATATTTTAGGACGAAGGAAGTATGGAGGAGTGTCTTGAAATTTATGAATTCTATTTTTTTTTTTAAGTTGGAAAGTGTTCTTTTCGATGCAAAACTTTTAGTTCTTTAACTTGTGTCTTATGGTACTGATTAGTTAGACCCTTCTTTTTATGATCACAAAAGAATTTATTATTTTTAAAAGACTATGCGAATATATTTATAAACCACATAAGCTCCTTTAGCACGAGAGAAAACTTAGAAGTTCAATGATTACAAAATACAGACTATGTTGCAATAAGTAACCAAAACCTAAAAATTACAAAAGGATTACGTAACGGCTTGTAAAGACAATAAATGGTCTCACTTCCAAGTAGAGTAATCAAAATCGAATAAAATACAATAAAGTTTTAACCATTAAAGGGTTTGGAGTTTAACATTTTATGCTAATAAAATAAGTTGTTCAGTCTTGTTGTGAAAAATCTTTCCTTACGTTCCTTCCAAGTTATATAAAGCACCGAAATTCAAATGATGTTAAAAGTCATACGAGAATTCTTTGAAAACTCACCTAACCTCTCAAATCAAATAGAATGATTTAGAAGATTTCCACAAAAAGCTGTTGAAATCCCTAACCAATCATCAATCAATAACCACAGTCGACTATATGACGCACATTTAAAAAATAAAATTGGTCCATGTCCTCCACAAAGCAACATTCTGCTGAACAAAAGTCTCATCGTTTCCTAAAAATCGCAAAAGAACATTAATTGTGTATGATTTATCCAATATTTAAAATCTTTTTTTTTTTTAATTTCAAATTTATAATACAACCTTTTTTCTACAACCTTTTTTTTCAGGAAACATATATAATACAACCTTTTTTTTTTTAGAAAACATATATAATGCTTATTCTCAAGTTAACGTCACCCTTCATGACCGAAGAAGAGACATTAAAAATTTCATAACGAATCGAGTGGTTGGGATCCAAAATCAGAGTCTTGATGAATTTAAAAGATTAACAAAACAAAGCAACATAACATGAACTTGGGATGAGACTTTGTCACTTTTGAGAAAAATAGTTTGTGTTGTTATATCAATGGTAGAGATGATCAAACATATGAATATCCATGTATTTGTTTCATCTTTGTTTAAATAATTAAAATTACGAATCAACAATACCACGTCAGTCATTTACCACTCTCACACACTATCACGTTGATAAATATGAGCCGTTTTTTATTTTGTTATAAAATTTGAGTCTCTTCAGCCAATTGAAGAGTTAAATTAAAATGTTTTAAAATTTCATGATCAAATTGAAAGAATTTAGTTTTAACCTAACTAAAATTGAAATCAACCCTACTTACATGGACAATTTGCAAGATTAAACTTAAAATAAAATATATTTTTCATTATTTTCTTCCATTATCTTTTAAACAAAAAACAATTAAAAATATTCTTTTAAATTTGTAGTCTCTTTCTTTCTCTAACTCTCTCTCTCAATTCTTTTTTGTTCATCTGGGAGCGCCAACAACAACTAGGACAAGGCGAGGGATAAGCCATCATTTCCACTATTCACTTCACGGCTGAGGACAGAACAAGAACGGCAACCGTCGCCGCTGTTGACCTGGTGAGTTTGATTTCATATTTGCCAAGTTTTGGATAGCTATTTATTTGTGTTCTCAACATTTGCTTTCACTATAATAATAATATAGAATTGGGTATGAGAATTGAAAGGATGTCTTACTCTGTCTAGTTAAGTTGTCTCAAGGAACTTATCAAAATAAGATGAAGATGATTTATGGGATTTTCATAAGATATTTTTGTAAGCTTTACTAATAGTACTAACTATGTTATGAGATACGCTTAAAAAAAAACTCTAAAGAAACTCTTCCTCTCTTTAGATGCGGTCCTTATGGGAGATGTAGGGATAATAACATGCAATACTACTTTCCATTGCTGGAGATTTTAAATAAGAATGGTGGAGACGTAGAAAAGGCACTTGCAAGTTTCAGGTCAATTTTTAGCTTAAATTAGTTAAGAGACTGAGCACCAAAATGTTGAGCACTGATTATCATACCAGAGGTCATGTGCCTTTAATTATAGGGATGCTGTGTGTTATAATAGGGATTTGTTTGCCTTCTGACTGGGTTGTTTAATATTTGTTTCCTTTTACGAGTCTAACTCTACTTCATAAACTTTGTTCGACGATTTGAATCGAATGATGAGGTATCCATGATTTTGTTACCCTTTTTTACTTGCTAGCATGTTAGGCTGTAGTTGTCAGTTGTCACCATAACCTGGAATAATGATTTGCATTCACAAAAGTGATGACACGCATAAACACATAGTATAAACATTAAACGCTATCATTTGGACTATCCAAAAATTAAGGCTTTTTATAAGGTGGGTCAATAAGCTCAATCCACTCCAATCCATAAGAGCTGAGTTAGATCCATTTTAATTTGATTGTGTACCGTGTTTCCATTTTCTTCGCAGAAACCCTAAAAAACATCGTCGCATTGGGTTACCATACTACATTGTCCTAGAACTATTCCAATTTGAGCTTCTCTCACATTGGTTGCTTGAAGTTACTGCAGAGTTAGCTTTTTGGATCACACATGGATGCCACACCAGATGCCCAATCTCAATGGGATTTTAGCTGGTTACTCTCTTTTTCTTTCTCTCAATTTTATAATTCTTCAATGAAGTTTTTTTATTATCTTTTTGTTACCCATGCTTTTTAGTCTTAACTTTGTTGAAGTGTAGCAGCGTGTACCAGATGATATCTGTTTCAAATACTAATGGTGTTGATACAGATGTTTTAGAAAACACTCCATGAGTTTCGTTTATGTTAATCACATCATTGATGACAGTGTTTTAGCGAAGGGCACTTTATAAAATTGTGTCATCTCCACGTTAAGTTAAACTTTAACTACAATCAAATCTTATTCTACTTGGGTTATAATACAATGGACTGCTAAAAGTAGTTTTGAATTTCCTTGGGTGCTTGATATTTCCCTATTTTTTTTGTCTTTCAATGCATGACTTCGTTTTGTATCCTACTTGTTCTTGGACTTTGTAACGAAATTTGTTGAATTTAGAACTTTGTAACCGTTTGTTATGGCTGATAGGGAAAATAAAAATCTTAATTTTGTAATTCATCAGTTAAATTTGTAAGGTTAAAGAATTAACATTTTCTTATTATTTTTAAGAATCATGTATATCTAGTAAGCATTAACAATATATGTAATACTGTTATGGGAAGATTTTCATAACCATATAAACATTCACAGCAACAAAAGATTGCTACTTAAAGTGTGTGATTTTGTGTACTGAAATTATTTAGTACTTTCGACAATTGTTATTAATAAAAGCGGAATGACAATTGCAGTGACCTGGTAGTAGATTTTGGATCCGAAGAGAATGCTTCTATTGTGTATGCCACCTTAATGGTTGACAAGGAGGTGAGTGTTTGAAGATACAACTTTCTGATTCTTTAGCAGTAATTTCTCAACTAGTTTTTCATCATTTCTATGTCTTCTGCAGTTGCAACCTGATAAAGTAAAACGACTTACGACGGTTTCTAATGGAAAGCTATCAGTGTGAGTATTTCATCATTTCCCGCAATGCAATAAATGCTATTTTCTTAAGGTTATGCTTTGGAATACATTATTTTGACATGAGTTTGCATCAGAACTTATTTATGTTTGAGTTGATATGTATAAACCTGAGTACTGCATCATGTTTAGTTGAAAACAGTGAATATTTTCTTTAATCAATGTTGGAATGCGGGGCAAACTTTCTGTTACTCCTTGATTTTTGTCCGTCTCTTATCTGAAAAGATTATTATATTGCTGTCATTAGTTAGTTTAGCTTTAAGGGCATATCACTGAATGTGTAATCTTGCTTAATTCTCTCTCTCCTTTTGACATCCTTCTCCTCAGGCACTTTGAGGCAACAGAAGCCAGATTTCTTCGTGCATCGTTCAGTGCTTTTGTAGACGTCCTTACACTAGCAACCAAAACAATTGAAGAATTTGGTCAAGGAATGGAGTTGTGAGATCTGCTTCTCTCTTGACTGTTGCATTATTTGAGTGTGTACTCTTCAGATGTTCAAATGTACTATTACTTTTTGCATGATTACAAGCAAGACGACTTTTTTTGTTTTTTTTTTATACATGATGGATGGTTTAAGCTATAATGTATGTTAGACTTGTCAGTATGGAATGTTTTAGGTGTTTGGCCACTCCACTATGGTTTACCATCTAATTTTAACGATGAATGCTAATTGCTGTCAAAGATGATCGCTGACGGTTATTTTCTAATATTTTTTCAGTGGTACTACTAATATCATCTCAAATTTAGTGTAAAGATACCATCTGCATTAGTTTTGTACTAGCTCAGTAGCACCTTTTTCTCCAATTTCACTTCTTTTTGTTTTGTTGAATTCACATCATCTCTCTTCTCACGTTTTTTCTCTTGTTTTTGGTGATGAAATAATTTTCTTTTTTCTATCAAACATATTCCAAGTTGAGAACTCATTCTTTTTTTTTTTAGGCAAAATAGAAAATATATTAAATAAAAAGAAAAGATACAAAGATTGGGGGACATCAGACCTGACCCAGGAATAACCCAAACGAAAATACAGCATGATAAATCAGCCCAAGTTAAGAACTCTTCGATTTGACTGTACTCTTGTTGTTTCTACATTTGAATGATATTTATTTTATTGTAAAAAAAGATGAAATTGGAGAGAAACATAAGTGAAGTGATTGGATGTATTAACTTATTGTACAAACAATTTTAAAAAACTAATTAATGTTTTCATTTTTTGGTTGGAATTACTTATTGTGAACGGCTATGACAAAAAAGAAAATGTATAAGTGGACAGATTAATTGATGAGAACAAAATATTTTAAATGTAAGATTGATCAACATGAGATGGAGTGAGGATTTTTTATTTTTTATCTGAGTTATGAGAAATGAACTTTATAATTTGAAGTTTGGCCGTTAGGTAAGGATAACATGACTAAGAACTGTTTTATCTATGAATCAACTAGGATTCTTTGGTTTTGGTGAAGCTCATTTATCATCTGAACTTATTTTTGTTTTCATTAGAAATAGAAAAAATCAAAAGAAACAATCGGTGGTGTAATGAAGGTCAGGTTAGAGAGGTGGTAGCGGTGTTCAAAAGCACCGAGATTCCGCCGCTTTGACACCGTTTAAGTTTGGGTTTCACAAATAATAAACCACCCAAACACGCGCGTGGTGATATTCGGGTCCCATAATAATAACAATTAATTAGTTTTAATAACCTACATACTCAAAAGTAATTATGCCGATAATAGTAAAGTTGATCCCCTTCACCTACCTAACAAATTTGTTACAAGTTCCACACTCAAAAGTTCAACTATTACTGAACAGAGAGCCAGGTAACGCTCTCACGTAACATCACAATTCATAAATTTACAAATTATAATCCTTATTTCATTTGCTTATTACCGAAAACAAACAACTAATCAAAGTTAAGTTTTCACGGCTGAGATCAGATCAAATCGTCACTCTGTCTAGTTTTAACCTTTTTGTTTTTGCAATTACAATACAAAAGCTAAATTATAATTATAAGCGGCTCTGTCTTTATCTAATGAGATATTTTAAATTTTTATTTTATTTTGAGAGAGAGAGAGAGAGAATATTCACATTTCACACAACTCATCTTTGCGATGAATTAATTAAGTGTAGCACGCTAACTCTTGTTCTTATCCTCTTCTTGCAGACTGAGCTTTATGATCGAATTGGTCACTTACGTTATCTCCATCTGAAATATAGAGTCAGTTACCAAATAATTTAATCATGGCGGAATTTATAGTGCCTCGCTTGTACTGCTGCTGTAATTGTAGAAACCATGTTTCACTTCATGATGATATTATTTCCAAGGCTTTTCAGGTAACCCAATTATTTCCATTTTTATTTTGTTAAGGATCATGCTCTACAATGAATTTCAGGCTATTTGCTTGAATTTCAACAACAAACATTTTGTTTTTTCAGTTTCAATTTTTGATATTTACTTGCTAATTTTTGAATTTATCACCTATTATATGTCATTGCTGATTAATTTCTCATGCACTTTAGGTCCAAGTTTGATTTAAAAATAACATGATGTATATATAATAAGTAAAATTCCTAACTTCTAATCAATTGCGAGTTTTCCAGATTATCATATATCAATCGTTTGCGTTTGTGATACACTGAACTAGGCTCATATCTTGCAATCATGCATATCTTGTATTTAGGAATTGGTAGCATATGTTTTATTTGTAAATAGGATTTTTAAGGCAACTATATTTAGAATGAATGCACTGATTGTACAGGCCATACAAGTACAAATGTCAGTTATCACAGCAGCAATTTAGGTTGTCACTGCAGATGCTGTTTGCAATGACCGTCACTGTGATTTTAGATGCTTTTGGTTGAAAAACAGCATTTTAAATGTGCCGGGAAAACAACGACACCATTAAACATATGGGATATATTGGGAAGGTGATTAAGATTTTTGACCTTGTTAGGATATAATGTTAGTTTGTTAGGATATGGGTTATGGAGGAGTTTGTTAATTGATTAGTTTGAGAGTATCGTGTATAAATAGGAGAATCACCAAGGATACAAAGGAGATATTTATATTTGCAAACAATTTAGTAAAGAATAATGTTAAAGTGTACGAGTTAAAACCTCGTGTTATCCCCGCGAATGAGTTATAACTTGCATAGCCATCAGATTTCCTTCAAATTACCATTTTATCCAAAACACCAAACTTATTTCATAATATTACGTCATCACCTCTTTCGTGTTGTAACTCATCCCTAGTATTAACTCATGCCATTGTAATTAAAAAACGTACCGTGTATGTGAAACTTGTTGTAGCAACAAAAGGTCAACTACCACAAACAAATGACCGAGCTTAATTGGTTAATGAGCACAACCAATGATGAATCTTTTGCAAGAATCTGAATTTGACTTCTGGGTGGAACAATTCTTGACCAGACTTTATTTAGCTCGCAGCCAAACTCCGGATTACTAGCGCCCCTCTCCCCCAAGAACCGAAGGGTTAACACAAAAAAAAAAAACTACTACTGTAAACCTGTCCCTCTATATAAACTATAGTATTCAAGACCAATCTGTAGCACATCCCTCGTATTTAACCCCTAATCGAATATGCAGTCTGTTTTCAATCAGATCTACCTCATTTGAAATTGCAATTGAAGGCACTGAGTGAGATATATTGTGCATTAAATAACATGTTCGTGCAATTGCAGTCATATAGCAATACTCTTTAGTAAATTAAGCAATGACTCTGTTATAAAAGGGGGAAATATTGGGGAAGAGTTTTCTCTCATTCTTTCCTGTTTTATCAGTAAAAGTAATTTTTGTATTGCGTACAATTTTTAGGTTCATAACAGACCTTTAGCATTTCTTTTTTTGTTTTGTTTGTTTCTTAAATAGAAAATGGTTTTTGACATAACAGCCAAATATCACAAAGATTGGCAGTATTTCAATCGATACAGAATGTTTGATAGGCATAAACATTCCAAATGGATCATTGTTTTCTCCGACTAAATTCTTCTTTTGATGTTACTCTTGATACTTGCATTCTAGTTTTATGATTTTGTCTCATACAACAGCTTGCCTTGATCATTTACTGATATTGTTTTCATTAATTTTGTAACCAGGGAAGAAATGGCCGAGCCTTTCTGTTTTCCCATGCAATGAATGTTGTCACTGGGCCAAAAGAAGACAGGCATCTCTTGACTGGCCTCCACACTGTTGCTGATGTTTACTGCGGTGATTGTCGTGAAGTGCTGGGTTGGAAGTACGAAAGAGCGTATGAGGCATCCCAGAAGTACAAGGAAGGAAAATTCATTCTTGAAAAGTCAAAAATTGTTATGGAGAACTGGTAGCATTCCCTTCTGCAGCTTTGTTCCCCAATCCATTCATTTTATTTATGATGTAGATTTATTCATGCTTTGGGATGTGCACAATGTACAGGAAGTACTCATCTTTACCTATTTTGGATTTGTCATTGCTTATCCAATTTCATTATATTCCTCATGTTGTGACTAGAAGTGATATTGTAATATAATCTGTTCATTCCTTGTCAATAATATCGTGTATTCATTTTCTGGTCTATGGATTTCAAGGTTGAAATCTTCAAAGAACAATATCTGGTTTAATCCATACCAACTTTTGAATATCTCTTTTGGAAGATGAACCTTGCTGACATGAAAAGTTCTGCTTCAGCTTCACTTATGGATTATGTTGGCAGAGCTTCAATATTTGAAATTTCGGCTTTGGATGCTCCCATTTCCATCATGAATGGTGGGTGATTTAGATGTTTGGTTTTCTGTTCTCAACAAACATAAGCTGCTCGTAAATTACAGCATATTTTTGTAGCAGAAGCCTAGATTGTCAGGTAATTTTTTTTCCCATTTCCTCAGTATATTCGCCGAGTTCTCTTGACCATTTATGAGGTTCCAATCTAGGACTAGAAGATTCAGTTAATTGGAGGGGAACAAAAGTGGAAGAAATTGATTTTGTTTAAGCTAAACTACCCACCCAAATTAGCATCGGGGAGAATCGAACCCGAGACCTTGCGGAAAAAGTTGATTTAATTAAAAAAAATCATTTAGTTTTGACAGAGACAACAGAAGGAAATAGAATAAGGCAAACCCACTTTTGATCTAACTTGACTTGGGTTTAGTTTGAAAGAGGGGAGATAATTTATTTTAAGTATGCATTTTGTTGGTTCACAATGGTCAATGGGTAATTGTAAAAAAAAAAAAAACCTTATAAAATTAATGTTATATCTAATATTAGAATACTGAAGATGTATTAAAAATGTTTTAGACATGTCTTTTTTCCATCTAAATTCTTCCAATTTTTGAGTGGAGTCGCAAATTGAATGAAGAGGGATTTTGCTTCTTTCCCTTTCAATTATTCCAAACCAAATAAGGTGCAAGTCTTACATAGACACATATACAAATGAAAAATAGTTGGGTTCATTAACATAAGGGGAGAAAAATAAATGAGAAAAAAATTTAGTCATGTCATTCAATTATTTTCTCTTTTAATTTTTTCAACTTAGTGTGTGCGTTTAATTATTTTTTATTTGTGTTTGTGACCAAGTAAGTATTTCTCATAAGGATACATTTGGATGGATCGGTTTTCTTAGTATCCAAACCATACAACTTTTACATCTAAGGTAGAACTACTAAACCTTTTGTTGATGTTACAATTCACATACTTTGTCTTGTTTCTACTCGGACAGAAGTCATACACTTCTAAGGTTTGTCTCAAAGTCTCCAACCTTTCAATTCATTCATCGCTCAATTTTTCAAAGAAAACTACATCATCGATAAAAAAAAACATACATCTCGATACTAGTTCTTGAATGTCTTTCAGAAGTACATCCAAATAAAGATATACTTCAAGAACTAATAGCAAGATTAGGAAAATAATTCGCCTGTAGATCACATATACTTTAATTAAGTTGTGACAATATTGAATATCAATAAAATACATTTCACGTATAATTAAGGAAAATATTTGCTTGACCAAAAAAAAAAAAGGTAAATATTTAGGGAGTTTCTACGGTACATCCTTAAATTAAGGTGTATCGGTACACCTGTTTCATAAATTAATAAGCTAACGATCATTTTTATGTAAAAAAGAGCTATTTGTCGACTTTTATATTTTAGAAAATATTATTTCATAAGAAAAAATATCATTTCATTTTTATAAGAATCATACTAATTATTTTACATTTTATTGAAAAAATAATAAATATTCACTATTATAAGTAATAAAAAAATTAAAAAAAGAGTTGAATTTTGCTTCGCCAACATTTTTGAGAAATAAAATATTGTTATTATAACTGTAAATGATAGAAAATATTTTTTCCTAAAAAAATATAACTCATTAAACTATTAAATTAAATATAGGTGTAGCGGTACACTCAAATTTTTCGAGTGTACCATAGAAATTGCCAAATATTTATTGTTACCGGAGATGACGTGAAAGCGCAAGAATCCTAGTTGGCAGCATGTAACACCTTCCAAATAATAACCAAATACTCTTCTGGTCAGCTATCAAATATCATATTTTATGCATTCTAGACGTGCTAATAGTCCAAAGTGGAGAATGATCAGTGCACAAAGATTTTTTTTTTAATTACTGCAGTCAAAACTCAATTCCGTATTTCTTATGAAAATAATTCTAACAGAATTTTTTTTCTTAACTGACTTTTGAAGATTTATTGTAGACAAGTGCTTAGACTGTTAATTTGGGAATTGGGATGACATGCAATCCCATCATCATATGATAAAGTTATACGATTGCTTATGATCAAATATACTATATTTTATGACGCAACATCGTGAATTGCTCAACATCCATTAAAACTTCACAAGCATCTTTCATAGAGTTAATTCATTTCGGGGAAAAAATGTACGTAATAATTACACTTTTTTTTTTATGGATGGCAGAGATTATACCCAACAAGATAATTTATGTAAAGCATCTAGGTACGTAGCCCATTCATTCTTGTGCCTTGACTTAAAAATGTTGCCATATGTAGCCAAACAAATTGCTTAGAGTCGATTCCAATGGTGCACATTTCTTAACATGATTCCGCTAGAAAAAATGAATGATCACCTGCTTACACATAAATGGTCCCGCATCTACATGAATAATTACTCTTTCTGTCCTTAACGTTAGAGCTTGTCTAGTACGTAGAAACCCTAATGTACGTAAATTTAAAAAGGTCATGATTGGAGAGAAGCTATAGGTTAAAAAATTTGTCCTCTAGGTTTTCATATCCAATGTCTAAACTCTACATACATCAATTCTCTCCATGCGATTTGGTCATAAGGAATGAGAATTTTTCCTTTGGTAGATGAGTCCGAACCCTACTAATAGATGACTCGTTTTTCGAGAATTTATTCAAGATCTATACTAGTGCCGCGGAAATCCAAATGAATAATATCAAGTACACATTCTTCTACCAAAAATACACTATATATTTATTTCAATTGACATGCATGGTGGGTGCATTGTGAAGTGTGGATGTGTGTGTTTGTAGAAGCTTGATTAAATTATAGATATGTGCATATGCTTAACACGTTACAACAAGGTAGAAGCATCAATCCTAAATTGATATTTAAACAAGCTGTATGTATATAATATGTGATCTATTTATTTTTAAAATAAATATAATTACGATAAGTATATCTCTACGAAGATGAATTGCAGTGGTGGATATCATTCTTGCACGGTTACCAATAGGAATGTTTGTAGGACCCCTACCCCACTGCAATAGAAGGAGACTAGAGTCAAGCACCAGCTTCTTTGGCTTTTAATATAAGAAAAGGAAAAATAATTGAAGCCCATCATGTGGAGGAATATACAAAGTGAAATAATAAATCTTAAAAAAAATAGAGGAAATTTAATGAAACTCAACAACAAAATGGCAATATAGTGAGGTCATGAAAGACATGGGAACCCATCTGAGAGAAAAATTCGGTACATATTTAAACCCAAATCGAGATGAAACCTTTTTAACAGCTAGTAAAAAAAAATCACTATTTTTTGTTTAACTTTTATTCTCATGTTTTCATTATATAACAAAATCATTCATTAAATTTTTAATGTAATCGATTTCACCATATATTTACTTTTAAAACAAATATTGGTTACAAGGCTAAAGCAAAGAAAACATCAAACAAAAAGAAAAAGATTACAATGTTAGAAAGTTCTTGTTGCATAAGCTGCAAGGATGTCTCTAAACCTAAGGGAGAAAAAGCATGAATCAAGTGGTCAAGGTCAAACGAAGCAACAAGCTTAGGCGTGTAATCAACATATTGATTGCCTTCAAAAAAAATATCAATACGATCCTGAAAAGTCTATCCTCTCTCAACATATCTTTGATGTATTGATCAACGCAACATAGTTATGGAACTTGTTTTGGAGAGCTTTGATAAGATAGATACAGAGGAAGAATTGGTGTAGCAAACCGAGTCGTTGAAACTCATATACTTCTGCAAGAGTTAAACCTCGTGGTGGATGGCATAAAGTCCAGCTTGAAGAATGTCTTCTGAGTTCAAAAGAAAAATGGAAAACCAGCATGCCCCACGCACGAAGAGTTGCAGGTGTTGTCGCCATATCCAGCTCGAATTAGGTTATTAAAACAAATTCCATCAGTGTTGATGATGGTAATGAGAAATTAAAAAAAAATCCAGATGAGGTGTCTTTCGTCCCTGTTGTTTTAATAGGAAATTCAAAAGAATTATCTCCTCCATGGTGCGAACAACCAAGATGAGACGGTAACTAGGCATGGTTTTATGACCAAGGTAAGAATTATGAGTCCTCCAGGCTCACCAAGTTTTCGCAGCGAAGAGATTATTGTAGAGGCCAAAAATGCCATCTTTGATCCTCTTAATGCAGTATTGAGTTGAGAAAAAAAACCGCATGTGAAAATCCAAGGTTTAACCGAAAGTTTTCACATTGAATGAAATATAGGATTCAACGGAGGAAGGATTCATCCTAAATACTACAATGAGTGCATAAAGTAGACGCATACACGTTACGACGGTGGAACATGGATAAAGTGGGTATCAAGTTATGAATGAGATGATAATAAATCTCTTCTAGTTTAGCCAAATATCCTAGGATCGAATGCAATATTGGGAATGCAATAATGTTACATTACTTAAGGGAGAGATTTGTCGCTCTTTGCCGTCATATTTGACTCAAAAGATTAATCTATGCAGTTGCACGTAAATGATATTCGATTTACAAAGTTAAAAAGAAATTCATCCATATTTTTTTTTCAACCAACATAAGTTAGGTCTCGGTAATAAGAACGAAAAAGATGATGAGCTTCAATTTTCTAAAGTTGTCATGTATCATCAACCATATTTTAGATATTATTTTCCGCCATAAAACTAACTTTTGTATTATTTAAGGAGTGTTCTTGCCATAAGTTGGTTCTAAATTAATATATTATACTACAATTTTTTTTAAAGCTTTTATATTATTACTATTGTTACATTAATTTGTGTTACTGCTGCAATGAACCTAGTTTAGTTAGGTGAACATTAATTAATGAAAGGGTCGTGGATCGTACTTACTGAATAAGTTATGTATATTACTGTCACGTTAACAGATCCCAGTTTGGTTGCTTTATGAAAACTGAATGGATGGATGGAAGAAGAGAAGAGAGAAGGACCATGGCGGCACTGTTATAGGATCTGACACTTCTGATAAGTTAGTAAGCAAAGCAAAAAGAAAGGAATGCATAGGGAGACCACTTTCGCTGTAAAGGATTTGACACCCATCATTCCATCTCCACTTACTTGTCCCAACACTACTATATAACCTAAAAAAATAATTTAGTATTATAAAACTATATACTATCAAAAAATACTTATATTTAATATATGTGTAGATCAATAAAAGCATGGATTAACTCAAGATATGACTACATGTGCTAAAGTATCAACGATCTTATTCACTTGTATATTTATTTAATATGTTATAGTCAGGGGCAGATGTATTAAGAGGCTATATGATGCTAAAGCCCCACATCTATCTTCCCTAACTTGTTTTAGTGTTATGTTAATGAGTACTCTAGAACACTAATTAAGCAACTAAAAATGAGAAGAAAAGACAAAATTAACATTAAAAAACACTTTTTTAAGTTTCAAAAAGTAAAATACACATTTTTCAAAAATACATTTCATTTTATAATTCCTTAACTAATATCCCGATGCATTAGTAACATTTCCTTTTTTTTTATTATTATAATTAGGATAATAGTTATTTTGGTCCTTGAATGTGTAACGAGTAATCACAATAGTCTTACAATGTACTAAAATTTCACAAGTCTTTGATTTTGCACTTTGTTAATCAAAATAGCTCTAAAGTGACAACAAATAAATATATTAAAAGACTAATATGACAATATTTACAAATTATTTTAATATTAGAGACTATTTTAACTAGCAACATGCACAATCTAAGACTTTTTTAAAATTTTGATACATCGAAGGACTATTATAGTTATTCCTTACACAATCAGGGACCAAAATAATTAGTACCCTTATAAATAAAACACAATATGTTAAGAATAAGACCAACAAGTCAAAACTTGTACAAAATATGTGAAAACAAATAAGTGCAACACATTTGCTATTATTTATAAGCTTTTGAAGTTAGCTTTGTTTTTGTCGGAATCAAATGCAAGTGTTAGCAATTTAGCCAAATTTTAATCCCACATGCACCAAATGTCCGGATCCGCCCTAGCTGTAGTGGTGAATGTTTAATTGCAAGTTAGGTCGCAAGAGGCTTAAAATTACCGTGATTTCAGAAATTATAGCATAACGGAATCTCCACCAGACATCCAAACATATGCCTAATAATTTTGTCAACAAAATTGTATCAATTTTTACATGTTTATCTTTAGAATTATTGATTGATATCATAAAAGAGAAACCTAATATATATGTCCAATGGTACTTTAAATATCAAATACTCCTGAAAAGGTATCATTAATGCATGTTAGAAAATGGTCTTAAATTAAAAAAAAAAAAAACAGTTAGAAAAAGTGTTATAAACAATAACGGAAAGAGGGGAATATCTTCTGTATTTTTATTTAGATAAATATTAGCGGTTAATTGGTTAAAAGAAGAAGAATATGTAAGAAAATTATGAAACTACCACTGAAGTACGTCTTGGGGGACAAATATCTGGTGATATGAATATTATCACTTGGTGGCTTCTGACAGTGGTAGTAAGTATTGATGGAAATCCTCTTTCACTTGTTGTAGTAGTAGCAGCAATCCGTGCACCATGATTTTTGGTACTAGCTAGTAGCTAGAACCCCAAGAACAATAGTAAGTATCAATAATATTGTCACGGGAAAACTCAACAAATTAGTTATATCACTTTTATAGCTAGGTTATATATAAGCTTGGAATAACACTGATAATTATAACCTAAAATAAAACGAAAGGTAGCTTCAAAATGCAGATGCAGCAGCCACATTAATCTTCTGGATCAAAATAATATACTAGTAGTTATAGAAGAAATAAAGCCAAAATTCAATCAAAAGTGATATTAGCACGATAATAACGAAAAAAACACCAAATTAAAGAAACAAAACAACATCCATCCATAAATAATAATAACCTATGTACCCTATTTTGTTAGTGGTTCTGATCATGATCACTTCAAATTTCAAACATCCACTCCCCAACATTACCAAAAGATAAAGATGAGAAAGAAAAAAAGTAAAAATAAAAATAAAATTAAAAGCACCAACCCCTTGTTTTATCACTTTTTTTCCTTCTTCTTATCCATTATCTACCATGATCCTCCACCTAACATTCCGTTCCAATAACCAGTAGAATCACCTTGAGTTCTATTTTGCTGATGTTCAAACTCACCACTATTTGGAACTTGTTGCTGCTGTTGCTTATTCAACTGATCCTCTACAACAGGAAACAACATCCTTGCACCACCACCACCACCACCACCAGCAGAACCCTCTTGATTATTAATCCCTTGTAAACCACCATAACCATTCTCAAACCCTTCTAAGCCAAAATTGACCCCAAGCTTAAAATCTTGCAAAGCAAAGCCACTTGAATTATACATTGCACTAGACTCAGACAAAGTCATAGGCATAAAAGAATTCAAACCCCTTGATGAAGAAGCAGTTTTCAGAAGCTCCATAGCACTTGTAGTTTTGTCTTGATGATCAGTTGTGTAAGGAAGCTCAATGAATTTAGATATGGTGTTATAATTATCCTCAGTTGTTTGTGGTGGATAAGCTAGGTTAAGATCTTGTCCTTGATGGATCTTAGGGTTTTGAGAAGCAGATTGAGGGAAATTATTTTGTGTTGTAGCAAGATCAGGATTAATGATAATATTTTTTGTTATTGATGATGGAGGTTGTGATTGTGAGATTGAAGGTGATGATGATGAGGTTGATCTTTTGTTTTTTCTTGAACCACCACCTACAGGAACATTTCTTAAAGAACCACCTTCAGTCCAATACCTTCTACAGGTTTTGCAAAAGTACCTTGGTTGTGAGAGGCTATAGTTATTGTAGTAACAGAATTTTGTGTTAGTTGAATTGCACCTTGGACAGTTTAAAGCTTGATCTTTTTGTGGCCTTGCTTTTCTCTCTAACATAGAAGGAGTTGGTTTTGAATTTGAAGTTGATCCATCCATTTGTTTAACCAATCCAATATTCCCCTAAATTTTTCAAAAATAATAAAAACAAATTAAAAAAGTATATAAGAAATAATAAAGGAAACAAACAAAAACAAAGAAAGAAGTAGCTTTTTTACACTTTGAAGAAGAAGTTAGAAATAATACAAACAAATTCATCAACTTTTTCTTGGGAAAAAGAAAGGTGTAGTACTAGTACGTTTAAAAGAAGAAAAAAATAAATGAAAAGGATCTAAAAAAAGACAAGAACAAAACAAAAACTGAAATTTTTAGTAGAGGATCAGGAAAAGTAGTAAAGGATATAAAGTGAAACTTTCCTTAGAACTAACAATAATCAACATAATTTATGAAACATAAAACTTTATTATGGTTAAATCTTATAGTTTTTTTTCATGATTATAAGAAGGAAAGAAAACAGAAAAAGGTAAGATGTTTACCTGTGCCCACTGAGCTGTGTCCATAGATTTAAGAAGAAAAATGGAAAAAAGGAAAAGGTGTATGAGTCTTGTTCAGAGAAAGAAAAACAACCACTTTTTTCTAGTTTCTAGAGGAGAGTGAAAAGCAAAGTGCATAAAGCTTTTGAGACTTGGAATTGGAATATAGTAGTAGTGAGTGCTGAGTGGTAGTGGTTTCATTTCCATTTCATGGTGTATTATTATTGCGCATGAAGGGGGGGGTGATATAGTCATTTCGAAATAATTCTAATTACTATATGATGTGATGACACGTACTTGAAATTTGTGTACATGACATGAAGCCTACTTTGTGTGATAAATAAAGTAGTATTTTACATGACTCAATAATATTCTTCCTTGGTGTCTTTTTGTAGAAGCTAGCACAGTGGCATTTTAGTCGGTTAAGATCAGAGAAGGAGAAATGCCTTTTTCCACATACTATTCTTTCTCATCAAGTGTTTTGACTAATTTACTCATACTTTTTACTTTTTCTTTTAAAAAAATAATTATATTACTTTCTCTATTTTAGGATATTCATTATTTATAAAAATAAGTTCTACACAATTATTGATTTTTCTTTCTCATCAAGTGCGTGCAACTGTAGTGACAAATTCTTTAAATTAGATAGATAAAATTACAATGAAAACAAAATTGTTAAGTGAATATTCAAATTGAATGAGATTCTTTATCATCTCAACAAAATAATCTTTTAAGTACCGCTAAGATAACTTATTAGAGAAGAATGAGACCATATGCAATGGCCAATTTAATGAAGCATTCAACACCAATTTCATTTGCAATGGTGTGTTTAAAGTGTGTTGAATGAGGGAAGAGAAGAGAGAGAAGGTGAATCCATTAAACACAAATTAACCCTGCCGGCCGGACACGTGGCAACGCGCTATTTGGCAAAAACTGGCGCGTGCGTTACACGCGCAGACAAGGCGCGTGACGCGTCAGACGTCCGGAGAGAGAAAGATTTTTTGGATAGATAATGACACGTGGCGCGTTTTAATTGGCTGTCCGGATTCTTATCATTTTAATAATTTGACCTCAATTATTTCGTTGTAAATTAATTTAAAAAAAAAAAAAAAATTTACCAAAATTCATGATTTTTTTTCCTCTATAAATAGAGACTTGGATCATTTGATTTGGACACAGAAAAAAAACCAAGTTTTTCACTATCTTCATCTTATTATTATCTTTCTATTAGCAAACTAAGTGAAGTTTTAATCTTATTTTTTGTGAAATGGATCCTAATAATAACCATTTCAACACCCAAAATTTTTCTAATTACCCATATAACTACGAAAATCCCAACAATTATCCAAATCCAAATCAATTTTATAACCAACGTCCTCAAAACATACATCAAAACGTACCTAATTTTGGTTTTTCACCAAATTTCAACCAGTCATCCTCTGTTCCAAACTTTCATCCATATTATGGATCTATGATGAGATATCCATCTCAAACACCCCCGTTTAATGGTTATATGCCAATGGGGAATGAAAATTTTCCTAGTGTTGATGCAAACCAATATCCTGAATTTTCAACACAAATAACTCATGGTGGCATGGCAGTTGCTGATGAAGTCACTCCAGAAGATTCAACTCCTAAGAGCAAGAGAAGTAAGGAACCAGCATGGAACACTCAACAAAATTTGGTTCTAATTAGTGCATGGATTAAATATGGAACAAGCAGTGTTGTCGGGAGAAACCAGAGAGGAGAAACATATTGGGGTAAAATTGCTGAGTATTGTAATGAGTATTGCTCATTCGATTCTCCCCGCGATCTAGTTGCCTGCCGAAACCGTTTTAATTATATGAGCAAAATAATAAATAAATGGATTGGTGCTTATGAAAGCGCTAAGCGTATGCAAGGAAGCGGTTGGTCGGAAGATGATGTTTTGACAAAAGCGCAGGAATTATTTGCAGGTGGGAAGAATATTCAATTTACTTTGAATGAAGAATGGCACGCTCTCCGTGATCAACCACGTTATGGTAGTCAGATGGGAGGAAATGTTGGGTCAGGGAGTAGTGGATCTAAGAGATCTCACGAGGACTCTGTAGGATCTAGTGCTCGTCCAATGGGTAGGGAGGCAGCTAAAAAAAAAGGTAAAATGAAAAGCAAGGGCGAGACATTGGAGAAGGTGGAAAAGGAATGGGTTCAATTCAAAGAATTAAAAGAGCAAGAGATTGAACAATTGAAAGAGTTAAATTTGGTGAAACAACAAAAAAACAAGTTGCTGCAAGAAAAGACTCAAGCTAAAAAAATGAAAATGTATCTAAAGTTAAGGGACGAAGAGCATCTCGATGACCGGAAGAAGGAGCTGTTGGAGAAGTTGGAGCGTGAGCTGTTTGAAAATTAATTTTAATCAAATATTTGTTTGTATTCAGTCAACATTATCAGTGTTGTCTAGTCCCGACTGTTTGCTTTAATATTTGTCAGTGTTGTCTAGTCCGTAGTGTTTGCTTTAATTATTATCAGAGTTTTGTCTAGTCCTCACTGTTTGCTTTAATAATTATCAGAGTGTTGTCTAGTCCCAAATGTTTACTTTAATAATTATCAGTGTTGTCTAGTCCCGACTGTTTGCTTTAATATTTGTCAGTGTTGTCTAGTCCGTAGTGTTTGCTTTAATAATTATAAGAGTTTTGTCTAGTCCTCACTGTTTGCTTTAATAGTTATCAGAGTGTTGTCTAGTCCCCAATGTTTACTTTAATAATTGTCAGTGTTGTCTAGTCCCCGTGACTTATTTGCTTTAATAATTATGTCCACTGTGTGCCCATTATTTCACCTACTATAACTTATTTCAAATCCGTCAATGTCCACCACACAATGTACTTATATATAGGGACTCATATCTACTTTCAATTTCACAAGTCTCATTAAAATCTACTTTCAATTTCACAAATCTCATTCATATCTTCTTCCAAAAAACCTATCAATGGATCCTTTTGATTTGGAAGCCTACTTCCAAAAACGTGATGCTGAAGACACGTATATGGTCAACCGATTTATTCAGCGTCGAAAACAAATAGAGGAAGGTAGTGGATCTCGTACTAGAAAATATTTAAAGAGAGATCATGCAGGGGCAAACCAAAGACTCATTGACGACTACTTTGCCAATGAGCCTACATATGACGATGCAATGTTTCGTCGTCGGTACCGGATGCAAAAACATGTCTTCCTTCGAATCGTTGGAGACCTTTCAAGTAGTGATAACTACTTCACCCAGCGAGTTGATGCCGCCAACAAAGAAGGTATATCACCGTTAGCAAAATGTACCACAGCAATGCGAATGTTAGCATATGGTGTGGCAGCAGATGCGGTAGATGAATACATAAAAATAGGAGGTACTACAGCATTGGAGTGCTTACGTAGATTCTGTAAAGGAATCATACGACTGTATGAGCAAGTGTATCTGAGAGCACCAACCCAAGATGACCTTCAAAGAATACTACATGTTAGTGAAATGCGGGGGTTCCCAGGGATGATCGGGAGTATTGACTGCATGCACTGGGAGTGGAAAAATTGTCCTAAAGCATGGGAAGGTCAATTCACCAGGGGGGATAAGGGAACCACCACAGTTATTCTTGAAGCAGTTGCATCTCATGATCTATGGATCTGGCATGCCTTTTTTGGATGTCCGGGAACGTTGAACGATATAAACGTTCTAGACCGGTCACCAGTGTTCGATGATGTGGAACAGGGAAAGACTCCAAGGGTGAATTACTTTGTGAATCAACGTCCCTATAATATGACATACTATCTAGCTGATGGTATCTACCCTTCTTACCCAACTTTCGTCAAATCAATTAGGCTTCCTCAAAGTGAACCCGATAAGTTATTTGCAAAACATCAAGAGAGCTGTCGGAAGGACATCGAACGTGCTTTTGGTGTGCTTCAAGCTCGATTTAAAATCATCCGTGAACCAGCTCGCTTGTGGGACATAGCTGATTTGGGTATAATCATGAGGTCATGCATCATATTACATAATATTATTGTTGAGGATGAACGAGATACATATGCTCAACGTTGGACCGATTTTGAGCAATCTGAGGGAAGTGGATCTAGTACACAGCAACCATACTCGACCGAGGTGTTACCCACTTTTGCAAATCATGTGCGTGCTAGATCCGAGTTGCGTGATCCAAATGTTCATCACGAATTGCAAGCAGATCTAGTGAAGCACATATGGACAAAGTTTGAAATGTTTCATGATTGAAGATGATTTGTATCGTACTAAATAAATTACTTGTGTGTTGTGTGCTTGTTTGTTGTCTTGCATTTTAAGCTATTTGTGTGTTGCGTGCTTAGTTTGTTGTATTGCATTTTAAGTTAAGAAAATATAAATAAATTATTTAAATAAATTTTGTTTTTACAAAAATACTAAAAAATAAATTGTTAATTGTATTATTTTAATTTAATTATAATCGATAATTTTATGTAATTATAAAAACAAAAATTAAATAAGAATAAAAAATAAAAAGTGGTGGGGTAGAGTGTTGAATGAAAAACCATTGGAGAGGGTAAAAGTTGAATGAGTGTTGAATAAGAGAGAGAAAATGATGTGGAGTGTTGGGAATTGAAAAAGTGATGTTGAATGGTGTTGAATGGTGAAAACCATTGTGGATGGTCTGAGAATTATGTACAGAAGATTATCATGTATTAGTTGTACAAGTACTAGCTACAACAGCATTCTAGATCAGGTTCTGCAGAGTTGTTCTGAAGAGGAATTCAACCGTACGAAGTTTAAATTAAAGTTATGTACAGTAAGATATGAAAGCAAACATTAAATTGGGTTCCTTGACTGCAAAGGATATATTCGATATCATTGTATTGTATCCGTGCATCGGTGATCAATGCATGCATGCCATTGCCAACAGTGTTGTCAAACTGATTTCAGCTTATAAGTCAAAAATAAAAACGAGAATGCAGTTTACTTAACGAGACTTGATTAGCAATGTAACTTAACGTCAAAAAACTAATTCCATATTCTTCCACAGCAAAAAGTATTCTATTTATAAACAACTAATTTAATTGAAGGAGGGAGAGAGAAAAATACTCTAATTTTTTGAAAGGTGAATGCTAGTATTTTATTAGTGTTATGAAAACACAATAAATCAAGGGTTTAAATTGTGTTGATCAAAGATCCTAATTTCAACGAACTTTTTTAATCTCCTGTGAAGATCGCGATTTAACTTAAGTTTCTTTGTCTTCTTAAAGTTACGGACACAACTAGTGCTTTAAGAATTCACTTAATCAAAGTGAAATAGTGCAAAGTTACAACCTAATTGATTTACATCAAGGTTTAATGATGAATGATTTACATCAAGATTTAATAATGAATTGCATTTTTCTAAGTTTTTTTTACATTACCCTCTCTTGTTTAGAGGGTATTTTTACCCCTTCAAAATATTAACCAATCAAAATGTAATATACAAATGTAACATTAAATGTCAAATAAATGAGTCAATTTTTCTATAAAAAAAATCAATTTTAATAAGTTAACTTTTAATTTTTATTTAATTATATTTAGGTAGACAATCTTAATTAATTTACACTATAGGGCTTGTAACAATTAAAATTTCACATCAAATTCAACCCATCATGGATGTGTTTGGTAACACGAATAAACTAGCTTATAGCTTGTTGGACTAGTTTATAAGCTTGTTTTGATATAATAAGATGTATTTGGTAAAAAACTTTTTTTCACTTGCTTATAGTGTTTTTTGAGAAGCTATTTCAAGTGGCTTTTGAGCTTGTAGCTGATAGTTTTTTTTTATATTTTCTTCCAATTTTAACCCGATTAATTTATTTTAATTATTTTTTAATAAAACAACATGTTCATGGCTTAAAAAATAACGGTCAAGTTCATAGCTTATTTTTTAATAAAACAACTGCCACGTTTTCTCCTTAAAAAAAGAACTGCCATTCTTATTTTATTTTTTAATGAATGCTTTATATATATTACTTAAAAGAAAGGTTTTATATTTAACTATAACTAACCTACAGTTTTTTTTCAAAGGAGAAAACGTGGCAGTTGTTTTATTAAAAAAATAAGCTATGAACTTGGCCGTTATTTTTTAAGCCATGAACATGTTGTTTTATTAAAAAATAATTAAATTAAATTAATAGGGTTAAAATTGGAAGAAAATATATAAAAAAACTACCAGCTATAAGCTCAAAAGCTACTTGAAATAGCTTCTCAAAAAACGTTATAAGCTAGTGAAAAAAACTTTTTACAAACACATCTTATTATATCAAAACAAGCTTATAAGCTAGTCCAACAAACTATAAGCTAGCTTATTCGTGTTACCAAACACAGCCACGATGAGTTGAATTTGATGTGAAATTTTAATTGTTACAAGCCGTATAGTGTAAATTAATTAAAATTGGATACCTAAATATAATTAAATAAAAAATTAAAATTTACCTTATTAAAATTGGTTTTTTTATAGAAAAATTGACTCATTTAATTAACATTTAATGTTACATTTGTATATTACATTTTAATTGGTTGATATCTTGAATGCGTAAATATCCTTTAAATAAGATAGAGTAATTTAAACCTCACATTTTTTCTATTATTTTCTTTCTTTTCTCACATTCATCGGCATTCAAAAGATAACTTTTACCATATGATTTTTAGTTGTTGGCCTTAATTAGGTCTTGAGTTTCGACACATATGTCTTTCACGACTGCCAAGCTGGTAAAGCAAAGGTTTTAGGTCTCCTAAAAGAATTATTTTTTTCATGTATATTTTGCCCTTAAAAAAAGTAAAATATTTAAGTATAACAAGTAAAATGTATCAGAATGTACAAAGATACATTGATAGCCAAATTTTATTAACATAAATGTTAGAATAAGTTTTTAATCCCTACAAATATTTAATTTTATCATTTAAAAAATTTCAACAAATTTTGATCCTCCAAATTTGAATCAGTATTTGCACTCATATTTAATACATTATAGAAAATTTTGTTGAAAATATTATTACAAAATTATAAAAATACATTTAAAAATATGTAGGATACATATGAATTGATTTTAGATTAAAAGTCATAACGAAAACCATTTAAAAGACCAAAACTTGTTATAAAAAAAATTAAATGACTAAATATGAAATTGAGATATCAAAAGAACAAAAACTTATTTAATCCTTAAAATAATTTGCATCTCCGAAAGTAAGAAAGGTAAAATTTAAATAAAATATTATTATCGGTATTAAAAAATCTCTATTTTTTTTTTGTTGCGAATATCTTAGTATTTTAGAGTTCACTTTACATCATAAATGTTGGGCCGACTCTACCTTTAGTTAAACAAACCCTCTTCCTTTCCACTCCCTTGAATCAAATGTGTTTCTTATTAGTTTTTCATTCATGAGAACGTTGAGTCATGTCTCCACTTTCCAATTTAGTTATTATGTCCCTGTCATTTTTTTGGTGCAGATTTACAAACCAGTCATTTTCTTTTATTATGAATGGGAAACAACCTCATGCATAGTCTAGAATCCGGATGTAATTTCCCTCTCAAAAGAAGCAAAATTATTTTACGGCCGGTAAGCTCAATCTCAAAGAGCCATTCTATATGGGTCCTCATCACTATCTTTTGCATTAGGTGGAACCCACTAAGCACGTTAATTAGTTAATAAAACTGAGTGACTCAATGAAAAAGAAGACCCTTCCAATTAAGAATCATTAGAGCACAAAATTTATGCATAAAATCTACCATTTCTTTATATACTAAACTTTTGTATTAGTAGGCTTTTTACTTGGCCACTCCTTTCTTGACTTGTATGTATGTATAGTGCTTTTCCTACAACCAACCCTTCACTAATTATTTAATTGCAACACCAATTAAATCAAAGCTTTGTGATTTAGGATGGCCCAACTCAACTTTGTTTATTGTATTCCGGTCATTTAAAAAACTATTTAGCATGCTTATGAAATTAGTAGGTCTCAAAGGTGAATATAAAGAATGAAAATTATTTTTAATATTGTATACTTGTAATTACATGATGAGAAATTTTCAGCATTCAACAACCTATATTTTGAAGTCAAACTCGTGATCACCTTTAAACATTCTTTTGGCAAGGATAATCATATAAATCCACCAAAGCCGTTTACACCGGTTCTTTTGTCTTCTCTTTCCGTACAATAAGGTTCCTTTAAGTTCCACTGTTCTAATTGGGACACATTCTTACACACTTTTTATTTAGCACCACTTTTGTTTGACGGCATATTTATTTAGCACCACTTATTATTAGATGAAATTTTACTAATTTATTTACTAAGTTTCATTTTCTATGTGGTGAGATCATGTTCAAAGTGGGTGATCTGTATAAAATTTAACAAATTTTAGGTAGAGCATTGGATGGAGAGATCAAAGAGCATTTGGCACTTCTTTCTCAAAAAAATTCTTAATATTGGCTGAAACTCATGTATGTCTTATTTTGTTGATACTATTTCCTATTGGTGGTTTTTTTTTTTTTTTGAAAGATTTCCTATTGCTGGTTATTAGTTTCTATATGAATAAGATAAAGCATAAAATTTCTAGATGATTCTTTTTTTTTTTTTTTTTTATGTCTAAATCAAGTGGTTTTTTTTTTTGGGTAAGAAATCAAGTGGGTTTTGATCCTCTTGATTAATCATGTGATTTTCCTTGTTTTTAATTGTGGAAACGAGATATTGGGTTAATCGTTCTTTTGAATCAATTCATTAGTTAGTTGATTATGGTTATCTATTGTGGTGGCATTTCATATGGAAAAGTCTAAAATCTTCCTACCATAGAAAAGTTTATCTTTGCCATTAGATTAAATAGGAACATAGATTTTATTATGGTATGTCCATATTATATCATTCACCACTACTCTCTCTCCTACACGCACCACCACAACCGTCCTTTCCTTCATCTCTCCATCTTGGTCTTCATTTTTAAATCATAAAAGAACACAAAAATCACAACTCATGGATTTGGGCAAAATTGTTTATCCAACAACTTCATATTCTCCCTTTCATCATTTCTCTCCCATTCATCTAAAACTCTGATTTAGAATTTGAAATCTGGAACTATTACCTTAATTTGGGTAATAATAGATCTAGTATGCCTAACCAATTTTGTTTTATCAACAAAAACGTGCTATTAATCAAAATAACAGAATACTGGTGAGCTACAATCAGAAGGAATCTATGAAACCCATATAAATGGAGAAACTATCATGCTACAAAAACAAACCTAAACAGAGGATTAGGTTCTTTAATTAGATTGAAGCTAGAATATTGTTTTTAATTGTGGGTTCCATAAATACCATGGTTTTTCAATTGCAACACATGGAGATTGTTTTTGAATTGTTCTTTAATTTTAATTTTTTTTGTTTTCTTTTTATTTTTCAAGATTTTTTAAGAACAAATGATGAAGATGGAAATGTACTTGTAGTTTCATGGAGGTTGAAGATAGTAAGTTGAAGAGAATGAGGTTAAAGTAATAGGTGGTGGTAGGTGAGTTGCAGGTTTACAAAATTATATGATGGGGAGAAATATAGGAAAGAATAAAATGAAGAACGGAGGAGAGAGAACAGTGGTGTGGAAGTGTGTAAAAAAATTTAGTGTGGAGAGGGTATTATAAAAATGTGTTCTTGATTTGATCTAAAAGTCAATATAAACTTTCCCATGGTGGGAAAGTTTTAGGCTCTCCCATGTGAAATGAGTTTCCCTAAAAAAAAAAAACTATCTGAATGAGTTTGAATTGCATTTATGATAAATTCTTATATGATTGATATGTGCACTCGAACTTCTAAAAAGAAAAAATTGAAATACATCTCACACAAGTATAAGAGAAAAGAAGAAAATCATATTACAAACTTAAAATCATTCAATTGGTCCATTGTAACTAAGAACGTGAGACAATATAAACAATATTGGTCTTCGTCTTCCTTTACAATGTGAGACTTGTTTCAAAGATTTTTCATTTTAGTAATCTACACCTTAATTGAAAATTATATATCTTTTGCTTTCATTGTCTACGGGTAGTTCGAAAGAACTATCATATTGTAATTGTAACAAAAAGAATATACTTTACTTGAAACTAAAATTAGACTAAAAAACTATGGTGCAACTTTCATGTTGCGAAGTTTTTCATCAATATTCAACATAATATCGCATCACATCTCGCACAAATGTCGATAAATGCTCATGTATAATTAAACACCTTATCTAATCTTAATTGAATGAATACACCTTTGACTTTAATTTTTCACAAGCGAAATTGATTCATCCATCAAAATTCTTCATGTCAAACTTCATAGCAAAACTTGACAATGTAATTGTAGAGATAATGATCCATGTCATTGAAAATATGAGTCACCTCTTTTATAAATTCAATGTTAAGCCCTTTAACAGTCGATCAGAAACTATCCCCCTCAAAATTGAACCTAACAAACTCCACTCTCTTACTCTATGTCTTTTATTTTTTTTCAGTCGAGGGATATTCATTGAATTCAAGGACACCTTAAGATAATTAAAGTTTGATGCTATGTAAAATGAGTAACAATATATGGTATTTCAGGTTGAATAAGTTAATTAAATGCAAATCTATGAAAGAAGAGACCACTAAAACAATGGATAGCCCCTCACTGCATTCATTCAGTCCCATGAAGTTGAACTCCCAATGGCAAAGTCAAGTGGTATTGGTTCATCTTAAAAGTTTTTATATTGTGTCTAGTAACTTATCTTTATAAAAAAATGATTGAACATCTAAAATGTGATCCGAATAATTCGATAACCATAACCTGGTAGCGATAGTCAACGAGTTTTGGAGTTGTTCAGAGATCATATCATATTAGATTTTTACATAGGAGTTAATCCATTTTTTGTTATATTTGTTTTATGTGAAACTCAAAGTTTTCCCAATACATCTTCCATCAATTCAGCTTTCAATGATTCAGTTCACAAATATAAATAGGACCATTTCGGCCAACACAACACACTCACATTAAAATGATTTCCATGATTTGAAAGAAAGAAAAAAAAGTAATTCAATAGTACACAAACAACCAACACATGCGAACCCAGTATTTTAAAGGTTTCCAGCTTTGGGACACAACTTTAGCCCATCGAAAACAAATTAAAGGGTCCACTCAGCGGAATATATAACAACAAGTGTAGGGTCACAAACAGTGTCACAGACAGTGTGATTGCATACCTTAAGGGACAAGTTAAATAAATACATTATTACAATTGCAAGATTATATTTCACATTTGATCCCTCATGGGACCTAAGAAGTAAGATCTACGTCCTGTGGAGGTGTTGATGACTTTGAGTCGTCGAACTTCGATCAAAGATTTCTTCTTCCAAGAGACGAGGAAGTGTGCCTGCAAACACTCTACAATCATAAAAATGTGTCATACATGCAAAATGTTTAAGTAAAAAAAAAATGTAAATCAACCTTAAGTCCAATCTTATTGACCAAAATACTTGTTCCAACACAAAGAATGAAGACGCTCTACTCTGAGTGATCGAACAACTTAAATATTTAGTACAGAAAACAACAATAGATAGTGGACTAGAAGAAGAGTGTTAGGGAGAGTTTCTTACACTTCTCAATAATAATAAATATATAAATAAGAAAACAACATTTTTCTTAAGTGGAAAACTGTGGAGGTCACCATCACTTGAGTAGACATACCTTCAGAAGTAAAAATTAGTCGCTCAATTTGCTAGCGTCAATGAACTGCATTATGGTATTGGGTTCACTGTTTGAAAGGCAGGCATAGAACGTGTAACTAGAAAGCTGGCTTTTACGTCATGCACCTTTGCACTGGAAATGTGCATCTCAACAACTAACAATACCCGACGGAAAAATGAGCAATGCTATATATCAAGAAAAATTCAAGAATGACATGGCAGAATAATCACCCTTAAATTTTATCAAGAAATTGTCCCGAAATTAATGTTAGTCAATAAAATCTCAGACTGGCTAGAAATCATGGGGTGGTGGGTGTTATGTATTTTTTTTTTTATAAAAGGTTGATAAATAAGACTGAAATCCAAAGATGATTATTTTACCATGTCATTCTTGAATCTTTCTTCATAAAATCATTTTTGAGTACGTACAATTTTTATTAAAGTGAGTTAGTATTGTTATTGATTATTACTCAATTTATTTTCACTTTCATTTCTTCTTTTCTTTTGTTTCCTCTTTAATGATTTAATCATACAAATGACTGAGAGGAATGCATAACTGATGTTTCCTACATAAAAAGTGAAGATTCCGTCTAATTATCCGAATCCATGAAAAATAAAGCGTTTGTGTCAGTTCAAATTATACAAGTCTGTTTAAGTTTAGTCATTGGTATTGAGTAGGAATTTGATCTTAGTAAGAAAGCAACGTTGAAAGTAGCAAGGATTTCTTATCTAATTGGTCTCTACCGTTCAAAATAAAATACCTAGTTTTTACTAACACAAAATTGGTAAAGAAAATATTGATTCAACTAGTAAGGGATATTTAATAAACGATAAGAAAAAAGTTAATTTTTTATTATTTTCCTTTCTCTCCTGTGAGCCGTTACACAAGCCCTAGTTTCTTCTCCTTCATCCATCAAAGAGGAGTGATTTAGGGTCAATTTTTGACCCAAAATTACCCCTCTAACTCGTTTTTCTATTTCCCTTGTATTGAAATAAGTGATTTCACATCTATTTTGTTTTTTATTTTGTGATTTCGTCGTCTTCGTGCGACGTTGGTTGTTCGTCGTCTTTGTGCGACGTTGTTTGTTTTTCTTGTTTCTCTCAGGTATTTGATCGCTTCAGATTGTCAGATCAGCTTCAATCCAGTGCAGATTTAATCAATGACTTTGGCGTCATCCACGTTGCAGATCCAAAAAAATAGTTATTTCGGAGATTTAAATATAGTCATATGTGTAGGCATTTTGTCAAAAAAAAAAAAAATTAATATGAAAACATAGATATAAAAATGGTTTTTTTCTAGATTACCTTTGAAAAATGGTGGGTAATTTACCCACCAACCAATCATAATGAGCAATTTATTGGTGGGGTCAAGATAGTTTATGGATACCATCTAAAAAAGTAAATTATCCACCATTCTTCCACGGGTACCCTAGTTGTCACCTATAAAAATACTTCATAAGTCAAAAGAAAAAAACACTTAATACTTTAACGTTTCTCGATACAAATCATATTGAATTTAATGTTTATACAACTAAAATTATTGAATCCGACATCGGTCTCGAATGAAAATCGAAGTCGTCGAAGCGCGGGAGTAGGACGACGGTTCAATCGCCTCCATGGGATTGTGGTACTTGCAAGTAGGATGCTTACGGTACGACTTGGATCTTGAAACAAAAGTCCGCCCGATCCAAAAAATTGATATGATCCAACTAAGTGCGTTTACATGGAAATGATTTTTTGTGGATACAATTTATAATCCCCGTAAGTTTGCGTGTTTTTGGTTTTTGGTTCCTGTAAGTTCGCGTGTTTTTGGTTTTCATCCTGTAAGTTGTTAACCTTTTGGTTTTAGTCCCTAACGTTAACTTCCGTTACAAAAACGCATTGTTTGCAAATGGAGTCACACGTGGCAATCGATGACATGGCAAAACACGCTTATGTGTACTGACAGATGATAAGTGACTAGATTTGAGGGACCAAAACCAAAAACACAAAATTGCAGAGGGATGAAATTGAAAAAAATGTAAATATTAAATTTTGAAATTTAAAATTTTATTCTTCTTCATCTCCAACCTCTATTTTTTCTTCTTCGTCTCCAACTCCAATTTCTTCATCTCTAACAACAATCCTCTTTGTGTTATTTTAAAAAATGAACAACTATGACATTTTTACATTATTTCATACAAATTCAGCTTGTGCTGCATTTTAAATTTATCAAACCAAATTGAATAAACAATCCATATAAGATATATTTCCACAAATCAATCCGGCCTTAGAACTCTCAACAAGAGAACCACCAGCTCATCGTTAAGGAAGACGAAAATCCAACAAGAGAATCCATTATTAAAAATTAGTAAGTGTTTTGTGGCAGATGGTTTTACGTGGATGAAAGAGCAAAACAAAAAAAACACTTACAGAACAAAATAAACACATAAACAAATGAAATAAAAAAACCTAGAAAACAGAGCACACAAGAACACAACAAAATCAATATGGTTCACCCTACAATCAAAGGCTACATCCTCAGACGAAAATTAGTAATTATCGCTTCTTAAATCACTGATGACTTTTATATTAACTCATTAGTCATTAGGGATTTAAGAAAATTTCAAATTCAAGTAGTAAATAATTCAAGACATCCGCAGAGAGATAAGCATGACCAGAGAAGTATTGCTCTTAAATCAGAGAGAGTTCCGCTTATAATTGAACAATATAAAGTTGCCCGAGTTCTTGTAACTCTGGTCTAGGAGTTCTTGCAACTCTGGTGTCATTTCTCTCTTTTCGGTTTCCATTTTCTTCCACTGTGAGTGCTTCAAGCTCATAAATTATCAATCAATACCACAATTTTCATTTCATATGGTAGAAGTTCTTTATTGTTGATTAAATTTACAATGTTAAGCAACTGACATAAAGAAGATGCCCAAGAAAATTGCAATACAATTATGATTTTGAATAATGATTGGATAAGTTAAGCAAATGATATTGTTGAATAATGTTATCACCTTTTTCTAAATTTTCTCCCATAAACATGTACTTACTCATGTTACGTAGGACAAAAAATTGGACAAGTTTTGACCTCAAAATGATGAAGTATATGTTTGGTGAATGGAGAAATCATGATACAAATCAGGAGAAGTTACAAATGGTATATTTACAAGTTCACAGTGAAGAGAGTCTGAGCAGAAGAAGAAGAAGAAGAAGAAGAAGAAGAAGAATATAGAAGAAGAAGGAAGAGGATGGAAACATCAAGGATTTTTAATTTCAAATTTTGTAACTTAGTGATTTTTAATTTCGTCCTTATGTAGTTTTTCGTTTTTGATTTTGATCCCTATAATCTTTCGTGGAAACACATAAGTTTGTTTTGCCACGTCAGTCACCGTTGGACACATCAGCATTTTTATAACAGATGCTGATGGGAGGACGAAAATCAAAACGTTTATAACTTACAAGGTTTGTTTTAGAACAAAAAAAGATACAGAGACGAAAACCAAAAACACACGAACTTACAGAAACGATTTACATATTTAAACCTATAACATACTAAAAATAACATTAAGGAATTATAATGACCAGTTATGTTTTTTTTTGTTGAAGGGAATGACCAGTTATGTTGAACACATGAAATAGTAAAATATATATAAAATTAACTTATAAGTATTATTGAAAGCATAAAAATCAACATATAATATAATAATGTAATATCTCATAACGAAACAAAAATAATAAGTATTAAAGTTCGTATATGCACTTTAGTTTGGTTTTGAAAAAGAAATATGAAATATGATCCGAGTAATTTATACAAATGAGGTCCGAAAATATCTAAATGGACCTTGATCCAATTGAAGACATTATTAAATGTTTTTTTAAGAAACTAAAATGAGATATATTACCACAACAAAGGCCTTCCTAGTAGTAAGGTCCGGCCCGTTTAGCCCGATTAATTATAGGGTTTGGACCTTAAATATTGAGTCCGAAATTTAATAGGGCTTTTTAGCCCGGCCCTAAAAAGTCTGGTACCCGTTAGGGCTAGCCCGAAAGGGCCGCGGGTAGCCCGTTAGCCCACATAACAAAAAATTTCTATAAATTATATATATTTTTCAAATAATTCTTTACTTAGTTGATTATAAAAGTGAAGATTCAATGAATTAACACATATGAATGTAATATAAAATTATATTTACTCGTTTCGTTATTTAGGGAAGTAAATATCTATAACCATAACGTATCTAATTTATTTAAAATTGTTTTCCTTGCCGTTTTAGTTTACGACTAGTGTACGAAAATGTTTACAATTTTTTTTGTGCTAAACATTATTTAAACATAATAAAAATTTATTTATAAAAAAATCTATAGGAGTATTTTATAGTACTTTTTTATATAAAAAAAAAATGTGATTTTTAATACGGGCCGGCCCGTTAGCCCGGGCTCGGGTAGTATATTTCAAGCCCGTTTTTTCAACCGGATTTTTTTGGCCGGCCCGATAAAGCCCGAAGCCCGTTAGGGCTGGGCCGCCCGTTTTGACAGCTCTACTTCCTAGCACAAGGTGTGCAAAGGAATAAAAGCCTTAAAAAAGATACAAAGTATGAAATTTACAAGAACAACAATAGCAAGCACCACAACACAGCTTACCACCAAAAACACCCGTTAACCTATTCCTAGTAAAGTAAATGGACTAAGCCACCAACCATGATAGTTAAAGGGAAGAGTGACAAACTTCACCTTCAACCACTGGAAAGTTAGCAACTTAATCCTGTCCACCACTTGTATAATATAGCCAACCTTGGCATTAAAAATCCTATTATTCCTTTCCTTCCAAATCTCCCACATAGTCGCAAACCATATCACCTGAAGTATCGATTGCTTCGTCTTAGAGACACCGCATAAATAACTGAACTGCTTAAAATGCCTTTGAACGTTCTTAGGCACGACCGTAACTATACCAATCCATTGAAAAATAGCACTCCAAACCGAACCAAAAAAATTACAATGAATAAACAAATGATTAGATGTTTCAATGAGACCACAATCAGCAACACAAAATTGGGCACCAGCAGCTAAAACAAATGTTAGTATCAATGTGAATGACTTAATCAATTTGAAGATAAAATTTTACGTCTTGTAAGTACATCTCAGTTGGTAGTTGTAAGGATATTGATATGTAGATGTTGGGGTTCGAACTTTAGCTTTTCTACTCCTTCATACTTAAGATGTTCGAGTCTACCCATAGGCTACTTGACCAAAAAAACAAAGAGAGAGTCATTGAACTTTGTAGTCACAAAAAAATCTATCATACCTTGCTAATGAAACGCGGTACCAAGCCTAACATATCATTGTCGGTTTTCCTAGAAGTAACATGGTTGAAAAATAGATGTGACCTACGTTTGAGACCGACACACCGCAAAAAAAAAAAAAAAAAAAAAAAAAAAAAACCTAACCTCTCATTCTCCTTGTAAGTAAGTAGGACCTTAACCCATATGTCAACTCCGCCACTAACTATGAAGTTGTCTAATAACCACCGTGGAAATGCGGGAATGAATTAGAAGTCTTGTTTAGAATAACTTATTTGAACTTATATGTATTTACATTGAGCAATGATATTTGTACATCCATTTAATGACAACTTTGGTGACAACTTTGTTTTTCTCTTTTTTGATTGGTCAAAAACAATGGAGAGAGAAAAAGGAAGAGAGAGGATAATAACATCATGTGAGTATGAGAGAGAAAGTTGTCAAAAAGTTGTAGCAAAATGGTTGTACAAATATCATTTCTCATTTAGAGAAATGATATTTGTACAACCACTTTGTGACACCCTTTTGACAACTTTTTCTCTCATACTCACATTATACTCTTATTTTCTCTCTTCCTTTTTCTCTCTCCATTGTTTTTGACCAATGAAAAGAGAGAGAAAAAGAAATTGTCACATAAGTTGTCTAAAATGAATTGTTCAAATACCACTACTCTAAGATTTTAGAGTAAAAAATATGATACCATAAGATAGCTTCAGGTGGTAGAGGGGCTTTTGGAGCAATATGGGGGTGCGGAGAGCCTCACTCATTACTGTATTATTGAGTTGGCCATTTTGAATATCAAAATGGGCCTCCACTGTCGCCTTTTTTTTTTTTTTTTGAGGGAGCCTCCGCTGTCGCATAATAAACTGACAATTGCTCTTTCCCTTTTATTTTTGCTCATTCATCGATTTTTAAAGTGCCTACATGAGTTAACTCACGCTGAAAAATGTTCAACATGAGTTAATTCATGTTGAAAAAAACTGAGTGTGAGTTAACTCAAATTAGATATTTTTTCAAAAAATGAACAATTTTGAAAAGAAGAAGAACAATTTTCTAATAAACTGGCATTCACAAGGTTGGAAGCGAGTAACACTCTACTGAAAAATACATTCACAGTGATTGAAAGGGCTGCTTTCTATTTTCATCTAGCATGGAATAGATAAGGTTTCATTTAATTAATTTAGTTAGCATGTTGAATAAGGTATAACCTGATCCACGATATATATAAAAAAAAGTTATAACTTGTAATGGTAAGGGTACAAATTAACTTGGGGTCTCCGGCTTAGGACGTTTCTTTTTATGCCCCCAATATCTTAAGGCCTCCTAAATGTATATCCGGTAGTTATTTACTGGGTGTACATTTTTAAAAAAAATATACATCCCGTTTATAATTATCGGATGCGTATTTTGGGGCTTAAAAAATATCAGGAGGTTTAAAGAGAGAAACGTTATTCGGATTAAACTAAAGCCACAAAATTATAGTCTTGAACTTTGGCCCAATACTCGATCAAACATTTTTTTTTAAGAAAAAATAAACCAAAAATATTGATTAATGATTGTTCTAGCTATTGGATTTAGTCGGGTAGTTGTAAATGATTTTTTTAATTGAAATTAACCAGTTAAGTTAATTCGCTTGATTAGAGAAAGAGTTTGTCAGACTCAAAGAGTGTGTGAAAACACACACATAAGAAAGTATATATGTCACGTAGTATGAGTTAGTTTTGGAAAATGAAAACTGAAGATATTGCTAAAATGATTTTTTACCAATTGCAGGATCATTGGCAAATTAATTATCACATGTTTGTCTGGTTTCTTCCTTCTCTTTTTTTTATGATTTATTTGATAAAATTTCCTTGTAGTTGTTAGTTGATCTACTTATTTGGGTAAATGATGACCCAAATCTACAAATGTGATGTGCATATATATTTATAGAAATCAGTCCAATTACGATAGAGATGCATGAATGATACAATTCTATGTTATATATATACCGCCATAGCTGAACGAATATCATCAAGGATCTGTGGCGCAATGGTAGCGCGTCTGACTCCAGATCAGAAGGTTGCGTGTTCGATTCATGTCAGGTTCATATTTTTTATTCTTTGGATTTTGCCACATTACTGTGTGCATCTTTTGTAAGAAAAATCATCACTTTCCACTCAAAACCTTAAACATGGATAATTCTACTTTCCCTCTGCCAAAGTACACAAAATGCCACACGAAGTGGAACATGACTTAATCCAATATTAAGTGTTTTTAGAAAATCAGTATTGTGTTATGAGTTTTTAACTTAACAGAAGATAAATACCATAGCCATATGCACAGTTTTAGAATCTGATTCCATAGCTACACAATGTACATCTCTAATCCCAATGTGGCAAAGGTAAGTTATAAATGCTTGCCAATTATATATGGTTTTATATATGTGTGTCCGTGAATAAATGATGAGAAGGAGGGATTGTGAGAAGGTGTGTGTTCAGATGGGAAAAGTTAATCATTTTTTACCATGGGAAAGTTGGGTTCAATGATTAGATTAAGTGAAGAACATATTCTTAACATGCTCTCTCAACACTAGATTTTTCTTCACACTATCTTCCAACAATTTAAAAATTCTGAAAATTAATTTTCAGAAATTAAAAAAATCGAAAAAAATTCAGATATTTTTTTTTTTAAAATTCTGTCATTCATTTATTGAATGTTAGAATATATTTTTTTAATTTCATAATAAAATAAGATATTCTGAAAAATAAAATAAAAATCCTAAAAAAAATATTTTGAAATTAAAGTTTTTTATTTTTCTAAGAAAATAAAATTCTGAAAAATAAGGTTTTTGAAATAAAATTTTGAACAATTTTTTTTTCATTTTTTCAAAAAAAAATTCTAACATTTAATAAATGAATTAAAGAATTTTAAAAAAAAATTATCTGAATTTTTTTAATTTTTTAAAATTAATTTTCAAAATTTTTAAATTGTTGGAAGATAGTATGAAATTTTCAGAATTTTTAGGATTAACCTTTCCCATACGAAATGCGAAAATTAAAAATGAAAAAGGTCATGCTGCTTAAAACCATATTATTGACATGCCCGCTTGTTTGGTGAAAAGTAAACCGTCCAGAGCCGAATTATTCTCACACTCACATTTCTCTCCACATTTATCTGTCCAGAGCCGTGGTACTTTTGGAATGACACTATTGTGGGAACCAATAGCATTATATATCTTTTTTGTTTTGGATAAGCATTACATATGTTTCAATATAACCTCTCCATGAAAGGAAAAATATCTCACTAGTATTTTTCTATGTATCTAGTAAGTGATGCATATTGATTGAGAACAATGCAAAGATCAAAGTCTATAAAATTGAAATGGATGAACTTGTAAACAAACTCACATCATTTAAGTTTATAGAAAAAAATGAAAAAATGCCAACAAATGTGTTTATAAATATCATGTCTCCGGATATGTAACGTTAAGAATGTCAAAGTCATTACTTGAATTTGTAATAAAACCATACGAATAAAATCAATCAATTTGAAACAGACCAAACACCTTGTTATGAATCAAAGGATTCCATGGTTCTAGGTCAAATGCAATGGAAAGATAGATTTTGTAATTCTCTCTAGGAGTCATTACCAAGAAACAATTGTATAAAAAGATAATTGAAATGGTACATGAGTGTTCCTATATATAGAGTTTAGTTGTGTAACTAACTCTAACTAACTCTTAACCAAACTTCTCAAACACTCTAACTAACTATATTCTAATACATCTTAAGAAGACGGAAAATCCAACAACAACACCAATACCAATACGACGAACGAAACAACATTGTCAGATGGAGAAACTACATAAAAACTCAAGAAAAACTAAATATCCGTGACAACCGCTTACTAAGATATAAGTATAAGTAAAAACGGATTTAGAAGCATGATTTCAACCGCTTATTAACATTTTTTTTTCTTCAAATAGCCGGTGACTAAAAATTCTCCTTTTAAAAAGAATAAATGGGTGTCCGAAATTTAAACCTTGATCCCTATATATATCATACAATATTCATACTAATTGAGTTAAACTCAAGACAACTTTGTAATCATTTTAATCCTTAATTTTTGGAAAAAATATTTGGACAACATGTAAGTTGTCGGACAACAACGTGTATACTATATCCATCCATGTAGTATTTTATTTTTTAATAATTTATTTCTTCACCTTGGTGTCCAAAGGCTAGAAACTTGTAAAAGACATACGATGTACATATACTTACAACTAGGGTTGGGAATAGGCCAGGCCGGCCTACAGGGGCCTATGGCCTGGGCTGTTTAAGCCTGGTTTGGCCTGTTTATTAAAAAGGTTAGACTTAGGCTTTTTAAAAAGCCTATTTAAGTAAATAGGTCAGGCTTAGGCTATCAAAAAAGCCTATGAAGCCTAATAGGCCGACCTGTTTATGCATGTTAGGCTTCATAGTGGACTTTTTAAATAGACTTTAAAGCTTTATAGTGAAATAGGCTTTTAAGACCTTATAGTAGTGATAGATAAGTCTTACACTGAAATAGGCTTTGAGGCCTATTAAACCTATTTAAAAGTAGATAAAATGGAATGTTTAGTGACTTTAATAGTAAGTAGGCCTGTAAATAGACTTTCAGGCCAGGCCATACTTTTAAATAGGCCAGGCCAGACCAAAAAAATAGGCCTATAAAAGCCTGACCTGGCCTGACCTATTCCCAACCCTACTTACAACTCTTTTTAGTTGTTCATAAATCACAATCCTTCATTTTTAGATCAAATCACTAAGTCAACCCTACTTTTTAAAATAAACACTCCAAGTTGTTCACTTAAATAAACACTCCAAGTTGTTCACTTTAAACCAGCAACACCAAAAAAAATTGGAGTCCTAATTTGCATCAAATAATGACTAAATAATTCGTTTGCCTAACAATAACCTTCAAATTTTATGCCTAAATATTAACTAATGAGAGTAGATTTTCTCTGCTTCTTTAAAAAATAGAGATCTCCATTCAAAAAGGGGTGTTTCAAAAACTTTTATTTCCTTAAATTATTGTACCATTTTTAAAAATTGTTTAAAGGTAAGATTTTTATCAATTTCTTTATTAATAGAAATGAACATCAACTTATCATTATTTATGTAGTTGTGCAACTCTTTATGAACCAAAATATAGCTAGTTGAGCAACATGAGTTAAGAGGCAACAATATGGTTAACAGATTGCTGGTAGAACCGACTGTTGCCCATTTTGCTATCATGGGATGGGAAGTCAAATGTATAAGCAGCACAATAAGGTTGAGAAAGAAACAGTATCGTTGTATTGTGATGTGTGTGTGAGCCACACGCCGTCCACATGTCACGGCCATGGGTTGAGTATGGAAGGCATCATCTTTTTTTTCTTCTTCTTGAAAACGATGATTCGCGAATCATGCATGGAAGTGGAATGTTTGTTTACCAACTTTCTCATTTTTTGTTTTTATACGGAACTCGATTTAGGAGACCCTTTCCACATCCCTAAAATTATTTTGGATAGTACGTATTATAAAATATGAATTTTGAAATACACTTCTAATGATTTGTAAGAAAAAAAATACTACAATATACATTAGTTGTTCTTTTTTTTTTTTGTTATATAAAGAAGATATTTAGGGTGACTACAAATCTGACTTAAGGATAAGACCACCGAAACCTTTACTTTAGATTCATTGACAAAAATTATTTTTCATTAAATTTTATAAACAAAAGACATCGTACTATAAAGAAAAAGTTCTCATATTTTCAACATTACTTTAAACTCGACTTACTATTAATAATCATTAAACCGACCCTGGATGAGTGGATGATACTTCCATGCGTATCTAAGACCTATCTTTTACGGCTAGACTAAACTCATGAAGATAAATATACATTGGTCGGAAGTGCATGCACTTTAAAATATACATATACTCCCTCCGTTTCAAAATGAGTGTCGCTTTTAGAAAAATATATATTTTCATACACAAAACAAATTGGCCTCCCACAAAAAATTAAGCTCCATCATTATTTATGGTCCACTCAAAAAAAAATTCCTTGCTCCGCCAGTGACTACCGGCCATTGGCTCATAAGAAAGGTAAACATTGTTTCTAGAAAGATACAAGAAAGTAAAAGACAGACTATAATAGAAAGAAAGTTTAACTTGATCATGAAGTCTTATAAAAAATATAGGCTTAAAAGTTAAATGTGGTTTTACTCTCTTATTTTGGTTTAATTTAAATTTTATTCCCCTATTTTTAATTTTTAATTTTACCCTTTCTATTTTATATTTTTCAAAATTTTGGTATGCTTCCACCACATTTGAGTTTATTTTTGCTAATATGGCGGTGCTGATGTGAAATATATTATATTATATTAATAATCTAATATATTTCACACCAGCAGCGCCACATTAGCAAAAATAAACTCAAATGTGGTGGAAGAGGGCAAAATTGGGTAAAATTCTAAGTTTTAAAATAGGGAGAGTAAAATCCAAATGAAGCCAAAATAAAGAGATAAAACTGCATTTAAGCCAAAATTATAATTGGCAAGGCTACTCTTATAATGCTTTAACTTAATTTAATTTTAGTTAACAATTTGATTATTTATCTTATTTTCACATCATTTTAACTTTTTTTTTTAAATAAAACTCCAGAAAATCATTTATTAATTTTAGAAGTTGATTACTCGATCACACTGAAACGCTTTCCATAACTGATTTCTCAAACTACCAAGTATACGCTACTAAAAAAAAAAAGTCTCTAAATATAAACATATTTTAACCAATTCACACGAACTAAAAAAAATAGGTATAACACGAAATTTGTTTATAATGTGTATTTATTTTTTCAAATCGCCCATTAATCAATGGACGATTCATACTTTTTTCACTTACTCGATGATTTACCGGGATTTTTAAATAGTAGGTTAAATATATGTTGGGACATCATAATTCATAATGAATATGTAGACGCGTTCATATTCAAAAGTGTGATTCATTTTATCTTCATTATCAGTTCATCACTAATCATGGCTCTATTGTTTTTCATAATTCTCAACTTCTTCTCAAAGATTTAACATATATATGTTTAACATCACAATAGATATGTTAGAATCATGACGATCCACCGTGATTTTACAAAAGCTACACTTGTAAATTCTACAAAATCACAACGGATCAATGTGATTCTGACGCGATATCAAATATACATTTAAAGGTTTGGATTTACAATATTTATTTATTATTGGAATGAAATAAAGTAGCAGATGGGCTACCAGAGTTCGCCCATTCTGTTTCTTTTTGTCATTATTGTGCATTGCTTCCACAAAAAAATTTGCCTTTCCGTTAAGCTGAGGGACGGAATAGGGAGGAAACATGCATGGGCTCTAGCCCCACCCCCATTGCTGATTTATTATTTTTATTTTAAATAAAAATGGGCGACAATAGTAAATACTGTTCCTAAATATAATGTTATTTTTAAAAAATTATCCATTTTCATAAGCACCATTTCCAAATTGATATTTGCATAATTTTTTAATTTTTAATTTGCAAAACACTCTTAATTATCTAAAAATCCCGATAAATCATCGAGTAAGTGAAAAAAGTACGAGTCGTCCATTAATTAATGGGCGATTTGAAATGACTTACTTTGCCATTTCCAAAAGAAAAAAGTAATGTTTATGTTGAACAATATGCATATAATAGTATTAATCATTGCCAATTTTAAAATTACAAAACATATAGGTAAAAAAAAACTCATATTCAAGAACCAAGCTAGTACTAGTAAAACACCAAAACATCTGTATCAATAAAACAAGAACAGACAAAAAGTTTGAAACATTGAATCATTTTGTTGGATTTTCAACTAGAGTGCCCATTGAATTGAATATACATTTTATTTCTTTTTTACCTCTCTTTTTCAGTACTCTTTGTCAAGCTTTTGTCATAATTATACTTGCTTTTACACTTTAATCAGGGATAATAAGACAGGTACCAAACACTTTGAAGTAATAGTTGAGGGTGGCTAGTAATAAACGCAATTGCAGGGCATTTAACAACGTTTGCAAAAGAGTTAATGAGCAATTGAAAGCATCTTGTTGGATTAAATGGAAGCAATGGTTGGCATCTTCTTTTGACTTTCTTCGAGTTGTATGGTCCTAAAGGAGACAAGAAGCCCCCTAATCCGACTTCACACGGTTGCATAATGCTCTCAAATAATTAAGTTACAAACTTTAAATAGTACTTTGATATTTTAGTCTTTGTTATAAATATTAGACACTTTAATCATTTAAATTTTTTTTTTATTTCCCTTTACTATTATTAATAAAGGTTAGATATTTTAGTCCCTTAAATTACTAAAGAGATCAAAGAAAAACCTAAATATAACTTAAATGATCAAAAATAAAATTTAGCTAGCCTTGATGCTCAACATTCTAGTTCACATAACCATTAAAAAAAATATTCTGGTTCACGTAAGAAATGTGTAACTTAGAATTTGTCCATATGATGAATAATATTTGATCAAACATTGTTTGTAATTTTTGTGTACAACTATCTTGTACTTGAATTTAAGAAAAACCAGTCCTCACTTATTGATCCTGTGATTAAAATTATTGTCTCACAGCTCTCACCTAACACGTTTCTTTATACTAGTATATGATATGATAGTAAGACTCTGAGAAGAAGAATAAATCATAAGGTTCCATTGAATGATGTAGGGTTGTCATTTTGACAGGTCTGTCACGATTCAATGTACTTCCTTAGTTCAATCGTCGCATATAATCTGTGTTTATTGCATGCATTTCATTATTTATTTATTTTCAATTCAAGAAGGGAAGTTGTTAGACCAAATTACAAACAAACACAACGATTAAAATAGACATCGGTTATATCATATCATAAGATGTTAACACAATTCGACGTGGATGATTTATAGTAAATACCGGTAGGTTTTAAAAGGGCACACAAGCCAACTATCGGTTTGTTTGTCTATAAATGTGAAACGACAATATGTCAATCCTTCTTCATAATATGACTAATGAGGGAGACAATAGAAAACCAATGATGGATCGGGACATCCCTTATTGACCAATGAAAGAAAGAAAAAAATTAGTAAGAAGATTATGAAGATTAATTGATAAAAAATAATTAATTATTAATTTTGAAAGTGACATTTATTTTAAGATTTTTTTTAGAATGAGACAATTATTATGGGATTCAGAAGTTTTATTTTTATATGAATTTGTGTTCCTGTCAAAGAAAAAGAATACGAGCTGATGCTATTGTTTTTAAATTACTCTTCAGTTAATGTAAATCTGGGGTATTTTCTAAAAACTCTTTTATTCTTATGGAACAATATTCTATGAGGGGCAATTTAAAAAATGTAATAACATATTGAATGAGTTCAACCAAATTTCTTAAAAAACGTAAAAAAGAAAATATTGTTTATATATTTTTTTCGGTTCTCTATATTATTATTATATTATTTATTGTTTATATATGAGAGTGAAGGAAGTATATGATTAACAAATATAATTAATATCAATTTAAAACTGAAAAGAACAATTATTTCAATATTCTTTTTGTTATAGATAATCAATTATTGTGTGGTGAATTGAGTAAAATGAGTAGATTTAAGAATGCTTCAACTCTTCTCTCTCATCTCACATTCTCAAACCTTAGTCGTCATCCATTTTTTCTTCTTGACGGAGGGAGGGTGATTTAGGATAAATTTTGATCCAAAAATCACTCATCTGAGTTGTTTTTTCCTTCTATCCTAATTGAATAAGTGATTTCACATATTTTCTGTTTTCTTTCGTTTGCTTTTGTGATTTCGTCGTCTCTAAACGACTCTATTTGTTTTGATTTTCCGTCTTTGTGCGGCGTATTTTTGATTCAGGTTGAAAGATTAGTTTTGAGCAAGTGCAGATCCGATCAATGACAATGACTTTAGCATCGTCAACGTTGCAGAACCGGAGACATGAGTATTTCTGAGACTTGAATATAGTCATATTTGTAGACATAGGTACTTTGCCGTTTTATGCTATTAACATGATGGTGTGAGTTTGTTCACATATTCATCCTTTTTGTTTTTAGCGAATTTGAATTTGTATTGTATCGATGTACTCTATCAATTTGAATGAATGCATATCGTTTATTTTTGTAAAAAAAAAAAAGAATGCTTCAAAAAAGGAACAAATAGTGGGTCGTATTTGACCAGTTCCTCACCCACCGTCTTTCATTTTTGTTTTTGTATGAATATCACAGTCAATGAAACAAATATTCATATTTTATAATTCAATTTAGCCTTAGAATAACGTTGATCAGCAAAATAGTAGGAAATATGAACTTTAGACTTTTCGGGTCAAAAACAATGTGGCCATGACTTGTTATCAGGAGTTGATGAGAGTGATCTATTTTGACTCATCAACAACAATTATCTATTTTTTCAAATATAATTTTAATGTAATGAATTAACGTACGAATTCACAATCTACTCAATAATGTTTTTTTTTTCTTTTCAAAATACATTTTTTCATGGATAAAAAAAAAAATACATATTCACAATATAAACATCGCTCTAAGAGCAAAAAAAAAAAAACAAATTCAAAGTTCATAATTTCATATTTCCAAAAAAAAAAAAAAAATAGTTTAACTACGATCGATTTTTCTATACAACCAATGTATTTTTGTTTGTTTTTTAATTGTGACATGCTTACATAATAATCGGACACATCATGTGACATAAACATGTATTTTAACAAAATTTGAGAACAAATTTTGGTCTTGAAAAAACTTTTAACATTCCCGTCGTCTTCCACATTATTTCCTTTCTCATTTCATCTTCATCGATTGGGATGATAAAAACCACAGAGTTTGTCTATACTTATGCTATAAATGTGACAAAGACTTCTCCTTCTCCATCACTTTCTGATTAACACATGACTAAGTTCGGGTGCAAATTCTTCAAGTATTGTTGCCCTTGATTGCAAATGTGACCTTTCTATGGCTGTTCCTATTTTAAAGTAATTTTTTATGTTGGTTATGTTATTTTGTCTTTGGGAGTTCCTATTCATTTGGATGTTCCTATTCTTTTATGTTCATCCAAACTTGTTGGATTTTTATTGTTAAATGGTGTTGTACTAAAATAATTTACCGAGTCATATGATAGAAAACAAATAATTTGTTTTAATCATTCATTTATTATTATATCTCATTAAAATACATTAATGTTATCAATGTCATTTAAATTATTTTTAGAAAAGTTCAATTGTCGGAAGCTAAAATTAATCATTCAATATATTCGTGATAACTGTCTTAATAAACCATTTTACGTGGATTAGAAAAAGATGATAAACAAAGAAAGATCATTTTTATTGTAGCAAATTTTCCTTATCAACTATTACTAATGCAATATAAAAATTAACAACTTGAGAGTGATGTACATAGTATTAGTTAAAAGTATACAATTTAAAAAAAGAAATCAATTAAACCTACATTTAAATTTGGAAGTGACACTCGTTTTTTTACAATTTAATTTGTAAGTGTGTCCTTTAATTAGTATGCAACAAAAGAAAATTGAAAAGCTACAAGTTTTGAAGATTCAAATGTGAGACGGGGTGAATATGACTTATGTGAAAACTCTATTGAATGGAATGTATTTGATGTTGGAAGAGAAAAATTAGAGACGTATGTCTTGCTTGTGTTGTGATTTTGATTTTTGTTGGATCGTGTTATATATTAAAGAAAAGTATATATTAAAATTGTACCTTTTATTCTTTACAAAACTAACATGCAAATATTTTTAGTCACTGTTGTTAAGTTGACATGTTTTTTGAATGATTTGTTGGAGGAGTATTTAAAGCATTATAAAACGGTGTCTCCACAAAATTTAATCTATAGGTCCAAATTTGTTACGTTTTTCTTGAGCTTTTCACGTGTAAAAATTTATATTTGATTCATTTCATGATAAAAAAAAAAAACTAAACTTTTGTAAACATGCTTTTAAAATATATTCAAAAAATTTAAAGTTGAAGGATAATTAAACATATTGTATTGCAATAGAGACTAAGATTGCTTGCAGAATAATTTGCTAGAATAAAAAATTTGATTCTTTTATGAAGAAAAAAAAATTAAGCTTGATAATTCAATAGAGACCAAATTTTTTTTTTTTTTTTGAAAGAACAAAATATTTAATTAGTAAAAAAAAAAGTGTCCTAATGTGTCTACTCTAAATTATTCCTTATGTATCGTTTGATGGCAAGGATAGGGAGATAAGATATGATAAAATTATCATATCCCGCTTAAATCTCATATTTGATTCATAAAAGGGATATAATATAATAAATCATTTTCTTATTATATCCTGACTTCCTTTTGTAATTTTTATTTTGAGTAAATTACACTCCCCTCCCCTCAAAGATACTTGAATTACACTCCCCTCCCCTTTAAGTTAAAATATACACTTCCCTCCCCTCTTATTCAAAACATATTAGAAAAAAAATTCACTCCCCTTCCTAAGAGAAGCTTGAATTACACCCCCCTCTCCTCTTATGTTAAAATCTACACTTTACTCCCTCAATATTCATTTTTATTATTTCTAATAATCTAGCAAAAAATAATAATTTAACACACTTCCTTAAAAAAAAAAATTAACACACTTAAAAAAAATAGTATTGCGGGTCTATTTTAATATAATAAAAAATTGAATACATATTTTTCACTATTTTTTATTCACAATTTCATTAACATGTAGTTTTAAACCCTATTATAAAATATGAAACAACCCAAAACAAAATTAAAATATGTGAAAAATTACTAAAATCATTAAAGCATGATTATTTAAAAGCTAATTTTATACTCTAATTTATAAAATCAATAGCAATATATTTAAATTTAATTATCATTGACATTTAAACTATAAAGAAATGAATTAATTTTTCTTAAATGGTGATTCAAAATTAATATATATTTTAAGAATATTTATTTATGTTCAAATAGATTAAAGTGTAGTGCATATTTAATTATTAAGGGAGGGGTTTGTAATTCAAGCATCTTATAAGGGAGGGGAGTATAAATTTTTACATAAAAAAATATTGAGGGAGTAAAGTGTATATTTTAACTTAAGAGGGAATGAGAGTGTAATTCAAGCATCTTTGACGGGAGGGGAGTGTAATTTACTCTTTTATTTTTAGTATATGTTGGGTTAGAAACTATCATATATACTTATTCATAATTTAATTACATGCTGTTTTTAAAATATTTAATAAATGAGAGTAAATTTCTCATTTAATTATAGTAAAATAATGATTTCTTATTTGTTATCATGTGTGCATCAAATACATGATAAGATTAATGTTTATCATATACATATCATATCATGATTCAGCTCTATATTATATCACGTATCTATTTTATCCTGATTATCAAACAGACCCTACAAAAATAATGTGTTGTAATTTTATAGATAATAACAAATAAATGTTTTTTACTCAAAAAAAATGTATGTGACAAAACGCATAAATCTCTTTTAAAATAATTTTCGGGAATTTTGTATAAAAACTTAATTGACGAGAATAATTTTAAATAATGACGAAACACTTTTTTAAAGTATGTACAAATAAAACACTCATCATGTATTCTAAGGAAATTTATTTCCATAAATAAATTTAGTAAAGTTGAAATAAATACCCTATTAATTAATTGATTACAGTAATCTATTTTTAAATCGATTTGTTACACTTTCCTTTATTTGAAAGAGTTTTACGGTATAATTCACACTCCGATGATTAATAGGTATAGAAATACAAATTCGAATTTGTGTTCTTACATATAAATTATCATTAAACTAATTGTACTTTACAATGCAATTTTTTAGGAAAATGTTTGTTTGCCAGACACTATAAGGTGTATGAGAGATAGAGATGCAAGAGATTAATACGCAAAGATGCGATAAGTTGATGATGCAATATAGTAGGTATAAAAAAACATAGATTTTCAAATATCATTGCTTTTTATTATTGCATTAGATCGGAAAAAACAAGAACAAGACACTTAAATAAGTGTTAAAAACAAGTAATTGAACTCTGATAAATGAATTTCTCAAATAACAAATTATTTACAAGAATTTAGATTTGATTCCTTAGCAGTACAAACCTCTGATTTTATTTATCTGTTTGGCAAACTTCGAATTATTATGATAATTTGTGAAATGAAGAAAATGCATAATAGTCTCTTCCAATCAATGAAATATCCTAATTTAAAAAAAAAAAAGAACAAGAACAAGAGACACAACATAGCTAGTATATAGCGGAGAGACATCATTACTCTAATTTTTTTAATCTCTCTTTCCTCTAGATTTTTTGTTTTTCACCTTTTACTACTACTATTGCTATTACCTTTTCTTTCTCGTTTGTTCCATTGAAAACCAACGGATTTTCCTCCTCAATCTCTCTCTCTCTCTCTCTTCCTTTTCACTACAGTACTTTTACACACGCACCCATATATATATACACTTACATACACATGTCCACTTTGTATCATCGTTTTAGCTCATTGTTCTTCCCATTTTTGCTTCCTCTTCTTTCCTCATCAACAACACTATCATCCTAATTTTCAAACACACACTCTTCTTGTGATCATCGACATGTAAGCACGTTTCATCTTTTTTTTTACTCTAAAACTTGTCTCCTTCCAACAATTTAATTTATTCATCTGTCAAATTTATACAGCTTTTAATGATGTTCGTCCCACCGTTTTCAATTTCCGTGTTTGTTTTTTTGTTTTCATTCTATATTGTTAAATGCTTGTTCTTTTTATATCATACCTGGTTATAATGGATTGGGATCTATGTTGGATTGGTTTGGTTTGAATCTATCGATTTCTGTTTTATTCTTATTAAATTATTAGTATTACTTTCTTTGTTGTGTGGTTTAATTTAGTTTAGTTTAGTAAAAAATAAAACACTACTAAGATGTTTATTATATTTGCTGATATTGGTTTTCGTGCTGTATTTTTTTTTTTTTAATGTGTAGTTGTTTATGATCTGGGTGGCTTCGTTTGAAGAGATAAAAATTGGATTTTGACGCATTCCCAGGATTTCATGGGTTGAACTGAAACAATCATATGGGTAGTTTCAGTGGAGAAGAAGATTGTCGGTTTTTTGATGCTGAAGAGGATGTTCTGTCTATTAGGGATGTAAATTCCGATGATGATGATAAAGGGGTGTCTGTGTCTGTTGATTTTGATTATGAAGTGTGGATTCGGAGTCCAAAGAGTGTGAGAGAGCGTAGGAGGAGGTTTATGAAGAGCATGGGAATGAGTGTAGATGAAATTGTAGTTGAAAATTCGTTAGATTTTGAGAAGGAAGATATTATGGAAATAGGAAAAGACAGTAATGGTTCTGTAGAGGAATTCAGTTCATGTCGGTTGTCATTGTCTTGTTGCTCTAGTGTGAGTTCTTCGGAGGAATTTGGTTTAGTGGATATTAATAACTTGCCATTTCAAGATGGAAATTTAGAGAAAAGAATGAGGGCTAATGAGAAGATGAGTGATTGTTCAGATCAATTGGTAGTTGCTAAGGAATCTGAGGATTTTGTGAATGTCTCTGGAGTGTCTCATTTTCAAGGATTGGTAGATAGGGAGTTTGAGGATACAAATGGTGTTGTGGTTACTAGAACGATAAATAGGGCAAGAAGGGGTTGGTTGAGAAGATTGAGATCGATGACGTGCGTGGTTGATAATGATAGAAAAGAAGGGAGTTATGCAGTCTCAGGGTGTAGGCTTCAGAAAGTAAAGGTCCGTCAATGTAGGAAGAAAATGAAGGAACTTTCATCACTTTACTTGAGGCAAGATATTCAAGCGCACGAAGGTGCAATTTTGACCATGAAATTTAGTCCTGATGGGCAGTATCTGGCCACAGGTGGTGAAGACGGGGTTGTTCGGGTGTGGCAAGTGGTTGAGGAGGATAGATGTAATGAAATTCACATTCCAGAAATTGACCCCTCAAGCATTTACTTTACAGTGAATAATCTCTCTCAATTGACACCATTGTTTATGGATAAGGAAAAACTTGGTCAACTGAAGAGCATGAGAAAGACTGCAGATTCAGCTTGTGTTGTTTTCCCGCCTAAGATCTTCCGGTTGTTGGAAAAACCATTGCATGAGTTCCGTGGGCATAGAAGTGAAGTTTTGGATCTCTCTTGGTCAAAGAAGAATGTGAGTGAATGTTATTAACTATTAAGATATTTAATTTAATTATATAGATGAAGCTATTAGAGAATTAATCAGTTCTCATCTTCCTTTTGAATGCAGTATCTTCTTTCATCATCAACTGACAAAACTGTCCGACTATGGCAAGTGAATCGTGACCATTGCTTGGAAGTGTTTTCACACAGTAATTATGGTGCGTCTTGCTGCATTTCTATTCCGATTTGCAGGCTTCTTTAGGTTTTTACCTAATTTGTTTGACCACGTCAGTTCATCTCACAATTTGTTTGTATTTGATGGTGTTGTGTAGTGACATGCATACAATTCAATCCTGTTGATGAAGATTATTTCATTAGCGGATCCATAGACGGAAAGGTGCGCATCTGGACGATTCCCGATTCTCAGGTTGTTGATTGGACTGATGTCAGAGACATAGTGACTGCAGTATGTTATCGACCGGATGGGCAGGTATTATTTAAAAAAACAAATTTCCATTCTATTTAAACATGTGCTTTATAGAGGAAATGATTTGATACGAATAATATGATGTATAACAGGGAGGAATTGTTGGATCTTTAGAAGGAAATTGTTGGTTTTATAAAATATCAGGTATAATCTTTATACATATATCTTGCCCATATATCTCCATATTCCATTTAAGTTATTTTTTGACCCTTCGATTTTTGGTACTTCTGAAATGTAGTTAGTTTTAATAATCAAAATGTTAGGTTTTGCTATTAAACCGTAGATTTTGAATAAGAAGTAACAAGATTAAGTCTACCGCTCCTTCAAAAAAAAAGAAAGATTAAGTCTACCGCAAAATATTAATCAAGTTATATTGGGATGTTGTCATTTTCATTAGTCTTTTAAACTACTACAATCACTTGAGACTTGAGCATGGTCCTAACATTTCTGGTTTTCAATTTTTGCTTGAACCAGATAACCAATTGCAGTTGGATTCCCAACTATGCTTAATTGGTAAAAAGAAACTTCCTGGCAGAGGGATAACTGGCTTTCAGGTATTTTGCTTTTGCTTCTTGTGTTAAGTAACATTTGTGATTATCTTTTCTCTGACAATTTTTTGGTGATTAACTGCGAATTTGTTATTTATTTCAGTTTCTTCCTCAAGATTCCAACAAAGTTATGGTTACCTGTGCTGATTCACAAGTCAGAATCCTTGATGGGCTTAATGTGATTTGTAAATACAAAAGTATGTTCCTTTGTTAAATCCCTACATACTCGTTGATTTAGCAGCCTCAAATTTTAGATAGTACTTGTTATTGATTTAGTCTTTAATTTGAATTTAGTTATATGTTCTGTCACTAAGGTTCATTACATTTTATTTTCAGGCCTTAACACAGGGAGTCCAATGTGTGCATCATTTACCTCAGACGGGAAACATATTTTATCAGCATGCGAGGACTCTAATGTATATCTATGGAACGTTAATCAGGAAGAGTCTAATAACCCCATGAAATCTAAGAAAGTTAGGTCTTGTGAGCGGTTTTCCTCAAACGCATCAGTTGCGGTACCTTGGCACGGTTTGAAACCTCAAGTCACCGAAAATGAACAATTGAATGTCTTGGATAAAAAGTCACCACAAGTTGTTATGCAATTACACCCCAACCCACCTGCTTCTTTCTCTCTGAGCCAAGATTTTTTCTTAGAGTCTTTTCCAAAGGGATCTGCAACATGGCCCGAGGAGAAGCTTCCTGTTTCGGGCTCCAAGACCAAAAAAACATCATTGCTGCGAAAGTCCGAATACAAATTCTTGAAATCTTCGTGCAAGAGTACCAACAGCGCTCATGCGTGGGGTATGGTCATTGTGACTGCAGGCTGGGATGGGAAGATAAAAACATTCCAAAATTACGGGCTACCTGTACCAGTTTGAAATGATGTGTGACTTTTCCTAAGTTGGAAAAAATAGAATCAAGATTCATTGCTTTGTTGGACATGTTGTCCTTTAGAAAATTACATGCTACAAAGTTTTTGGAAATAGACTCTCTATTGTAACTGCAAGATGCAGTTAAAGATCTCAGCCATCCAATTCCAAATCAATCGCAGGATCGTTTGAAATTAATTTACTGACTATGCAATCTGAACCGTTCGATCTCAAATCAATGACCGAAATTGATTACCGCATGATATTTGAAGTGCAGGAAATCCTGGTCCAAAGTTTATGGAGGCTTGAGAATGATGTTAAATTTGGCAGCATAAGGTAACAAGCAATTTGAGGTCAAAACCATGTGCAAGAAAATCAGATTATTGAGGTCAATGACAAGTGGTGACACTGTTCTTGTTGTAATGTAATGCAAATAGCCAAGTTTTAGCTTGTCTTGATCTTCAAGTCTTAATTGGGTTTTGGTCCACAAGAATCTACTGGCCCCTAAAAGAGATGCAAAGTCATGTGTTAAAAAAACTTGGAAGGGTCCCTAAAAGAGAGGATTTTGATATGTTGTGGGACCATGGGACCTTTGAAAACCCTTTTGGTTGCTAAGGTGAAAGGTGGAGATTTCAAAAGTTGGTGGCTCAAGTTCACTCTTGATCAATCAAAATGCTAAGGGTGAATATCTTTGTCTGCCAATTGTGCCATCCATGTGATCTTGTGGCCATTTGTACAAAAGGGTTAACTTGGAAATGTGTGGTAGTTGTTTTTGCTGGAATAAGTGCTTTAGCTGCTGCAATGAGAGTAAACAAACAGTACGAACAAGCAATGTGATTATGATCGGTTTTAGTGGCTCGAAGTCTTTGTTTGGCAACTGTTGTAGTGCTGACAAATATCATCATTATTACTAACAAAAATATTCTGTACATGGTCTCAATTTTAGGCCAACAACGCCTTTAATTAGTTGAGGTACAACTATGTTGGTCTTTCCTCATTTGATGTAAATTTGTAATTTGCTCGTGTAAGTAATAGTAATATTTTGTTGGTTTGGCTTTTTGGTTGAGGGAAATAGAAAGTGAACAGAAGTTTATCAATGATGATAGCTCTTTTTGGTCACCAGGAAAAGAACAACCACAGTACATTATTATAATTCTTAAAGTAGCATATTTTTTTTTTTTTTTGATGAAGAGCATATTATAATCCTTAAAGTAGTGTATGACACGTGCATGCATAATAGAATGGAAAAACTTACTCTATTTCATTTACCTTAAACTCATTTATTCAAAAAAAATCATATTATAGAATTTGAATTTTTAAATCTGCTCTAAATATATTTGCCAAAAATATAATAATTCAAGGAATACTCGTTTTCAACAAGTGATAGGCTATGTAAAAAAAAAAAAGTGATAGGCTGCAACAAATATGGTTGTTCACTCCCCAGCAATACCATGAAAAAGTTTAATGAATTATGTCATACTACTTTTTTGTAAAGGGACACTTTGGGGGAATAAACCAACAAAGTTAACTTTGTCCCTTGTCACAACAGTTGCATAATAGACGCATTAGTTTGTCTTGCCCGCAAATTATGAAGTCGTTGTGGTGTTTTGATTCCAGATGCAAATAATTTGAGGCATATGCTTCTTTCAACCATGTGATACAGTCTCTTGTGTGGTTGGAGATTCTGAACAAGTCTTTTAACAAAATGTATCTTTCCAGATCATATTTCAATGTAATGAGGGATCATACTTGGTCACTAAGTCACTGACGTTGTGATTTGTGAAAGTAAAATTAAATAGACTAGTGCAAATTTACCTGTTCAACCATATAGTGATTCATGAACTTGTACACAAGATGCTAATGGAATTTTGCCTACTATCTAATTTTAATGCTCAAAGGCCAAACCCGACCTTTAAAAGTTTTTTTGCTCTGAGCTTGATCAATGTTTATCTAGGTTTTTCGTTAATTTAAAATAAAATTAAATAAAATTAGAGTCTTTGTTGGGAGATGATAGACCTATTAAGAACAAAATGTAATAATGAGATGATCAATTTGTGTTTAGAGGCAACTCAAAGTAAGGATTTCAATCGTGTCGGGTAACGAGGGAAGCCCGGAGTATCACTCACATTGGACTTATAATAATCATACATGTGAGTTTGACACCACACCTGAATCTATAATAAGGCATTGAGTTTATAAGCAATATGAAACTTCTAACTCACATTTGAAATAATTTGGGACTTCCAACTCGCACTTGCTTCACAACAATCTCTGCCCTCAAGTGTGAGTCCATAAGTTCATTATGAGCCCCCCCTCAAGTGAAAGCTCTTTCATCCACATACACTTGTACTTGCACCATCATGTTGACAATGGAACACGCCGCCTGAACACCCTTGGTTAAGAAGACTTTCGATACAAGGAGTCAATCGAACTCTTGTAAAATCTCGACTCTGATACCACTATTAGGTCACAAGGGGAGTGTGGTATCACGTATATTGAGCATAAAGCAACCACACAAGTGAGTTGAACATCACATCTTAACCCAAAACTTTAAGTCATTGAGTTTATGGGTGTTATCATTTATAAAATGTTAAACCTCTATATTTCTTAACAATGTGAAACTTCTATCTCACACATGCTATAACAAGTGTCTTCACCGATGACTAGTACAAATTTACTATTAAAAAAACGTATAATACATAAGCCTCTTTTACAATATCCAGTCATATTTTAGCATTTTATAAAATATTACATAGATTTAAGAAGTAAAAAGATCACATTGATATTTTTAAAAGTTATGAGAGGATCAACTTGCACTTTCAAATAAGTTAAGAGAATGCAAAGTGGTTAAACATAAAAATAACGAATCACATGTATCTGGTTGAAAAATTTGGTATCGCTTGCATGGAAATAGTTGGATTGGGCTTAATACCAGCACTAATATTTAAACGGAAAACATACTTAAAATATGATATACTAGTACTTGTAAAAGAAAGCATCTTAAAACAGATGGAAACCAAACCCTTTGTACAAGAAACAAAAGATGATCACTAAACCTCTACGGGGAAACCATATAGCACACGAACAGACAAACGAAATTACAAGCACATGGTAGTGAACATTACAAGCACATACAGACATTAGAAAAGAATCAAATCTAATCAATGAGATAACAAATAAAAAATGGGTAATTAACTTCTTGAGGAAGTGTTAGACTTTGCTTGTAATCTTACTTAACCTCCTCTTTAGTCATGAATTAAACATAAGAAAACCTCTTTCTTTATTATTTTGAACTGCTTTATCCGTGACAGTTTACTTTTGTGATTAGATTTAGGCCAACCTAGCTAGTACACAGTGTTACCTACCAAAAGAACATTGGTACATAGAATCAAATGCTAAAAGTTGTGTTAATCAAAGAATAAAGGACAAAAAGCATAACTTTGTATTAACTTTGGAGAGAGATATGTTTTGATAAAAATATACACAAACCCGACAAAGAAACATGCAACAATTGCCTGCGCTCTATCGGTGGTGTACATCATCATTATAGTTAATTAATTGTTTAATAATTACATTATAATAATGCTTTGGATTACTATCATTTTGATCTCCACCCAGTTATTAATATATGAAGTCTAGTGATTAAAATAGAATATGAATAGGACAAACAAAAAATACGATGAAAGAAGGGATCATCATATGTAACTATTCTAAAACGTGTTTTCGTCCCCCCTATCCGGGTCCCATACAATGGACTTTTACTACTCCATGTTCGTATTCCATCAAATGATGATATGAATGAGGCCCGTGTGGTAGCTAGGTTTGTGCTTTTTTGAAAAGTTTTAAGGACATTAAATCGACATGATAATTTTTTTAGGCAAGCAAACTTTATCATTTCGTTGATAACTACATCTTGCATGCAACTTAGGTATTGGGCATTGTTGTGAGGTAATTCATGTCTTAGAAGGATTATTGTGATGTATGTAAGTTGTGAATTTTTATTTTTTATTTTTTTTTACATATGTTGTGAATTGATTGTAGTTCAATATATATTGTATGATAACTGTTTTAGTTAGTCGGTTGGTGACTTGTTGAACAAGTTAGAGAAGTTGGTCTGTCTCTACTATCTTTGAGTCAAGCTAAAATATAACGTTATCAAAACCCAACGACACTCAAACCAAATGTGTCACAAATCATACAATATATATTGTGGTCTAACATTGATTTTTAGTGGTTGGTCTAAAGCCTGTCATTTGTAATTGCTTCAACCTCGATATTTTTTGTTCTTCATGAAATAAATAATAAAAACAATAATAATCAAATTTGATATTGAAATGGAAACGAGCTTTTTAATTCATTTGATTAATTCTAAAGAACATCTCCAGACTGTTAATCGAGTCCAAACTGTTTTGCTTGATTTGAAAATTTACTCATGCCAATTCTCAATTGCAGGATCATAACCTACGAAGAGTGGGATATTTTGGACTAAAGTTCCCCTTTGGTTATTTCAAATGTAACATACTAATACATAGATAGATGTTGGGTTAATGTCATGGAAGGATTAACAGTTAAATTATAATGGGCACTTTGCAGAAGCTTTAACTTGTTGGTTTAATTCGACATATAGGTGCGTGAAGGAGAAGTGCTAGCAGTGCTCAAGACTATTCGGTGGGTTAGACTAATGGAGCTACCATTTGTAGTTTTTGAGATGAATAGCATTTGAGACAGACATGTAGAAGGGACGAAATATGGATCCATTATTCATTGGTGCAAGGAGCTTCCTCTAGTATTGCCAAACTTTATAGTTGATTTTATTTTGAGACACGCAAATGTGATTGTACGCACTCTAGTTCAAATAGTCACTTCTTAAGCTAATCTCTTTATATGAAAGAAACACACGATTCCAGAGTATAAATTAAATAACTACTTATCTCATTGATTGGAAAATGAAAACTGAATTACACCAAAAATCTTGAGTCTCTATATGAACCAGAGAAAGAAGAAGAAGCTTGTTGAAGTTCTAACAATCCCTGGTAACCTAAAGGATAATGCCAATTGACTTTAAAAAAAAAAGCCTCCAAACCTCGTATTTTCTTATAAATGACAAAAATTGGTTTTGCATTGAGTTAAAAAGTTTGTACTCGGGAAAATGGAGGAACAAAAAAGGTGGAAATAAGAGATCTCCTGCCAATCATGATCAATCTCTTTCTGATCATGAGGGGTATCATCCTACTGCCTACTGGAGCATATAGGCTGTATAACCTTTCAATTCAGAAAATTCTATACAATAGAGAAGAGTAAAACAATGAAGAAGGTGAAATAAATAGCAGAGAGCATACAAATCAGCGTTAGTGACCACAAAAACAAAGACATGCCAGCAACATAAGACGGCTTTGAGTTACTTTTTCATGATGTAATAACAACTATGGAAGACCTAATACATTTTGACTTTGAATTGTTTTCTTATAGTGCAGCAGCTGAGGAAGACCTGGTATATTTTGCATTGGCTGATGTAGAGCCAATTGAATTGAAGATGAAATACATGAAAAAGTTTTGAAAAGTAAGATGCCATGAGGGGGTGGGGGGCTGAAAGTCATGGATAAAGAAGATAATTCATACTTGGGAACTGGTTAGATTGTTTCCTAACATGCAACATGCAACCAGTCGGTGTAAAATGGATTTACAAAAAAATTGAAGCAAGATGGATCTATTGCCAAGTACAAAGCTAGATTGGTGGCAAAAACGTTTCTCTAAATGGTTGGTGATTGCTTTTGCAGGTATGAGAAGTTGGCCACTATTAGAGCTTGATGTCAAATTTGTCTTCTTAACTGGGCCATCAGAGGAGGAAGTGCATAGTGCAGCCCCCTCAATTTGAGGTTTGGTAGCACCAAAGACATGTGTATAGGATGAAGAAATCTTTATATGTGCCAAAACAAGCACCAAGGGCCTATTGAACCAAAGGAAAGGCTCCTTCTTATTGTAAGAAGGTTTCTCCAGATGTGCAAAAGAGTATGAAGCACAGAGCTAAAATGTTGTTTGTATGCTTGCATGTTAATGATACACCTGTGATTGGAAACCATCTAAATGGCACAGAGGAACTCAAGGTAACATTGAATTCAGAATTTGGCGAGAAATTTGTGTGTGCTATATTGCTAAGTATCATACTTCTTGAGAATGAAATTTGTTGTTACAAACAAACCAAGGGAACAATTCTACTTCAGAATATGTTGAATCGCAACCCAACATACAGTCATGTATAATCAAATGTGAGACTACTGAAAAATTGTGATGAAAGCGGAGTTGAAGGAACTTTGTTTAAACAAAATGTCGACATCCCTCACAAATTTGTGAAACAGTAAACTGGATATTGCATTTAGTATCTATTAAAAACTTACATAGACGCATACAAGAACACGCTACACAACGCTGATGCATGTCAACGTATAATAATTTGAGAAAGTTGATTAATTAATTGTAATCACATATGTCGGTGTTCTTGTGTCAACCACCAACATGTGACCGGACAATCTGTGATCGAAGGTGTTGGTGATACATGGTGTTCACTAGTGTTGGATTAATTAGTAGATTTCTGAAGATCCGACTTGTCAAACAAATACTAGAGTATATCATCAAGAGTGTCTTTTGCTACCAATTTCATGCATTAAATTAAATAATGAAGTATACATTTGAGATCAAATTTGCTAAGTAAAGGCACATTCAACAATGTTTTCATAATTTTGATACATTGAAGAACTACTCTCACCATATTAGATACATTCAAATACGGAGGCGTGAAACTCAAGTCAAATGTACTAATGCAATGGTTTGTGATCCGCATATGGTTGACAAATTAATAGCAGGTTATATAAAAATTTATAACATTGAAAACCAATTAAAATGTTAATCACGAATGAATATGAAAAAACAGGAAGAGGCATGTTAATTGCTATGTAAATAATAAGAAATTTTCATATCGAAATTTACTCACAATCCATATTGTTTATTGAGAAAACAAAACAACAGAAAAGGGTGATAGTAATAAAACTACCCTAAAACTCAAACAGCGGCGGCGTTGTTTTTGTTGTCGGAAGGAGGAGGAGGCTGTGGTTGAGGATGAGAAGAATCATCGGAGAATCTGTTGGAATCAGAGGGAAGGATGAGAAGAGGATCGTCAGGATCATCGGAGGTGGAGAGATTGATGCAAGAACACCGTTCCAAAGATGCAAAGAAGGCCGTTGCAAGATTCATCCCTATCCAGCTCGCCATTCCGTTCCAGCAATACCCTTCACCCTCTGCTCCTGGTCTCTCCATGGATGGTTCTCTTGCTTCTTCTGATTAACGATGGAATCAGAAAGAGAATTAAGAGAATGAAATTGTGAAACGAAAGGAACTAATTCTTTATGGTGAAAACTGGGATATAATCGTTATTATTCAATTTTATTTTGTCTGTTTTGGTCAACACGTGACTGTTGTTTTTACACAATATTTTCGGATCGATGGCTGGCCCATTGACTTGACTTGCCATCTAATTTCCACATCCCATTCCTATCCTTTATCTTCTTTTTATTTTGATCTTCACCGCTCTCCGTGTATATATGAGTTTATGTATGCTCCATTTCTAACACTTCATGTTCATTTGCATGTAACAAATAAATTTCTTCCAGTTGAGATGTTAAATTAAAAATATAAACATTTGTTTAATAAAAAAAAATGCATGTCCCACTTTCTCTCAAACGAGTCCCATCCTCTTTCATCTTTATTTGTATCATCGTCTCTCTCCCTCCCTCCCTGCCGCTTCCCTCCTTCATTGTCGTCGATTGAAAGTGAGATACTCAATTTTTATGTATTTGTTACAATTTGGTTTAATAATGAGATACTTGATTTTGAAAGTGAGATACTCAATTGAGAAATTCTCAAGATGCAGTGAGAATTGATTACGGTGAAATAGAACCCAAGATAAATTGAAATTTAGGTCTGAGAATTTTAAGACTACAAGAAAGTGATGGGTCTAAGAGAAATCAACAATTTGGGATAATAGAAAACTAATTTGGGAGTAGAGAGGTGTTGCAATCAGTCAGAGAATCGAGTTTGAGAGATCAACGACGGTGAAGGAGGCTTAAAGTGGAGAAGGATAACAAATGTTCAGGGACAGTGGTGTTGATAAAGATGGAAGATGAAGGAATCTGTTTTATTAAACAAATGTTCATTTTTTTAATTTAAAATATTAAACATTGGATGTTTTCTTTTTGTTGAGGGATTTAATCCTTGGATGTTTAATTGTCACATGTCTTACCTCTATACCTTAAATGGATTAAATGAAACATCCATTAAACGGAGTATATTCCAACTTTCCATATACAAGATAACAAAAGGATCAATATGTTAGATCGATCCGTTTAACCTGCTTTTCTTGTGGATCAAGTTAAGATTTTGAAACGGCTGCTACTCGTTTCGTCTAATCCACTAGAAAACACAACAGAGATGGAACAAGTTGGCCCGTCGGATTAAAATTAAAAAATAAAATACACTTATTTTTATTTATAAATCACAATCTATTTTTCAATTTTCTTCTCTGTAGAATATTCTACATATTAGACCGTCGTTTATTTTAATCACTTTAGTTTCATGATTTTAGTCTCATATTTTTAATAGTGTATCAATTGGCAAACTAATTAACTTTTTTATGTTGGTTGTCTTGTTGATTTTTTTTTTTTTATATATAGATTTTTAGAAGATGTGACATAATACACAAATGTTTGAATGATAATTTTCATATTTTTAGTGGACTCGTTATTTACATATATTAGTTTGATAAAAACTACTCTCTCGACGTCACTTAACTTAATTTTAGGTGATGCATTCGTCATTATTTACTTTTTATTTTTATTTATATTAAAATATAATTTATATTAAACATAATAATTAAGAAACAACTCAAATGAGGAATGTTATTTATACAACCAATTGCAAACAAATTTTATGACAACCACTTTTCCTTTCTTTTTATTAGATAAAAATAGTAGAGAGAAAGAAGAGGAGAGAGGATAAAAACACAAGTGAGTATGAGAGGGAGGGTTGTTTCAAAAGTTGTCAAAATATGGTTGTACAAATATCATTTCCCCTTGTAGTAAAATTGTCTTTTAACGCCTTATAACGATAGACAAACCTTACAAGTGAAATAGGTTTTAAGGCTGATTTAGCTTATTTAAAAGTAGATAAAATTGACTATTTAATTATTTTAATATGAAGGATGCATGTAAATATGCTTTCATGTCATATTAGACTATTAAATAGGTCAAACTAGGCCAACTAAACAAACCTACATAAAGATCATAGGTCAAACACGCTTGAAAAAAAATTCGAAGGCTAAGCTCAGAACTATCGTAGTCTAGTCTGACATGACATATTTTCACTCCTTCCCGTAACATGGAGATTAAAATCTACTCCATCCGTTTCAAAATGAGTGGCGCTTTAGCTAATTGCACACATATTAAGGAATGAAATAAAGTAGTCAAATGTCATAACAATTTTACCAAATTATCCTAATCAACTATTGGTTTGTTTTCATTAAAGAAAAAAAATAAGTAGTGTAACATAATATTAATTGAAGGGTACAATTGAAAAGAAAAAGTTATTATTGCATTGGAAACTAAAAGTGTCATTCATTTTAAAACAATTATTTTTGGCTAAAATGACATTCATTTTAAAATGGAGAGAGTATTTGAAATAGGAGACCAAAATGTATTTCAACATTTGTATTTATAAATGGTAGCTTTTCTCCTGAAAAAAATAAATTAAATTGGCAGCTTTTGAAATTTTATTGATAAAATAGATATTATATCATAGTGCCACGTGTGATGCCAGGTAACATATTTATCCGCAGATAAGCAAGCAAGGGTGTGTGGAGTGGTCTGTCTGAATTCTGAATGTTCCAAAAATTGAAGTGCAGAAAGAAGAATGGCCAACCTTTCAATTCAACTCCCACGAACAAGTTTGTCCATACGCAACTTCTCAACCAAACGACCATGTTTCACCACTTCTGCTTTACCCTTTACAATCACTTGCTCTGGTCTTACTCTATTTCATTTCTTTCTCTTCATTTTATACCATTGCTTACTTCATGTAAAATAACCAAGACATTCAAATTTGTTTGTTCTGTTGTAGTTGTAGGAGAAGCTGAGTTAGATGGAACTGAGAATAAGCCAAGGTTACTTAGTCTCAACAAAATCAAGGGTGTTGCCTGTGGTATTCTTGCAGCTTATGCTGTTACTTCTGCTTCATTTCCCGTTACTGCTGCTACTCAGGTTCAAACCTCAAATTCACCTGAAAATATTAACACCCGCTCATCACTAACTAAACAATTTTCTATATTGCATAATTCATACATATTTTGATATATAAAAGTGGGTAAACAATTCATATAATTAATAGATTAGTAGGTTCTCTTGCTTCCCTAACTTATCTGCAGTTGTGAATGTAAGTTGCATTGCATATTAGACTAAGGTTGTGTTTGGACAATCAACTTACTTAAGCACTTATAGCATAAACGGTTATCATGAAAATGCTTATGTCTAAGTTACTTCTATAACAAAATGTTGCGAATTCGATGAAAATCACACCAATAACAACTTGATGTGTGGAGCAAGGGATAATCAAGCAACCAAAACAAAGTGTATGAAAGTTATAAATACAAGCCAAAAGTAGAAAACAACGAGAGAGAAAAAGAAGAGAGAACACAAAAGAATTTGTTGACCCAGTTCGGTCCAAATTGACCTAGTCTGGGGGAGAGAGCAGCCCTCTGTTTCACTATATGATGAGTAATCCTAATAGAGTTTCCCAAGGTGAATCAACCCTCAAACCCTAGTGTTTGTTCCCAAGAGACAAACTCTATACAAACCCTAGTTTTGTTGTTGTTATTCTAAACCCTTGTTTCAGCCCCCTCTATCTATCTCTCTCTCAAAGTTTAGCCTGATACAATGTCTATATTTATAGTAAAAGTATAACTCATAAATTTGGAACAAATACCACACTGAAGATACGTTTTTTTTTTTTTTTTTTCTCTTTCAGTTAAAGAATATTTGCATCAAAAATATAATATTCCTTTTCAAAATATATTTGCATCAAATCGTTCTTCATACGATACAAAAATATATTTATTGTCCATAAATATATTTTCAGCACAAAATATATTTGAAACAAATCTTTTATATTTTTAGCAACAATATTCTCCATCCATCAAATTTTGAGTCATACTACAACACAAAAGATAAAATAAAGTCTTTGCTGTTTTCATAAAGTATCCTGGAAAGCTTGTGAAAGTAAAGAGGAAACAGCTTATAGACATGTCTTATGCAATTTTCATAAGCTCGTACAAACAATCTTACAAGTGTTTATGTTAGTAGATAAACTCAAATAAGTCAATCTAAATAGACCCAAAAGTTGTTAAGTTATTTTTTTTATCATTCTGCCGCAGGGTCCATAGCGAATAAGTTTAATAGATGAATTTTCTAGAAACACAAGTTCAATGAGACCGCTTTATTTGGCTGCTGTGCAGAGTTGCACGAGACAATTTGCATGTGCATGATATTACTGAACTTATTAGGTGTTTTATTTAAGATATGTCAATGATATTTGGAACAGATTTTACTCTCAAGATATCCACTCATGTTGGAACTTGGAAGAGATCAAATGGTTTCTTTCTCAATCTATCTTTTGATTCTCTTCATGGTAACATGATACCGAGTATCGAGTGTCGCGGTTGATGGGGAGAGTTTTTCTATGGTTAGCTTGGGTTTGAGGACATGTGATATAATGGTTAACAGTTAGTTGTAAACTTGTAAGTGAGACTGTTCAAATTAAAACACTATAATATTAATCCAAATGGTTTTGACAAGTTTGGGCACTTGTGGTTAACTACAATTGTGTTTGGAATGTGGTGATGGAACCAATTGGTATAGAAGAAGAAAGAATTTCTTTTGAAATGAATGAATGGTGCATTCTCAGATTATTCGAGAAAATCTGATCATTTGTAGTCTCGATTTGATTCACTAACTGAATACCCTTCCTAACACTTTTATTTATAGGCCACATGCCCTATTTATTTTCTCTAACCAATCCAATCTTATTAACTTACTAACCTTCTTCACTAACAGTAACATAGAAGACCTAACACATGGGTCTAGTCAGGAAGCCTATTAAAAGTTCGGGTGAAAATTAGTCCATCTATGGAGACATTTATTCATCATTTAATTAAAATGGTCATTCGGATAAATCTCAAGAGTCCGAGGTTTTGCCCTTCTAAGCTTTGCAGACATGACCTACATTTTTCATTGTCATTTTGGGATCTGGTCTTGTATTTGGAATTCTCGGAGTAAAGTTACTTACAAACTCAATTATTTGTGTCTTTTCATTGGGGCTGGTTTTTGTTTATACATCCTTGTCCTATATTTTATCAAACTATCATTTTTCAATCAAGCTCAAGGCATATTTTCATTTAGGATAGTATTGAATATTCAATAGCATATCATTATTTATTTTCTTTAGATGAAATATGCAAATATTCTGTTTAAGTGATGTATCATGTCAGTTATAAATGTTATTAAGTTTAAATTTGTGAAAACCAAAGTTGGTTCGCACTTCTTTTGCAGAGACTGCCCCCATTGTCAACTGATCCCAATCGCTGCGAACGTGCATTTGTTGGCAACACAATTGGTCAGGCAAATGGTGTATACGACAAAGCATTAGATCTCCGGAAATGTGACTTCACAAATGAAAAATCCAACCTGAAGGGGAAGACTCTGTCTGCAGCACTAATGTCAGATGCTAAGTTTGACGGTGCTGACATGACAGAAGTTGTAATGTCAAAGGCTTATGCAGTTGGGGGCAGCTTTAAAGGTAACCTTTTTTACTTGTACAAAATCAACTGAGTCTGAATGTTGAGGATTTGTTAGCCTTCATGAACATGACCAAATACATGTTTCTATACATTCTTACGATACATCTGGAACAAGTATAAACTTGTATTTATGAAGAATAACTTTTATGTCGGAAACATTTACTAAACTTGAATGGTATACAAGAATATAAGATACTCATTTTCTGATAATAATTACCTCTAATTTTTTCATCTTTCACAACTATTGCTCAATTTAGAGATGTTTTGCTAATAGTTGTGAAGCTTAAGCCATTATGTTGAATGCTATATATATTACTCCATTTGTCTCTTATTAAGCGTCGCATTTAGAATACTTGTTTGTCTAGCATTATTTGTCACTTTTGATTATTAATGGAACATTAATTACTTTATTTCACTAATATATCCTTATTTATTAGTATAACTCGACTCAACAAAGTAATCCACTAACTACTATTAGTAAGGGTACTTTTGTTAACGAAGCTTATTTTATCATAGAAATTGGTATATTCAATGATCTTACTAAAAAGTGTGCACAACTTTATAAACCGTTTATATGAGACTTCTGTCAATGAGTATGCTCAATTTTGAAAGTGTTCAGCCACTTGGAAGTTGTGATTCATACTAATACTATTTGGTATTTGCCATATAACAAGACACTGACTCAATTGCGATCTTTTACAGGTGTGGACTTCTCAAATGCAGTGTTGGATCGTGTTAATTTCGGGAAAGCAGATCTTCAGGGAGCTGTATTTAGGAACACAGTTTTGTCAGGCTCCACCTTTGACGATGCTAAACTGGAAGGTGCGGTTTTTGAGGACACTATCATTGGTTACATTGATCTCCAAAAGATATGCAGAAATACAACCATCGGCGATGAGGGTCGAGCTGAGCTAGGATGTCGATGATAATTAAGCAGAATGTGTCCATTCATGTCTTCTTTTTTTCTTTTAAGCTACTGTATCATGAATCCATGATATATAAGAGTGCCTTGATGAGGAGAACTAGTAGATGTTTGCCACATTACATCCAAAAGTAAATTGAAATGTTTTATTTTCCTTTTTAGTGTTGTATTATTTCATTTGTGTTCAGCTCAACTTACAAATTGAAGACATTAATAATGGTATGATTAATATAGTTGCACTTGTGCTGTTCAAAAATAAAATATAAAAATATACTTGCACTTGTTTTTAAGATGTCGCCATCATTCTTTTAAATACAAATGATATAATATATTAATGTTTTTAAGATACTTTTAACTGAGCCAGATATCTTCTTTTGTTAGATATCATTTTTGTTATCAATTAATAACACAAAGCGCATCTGGTGTAGTGGTATCATAGTACCCTCCCACGGTACTGACCAGGGTTCGATTCCCTGGATGCGCACACTAACCTTTTTATTTTTAATTGTTTCTAGCTTTTTTCCTATTTATAAAAGTGACTTTGTTTTTCGACAGAAGAAAGTGACTTATGTTATAGATAGGAAAAATTATGTATTTCAAGATTTTTACCATTGTATATCCCAAAAATGGATGATATGTTAATATTTATGAATTAAAGTGATCTTCATATTTTAAAGGTTTTGTAGGTTGCTTTAGAAAGTGCAACTCAAACGATAAAAAAATAAAATAGTGACATTTGATATATTGATGGACTATTCAAACACATGGCATTCATCTTCTTTATGCATTTTATGCATTTAGTTTGTATAAGTTTTTCGTTAAGTTTTTTGTAAAAAAAAAAGGTTCCAGTCCACAAATCCTAACTCAATTTGCAAAATATTAAAATTGTTAAATTGTATGTTGCGACTGAGTCTCGAGTCCCTACCTTCTCACTTGTGTGTGACTTTCAATGACTATTGTCATTTTATATATCTAACAAAAGATAAGGTGTTAGTAAGATTTTTTTTACATTTACAACACTCTAAAAAATACATATCTCTTTGCATGTCACCAAACAATTTTTTGAGAAATCATCCCTATACATTTTAGTGCATGATTGTTCACAATTGATAGATGATAAACTTTCATAGTCATAAAATAAAACATCATGTAATTAACAAAATAAAACAATGCATTATTTAGCTAGTAAAGAGAATGCATATATATATATATATATATATATATATATATATATATATATAGATCGAAGTTTAAACTTCGAACATGTCACTTATTCACTTTAAAAAATGAATTATACTACCCTAATTAGCTTGCCTTGATTCCGTCCTTACTACAAAGTCTATAGTATCCTATGTGACACACAATAAATCAACTTGTAAAAGGGTGTTTTTGTTTATCAATAATCAAGTTTCTTAAGTCTATAATATATCATGAAAGTCTGAGATCAAACCAACAAGATAGCCGTATTATGGCTAAATTAGTTTGATGGTAAATTTATTTATTGAATAAACTAAGAAAGTGATATATGTTTTTGTAAGTCACTTAATATATGTATTTGTCACACTTTTTCAATTAACTTTTTGTTTTTTATATTTTTGTCATATGACTATAGACTTAATTAAAAAATCTTTTTAAAATAAAAAATGAAGATAATCTCTACCTAAATTTTTTTTTCGACAAGATAATCTTTACCTATTTAGAGAGCATGTACACATTTCACCCAACCTAAGTATAGCACTACGAGAATTGTTGTTCCTACATATGGTATGGCTGTGCCACACGAGTAAGTTACGGAAATGCCTTTCGGTAGTAAATTGCCGAAGTTTTTAGGAAACCGGCGGCAGTTAACTGCCGAGGAAAACCTCGGTAGTTAACTGCCGAGGAAAACTCAACATAACCAGAACCCAGAACCACAGGTAGTTTTTAGAATGATGAAGATTTCCTCGGCAGTTAACTACCGAGGTTTTCTTCGGCAGTTTTCTTCGGTAGTTAACTGCCGAAATTGTTTAAGTTCATGTTTCCTCGGTAGTTAACTACCGAGGTTTTCCTCAGCAGTTAACTGCCGCCGGTTTCCTAAAAACTTCGGTAGCAAACTGCCGAAGGGCATTTTTGTATTTTACTCGTGTGGCACAGCCAAACAACATGTGGGAAGAGCAATTCTCTAGCACTACACTACTACCTACAAAAATTAAAGAGGCAGTTAGAGACAGATCAGATATAGCACAACACCGTGGTCCACCGCATTTAAGAAAAGCAAAATTGTTCCAATCCTTTTCCGTGACATCACCACGATTCTCTTCAAATTATCAAGAACCATTCCACGTGTCACTCTTTAAACAACGAGTCCACAAAACCACAGTTACCCCCTCGATGCACCAGATAACTCCTTCAGGCGCCAACACACAGAAAGACCAAACAACCATTCTCTCACGGTTCATCTCATACTTGGTTCTTCTCACCTTGATCGAAATTTCCTTCACAAAATCTTCCTCAATATCTTCGTCATTCACAAAAAAAAAAAAAAAGTACTAATTAGGGTTTTAGCTTAAACAAAAATAATTTTCTTAAAACCTAGGTTATTTCACAGTATTTAATCTGTGAATTGCAATATTTTTCTAGGGTTTCAAGTTTCATTCACGAAAAATGGGTGAATGGCATGATTGGCAATCTCTTCTTCAATCAATTTTCATCGGTTTAATCTTCTCTTACCTTCTTGCAAAACTCATATCCATCGTCGTTTCATTCAACAACGAAAATCTCACAATCACACGCAACACAAACCCCAACGCCGTCGTTTCACACGATGATACCAAACAAGACGACGTCGTTTCTGATCCCGGACACCGTCCCGAAGCCGAAGCTGAGTCGGTTATGGCTGAGCAAGGTAGCATCAGAAACGAAAGCGTTGACGGTGGTGATGATGATTACGATGATGATTGGGAAGGTGTTGAGAGTACTGAATTAGATGAGGCTTTCAGCGCTGCTACTGCTTTTGTTGCTGCTGCCGCCGCGGACCGGCTTTCGCAGAAGGTGTCGAATGATGTTCAGCTTCAGCTTTATGGGTTGTATAAGATTGCTACTGAAGGTCCTTGTAGTACGGCTCAGCCTTCTCCTCTCAAAATGACGGCTCGTGCTAAATGGTATTCAATCTTGCTTTCTTGAAACTGTTTTGTTTGAGTTTGAATCTTGTACAAGACAATAAAAGAAAGGAAAAAGCTTTAACATTATGCAACAATTTTAAAGGGTTAATAGTGTATATATTTGGAATCTTTTGTTTGTGCTGCCTCTGAGTTTTAATAGAAGTTTTTTTTTTCCTGGGTAGAAGTTCAAATAGATTCTTTAGCCTATTTAAGGCTAGACCAACTCTACTGTAAAATAACGTTTGGATTAGCGGTTAGTTTGGAAAAATCACAGTGATGCCGCGATTTTATTGAAGATTTAGAGAGAAAGTTGGGTAGCACCTATAGTAGAAAAGATGGTGGAAACCAGTCTTAGGTGGTTTGGGTATGTAGAGAGAAGAGCGGTAGATTCTGTAGTAATGAGAGTAGATCAAATGGAGGATAGTCAGATCACTAAAGGGAGAGGACAGCTAAGAAAAACTATAAAGATAGATCTAGAGGTTAATGAGTTAGATTGAAATATGGTTTTTGATAGAACATTATGGTGTAATTTGATCCATGTAGTCAACCTCATTTAGTGAGCTAAGGCTTGGTTGTGTAGTGGTACATAGTGTAGCTTTTGCCAAAATCACGGGGGCTCACCATGATTCTGGCTATCTCAATGCCAATCCAACATACACAAGTCTTTTATTTTGTGAAATAGGCATCATTTATAAATTTTGATGTGTTGTTACTGATAATTGTATGCAGTCATTTTTCCTACCCGGTCAAGTATGGTTATCTCGCTGTACCATAAAAAGAAAGGTTGTTTTGTTAATTGTTTTGGTTCAGTGCTAATATCGCCTTCAACTTTCTGTAGGCAAGCGTGGCAGAAATTGGGTGCTATGCCTCCTGAGGATGCAATGCAGAAGTACATTGACATTGTGTCGGAGCTATATCCTACTTGGCTTGATGGTGCACCTTTGGTGAGCTAATAAGCCGTTTCTTGTGCTCTAAATTGATGAATCACTATTTCTTTCTATAAAAGGGACAATGATGTATTTTCTTGTGCTCATTGATGAATCGCTATTTCTTTCTATAAAAGGGAGAATGATGTATTTAAAAGGAAATTATTCTTTACTAGTTACATTCTTTATGTGTGTGTTAGTGTAGTTTTTTTTATTCAGTCTCTAACTACCCAACTCGTGGTGTTTCTGTGACAGAGAAGTAAAACCGGCGACGGTGGTGGCCCAAGTTCAGAGGCTCGGGGACCAATGGGACCAGTATTCAGCTCTTTTGTTTACGAAGAGGAATGTGGCAGTGACTCGTAAGATTTTGTAAAACTCAAACTCTATCAGTTTTTGTGCATATATCACCTGTAGATGGCCATGCGGCACTAATTGGTTATGAATTTATGTATATAGTGTTAAATATTGCTTTGATTGATGTTTCCCTGATGTCTCTCCAGTAGTTAGATTGGTGGGATGTCTTCAAGTGGTAATTATAATGGTCTCGATTCTTAGGAGGTCTATCAATCTATCTGAAGTGAGATTGATTCTCTACGAAGGCTCCTCTCCCCTTCTCTAGTCTTGCCTTTGTTGACTGAATCTTTTGTGTATTGCAGCCCCCCTATCTAATGTTAGGTCTTTATATATTACACAGTCGGCACCTACAATAATTTATTATTTTTAAAAAATAAAATAGAAAAACCAGACATCATTTTGGTATCATGAAAGTACATTTTGCTGCTTTTTGCGAAGCAGCTTGGTTCATAATTAGTTGTTTCCCCTTCCTAAATTTGTCTTGTTATATGCTAGGCTTTGGATACACTCAAAGTGATAATAGGCCTTCTTAGTTTTAACTTTGAAATATTACAAATCAAATTGTTGTTTTAAATTTGAACAGAGCAAGGACAATATTGCTTTGTGGGTTTCTGGAATTAAACCAACCTTCTGCAACTCAATAATTTTTTTGGAGTTTTGAAACTAACTGTCATATAAGTATTTATATCATTTTTTTGTATTATCAACTGATTCAATTCTTAAGTTTCTAAGCTTTGCATCATAGGGGATAGAATACGCATAAAATCTTTGGTTTGCTTTTATGGAGAGTCCTTTGATTTGGCTCTTCTAACATGGAGTGATTTTCATGCACAACAAAATATGGAAATGTTAAAACATCAACATTGGTTGAAATTTATTACTTTACCCAATGAACCAAGATATCACTTTGGAGGAGCCAAGCATGCTTGATAAAACTAATACACACCCTTCTCATTAATCTGTCTCCTTGTCGCGCTTTTGTCATCCTTCTTTCGAACCACCTTTTTTATTTACACAAATGACCAATTCTCACCAATGCCGCGTGTGTTTTTTCCCATTAAACTATTGGCATTTTGGAGGAATGATTTCAGGAACTGATCACAAGGTTACTTTATTAATCGGTAGGCTATAATATTTTAATGACATTATTTAAATGTACGGAGTACTAAGGTTATGAATAACATTTGAACAATAAAAATCAGAAGTCGTGAAGCTTCTTCTTCAAAAGGCAACAATTTGTTGGGAGAAAAAAATTTGATAGATATTAATGTTTCATTATCTTCCTTTATAGGAAAATGGATGCCATTCACGGATTTGCTAGAGAGGGAGATATGACTAATCTACTAAAGTGTATTGAAAGTGGAGTTTCAGTGAATTTGAAGGGTGAGTTATTTAGATATTTTCTTTTCCAACTGTATACATTATTCTTCAGCGTGCTGCAGGTTGTTAGTTATTTATTTTATCTTAAGTCTTTTGGCTTTCAAATAGACAAAGTCCCTCATTAGCAGCTTTTGTTCAGTGCAAATCACCGACTTCAGTATGACAACATAAACTTGAATTTTAGCGGCATTGCTTGACAAGCCTAACACAAGAATATGTATATTTCAGTGTTTTGGAAATATTTAACAGCTAAGTCATGAGCTATGTCTTTCTCAAAAAGCCTCAGCAGTTGGCCTAAATGCCTATTTGAAGATAAAAAGTTGATTGATAACTGAATTGACATGGCATGGAATTAATCTTGCTGGTCGTATTTTGTTTCCTTTCAGTTATAAAAAATTAGCTTAAGTGAAGAATTAGCTGGCCTAAATGAGCTATGTCTGTTTTGTCAGACGTCGTATTTCCATTTTAGCTTTCACTCCCACTTGCATCTTTGTACTTAGGAAGGAGTATACCACAGATTCACTATTGGCACTTTAAAAATGGGAAACATGCCTATAATCAGACCATAACTTTAGTGTCTTCAACATTATGTTTCCTTAAGAAATGATTGATCTTGTAAGAAAATGTTTGTAAGTAAAGCTTATGAAGTTCAATTTATAATTTTAGAAGTTGAATTGTCAATGTAGCATGAGATGATAAATCTCGTTGATCTCTACTAATTCGGGAGGTCTTTATTATTTTGCCCATAGAGGAGGATACATCAAGATTTTTCATTACATCACACTATTTGGATTGTGGTGAAAAATATCATTTTCTTGATTACGATTGAAGTCCCATAAATATCTTCAGCATTTTTGCTGTCTTGTGCCAGAGGTTTATCAAATTAATATTAGCTTTATAATGCTATTATTACTTTTCCTTTTCTTTAACAATATGCATTTTTTGAAATTTGCGCAGACAGTGAAGGCCGGACACCGCTACACTGGGCTGTGGATCGTGGTCACCTTAATGTCACAGAGCTGCTGGTTGGCAGGAATGCTGATGTAAATGCCAAGGTATCCATTCAATACTGTATGTTTTAATGCATTCCTTCAGGGGATTTCCATCTGCACTATTGGCTTAATTGTAACTGTTTAGAATGAAAACAGGATGGAACTTTAATTGGATTGTTAGCAATCCTCACTGCATAAGTTGCATAATGTAGTATAGTTTAGGCTTTTGGATATGGTTGTGCATATTTTTTACTCAAGTCAAACTCAAATTTGCTACTTTCTGTTCTGATGTTTTCTTTTTTGAAGGATAATGATGGACAAACTCCACTGCATTATGCTGTTACGTGCGAGAGAGAAGCCATAGCTGAATACTTGGTGAAGCATAGTGCAGATATCCATTCAGAAGACAATGATGGCAGTTCATCGCGTGACATCTGTAGTTCTAAGTGGCCATTTATGCAGCATGAGGAAGAAGTGAAATGATTGTTCATTTTGTATGTTGTTGCTTCTGGCTACTACATCCTTGCCCAAATCCCTTCAGGATGTACGTGTCCATATAACTTTTTTTTTTTTTTTTTCTTCTTACTCTTGGTGTATACACTACACCCTTTTCACTGTAGTCTACACCTATGCACCGCTTAGGTAATGGTTAATGAAGTATATTCTGTTTTATTGTTTCCTCTGCTCAAACTCCTTATTTTGGCCCCTCGTTCCTTTATATTTAGGGATGAATATATTCCGAAAAGAAGAAACAACTATATGAGCAACATGAAAAGGGTTTAGGGTCCACAAGTGGTGTAAAATTGGAATTCGGATGGCCGAATAAGCATAATTTCTTTCCTTGACTAACCGGTGGATATGTAAAAAACGAAGTAACGGTGGAGAAAAAGTTGGTTTTGCCTTTTTACGATTTTGATTTTGATTATATATCTATACCACTGGTAAATAAATACATCATCTTCATGTCTAGGTAATGATATTTTCATGAATTTCAATTTAATCATACGGTTTGAAAGACGCTAGAAAACAATAAGCATTTTTATTAACATTTATCCCCAGAAAGTTGGTCCATGATTATATATTTGGGGACTCTGAATAGGGCTCCCCGTTTTTGTTCCTTTAGCATCTCTGCCTTTGCACTTTTCTAATGCGCGCAATAAAAAGGTAAATTCAATTTTTATATGCGGAGTGAAGTTCACTATCAACACATATCACATTCCCACGTTGTTTACTGCCAATGTGCAGCTCTTTGTAGTGGCTAACCCGGCAATGTTCTTCAACGCATTGGTCCATGCTGAGAGGCGTGACAGTGGGTAGGACCATGGATTGCCGAATCAAAATTCATAAAGTCTACAAAACAAAACTCCTTTGTCCCAGGCGTTTTGCAAGTTGACAATTTAGATGCTCATCATTGTATCATCTATCGACTATCATTGCCTGTGTCCTTCAGATTTGAATTTAACATCAAGCGTGTGAGCTAGTTGTTGCTATTGCAATTGAGACCCAAATTTGCATCTTTGTTGGGTTGTTTGCCGAAAGGTAGGGTAGTTGAAGTAGTTTCCGATGAGAGGTTGTCATGCTAAGTTAAGAGGAATATTTGACTCACCCTAGAATTCTTCCTATAGGACTTTTGCAATATGCCCGCTACTTATATTTTTGCATGAGAGTAAATAAGTAAGGGTATACATGAGATTCATTAAGAGGACCTCTCTAATAGAAGTTTTATCCAGGTCCTTGAAACTAAAAAGTGTAACCATAAAAAGTTTCACCATTGGATACAATTTAGGTGGCAAACTCATAAGTTGAAGGTTACTACTTGATGTACCGACACAACCAACGCTAAAGCTGCTCTTAAGATAAAATAAAATAAAATTATGTGGGATTCATTATGAGTTCTTAAGAGCAGCATAACGGTAGACTTGGTTGATGTCTTTACCGAAACCAATAACACTTAGCCAGGGGTTGATGGATATTTCACTCTATTTCATAAGTTCTCTAATTTGGCACTGTGATTTAGCACATATTTGCTCCCTCACTGACATTTCACTATTGAGCATACGCATTTGTTTATTTTAATTAAAATACACACAGACTATTTGATTTAAAATATCAATACAAGGTACAATATGGGGTTCAATGAGACCCATTTTAAAGTTTTTTGATAAATGGTATGATATTTAGAAAATATGGTTGAGTGTTTAAATAATTGAAAATTGTGAAGTGGTATAAAATATTAAATGAAGTGATATGACATTGCACAACCAATTTAAATTACTGATTATGAGTTGTATTATTAGAGATGTTCTAATATCAAAAGTAGAGTTCTTCGTTATGGATGTTGTATTAAAATTGTTTTCCATCATAGTGAGATTCATTCAAAATATGAGCTAATATTCAGAAAAATCATACAAGTACTTTTATATGAAAACAATGTTGGATTGAAAAGGTAAAAACACTATTGTGTGAGATGAAATATTTAGAAGAATAATGACATAGAATATGAACGAAAACCGTGTAAATGTATTGAATGGAGAAGATGCAAAATACAAGGTACATTAATCTTATATGTAAAAAGGATTATGCTAATAAACTACGCTTACTTGATTAACAAGTAACCGTGTGATCAAGATAATCTCTAACTATAACTAACTCAATCTTATTTAGCTAACTTGTAGCATAAACAACTAACAAACCGACTACTTAGCGTTTAAATTATACATCAAACAAATCAGCTAATATTGTTCATTCATCTCTTCTTCAAACTTTCTGTCAAAAAAATCACTTTTGTTAGTAGTATTAATGTTGTCACCACTCCTCATGTACCATCTGTGCCTGAGAGGCTGTGATTGATTTCCTCGCTTGTAATGCAGAATGTTCAGATTGGCAAGTTGTACTTCAATTATTATGAACGAAGGACACCATAAACATAAAGGCACAAACAAATCACAATAATGTACAGTATCATTTATTTATTGCTTCATTCATTGGATTCAAATGCTGGCCCCCGTCACCCAGGCAAAAGACACCGCCTTTACGCGCTGTACACAGCACACATTGCACACCCTAAAGTTTAATTAATTAATTAATTGATCTGGTATTGAAAAACATTCATATTTAAATTTATTCAATTAAATTTAAATAATTTAACAGTTTCACTTTATTTGATAAAATAACTCTTTATTTTTACGGAATAATTTTTATATCAACACTTTCAAAGATATTCTTATTCTTTTAATTCTTTATACTCTAAAAAACTGATTATTAGAAAACCTTATTTTGTCTGGGATTATTAAAAAAAAAATGAAATGCCATAACCATTCTTTTGTGTTTTTTTGTGCTTCTATGATATTATTATTTATACTCCTTTAAAAATAACAACATTATTTATACTTATTATTGTTTTTAATTCAAACCCAATCTTGTGATTATAGGCTAAGCTGAACTGAAAAAACTGAATGTCAAACTCCTAACTTATTATTTATCATAAGTGTGTTTTTAAATTTAAGTTTAACCTTTTGATTCTATCTCCCTCCTTCTGTGCCGGTTTCGAACCGAAGTAAGGCAGAGTGGAATTTGCATGAGTCTAACGAACCAACATACTTGGGAAGTTGACACCTTTTTAAAAGTTTGACATGATAAATTTAAACCAAATTCATTTTGACTTTCTATTTATATTAAGGAAATACTGATAAGTGTTCTTAGGGAGTTAGAGTATTTGTTAAGAAGTTTAAAGAAGAAATTTTATCTTTAAAATGATGTATTTGATGCATTGAAACTTTAAAAATTAATTTTTTTCTACTTAAAATTCGTCAAATATTATCTTTTTTGCAAGACCTTGTACAAATATAACTTAAAACAAATACATCCGAATAATTGATTTTGGGATGATTTTTTTTCACTTCTAAGTATACTCTTAACAATGTTGTCTATAAGAACATATAATTTTCAGTGTCATTAAAAAATATAATAATTTATATTATAGTTGCTATATTGTTGGTGCTATTGAAAACAATAAGTATAATTTATTAGGAAATGAAAGTAAAAAATGTTTATACCTATAATTATAATTAAATTTAGGTTAAATTACCTTTTTGGTCCTCTAACTATTTAATTGATATTGAATTAGTTCTTTAATTAAAAATTGATTTATTTCGGTCCTCTAAGTTTCTCACCGTTACTACATTTAGTCCTTTCTATTAGTTTTATTTAAATAAACGTTAGTGTTTGTGTTACATGGGTCATCTAACTTTATTTATTAGTATCATTTTGGTCATATTCCTTGTTAATGTATTTTGATTAAATAGTGACTGATATTATTGGTAACTGTTATGGTTCATATGTATGTGTGAAACAGGAGGTCAAGTACCCACATAACACAAACCCTAACGTTTATTTAAATACAACTAACAGAAAGGATTAAATGTAGTAACGGTGAGAAACTTAGAGGACCGAAATAAATCAATTTTTAGTTAGAGGACCAATCTGATACCAACTAAGCATTAAATTTAAAATTTCATAAAAATTAATGTTTGTAATTTATATTCACTGCGCAATAAAAAAAAACAAAGGTATATGCTAGATTTTTTTTATGTAAACGGTGTATTCTCTACGCACGCAACTATAAAGACTAATCTCTCGAGCCTTGTAGGATTCAAATGGACTACAAACCCTCCTTGACGTTTCTTCATGCCCAAGACTAAATCATCTCATCTCATCTAAGCGTTTTTGGATCAATACTAGATTTAATAATATTCATGATTCTCTAGCGCAATAAAAAGGAAAAAAAAACTTAAATACATTTCTCAGAAGATTTTAATGTGATTGATAACTAAATTCACATGATCAATCCATATTGTCCTCATGAACTTAACTCAGATGATATAAACAATGCATAATATATGCAATGTCCGAATTCAAACTCCGAAAAAAAAATAAAAAAATTCATAATTTACTCAAAGTTTTGTTATGTTAAAAGAATATTATCTTTTAGAAATGTTTTTATTTTATTTTTATTTTTAAATATTACTGTGAAACAAAACGAGTATGACCTGGCATCTCTACTTGCGATTGTAACTGCTGTTCCTTCCTTCCTTCCTTCGCTCTTCTTCTCTCTCATTCATTCACTCATTCCCTCGCTACTCTTTCAGATCTCTTCTCCGATTTCAGGTATCTTCATCGCTAATCCGATCTACGTTTTTCCGTTTTCGTTATTTCCCTTCCGATTTTACTTTTCTGTTGTTATTTTTATCATGAATTTTTGTTTATGCTATTTAGGTTTTCATATTAGATTGCTTTGATTCGATACGGTTATTTTATGATCGATTTGAATTGATTTTCGTCTTTACTAGTATTCGATCTATCATTGGTTTATCTGAATCTATTCATTCCCTTTGATATTGAATTTGTGCGAATATGAAAAATAATAAGTATAGTGTTTATGAAATTACATGGAATGGTTCCATTCATACAAGTATTTGGACGATTTTAATTGATCATTTTTGTGCTTTTGAAAAATTGATTTTGCTGAAATTTATCAGGAATAGTTATTTTCTGTGGTAGACAGAGATATCGGCAGGTGTGAATAAATAGGTGGAATCTTGCAATGATTAGATGAAGTGAATTTTGGATTTGGTTTTGGTTTTATTAAATCCTAGAATTTCGGGATCGTAGTGTAACGAATTAGGACTAAGTTTTGGAGCCTTCGAGGCTTTGTAGCACATACACCATACCAACACATGTGATTACATGTAATTAATTCTTTTTTTTTTTTCAAATTTTTACTGGTTCAACGTAAGTGTCGTGTCCAGTTTCTGTGTCCGTGCTTTATAGCTTCAAGGTTAATGTCATACTGGCTTTCATCAAGTTTGTTGGTGTGATATGCTAGATGAAACATATTTCATGTTAATAGGTGTTACCGATAGGGAAAAACTTGATTAATCTTTGACACGTATGAACTAGATGCCATTAAATAACATATCTTGTATGTTATACTTTGAGAAATTCAATTTTAACTTTTATATAATATTTGTCGTTTGTCTTTTTTCCTGGTTTTTTTCGTACCACAGTCATGTGACTATATTTTTTTTTTCTTTCGTTTTCTGCTTGATTTATAATGAGTTTAATTTTCATATACTGTTGGTGTAAAAAGTTTTTACACTGTCGGGTTATCACAATCATCCATATATGCGAATTTAGAAGTATTTTGGATAAAATTGAAATGTTTTTAATGATTCGACGGGTATGATTTATTGACAGTGTAAAATTTCTCTACACTGACGGCGTATATAAATTAAATTCTTATAAAATTCTCCGACGGAGTATATTGGTGTTACAGTGTGGCCATCTTTATATATTGCTTTGTTTGATTGTTTCTCTCCAATTGGTTAGTCTCTGGATCTAGAAAATTTATTTATTAATTATAAAATAATGGCCTCTTCAATATTATAGACTCCTTATCCTTGGCATCCTGTCTTGCCTTTTGTTTTTCTTAATTTTTAATTTTTTTACTTTAAAGTGGAATATTAAAAGCCAATTATTTTGTGCCATCAGGTATAGCATAGCGATGGAAGTTACTCAGGCACTTTTGAATGCTCAATCCATTGATGGGACTGTTCGTAAGCATGCTGAAGAAAGTCTTCGGCAATTTCAGGAGCAAAACCTTCCTGGTTTCTTGGTCTCTCTTTCTGGGGAGTTAGCAAGTGAAGATAAACCAGTTGATAGCCGAAAGTTGGCAGGTTTGATACTTAAAAATGCATTGGATGCCAAGGATGAAAACAGAAAGCGGGAATTGGTTCAGAGATGGTTGTCTTTAGACACTGCAGCGAAGGCCCAGGTTAAGGCATGTTTGCTTCAAACACTCTCCTCTCTTGTACTTGACGCTCGGTCTACAGCAACTCAAGTTGTTGCTAAAATTGCTGGAATTGAGCTTCCTCAAAAACAGTGGCCTGAACTGATAGGATCACTATTATCAAATATTCACCAAGTTCCTGCTCATGTCAAGCAAGCAACTTTGGAGACTCTGGGGTATTTGTGTGAGGAAGTCCCCCATGAGGTTGTTGATCAAGACCAAGTAAATAAAATTCTTACTGCTGTAGTTCAAGGTATGAACTCATCTGAAAAGAACAATGATGTCAGACTTGCTGCTGCCAGAGCATTATATAATGCTCTTGAATTTGCACAGGCTAATTTTAGCAATGATATGGAGCGTGAGTACATCATGAGAGTTGTTTGTGAGACAACTATGTCTCCTGAATTGAAAATACGTCAGGCAGCTTTTGAATGTTTGGTCTCCATTGCGGCCATGTATTATGTGAAGTTGGCTCCTTACATCCAGGATATATATAACATCACAGCAAAGGCTGTTAGGAGTGATGAGGAGCCTGTTGCCCTCCAAGCCATTGAATTCTGGAGTACCATTTGTGATGAAGAGACTGATATCTTGGAAGAATATGTGGGTGATACCACTGGGGACTCAGATATACCTTGTTTTTATTTCATTAAGCAAGCCCTTCCTGCACTCGTCCCACTGCTGTTAGAAACATTACTCAAACAAGAAGAGGATCAAGATCTGGATGAAGGTGCATGGAATATTGCAATGGCAGGTGGTACATGCCTTGGTTTAGTTGCTCGTACTACTGGAGATGATATTGTGCCACTGGTAATGCCTTTCATTGAGGAGAATATTACCAAACCAGATTGGAGACAGAGGGAAGCAGCAACTTATGCATTTGGCTCTATCTTGGAGGGGCCTTCTCCAGACAAATTAGTACCTCTTGTTAATCACGCCCTACCATTTATGCTCAGTGCTCTAGTGAAGGATCCAAGCAACCATGTTAAAGACACCACTGCTTGGACTTTGGGGCGGATGTTTGAATTTCTTCACAGTTCAATTGTTGGCACACCTATTATCAATGAGGGAAATGCCCAACAAATTATTACAGTTCTCCTTCAGAGCATGAAGGACGTCCCTAATGTTGCTGAGAAAGGCTGTGGAGCCCTGTATTTTCTTGCCCAGGGTTACGAGGATGTGGGAATAACATCCCCTATAACTCCCTTTTTTCAGGAAATTGTTCAAGCCCTTCTCACTGTCACCCACAGAGAGGATGCTACAGAGTCACGGTTAAGAACTTCAGCATATGAAACATTGAACGAAGTAGTAAGATGTTCAACAGATGAAACAGCTCCTTTGGTATTACAACTAGTTTCCGTCATCATGATGGAGCTGCACAAATGTCTTGAAGCACAAAATCTTTCATCTGATGAAAGAGAAAAGCAGAGTGAACTTATAGGCCTTCTTTGTGGGTGCTTGACAGTCATTATTCAGAAGCTAGGGTCTTCAGAACCTACCAAATATGTTCTCTTGCAGTATGCTGATCAGATAATGGGACTATTCATCCGGGTGTTTGCTTGTAGAAATGCCACTGCCCATGAGGAGGCCATGCTAGCTATTGGAGCCCTTGCCTATGCGATAGGCCCTGATTTTGCTAAATACCTGCCTGAATTTTACAAGTTTCTTGAGATTGACCTTCAGAATTTTGAGGAGTACCAAGTTTGTGCCGTTACTGTTGGTGTTGTAGGCGACATATGCAGGGCATTGGAGGATAAAATATTCCCTTACTGTGATGGGATTATGACACAACTTCTAAAAAATTTGTCAAGTGATAACTTGCACCGTTCTGTGAAGCCCCCCTTGTTTTCATGCATTGGTGATATAGCACTGGCTATAGGAGACAACTTTGAGAAGTACTTAATGTATGCAATGAAGACACTACAAATTGCTGCAGAGATGTACGCCCACACATCAGGCTTTGACTTGGAAATGACAGAGTACATTAACTCTTTGAGAAATGGGATATTAGAGGCATATTCTGGGATCTTCCAAGGGTTTAAGAATTCATCAAAATCCCAGATCTTGATTCCTTATGCTCCCCACATCCTCCAGTTCTTGGATAGCATATACATGGAAAAAGACATGTGAGAAAGCAAAATAGTTCATTTTCCAATTTATTTTTCATAGCAATAATATATTCATTCTTTTAGTGACTTCGTTGACTTTTCTTACTGCAGGGATGACATTGTTATGAAAACAGCCATTGGTGTCGTTGGAGATCTAGCTGATACACTTGGAAGCAATGCTGGTTCCTTAATTCAACAGTCTTTGTCAAGCACACAATTTTTGAATGAATGTCTGACCTCAGATGATCATTTGATTAAAGAATCTGCCGAATGGGCCAAGTTGGCCATCAATCGTGCTATATCTGTTTGAGGTTCATCTCAGTAAGCATATCCTTTGTCATAAACTACTTGCATGCATTTGGGTGTGTCGAGGTGGGTCGTGGGATTGCATGTGTCAAATTGTCTCCATGGTCAGACAACTGAAAGTATCTGTTTGAAGGTCTTCCAGTTGTCACTAACTCTTGCATCATCTCCAATGCATCACTGACCTTTGCATGAGCACCATTAAGTCCAGTACGTTCAAGAATGCATCACTGACTTTTGCATGAGCACCATTACTTTCAAGAGGAAGAAGTTAGCGACGAGAATACAAATGTGGGTTTAGCTCTTCATGAGTGTAAGTTGAATGGCTGAGCCGCTAAGAGGAGGTAGCTGGTCCATGACTGAGAACTACTCTACTCTATGGCTTGGATGTTGAGTTTGAATGTCAAGATAATCCCATTCTATGCTAAAATTGATTTTTTTTTTCCTGATCTGGTCATGGGTTATTTGGAATAGATGAACCCCCAGGGTTGAACTGGTTTTCATCCACTCCACCCAAGTGCTTTATTTTTAGATATTCTCTTCCTTTTTCTGACTATAACCCTGCATCTTCTTGAGTCATTTTTTTCATCACCTCACCGTGTATCTTTAGGCTACCATCCATATTACTTTTTCTGCACATAACTGCTTTGCTATCATTGGAGTCATTTGTGATTGTTGACCCAGGATAGGAAAGGCTACTTCCTACCGCGCAATATGCATTCCCGTTTTGATGTTATCGGTTTCTTAGGTCATAATCATTTTGCATTCATGAAATCATCAAACCTTTATTTCTTTGTTTTGAATTGCGTATGTAAAATCATGTATTGGCTACTCCTGTGGATTGGTACAAAAGATGGTCGTATATTGTGATGACATCAAAAGAACCAACTGAATTGTGGTGGACTGCTGTTTCTCTTGTTGGAAGGCAGTCTGGATCTGGCCTGTACTTGATATCTTTCCCTTGTGTCTATATAAAAAATTGTGAATTTTGGTTTGCTTGGGCATTTTTGTGTGTGTCCTTTATACCTTCTTATGGTTTGGTGATATACTTTTTTTTATACTGAGATTAGATGAAATTGTATAATTTTGTTTAATTACTTCATAGGCAGTTTTCATTTTTACTAGAACTTTTACCCGTGCTGAAACAAAGGAGAAGGTAATATGTTGCAATATGGGACCCGTTGGTTTTTGAAAAAAAATCTATTTTTGTTAACTAAAAAATCACAAAGTCGTCCATGATATATTGTGACTTCCGTTCAAATCAAAAGTTACAGGTACTTCAGTTCAAATCAAAATCGAAAAGAAAAAAAAAAATACAAATTAGTAACAACAATTAAAATCAAAGAAAAATAAATGGTTCAATTTCTCCAATTTAACAGCAAATGATCTGCTACCATTAGAGAAGCATATCTAGCATTACCTCAATCCGCCATTGAGTTCAGCGACACAGATGAAAAGGTGGAGGGATAGGTTTCCGATGAGAAAATGGTGAGTTGCTCGTTGCTGAGAAATTATTGTAGAAGCAAATGAAAGAAGATTAGTAGAAAGAGAGAGACTACAGAGTGGTGATTCGTTTTTAGCTGGAACCGTAATATTAAAAGGTGAGGAATTTCAATGCATTCTAAAAGTCTGATATCATGGAACCGTCCAATTATTCAGCAAAGAATGCACTAAATGCTGCATGAAAATAGGAAGGGACACAACAATAGCTAGGCTAATTGCTAATTTCGAAATACACAAAATAAGAAGTGAATGAGGGAGAAATTGAAATTCAAATAGCATATATGGGTCAAATTTTTGCTTTGGAAAATATCATTGTTATTAATAACATATATTGGTAAATGCTAGTAGGTTTGTTCCAATAAAATAATTTGAAATTCAAATTCCCAAACACTTTAGGGCCAAATTTTCTTAGGGTTATCTCACTTAGCATTTAATGCTGCAATTTTGGAGCCAAATTTCTAGGGTTAAGTTGTTGCAACCTAATAAGATTAAGGAGTAAGGGATATATTGGTAAATGCTAGTAGGTTTGTTCCAATAAAATAATTTGAAATTCAAATTCCCAAACACTTTAGGGCCAAATTTTTTTAGGGTTATCTCACTTAGCATTTAATGTTGTAATTTTGGAGCCAAATTTTTAGGGTTTAAGTTGTTGCAACCTAATAAGATTAAGGAGTAAGGAATACTTTCATGCCGTTCAATTTTTTATTTTATTTTTATACTTTCATGTTTCCTGCATTCTTGAATTTACTTATTTATTTGCATATACTTGAATATTATAAACTGGAATGTTACAAATCAAAATTAGCTACTAGTAGTTATGCATAATTGCATATATCTTATAAAATTTGTGGCGCAGGAAGCAAATTAGAGATATGCATAAAGTTCACAATGCATTTTTTTTATTTCCCTTTTGTTACCAAAAAAAAGTTCACTATGCATACTATTCCAATACAATTATTTTGATTTGAATTATTATTTAGTGGGCATAGATCAAACCCATTTAATGAACAATCCTGATGATCAAATTCAAAATTCACTTATTTCCAACTGTAACAAAACGTGATATTCACAATGAAATTAAAAATCATCTCTTATTTTCTGAGATGTTGTATGGTGGGTTACTAAAAATCATCACTTATTTCCTGAAATGTTGTATGGTGGCCAACTGATGAATAGTACGAAAATTTTCCGATATATGCATGGTTGAATTCAGTAGGAGAAAACACCTTGGAGAAATGCAATGGTGTCTAGCTAATGGAGTAGCTCTAGAAGCATGCGTACAAACTTAGAATGGAGTTTGTTCCTTTCAATCTGAACCGTTGATGAATTGTTTCGACACGTGTCGCTCATCTGTCAAAGAACAGGAAAACTAAGGCAAGTTGGAAATGGAGCAGATCTGAACTCCTTAAAATGAGGGATTCGAAAAAACTTGTTTATATATAATAATAAAAAAAAAAAAAAAAAAAAGTATTTGTCCAGTGAGAGAAAGTTTGTTGTCTATGCTAGAATAGTTTTTTTTTTTTTTTTTTGTCCAGCTACTGTTATGGCTTACCCTTACAGATATGTTAGGATGCAATCATGCAAATAAAATCACTTGATAGTTGCTGTCAATTGGTTTGAAACCCTTGATGAAAATATTGACAATAAAATATGAATATAGTAAATCCGTAAAAAAGATTATCGTTTTTCAGAATTCATTTTTAATAATTTTCTTATTCTTTCTGTGAAAAATGCGCATTCAAAACCAAAACACAGATCACAATCAAAACTTTATACCTGCTTTTCCATGCCATGCTTTAGATTCTAAACCCCTAAAAAGTTCAACAGTTAATCTGTCAAGTGCTTATAATATGAATAGTCGAATTTTTTGTCCCATGAGACCCCCTGAAAAGCCACCTTGATAATATGTACTGTAATGTCTTACTCTATTCTAAAGTGGCAGCAATAGTTCAAAGAAGAAAATGATGAGTTAGGTTTTTTCCATGTTCTATATAATTTGAGTTTTAATGGAACGGAGAACAAAAGGATCAAATGTGGGTGGGTAACTTTCTTACTTTCAAATTAGTTCAGCGAAAGTGCTTGTGACCTTTTTTGATCTGACTGCCACCAATTTATATAACACCAAATAAAGCAGTGATTTGGATGTGAATGAGATTCTCCATTCTTATTTTTATCTCTCTTTTAATTTTCTCTTATAATATAACTTTCAGTTCATCTTCCATGTAAAATTACTAATTAGAATTTGTAGTCTTTGACTACTATATGATATGGAAAGGATATCACAGTAAGCTTCCAAGATGAATAGCAACTCCACTTTTAGCATCCATTTAGTGACTTAATGCATTCATCTATACTTGGCTCTTCAGTTCCAGCATTGAGAAAACAGTGTCACACACATATGTATATAGGAGAGGAGAATTTTGCACCAGTTTCTGTTTACTCCAACGAAGAATAAGAACCGTGCATATGCCGACACTTGATGCTCAGTGTTCTGTGATGGAATTGGAAGTCAAACCTCTTTAAAATAATTGTATTCTACCAATTTAGAAAGGGAATCCTGAGTGCATGTGCAACATTATTTATCTGATTTATTTTGGTTTTTTCCTATTGAAACAATGAATAGTTTAGTCCATTTAATGGCATGAGCAATATTGCTAAGCCACACAAGTCAAAGACCCCCCTTTTCCCAAGTGATAGGTATAACGACTTATGAAGAAGGCAAGGCACAATGTCACATATGGGCATAGATAGATATATGCACGCAAATATACAAGCTTAGCTCTCATAATTTTGGTTGGAATTAATTCCACAATTACAAAATCGATATGTAAGCAGTTATATAAACACATTTTCATGTTATATCTCATTCAATGTGAATTCTCAATATACATCCTAAATATTTTAGACTAAACATATCGAGTGTGACTTCAGACTTGAGTGGCCTGATAGCCGATGACTCAACGTGTATTTGTTTGTGGGATCACCCACCACCACCACCACGCGTTGAAACGAAGCTAACAATTGTAGCTTTCACGTCGATTACAATTTCGTTTTACAAAAGTTACACTGCAAATGTGAGTATCTCTGCAGTGGCGGAGCCACATTGAATTGAGGGGATGCACTTGCATACCCTGACATCAAAAAATTTGCACCTACCTTCTCATAAAATTTTAGCTATGAACCCTCTGAATTAATTTCTTTGCACCGAATGATGAACCCACTCACATTTGCTATTAGTTCAATGGTTCTATGACATTCTTACTCTAACCCATTAGCATTCTTAAAAGTTATGCAGTTCAATTTCATTTGCAGCTGACAATGAATTGTAGTGTCGCATTGTTATTGATATATTATATTCCATTTTTTTAATGGTGTATCAAATTAAATAATGGTAACATTGATAATTTACTCCCACCATCCCTATATTTAAGCACCTTTTGCATTTTCACACTTCTTAAGAAAAGTTGTCAGTGTAATTAATGTGTCTATTTTATGTGTTAATATTACCAAATTATCTTTTGTTTGTATGTGTATCAAATTTGACATTTCATATTTTAAGACAAGTTAGTAGTATTAACTAGGGTATCTTTAGTGTTAACCCTTTGGTTCATAGGGAAGGAGACTCTAGTGATCTGATGTTCAGTCATGAGGTAAATAAAGTCTAATAAAAAATCGTGTTTCATATATAATCGAACTTGGATTCTTTCGAACGGTTCGTTCTTGTATGAAACACATTAATCATTTGAGTTTAATTATTTGGCTAAAAAAAGTGTGTATATATATATATATATTAATTGTGTTAAAAATTTTGCACCCTCTAATCCAGGGTCCTGGATACGCCACTGTATCTCTGTAACACTAAACCAAACACATACTCAATAAATTTAGATACGATGTGATGCCATTTTAAAATTTAGGTTGGACCTAACTCAACTTTTATAAATTCGTTTTGTTAGGTGAATTATACCATATCCCATCTAATCTAGTGTAGGATTTTTAATAAAAACCATGTGCCTGTAAAAATCTTTATCATATGAAAAATGAAATACTAACACCAAATAAACTTTTTGTTGGAAAGTATCTATGATAGACTGATAGTTTTAGGATGGTAGCACATATGGTTGTCGAAAATATTTTAGGCCTACTAGCCTTTTTTTGTTCACTACTGCCAAAATACCATTAATTACCAGAAGCAGGAATAAAGCAGTTTATATTAGTCTATTAGTTAGACTCATTATTGCCAACATACATTATGGTCTCCAAAAGGGTGATTAAGTTAATATTTACTACCTTCGTCCCAATATATAAGACCCTTTTGCTAAAATTACGGAAATTAAGAAAGTGGATATTTATATTAAAGTTGTTTGTAAGTACTATTGTTTTTACAGTTTTATCCTTAAGAGAGAGAGTTAGTTTATGTTTTCCATATGCTATTTATTGTTGATTCAAGAAAAAAGTGTATAATAAATAGGGGCATGTATGTAAAGAAATAATTAATGTAGTTGGAAATAGAAAAGATGTCTTATAAAAAGGGATAATTTTTTTTCTTCAAAAGGTCTTATAATTAAGGACGGAGGTAGTATCTATTTTAATTTAGGGTTAAATTAGTAATGATGTTTCCCTCTCCTTATTGCTAGTGCACCCACTAAGGGCATTCCACATTCAATTCTCTTCTTCTGTAGCCCACTCTACATGCCTGTCTCCATCCATTGACTAAAAAAAGTGATGAAAGCCTAAATATGAGGATCAAAAGCATCATTTCATTTTTAAGTGGTGATTGGTACCACGGAAAATTTTCAAAACTACGAGAAGGATTTAGCAGCTTTCACCACTATGTGAATGTGGTTGATTTTCCATATTGAAGTTAATTGAGATTGACCTTATTAGAATATGAACCATATATATTATTAACATATGATTAAAAATTGACAAGCATATAAGAATATAAAATAAACTATATGGCAATGTTGCAACTTACTTAGAAAGTAGAAAACAAAAGTTGACTTACTAAAAGGTGGACAGAAAACACAAGATGTAATGTCTATCTAATTTTGAGCCATGCAGGGGAAATATTAGTAATGTGCACATGCAAATTAAAATATTGAATTGTTTATCTTTTTCTTAATGCAATTATCATATAGTCCATATATAGAATAGTATAGTTGACTTACCCAAGTGTTGTGACAAGTTATTGCATTTCATCATCACTCTGTTGTTATTGGGTGGGGTGCACCATGACAAGGGCACTCTCTCTAATCTATTAGCCAAGTTTAAAAAGGGGTGCCCCTACATTCATTTTCCTGCCAAGTCATTTATATTCATTTTAGCTTCTCATAAAGAGAGGAACAAAAATACACATAACTCTTCATTGCATATACTTGCCATGGAACACAAAATCAAGACTTTCCTTTTAGTCATCCTCTTGGTTTTCATTCATTTTCCTTTATCTTCAGGTAAACAAATTTTTACTTGATATAAGTGGTTTAAGTTTTGTAGAGATTAATTCAACTCGTGTAACATTTTTTTTTTTTTTTTTGCTCTTTTAGGATTGGCTGAAGGATTCAGAGAAAATATGCATCCTACTACTAATAACTTTCTTTACAAGGTACCTTACTATCTTTTTTTATTTAGTTTTAAATGGTAAACATTAATGAAGCTAATTGAAGGCCAAAATACTTAAGATCAACATAAAAAATAAAAAATAATGATGAATATAGATGGAGCTACATTGAAGCAAATGCTAATATTTGCTTAGATTTACTAATGTGATATATCCCATATAATTCCAACAATAATGTTTACAAATAAATTAAAAATTGTCCTATAAAAAAATTTGTAATCTTTTTTTGATTTATTTCAACTTAGTATTTGATGATTAGATCTTAATTTTTTTTTTTAACTAACAAGTACTTTGGTATTGAATGAAGGATGATATAAAGATGAACTCGAGGAAGCTATTGTCTCATGCTTTTGTGTTGGATTATGATGAAGCAGGACCCAACCCAAAGCATTCAAAGAAACCTGGCAAGGGTCGTTAAACACCTTAACAACTAATTACTAATCATATTCATATAATAATATAATAAAACTATATACTAGTATAATATTATGTCTTTCCCCTCAAAATGTTTTGTTCATGTAAGAGGAGACATGGTATGATTATTATATAGACAATCGAGTTAGTTTCTTCACCGGAGCCACTACTTGTGTGTATTGTAACTTATGAGGTATTAAATAAATAAAGTATGGACAATTAGACCATTATATATATTGCAAGAAAATTGAGGATAAAGTCTACCATTGGACTTTCTTATTACTTGGAATAAAACTTGATCTAATCAAAATAATAAAATTCATTGGTATTTTATAGTAACATAACATGTAGTCATTGAGATTATCCCACGAAAGGAGATCAGAGACTGCAGAAATAAATAGCCACATAAATTAGTTAATACATATTCCCTTTTTGGTACTGAGTGCTGACTTCAGTGCATCATTTTATTTTCCAATTTTTAACCTCAAATCTTACATATATTATGCATTGTCCTTATCAAAATGTAAATAAATCTTCTAAAATACAATTCATTGTTTTTCAATATTTAGTGTGTGTAGCGTGTGAGTTCTCCCTCAAAATATTTAACGCATTCTTTGTTACAACAAACTTTGAAGAAGCACCTAAGTTTTGTCCTTAAAAAAATATATCGGTGTTGTTAATATTATGTTTGAATGTGGTGAGAAACATTGGTGATATCATTGTTCCTTAAAAAAAATCATTGTTCCTTCACCAATTTCTTCAAACCTTTCTTCACCTTAAGGTAACCATTTCCAGCCACCGCCCCCTAAAACCACCAGGATGTGGGTCAACCTTCTAATCACTCAACTTATGAACCTCTTCATTCAACTATCTAACCAATCTTATAATCTGTCTATTTGCTATCAATTATTTGTTAGTTTATTCGCTATCGACTATAAATTACCTTGTCTTATCTGCTATTAATTCATCCAATTTATATCATTTAACTTATTCACTATATCCCATCAAAAATATAACTTATTCATTATCTACTATTTTTTAGAAAAGAGAAGCTTATTCTTCAAAAGTCGTCACTTACATGAAAAAGAAAGAGTAACGATACATTGATCACCCTATATGGCACACTCTCCATTCTGCACCCCCATGTGGAGAGAGGATAAAAGGGAAGAGAAGTAAAAAATAAAAAATGCCACATAGAATGATATATGAGTGACGTGAGGAAAAAAGGTTGTCAACCCATAATTATCCAAAAAGAAAATAGACTAAGCTTTTTAATATAAATTCTGCAATTGGCTTATATTATACTAAACGAGGCAATTATCTAGGTGGGTTGTGAACTGCCTAATCAGACCATTCAAAGGTCAACCAAAGCTAGTTTCGGAGCTATTTCTGGGCATAAGTGAACCACTAGCCATCCAAAAAAAATCATAGAGGGTACCCTAAAAAAATCAAGGATTGCATTGAAGCAAGCATAACCAAGCTCTTAGATTATGGATTGTTGATTTGTGGTTGGTAAAGAATCGTTGAGGAAACACTAAAACATTTGAAGATGCATGACATGATATGCTTGTGGATATCAAAGAAATTCAAGAAAAATCATAAAAAAATTTATGAAAATGTTGACCAAAAACCCATCATCCTGAGTGAGAAAGATATTATAAAGGATTGTTTTGGGGTAACCTCGTTCTACTACAATGGTTATGCAAACAAAGATTATTATCTTTTTCAATTGTATATTCCAAACCTTCAGATTTTAGTGTTAAAAGGTGACTTCAAATTATAATAATTTTTATCATTTGAAGGAATAAAAGGACTCAAGGTGTTAAAGCTTAACCATTTTTGGAATCACGAGATACCATTAGCTATGAGATCTTATTTTTTTCAATTAAACTAGTCTTTTTTGAAGCCATTTTTGTGTTTCTTTTTATATAATTTAGTAAATGTAAACCAACTTATCTTGTTTGCCCACTCTCTAATTAATCTTATTGGTTGTTTCTATTTTTCTAGCTTCTACTTCACATCAACATTTGAAGTTTCTGAAATTAGTCTAAGATTATATGATACTTTTTATCCAAAATGATTTTGAAAACTGAAAGAAATTATGTAAAGAGAAATCAGTTCGAAAGTTGATAAAGAAATAATCGATTAAGATTGTCATTTCCATATCTACGATTGGATTAGAGTTGCATTTCATTGTTTGAGTTATTTCGTGATCAATATTTGGTGGTACACATCTCTCGAATGTGTCTATGCAATATCGTATTGGACTATTAATGAATTTTTAAGTTATTTTTTATTTATTCATTTAAATCAGTTATTGATATAGTAAAGTGTTTGATTGTTATTGTTGAGAAATGACTCAAAATTGTGATGCTGTGAAAGCTGAAAATCGTGGCGCGATTTTCAGAGGCGTGGCGCGATTTTGCTGGCAGAATGGATGGTTTCTGCTGAAGCAAATCGTGGCACGATTTTGTGCAGTGTGACACGATTTCTAGATAAGGACGTTGTACCTTGGGTCGTACACAATGAACCGTGGCACGATTTTGGCTGGCGCGACGCGATTTTGACAGATCTATCACACTATTTAAGCACTCTATGACCCATTTTGGTGAAAAAAGCTTGGTGAATCTCATGGAAACCAAAGGAGATAACTTTTAGGTTTTTAGATACTAAAGGTTGAGGGTCTTTGGGTGAGGTTCAAAGCTTCAAGATGTGAATCTTAGAGAACCAAAAGAGGGGGCTCTTGGGAAAAGGGTTGGTGCCTTTTGGGAAGATTCATGGGGTTGGGAAACACATGAGTGGAGACTCATTTGTGAGCAACTTGAGTGAGTCTTATGAAACCAAAAGAGAAGATCTTTATGAAATCAAAGCTAAGGGTTGGTTCTCTTTTAGCGGTTAGATTCTAGAGTTGGGAAATAATTGTAAACACCTTGGGAGAGTGAAAATTCATGAGTGTCTTGTTCATTGGTGAGATTGGGAAAATGGGTAGAAATTAGGGTTGTTTTTTGTGAGCTTGTCTAAGCTAATTTCTTGTAACCCATTTTGTATCTCTTTGTAAGAACTCATTATAGTGGATTGGAGACATCAATCTCTCCTCCAGAGTAGGTCATTGTTGGACCAAACTGGGTGAACATTTATTGGTGTTGTTATTTTTTTCTCTACTTTCTTTATCTTGTTTATCCTTTGGTTAGATTGTGGTTTTGCTATGCACTTGGTTTATGGACTAGGTCTATATTGTTGTTGTTGCTTGTGATTTACTTTTGGTTGTTGGTTGCCATTGATACTTGCTCCACGAATCTAAATTTCATTGATGTGAGGTTTGAAATTTGAGACCCAATTCACAACAGTTATGATAAAGTTCAAATAATTCAAAAAAGCATGTTTTACAACGATTATTCTAGGAGGAGCTATGGTAAGTACTGCTTTTGATAGCACAGTCATATGGTCGCTATTAAATGTAATCCAATAATCATCACAAACCTACGACTGCTCTTGGTAGGAAAGAAGCTACGAAATGTAAACTTTTGATAACACACAAAAAGCGCTGTAATAGGTCACCTGTTCACAATATTTTCCCTCCATTTCTATTTAAGTGTTATTTGAGTTCAAATTAAGCTTTTTTATTTAACTTTCATTTTAATAGATTAAGTGTCTAATTTATCAATTATACTATTTCTTAATTACTTTTATTTACTCTTTTAAAAGAAATTTTGTTTTTTGTTATATCAGACTTTAAACAAATTATGATTTTTGATTAATGTGAAATAAATTTTATTTTGCTTTACTATTATTAAAAATATGTGTATAATATTTAGACAATTGACAATTGTTTGTTATAAAAAAGAAATAAAGTGTGCAAAAAAATAGGAATTTGTGGGAGAGGGAAAATAACTAGCAATTGTTTGTTATGAGTGAATGCGTGTGCAAAAATATATGAATTTATTGCTAGATTAAAATGAGGATATAATAGGAAAAAAACTCAAAAATTCACTTCCTTAATTTGATGTTCCTATTCTAAAACGAGACTTTAAAAATGGATGAAGTAGGAGTTTTTATCGTGCTATAAAGGGTATAAATAAGTGCTATAATTGTTTTGGTATAAGGAGATATACTCTCTGAATAACATTATTTTTACAAAAGCAAAACGATATTCATTCATTCAAATTGATAGAATACATCAGAGATAATAACATCATTAATATCGCTAAAAATATAAAGGGTGAAACTACGAACAAACTCACATCACCAATGTTAATAGCATGCAACAACAAAATGCCTACAAATAATACGATAAAATCAAAACCACCATAATACCAATGTTTTTGGATCTGCAACATTGACATTCAAATCATTGATTGAATTTGTAAATGATTGATTGAAGTTGATCTTTCAATAGGAACAAACGAACATCACAACAAGACGCGAAATCAAACAATACCGCACAAGACGACGAACAACACAATGTCGCACTCATACGATGAAATCACGAAAAAAACACAATAAAATTTTATGAAATTAAAGAAAAAGGTAAGGAACAAGTCTGGGTGTACAACATCCTAAAACATGAAAATAAAAATGCAACTTTAGAGGATCGAGAATGATCCAAAATATTTCAAGTGAAACTACCACCATGACCCAAGTTGGCAAGGAGATCGACACAACTGTTGACTTTTATGTAAATATGATATGATGGAGAGGTACATGCAAGTCCGGATCACGAAGAAGGTGAATCACTTCATTAAGAAGATGACTAAGAGAAGCAGTAGCACAAAAGTCATTGTTGACAAAACTAAGCACAATCTCCGAGTCAACAAAAAGACAGGGAATAAGGAGTTGACGCGCATGCTTCAATTTTTAACATATTTAGATATATTATTTTGTTAGGGAATATTTAAATATATTATTATGAATTAAAATTGTAATAAAAATATGATATTCACTAAAATAACATGTAAAATATATAAATAGATTTTAATCTCATCGTTTTATGAGTGTAATTAGTATGTTCAGTCATTGTACATTTATTTTACACATACATTTAATGATGTGTTACGAAATCAATCAATGAATATTCATCTTTTTTTGGTGGTGGCTAGGGTTTGAACCCCGGACCTTGCATATATTATGCATTGTCCAAACCAACTGAGATGAGCTCACAAGGACGAATCAATCAACGAATATGACAACTCAGGTGTTTTTATATTCACTAGCGAAAGACGGGGCACTCTGCTCTTTTTATTGCGCTAACGTTTGAAAATTTTGAACGGTGTTTATTTTTTTATGAAATTTTGATTTTGATTAAAACTAAAAAATATATAAATTTTCGTTGTTTTCAAGTTATAAAAAAACAAACTAATCACGATTATCTATTTCAACGACATCGACAATAACACAATATAAAAATAAAAAAATAATAATGACACGAACAACAATTTTATTATAGAAAAAAGTTGTTTAAGGGTATAATTGAAATGATGAAAAAGTAAATATAAATATATTTATCTAGTTTGTTACACTTTTTAAATAATAAAGGAAAAAAATATATATATTCATACCGTGTTTGTTTTAATATTTAAATTTATTTTTATCTATTTGTTACATGTGTTATTTGTATTGAAATTTGAGAGTATTTTTGGAAAGAAAAATCTAGTCCAAAAGTGATGAAGTGGGTAGTTTTGTTTATATATAGTATAGATTAGTTGGCGTGGCAACAAATTATTAAATGCATTTGTAAAATAATTGTAAACCGATAAAATATACTGATTAAATTTTTTTATTTATTATTCAGTTAGTCTATTAAATAATTAAATTATTTATTATAATACAAAATTTTATTGTGACAGAATATATAGTATTTATGGTCATAAAAGGAAAAAAAAATAATATTTACGGGTCAAGTCTCGAATCAGAAGATCTCTTTTCCTTATTACCCGAGGTTAACACAAACAAATATTTCATCTTTACTTAGATTAACCGATGGGTCAGGTCGTGAAGTTTTTGACCAAGTCGGATCTTTTCGGTCCAACCTATTTCCAACCCTAATCGGCATAAGATTACTATTTATTTACTATTATTGGCTGTTTTTTTTAACTCGTACCCAAAGCTTGCGATTGTAACCGGTGTTACAATTGTGCCACTCTCTTTGCTTCTCACTCACTCGCTCACTCCTTCCTTAGCTGCGATCTCTTCTACGATTTCAGCCCTAATTTCAGGTACCGTCGTTCGTTATTCCAATACACTCTTCCCGTTTTCGTTCTTCACGTCAAATTTTATTTTTATGTTGTTTCTATTTTTTTATAATGAAGTTTTAATTATGCGGTTTAGTTTTTCATTCAACGGTGCTTCAATACGTTAGTTTATTCTTTGTTTCCATTATGGTCGATTTGAATTTTTTCTGTATTGAGTTCGATTGATTTATAATCGGTTTGTTTGATTCCATTCATTCACTTCGATGTTAAGTTTTCATTTTTCTGATGATTTATAATCCATTTACGTTGATGATTTTCAAAGCTTTTGCTTTGAATCAGTGAAGTAAACAATAGGTGTTAAACAAAATAGGGAGAGAAAGCAACCTACTGACCTAGGAATAGAAATAGTTTATGTACGGTCAAAATAAATAATTTTCTTTGTTGAAACTGAAAAGAAAGCGAATTCCCTCATTTAGAAAACCGTGATTAACACACAGTTTATACAGTCAAGTCTGTATTCTAATTTTATATCCTGCATGCTTAACTACCAATTTGCTTGGTTTTCTAATTTATTGTTAATAGGTGTTATCAATAGGGAAAAACTCGAGTAATCTTTGACACATATGAACTATCTGCCATTAAATAACATTCTTGTTTGTTATACTTTGAGAAATTCAATTTTAACTTGTATATAATATTTGCAGTTCATCTTTTTCCTGGTTCGGTTCGTACCACAGTCATATGACGGTCTTTTCGTTTCATTTTTCTGCTTAATTTATCACGAGTTTAATTTTCATACACTGTCGGCTCATTGCAATCATCCATATATGTCATTTTAGATTTAGTTAGGATAAAGTCAAATGTTTTGAATGATTTGACGATTATGATTTATTGATAGTGTAAAATTTGTTTACGCCGCCGGTTCATTTAAGTCAAATCCTAGTATATTGCTGCATGGCAGCCATCTTTATATATTGCTTTGTTTCTGTCAACTTTCTGGCCAATTGGTTAATCTCTAAATCTGTTATTTACTAATAAAATAATTGCCTCTTCAATAGACTCATTATCTTGCTGCTTTTTTTTTTTATTCTTTTTTTTTTTTTTTTTTACTTTAAAGTGGAATATTAAGCTGATTGTTTTGTGCCCTTAGGTATAGCATAGTGATGGAAGTTACTCAAGCACTTTTGAATGCTCAATCCATTGATGGGACTATACGTAAGCATGCTGAAGAAAATCTGCAGCAATTTCAGGAGCAAAACCTTCCTGGTTTCTTGGTCTCTCTTTCTGGAGAGTTAGCAAGTGAAGATAAACCAGTTGATAGCCGAAAGTTGGCAGGTTTAATACTTAAAAATGCATTGGACGCCAAGGATGAAAACAGAAAGTGGGAATTGGTTCAAAGATGGTTGTCATTGGACACTGCAGCAAAGGCCCAGGTTAAGGCATGCTTGCTCCAAACACTCTCCTCTCTTGTACTTGATGCTCGGTCTACCGCAACTCAAGTTGTTGCTAAAA